>NW_024573938.1:7651-607651 GCF_900044065.1 Fusarium mangiferae
TAAAGAAGGAAATAAATAGAAAATGGCATTTAAAGTAAAATTAAGACTCTATAAATATATAATTATGCCTTTTAGTCTTCTTAATATATTTATAATATTTTAATAGATAATTAATAATATACTTTAATAATATCTTAATATCTTTATAATATATTACTTAAATAATATTTTAATCTTTTTAAATAATAAAAAAGAATATAAAGAATATATCTATAAGGTCTTAAAAGCACTATAGAATATTAAGTTATTAATTAAATTAAAAAAAAGTTTCTTTTATATTAAAAAAGTAAACTTTTTAAAATATATTATTATATTTAAAGAGACTAAAATAAAATAAAAGAAAATCTTAATAATAATAAAATAAAAAGTATTTAATAATATTAAAGAGATATAAGTATTTTTAGGATTTATTAATTTATAAATAAAATTTATAAAAAAAAAAAAATATTTAAATAAAATAATAAAACTTAAGTAGCTTTTAAGTAACTTAAAGAAATTATTTTTAATAAATTTATTTTAAAAATATTTAATTTTTAAAAAAGAATTAAATTAAAAATAAATACTTTATATTTTATATTAAAAAACTAAATTAATTAATAAAATAATTAAAAATAACTATATTATATAAAATATCTATATAAATTTAACTTTATTATTATTTAGTATAAAGAAATAGAAAATAAAAAAGTAAATATAATTAATTAGAAATTAAATTATAATATTAATATTATAAAAGTAAATAAGTAAATATTAAAAAGAAATAAAAAAAGAGAATATATATTTATTTAATAAATAAAAATACTAAAATAAATATAAATAAAAATAATTAAAAAAATCCTAAAAAAAATTAAAAAAGTTTATATAAAAATTCTATATATACCTAATATATAAATACTAAAAAGTAATAAAAATATTTAAATAACTTTTATAATAAGGATATAAAGTACTATAAAAGATAGTTAAAAAGGTAATTAAATAATATTATATTTATATATAAATAAAAATATATAAATATAAACTATATAGAGAATTATAACTACTTAAAGTTATAAAAATACTATAAAGCTTAATTATAATAAACTTTATTATTAAATTACTATTATTAAAAAAAACCTTTAATAAAAATCTTTTATAATAGTATTTTAGTTATTATTAAAAGACTTATAAAGTTTTTAATTTATATACCTTATAAAGAGATAATAAGTATAAAAGTCTTAGCCTATATCTTCTATAATAAGGTAATATAAAAAATAGAAATACCTAAAGAAATCTTAATAAATAGAGGTATTATCTTTATTAGTAAGTTTTAAAAGATATTAATAGCCTATATAGAAATTAATTATAAATTTATAATAGTATTTAACCTTTAAGTAAATAGCTAAATAAATTAAATAAATTAAATAATAAAGTAATACCTATAGTATTATATTAACTATAAATAAAATAATTAAATTAAAAAACTATTATATACCTAACTAGCCTATAATACTACTTATAATAAAAGTATAAGGCTTATACTATTTAATATTAATTTTAACTATATTTTAATAGTATATTATAATATATATTAAATTAAAATTATTAACTTAATAGCTATAATTAAAAGTAAAAATTTAAAAAATATATATAATAAACTTTAAATAGAATTAGAATTTATTAATAAATAAATATAAAGGTATTATAATTCTAAAAGATTAAAAGGATTAATCTTTAAGGAAAGAGATATAATATATTTATTTATTAAAAATATTATTATAAAATAATTAAATTATAAACTTAATTTTAAATATATTAAACTCTATAAGATTATTAAAAAGATCTTAAAAAATAACTATAAACTAGACTTATTAATAAAGGTTAGATTCTATAAGATCTTTTATATTATACTATTAAAGTTAGTAATTAGTATAATTTATATTAAAATTAGTAATAAACTAAAAGAGATTAATAAACTAAAAGTCTATAAAGTAAAAATAATTAAAAAAATATAAATAAAGAATAGTAAAAAGGAATATTTAATTAAATAGAAAAACTACTTAAAAAGTAAAAATATATAAAAACTACTAAAGTATTTTATTAATACCTAATAACTTTAAAGAACTTTTATTAATTAAATTAAAAGAAAAGACCTTTTTTTAATTAATAATATTTATAGCCCTAATTAGCTAAGCCTTTATTACAGTAAATAACTTTATATTCTTAATTAACTTTAATTTATTTAAAGTTTTAATATTTTAATAAAATATCTTAAAATTATATTTATTTAATTACCTTTTTTAGTAATAAAGATATATTAAATAACTTAAATACTTATTAACTTATTACTATAATTATAATAACTTATTTTTAGTAATCTTTTCTTTATATTTAAAATAATATTTTTTAATTATAAAATAATTTACTATATAGATTAGTAAAACCTTTAAGTAAATAAAATTACTTTAATAAACCTTTTAAATTAGTAATGCCTTTATTATTATACTTTTAACTATAATAAGTATATTAAGAATAATATTTATAGCTAAATAGAGCCTAATATTTTAGTTTTTAAGATATATAATAACTATAAGGTATAATAAAGAAATTAATACTTTTAATTAAAATAGCTTATATATAATAATTATAAGTAGCCTTTAATTTTAATATATTATTAAAAATAAAATAAATATTAACTTATATTATATTATATAAAGTTAACTATAAGCTAATTTATTAACTTATAATAAACTTATAAACTTACTATAAGTTTAACTTACTTTACTATAAGCTACTATAATATATATATATTTATTTAGTATTAAATAGAATTTAATATATTAATTATTAATAATACTTCTTTACCTTAATAAGCCTTATTTATATTATTAACTATTAAGAGATATAATATTTATAATATATTTAATATAATGCCTTATATATTTTATAAATATAAACTTAATATAAATTAATTTATTTATTTATTTAAAAACCTAATTATTATAATATAAAATAAAAAACTCTATATATAAAAAAAAAGTTTATATTTAAAAGTTAAAGCCTTTAATAAATAAAAGAATAGTTATAATTAATTAAATAAAATTTATTTAATTAAGTATATTTCTTTTATAAAATAATAATTAATATTAAGGCAATAAATAGTAATATTAATAATAATTTTAATAAAGTTTATTTATTATATTCTTTTTTTTTTCCTTACTATTAGCCTTATAAGGCTATTAAGCTATTAACTTTATATATAAAGGTTTAAATAATAAGGCCTCTATAGTAGGCCTATATCTTAAAGGTTAAAATTATATAAGGTTTATCTGCCTTAATAGTATAATTACTGCCTTAATTAAGCAGTATTAATATTGCCTCTTAATAGCTATATTAGCCTTTTTTCTTTATTATACCTAAAAGATTTTAAATTAACCTTTTTATATACTAGGCTAAGTCTATTATAAAGTGCATTTCCTAACCTAACTTTCTCTATTAATTATAGTTAGTAATATTTATTATAGCATTAATATAATACCTACTATATAAAATAGCCTATAGCTATATAATTATAATTACTTTATAACTAGCTATAACCTTAATATAGCTATTAGGCCTGCCTTAAGTATAATTAATAAAGATAACCTAAAAGAGATTTATATAATAATAGCTACTATTAAAAAGAACTTCTTATTAAGATATTAATTTAACTTAATTAAAATAGTAATTTTTAATTATATATTAATTAAGTTAATTAATTATATAATTTATTAGCCCTATTTTAATATAATTAATTTAAATTAAATTTATTATAAGCTATTAAATCTAAAAGACCTAAAGAGAGACCTAAAGGAAGGTTATCCCCTTTAGTTAGATTAGGTAGCCTTTCTTACTGCCTTTATAGATAACTTAAATATATATAAAGAGTGGCTTTTTAATATAGCTAAAAGGGTTATTATAGTAAAGGGGGTACTGCTTCTAATATAAGGATAAAGGCAAAATAATAGTAGGGTTAGACTAAAGGTTTTATTAAAGTTAGAATTAAAGGAATTAAATTAACTTTTATATAAATTAGTTAGTAAAAGTTAGATTAATATCTACTAATTAAATATATATACCTAGGCATATAACTAATTAACCTTATATTTAAAAATAGATAAAGTAATATTAATAAAGAAGTAATAATTTAAATTAGGGTTATTTATTATATATTACTTTTAAGTTTAGCTTTTTATATTAATATAAATATTATTATTTTTAAAAAAGATTTATTTACTTTTAATTATAATTAAAATTAAAATTAAACTTAAAAGTTATATAACTTTATAAAGGCTTAAATAAAACCTAAGCCCTTAATATAATATTAATAAAAAAGTAATAATTTAAATTAAAGATTTTTAATTTTATATCTTAATTTGTCCTTGGCTTTGTTTTAAATCTTTTATATTACTTAACCAGGCCACTTTATGTTTACAGAATTGCTCATCGCCTGGCTTCAGCACCGTTTCCACAAGCTTAAAATCATCAACTGTGCCCCCTCTCAGGACACTAACTCCTTCATAAGCCGAAGACCTTCGGTACATAAGCGATCCGCACGTTATGCAGAAGAAATTGGTCATTGTGCTTCCATCTCTCTCAATTGTATCTGACTGGCTGAATTGTTTAAGGTTCTCTTCACCACGGACATGCGTTAGGTGTGTGTCGAGAATAACGATACCAGTGGTGAACATCGAAGCCGTGATCTTGCGACAATCGCTGCAGTGACAGATGAAGGAGAAAACGAAGCCAGGCTTGTTTAAAGGCTGGTGGCCATTAGTGACTTTCTTGGGGTTTCCGGTTTCTCATAGGGGCTTCACCAAGACAAGCTGAACCGCACCACAGTAGCATGTCGCTGTCGCTTCGTCTTCCGTAGACCATCCATCTTGTGTGAGTCCTGCTCGTGGGAAGAACTTTTCGGCTTCGTGGGATTGATCGGTAGTCATGTTTCTCGATTAAACATACGTATCGGTAGACCGGAGGTGATGTTGAAGGACCCTCACACGTGCTGAAGAGATGTAAAAAGTATCCTAATACTGGCAGCCACTTGGTTCTTCAGGTTCCTACCAATGTGGCTTTTCATCGCAGATATGTGGTCCTAACTCTTGTATTTAAGTGATGTTGACGGATATCTCGGTTCTTGTGTTGAGGCTATCGTAGCAGAAACTCCGCAACTCCGCAAAAAGACGGCGTTGTTCAGTAATCACTGTCGCTATACACAACGTCTATCAAAAATGTAATTATATAACTTGTCCGAGACAGACTGTAGAAGCCTGCACAAGACGCGGAAAGTTGACTCTGGTATATAGCTAATCGATAATGTTAGATCACAGTGCGTGGAATGGTTCAGGACACATAACTATATCTTTAGTATTCAATCTCTAATTATTATTAATCATTTAACTCATATATGTACTCCTCTGAGGTCCTTTAAAATAAACCAGCAATAAGCAATAACTCTTAGCCCATAGTTTATCCCAGCCAACACATTAATCATCCACTTCGTGTATTATACCAACTCCCCTTGAAGCGTCTACTGAGGCTTCTCAAACGAATATCGTGGGGATGACAGGGTAGAGGATGTTGCCGACTTGCTGCCAGGCGTGTAGGCAGGTGATGGCTGGGGGTAGTATGCAACTACAGCCGCGTTGACCGACTCATGGTGCTCTTTGGCATGTCGGACAATTGAGGACCAGACTCGTCGAGCGTTGATCTTGGTGGATTCCATTGTGTTCGGAATGTAAAGTGCTTTTTGAGGAATGGTGTAGTTGTATATAGTGGTAGTTTTATAGAGTTGGGTGCAGTATGCAAGATATAGTTTATAGTGTGGAGATAGTGTATAGGTGTTGTGATTGAACTTGTTGGTCTTGTTTGAAGGGTTGATATTAGAGTTGAAGATGCTTCAATGAGTTGCTTGATGATGAGTAGAATGAAAGACATATTCTGCCAGGAAATCGCATGCTCTTATATCCTGTTTGACATGATCTCTTACCTAACATATGACTCTATAGAATTCTCTCGAATGATCTCCCTGTAAAATTCCTGCTTGACATGACATGTCCTCGTTCAACAGTTCCCTTTCGGGCTTGGACAAACGAGCTACGTAATTTTCGCTGCATATGATTGGACACCGGCCCGGTGTTAATTTAGTGGCTGCTCCCTGTGACATGCGCTATTGTCAATATCTTTCGGTCATTTGTCATCTTTGCTTAGAATGTCAACTTGACAATTGCGCCCTTCATTGTGTAGTGACTGTTCTGAGTCATACGAGCTTGTCGTCCATTACGCCCTACAAAGTTTTCAGCAATTAAACTTGTCATTCTCGCATTGGTAATCCGATAATCGCAATGACGCTTTTTTCTGACAGTAGCGAATGATTTTTTTCACACCGCAATGGATCACGCGATGTGAGCTTATTATTTTTCTTCCTCTCTGTTTTTGGGACGTCAATGTATTGGCTTTTTGTCACCACCGCATTATTAAGCTATTCTATCTCGACAAAGTCAATGCTCCAACCACGTTTTCCCTTGCAGGATATCTCTACGCAAAAACTTCGAGATTGCTCTTCTCTCGTATTTTGCTGCGCGTCATCTCGGTTCTCTTCCGCGTCTACCATCCGAGTCTTGATTACAGCCCATCCAGATCTTGATCCCTCACTATTATACTCCTTATCTAGATACGCTATCAATCTCTGGACGCGCTCTATGTCCCAAATTCCTTCTCTTGTGTCAGGCCTGGACGCAACCCATCCTTTGATCCAGTTTGCTATAACAGCATCGGACATATGGTAGGCGTTGAGCATCGCAGGGAGCATTCCATATCCGTAGTTATTGACAATAACGGAGAGGTCATACGGAAGGCCGGCTGCAAGGCGACAGATCTTGCGCAATATGGCTGATCGTTCAGAGGGGGAGAGTCTGGGGCCTGATTCTGGGGAGTACATCAGGTCAAGTCGAAGTGTAGATACGAGGTAATGCGTAAAGCTTGTAGCCGGCCTGACCGGTTCCGGGGCGGAAAGAAGCGTTAGGGGCTTCATATTGATGTCTGCCTCTGGCCCCTCGCCGTCGAAGTCAGGGATGTCTTCCGGCAATAGGCTAGCTCGCCATTGTTCGAGCTCAAGTCTAAGTTCGTCAACACGCTGATCCCACTCCGCGCCTGGTCGAAGATTGGACCTCCATTTCTCTTCCAAATCATTCACCCTGGGCATGATGTAGAGCAGCCTATCATATGGCAGTGTCGAACCAGCAAGATATTGGACGAGAGACCGTGACGCCTCAGATGATACAACCTGTTCCTGGATCGAATGTGTTCCCTCGTAGATCTCCAATAGAGCTGCTATCCTTGAGAAAGCAGAGACCAAGGATTCTCCGATAGTTGTTTCTCTCACAAGGCTCAAATGAGTCGACAGGAACTCGACCGCTGCGCGACCATGTACGCACCATAGCCTCATCTGTGCTCTTCTTAGTTCAAAGTGTGCCAGTAACAAAACTGTACTAAGCCAAGACACAATCTTCTCTCGTCTCCCAGGGCCGTGTTCGTTTCCCGGTGTCGGCATGTCTGGATTCATATCCTCTATCGGGATGTTCCCAACGTCTCCAAGAGCTATGACAAAGTGTTCTAGTGCGTGTATCGCTGCTTGACTCCGTAGCTGCTGTCCCATGTTGGACTTGGAGACTTTGAGAGCTGACAAGGCTAAAGCAGCATGGTAAAATGATGCACTGAGAAACCCGGCATCCATGATATCGTTTAGATACAGCAATGTGAGGACACCATATGGCGATGTATCCCTAAGGTGGTGATAGTAGAGCATATCCTCGGGAAACTTCATGCTCTCAAGAAGTCCTTGAGGGATGATCGGAGCAGTGTGAAGTCCATTGAAGAATTGACTACTTCTCGGCGTCGGAACCTGTGTTCTTGAAGCCAGCTGCGGAGATGAGACGCTCAATGGCCCGAAGAATGGGAAAGAAGTTTGGTGACTTTGGTCCGATGTAGCAACTGGTGACACGATGTATGGTAAGCCGCCACGGATACTTCCAGCCAGTGCCGGCGCGTCAACATCGGTATCAGGTATTAATCCAGAGTCCCAAGCCGCGGGTGTATCAGAAGAAGAAAGTGCGGCAGTTACGTCGGACCTATTATTTGCCTGGCCAGCATCGTAAGAGGGGGTTTGAGCCGCAATGGTATCATTCTCCAACTCTGGTGCTGGAGTTGCATACGAAGAATAGTACCCAGGTGCCGGGCTCTGTTCTTCTTCACCTTGTGTTGCATCTTCAACACTACCTGGCCTGTCTGAAGACTCGGCTATCGCTTGGCCTGACCGTGTCCTGCGGGGAGAGTCATGAGCGAACAGCTTGTTCTGATCTTTGAAGATGATCTGGTTTGCATAACCACCGCATGGCATGTTGTGCACTGTGGATACCACGAATCAGTAACTCAGCCCTATGGAGATGGCATACGAGTCATTGGCATAGACCTACGTTATTGCATTCTGGCTTTGTCTCGTCACACTTCAGCCGCCGAGCTCGGCACGTGACGCAACCATTGCGGTTGCGAGTCTTGACGTTTCGCCGTCGTACAACACGGCCAGACATTGCTCTGCACAAGCGTAATCAACAGTGATCGGAATTGGCGGAAATGAACGAGCCAGGTCAGCGTGTTGGACGCTTCCTTACTACCAAACAAACTGAAGAGCCTGAGAGGTTGGCGATGACGAAAGCTCGTATAGAACAGCCCCATTGGGACATTTCTGACGAGCGGGGACTACATGCAAAGTTGATTGTCATTCTAGGCCCAATTGGGAAAAGACCCGTCGACTTATGCATATTGTACACTGCCGACACAATTCTCTTGTCTGCCGTGTGAAATCTTACAATGATTCGCAAGGCTGAAGGGTGCATCGCCGCATGATTACATCACAGACTCATCGACCTCGAATCAATTTCACGTTTGTCATGGTCAAGATATAGAGAGTGACTTGGTCATTCGCGACATACACGGCCAATTACATCTGCTGTCTCTAAGCTTCGTTCACTTGATGAGATGCAGCTCCCGACATTGTAGCCAGGCGAAGAATCGGCCAGACAAGATCCTTCAAGTACACGAACATGAGGAATGGATCCCATGGAAGTACACATTGGCGCTCTTGAGCGCAATCTCTAGATGAACCCTTCTGTGTCCGGACTATAACCATGTTTACGCCTCTTGCAAGCATTGTGATAGTCGGGCAATTGTCAGCTACAGTACAAGAAAGAGGTGGAACTAAGGCAATGCCGAACGTCTCTAATACGAACAGCATTGCTATTGGGCCGAATTGATTGAGTAGACCCGAGGTCAACCAACAAACAAATATTGATGGCGAAATGCATGGTCCCACAATGGCTTGCCGCTTGCAGCGTCCCCAAGCGGAAATGCTGAACGGGCTTCCAGCCAAGAGAAGGATTGTTTAAGTCGGAGAATATCCTACCTTTTCGAGCAATGCACACCTTGTTCCTGTTCGTGTGACATTCCCAAATCCTCCAATATACTATCTGTAGTGATAATAATTGCATTTGTAATCCCGATTCGTCAGACGCCACAATCTTATACACAAGACGGCAATCATTTCATATCGTTATGGAGGTCTCAAAGGCGATATCGGATCCCGAACCAGGATCGTTGATGCTTGAGAAGAAGGCGTCATTCGAGTCGCAACAAACAACAAGGGTCATCGTCACATTCGACAGCAATGATCCAGAGAACCCCAACAACTGGTCCAAGGTATGCGGTTCCCGTAACAACAATGGCCTCCAAGTACTGACAATTGTTAGGCCAAGAAGAGATTTGTAGTCTTTACTCTCACGTTGACATTGTTCAACAGCACGCTCTCATCGTCCCTCCCAGCCAATGCCATGTCACCGATGGCCGCTGAGTTCGGTATCGACGATACACGAGGAAACCCACAGTTGGCACTTCCAATATCACTTTTCCTCGTAGGATACGTCTTCGGACCTCTCCTCTTCGGGCCTCTTTCAGAGCTCCAAGGCCGTAAATACGTTCTCCAAGCGGCCTTCATCGTCTACATCATATTCACTCTTGCTTGCGCTCTAGCGCCGAACTGGCCGTCAATGTTGGTCTTCCGGCTCATGTCGGGCATTGTCGGCAGCTCGCCTAGCACACTTGGCGGCGGCATCATCGCAGACATACACAGCGACCTAACTCAGAGAGGCAGAGCGCTCACATACTACTACACAGCGAGTATCTGCGCGCCATTGATCGCTCCAACAATAGCTGCCTACTTGGCCCCGATCTCTTGGCGCTGGGCTTACTGGTTCAGTCTCATATTTGCAGGTGTGACCGTCATTCCGTTGGCATTCTTACCAGAGACTTTCGGACCTACCATCCTTGCCCGGCGTGCGAAAAAGATCCGGCGATCTGCCGCAAAGACTGGTCAGGGCAACGTTGAGACGTATGGCGCGATTGAACTTGAAGCGAAGGGTTGGCGCAACCTTATGAGTGTCGTGCTCATTCGACCACTGCACATGCTTTTCACCGAGCTGATCGTCGCTGCAACGGCTACATACATCGCGCTAGCTTACAGCGTGTACTATATGTTCTTTCAGACATATCCCATCGTCTTCAAGGGCACCTACGGGATGTCAAACAAGAAAACCAGCTTCATGTACTTGCCCATTGCGGGAGGAATCTGTCTTGGCCTGGTGATATTCTTTCTATGGGATGCCTACTACAGACGCTGCAAAAAGGCCGGTCGAACCTGGGCACAAAAGAATGAGTACAGCAGATTGCCTCTGGCATGCATGGGCGGACCTCTTCTGGCAATCTCACTCTTCTGGGCTGGCTGGACAGCACGGTCCAGTATCTCGTGGGTGTCACCCATGATAGCAGGAATTCCGTTCGGAGCTGCTCAGCTTCTTATCAGTATCGCTCTAACTACTTACCTTGGCGATTGCTACGGAGTGTACTCAGCATCGGCCATGGCGGCGGGGACGTGCCTACGGAATCTTGCTGGTGCAGGACTATGTATCGCTGCGGCGCCCATGTACACCAAACTCGGTGTTGGATGGGCTTCAACGCTTCTTGGGGTTGTGAGCGTCTTCATGTGTGCTATCCCGTTCATCTTCATTCGATACGGGAATACTATTCGACAACGAAGCAAGTTTTATCAGAGGCTGAAGGCTGAGATGGAATCGTCACAGAGTGAAGCAGAGAGTGATTGAGGTGGAGCTAAAACGATACATAGTATAAATAAAATGTTGGATCCGGGTTCTAATTTTAGATATAATAACTCTAAATAGATGGGAACAATACTGCTCCGAAGACACTGAGATGACTAAATTATCAATAGCCTAAAACAATATGAGCCAAAGTGTGTGTACTTCTTTCACGACAATCATCTTAGAAACCCAAGACTGTGACGTCGTCGGATGGACCACAAGTTCCCCTTATGATGTTCACTTGGAGGCTTTGTCGAAGACGCCCTCAAGCCAGCCCAATGTCTCCTGAGCAAGTTGATTCTCCGCTCCAATTGCACAATGAACCCCAGATCCCAGCTCCGTTTTGAACAAAAAGTAGTGCGCCTGTTTTCCAAAAGCCCTCGCCATCTCCTCTGGCTGTTCCGGAGCAGTCATGTCATCCTGGCCCGAGGCGACAAACACGGGACACTTGATTTTGGCCAGGCTTTGCTTGTCAAGGTTGAACTCTCCCACCATGGTCAGCCACTTGAAAGGACTCTTGGTATTCCACGCCCACATTCCTTGGTTGATCGGCCAGCTCAGAGCAGTTGGGAGTTTGGGGTTCTTGAGAAGACTGTAGATCTCACCATCAAAAGCAGTGCTGTTACCTGAAAGGAAAAGCTTGGTCAAAGCTGGAGGGAACTGCTCAAGGATAGAGCGCTGAAGGTTGAGCATGCCGTCAATAGCAAGAACAGCTGTCAATCTGTGCTCATGTGTCGCTGCTAATGGTGCAAGAAGCCCACCAAAAGACATGCCAATGAGAGCGACTCTATCAGGGTCAACATCGTGACGACTGCGAACATAGTCGACAACGGGGGTGACGGCCTCCCACCACTCGGGCATGAAGCCAAGATTTTGCTTTCGGCGCACTGTCGCTTGTCCTGGTCCTTCATAAGTAATGCAGTTCCAGCCGCGCTGTATGATCTCACGACAGTTGCTATGGTAGAGAGCCTCTTGAGACCCATCATATCCAGTTCCAACTATGACTGTAGGAATCTTCCTGCCATAGCCAAGGTGTTTCCCAGCAGGGAATTGAGCATCTCCGGGGTAAAAGTAGGCCGGAATAGTAAACTTGGTTGCCTTCAGCTCAACGAAGGTCGGAGGCTTGGGAAGAAGATTGACAGCCTTTGTGAAGCTTGCGTTCTGCTTCTGCCAGAGAATGTCAATACGAGGATCAGATTGATTGCCGTGTAAGAAGAAGTCGGCACCCCTGTAGTAAGATGAGGAACGGAAGTAGGCTGAGCGAGCAGAGACCCAGTCCTTCTTCTTCTCAGCAGCAACAGCCTGTTCACGGATCTTGTCTGCTAGAAACTTGAATTCGTGATACCAACTCTCGGGATTGTTTGGCTCGATCACAGCAGCTGCTCGGAGGACTTCCCCCGTAGCGCTACCACCTTCGTTGGCTAGGGAGAGATATTCGCTGAGGATGAACGAGAACTCAGTGTCGTTGCTGAGCTGAAACATGGACGTGGTCGTGTTGGAAATGGTGACGTTTCGAGGATATGCTTCGGTCTCATGAGCGTTGGTGACCTGGTTACCTGTCAGCGTAGGTTAATATTAGAGGCTATGTCGAGGAGGAATACCGCTGCAAGGAGCGTGCCCCATGTTATGATGCAAGAGAAAGAGAGCATCCTGAGTAAGATGACGGTAGTATTAAACGTGAAAGTTGGTAGATGATGTGAGATCGTTTCTTGTCGATGGAAAGCAAGACTGTTCTCCAGCATCATGACTTCTTAAATGCCGTTCATCCCGGCGGCCTCTTCCTGCACAACAATGTGGTGATGTTGAACATGCTCGAATGGGTTACTCGTTTAAGCCTTCACTTCCATGATTCTCTATTCTGAATACTTCGCAAAGGATCTAATTATCATAAGGCTGAGATTGATCTCGAATGAGATACTGTATTCGGACAAGCGAGTATGCGGCGTTCATGAGCCGTGCTTACATGATGCGTCATGGCTCATGCTGACATACTGAGAACAGCCTTACAGAGTGCCGACATAACCGAGTAAGAAGAACGATCGACTTATGACTGGAGCTTCGAATCACATTCAATTAATACTTCGTCATATTGATCCCTGCAAGTTGGGGTCCGCTGTGACATTGGTATAGATCGTGCTGGTCAGTACCTGTGGCTGGGTCATTTCGGCAGTTCCACAGGCAAAATGTGAACTTGAGTTGGCTGTCTTTGAGCCAGTTGTCAACGCAGAAGAACAAAAAGAGAAATTCGGCCAAAAAGACTGTGTCTTGTCGGTGGAGAGGCTCGAACTCTCGACCTTTGGATTATTCTGATCTGGGACCAAATCACGCTTCGTGCTATGAGACCAACGCTCTAACCAACTGAGCCACACCGACAGTGCTTTTTGAGTGGGTTGAGATGCCCACTCAATTCGTTGGCGGAGAGCGAAAGAATTGCCGTACAAGAAGTCGAAGCTGATCAATAATGGACAGCATTGATAGGTAGTAGGGATACCATGGGACTGTTATTCCAAGACGCGCCTCAATCCAGGGTATTGCCCCAGTAGACCAGGCGTAAAGACCCTGCGTCATCCAGTCTGCTCACGTAAAGACCAGCCTGCAACTCAATCAACGAGTACTTTCTCAACGCTAAAAATTAAGACTCAATCCCTCCTGTAAACTCGTCATTGCTCTGGAGTCTACTTGACAAGCACCTTGAACACGAAGTTCCTGATGTTACCCATTCATCTGGTTCTTCAACGCTAGACACTCTCTAGTCAAGCAGGCCAGACCCACCGGCAACTAGCGAGGAGTGCAAAAAGAGAACATGCGGTTTGTGTGGATCGAACACACGACCTTCAGATATCGAATGATGGTGATTGAAGTTGAACTTCAGTCTGACGCTCTCCCAACTGAGCTAAACCCGCTTGTTGTATTGCCGCAAATTGACGGACACCATAGACGACTCCCCGCCACGAACCACGGACTCTTGAGCTTGGGATTATGCACTGATTCGGTCGAGTTTGTTGAATCACTTCCTCAATCTACAACTAGGGGAGTTCCAATGACAATTGAGCAGTATAGCCAACCAGAACTTGTTGGGTTGTTGGCGGGTGCGATTGATGTTGGCCTGTCTTGCCGCCACTTGACATGGCGAAATTGTTTGAGTCCAAGCTCAAGGGTAGGCTTTGATGTATGCCGAAAAAGTCAATTGGCATATCTTCCCTGGGGCCATGAAGTCGTCTCTGTATTAAACTGGGCATAGTGCTGGCATATTGATTATTTACCATTGCCTGATTTTGGACAGGTGGTATCGTGGAAATAAACATGTTTTGATGTTGATGCGATTGAGGTGAATTCAGTGGATGCTAACCATGGTCAGCAATCCACTGGAGTAGGATTTTAACCACTCTAGCGAATTGAATTGACTCACTGTGATTTCAATTGATAAGAAGTTACCTGATCTTCTGTAAGGGGCAGTAAAGACAGAAGAATAACTCAGAGAAAAAATACCACCAGATGTTGTGA
This sequence comes from Fusarium mangiferae, assembly GCF_900044065.1. NCBI lineage: Eukaryota > Fungi > Ascomycota > Sordariomycetes > Hypocreales > Nectriaceae > Fusarium > Fusarium mangiferae. The sequence continues at coordinate 22,378 of NW_024573938.1, forward strand.
GTAAGGAGAAAAGACAGTGGGTGATGGGACAACTGTGAAGCCGTCAATATAGGTCAAGAGATAGGCTTTGTCTTGCACATACGACCATACCTGCAGGAAAATACGGGATCCCGTCCGCTCTCCCATAGTCAAGCCTGTAAGGGGCGGATCAGTAGTTGGGTCGGTGACGACCAGCGAATCCCCGCTGTTGTATGTTTTTGCTGGCTCTGTCTGTGAGCTGCATCACTTTTTGGCTGTCGCCAATTGCGCGGTTGTGACCGTGCTGAGCAAACTGATCGTTGGCCGTCTGCCTGTCGTGTTGATCTTATAGCTCAATAAGCTACAAGAAGCAGCCAATAGTTGCCGGGCAGATAGCAACCCAGACATACAGTAAGTAAATACAGTGCGATGATTCAGTGATAAAAAGAGAACTAGCGTAAATTGCAGCTCCGGGAGATGGTGCCTGCGAAAGAGGTCGATACTTGAAGCCGTTCAATTGCCTGTCTGTTGGGCTCTAGGTGCTGGCTCTGTCAGCTCTAGCGACCTTGCAAGACGTTGTGTTGACAGGAGAAGGAAATGTACCTTTTGCGTTGATGGCTCTTGAGTGCTGCCGTAGCGAGCGCATGGTCGCAAATACAGGGGCTATCCCCTCATGGTCCAGAGTGTTATCGCACTGATAAGCCGCCTTATGAAAAGTACCATTTTGTGGCTGGTCAATTCGACAGCGATTTGAAGGCCCCGTTATTGTTAGAGGACACGCAATGTCACTTAGTACGCGAGCACCTCGACGTGTCACATCGCGTCGCGTTATATCATGCCAAGTCCTCTTCCGCATCTGGCACGCGTGACTGAACACGGATGCCCCCTGTCACTGTGTAATTAATAACGCACTTCTTTTTAGAATACTTTCCGAGCGTCACCATTTGGTGTTCCCATTGCTTCTAGTGCCGTTAGAGGTAGTCTTGATGATGCTCATGATACCAGAGGATTCACAGCCCCCAGCGCGCTCATTTGACAAACTCTCAAGTCCTTTGTCTCATTGTGATCCCCCTTCATGCCAATCATTTCCAGCTACCTACCTGAAGATCAAATACATATCCCGCAAAGCTAAAAGGGCCGCCAGTGGCGTCATGGGTAGTCTGCCCTAGGAGTTCATAAGCCAGGACATCATGATGGACACGTCGTAGCGCGAAGCACCGTCGGAGCCTCTTGTCCAACATCTCTATGTGACATAACGAGAGCCAGACGTGACCTAGATAAACCACGGGACCGGAACATCGCACTCAACAAACTGCAACCAGTTGACACGCTGGCCAGCTTTTCCAATACTCAGGAGATCCTGGTGTTTCCAGACACCCTCGATAACATCTCGTAGAACTTTGATGTTGCCAATGCTCCTCACACTGTCCATTCTGTCAAGTGTATGCAGAATGCTGACGCGGTCTTGCTCATTGACTTCACACGCGATGATAAATACTGGCCATGGACTGGTTGCAACGTCTAGGCTTTTCAAGACTCCCAGGGCTTGCTGCACGTAAACCGGCCGCGTGAAATCGTCCTCCGCGATGGGATGCACGCGTTGGAGATAGAGCAGTGTCGCTAGACGATACAACTCAGCGATAGTCAAAATGCGATGTGCTCTCAAACCATCGGAACTCTCAATGGGAGTAAGTAACTGTCGGAGGTTGTAAAGCCTCATTGCCAAACCACACCTTTGCAGCGTCGAGGTGCTCAGATCATCATGTGCCGAGTGTAGTCGCATCATATTGATCTCATCAATGGTCTCAAGGACCTCCACAGAACAGCCCAAAGACCCCACGATCTGGGCCAGAGTCAGAAGAGTGGAAGTAAGAACGGGGGCACTTACGAGAGACTTATCACCACTGAAAGCGCAAAGAGGGGTCATTGAGGCGGAGCTAGGGCTTTCGTTTAGTCGCCATGATGGATGGTTGAAAGCAGCCAATACATCATGATATAGCCACCAGGTAAGCAGGAAATCCGAGCTTGAGCCGGGGGTATCTGTGCACTGTCGCCTTATTATCTCCTTCGCTCCGTTCAAATGAATGTGCCAATTGTGCTCTTCTCTATCAAAGACCTGTGAAGAATTAGTTACGGTAGCCCAGTTTCTGGTCATACGGACATCATAAACACAAAGCATCATTACTGCTGCAAGCTGGACTTGATTGGTCGATGCACATTTTGACCTCGTACTACTTGCGAGGGATATTGACAAGTTCCGGACGGCTTTCAGTTTGAACGACATTGCATCAGCTATCGAGTTTGAGTAGTGGATCATTGCTACGGCTATCATTGCATTGAGCAACGCAAGAGCTGAATTGTCTTGGCTTGATAAAGCCATGGGTAGTAATGTCAAACAAAAGCCATTTTGAGCTTGAGTTGTAGAGATCATTGTGGATATAACGTTTTGATCTGGTTTCGTTAGCCAGTGTCCGAGGGAAATGGAGAACCTCACACACAGTAACCGAGAAGCATGCCTGCACGATTGAGCAAGGGGCTATGAAGGGTGAGACTGCGTCGAGGTCGTTGTGGGAGGAGATCCACAAGCATATGGCCACCACCTTTTGTGAAAGCAATATTAATATCTGACACAGATATGTTCAAGAAGAATTTGCCATAGTGAACCGATCCTGATGGTGTTGTTGGAGGCCGATGCTCAGCAGGGTCACGTTTTCTCCGCCGCCCATCGTGACGATCTGGCCAGAGAAGTTGAAGGCCATACCCAAGACACTTTCTTTGCGTCCGAATGCAGTTATTACAACTCGGCGTTGCCCTATCACAGCCGATCTTGCGGCCTACACCTATCAGCTTGGAGATCACCATAGGATATGTCATCTTACGTTTGCAGGTCCAACAACTTTGTTTGGGCGGCATCTTCGCTTGCTACTGGACACTGACAGAATCTCAGGACCTCGAGTTTTGAAGTTGTTAATCCAAGGCCTCGGATGAATTGACAGTTTGTTTCGGTATCTTGCCACTTCATGGCTCAATGGGTAATGGAAGTCAGCGGGGTCCAGAAGATGATGTGTCAGCCGCCAATAATCACCACATTCGTAACTGATTCCAAACAGGCAATTCGACCCAGCAATTCAGAGTATCCAATAAGTTCAAGGCTTCGTTTAGCATTAGCTGAAAATAGACTGACTGAATGCATGAGAACAGCTAGTCTCTGGAGTATTTGAATCCAAAGGCAATTGACAATTTATGCGATTGAATATCTGAGAGGACGAGTGACTACGAGCGCTATCGTGGAAACGAAACCGGGCATGATCCGAACTTCCACAGAGAGGAAAATCTCCTGGGCATTTATAATGTAACCTTTGGATAAGGCTTAAAGAGAAACCAGCCTTTCTTAATCTCTCCTCGCCACTAATCCACGACGACATGTTTTGCAACCTTGTCGTTGACCTTGAGACTCAGCAGGTCGGGCCGCGCATAATGTCCAACGACATCAATGAAAGCCTTGGGCTTATCAATATCTCTCAGATTGACCACAGCTGTGATGATGCCCTCTTCACCGTCGCCAATAGGCTCTGCAAGTGGCTTGCCATCGGGCCCAAAGATCATCGAGAATCCACCACCCGGCTGTATCAACAGTCAGCAGTCTGTCCATCTTCAAGGAGGGTCATCTCACTGTTTTGGTCACAGGATTGCCTGTAAGTCCATTTATTTCCAAGTTCTTTTCGGTAAGAACCTGTGAGGCCACAGCGACAAAAGTTGCCCCTTCAATGGCCATGAATTGACTTGAGCGATAGCTCGCCTCGCCAGTCTCGTGGTACAGCCAAGCAATCTTCTCAGGGTCTGGCATCTCAAACTCAGCTGGCCAACTGGCGATATGGATCTGTACACCCTGTGCATATTCGTTGTATCGAAGTAATGGCTGCAAATGCTCCCAGCAGTTCAACGCGCCGACCTTTCCGAACTTAGAGTCAACGACGACTTTGAGTGATTCGGCCTGTCCTTCACCCCAGATTGTTCGTTCCACGTGAGTTGGCTTGATCTTCCGTCGATGATGGATAATTTCGCCATTTGTATCGATGAATGACTGTCCCATGTACAGGCTTGCCCCATCTCGTTCACTGTACCCGAGAACGACGAGCATACCCGCTTTCTTGACAGCTTGTTGGATTCGCCTCATTTGAGGCTAGTCTCGGCGCATAGAATTGGCCATGTACTCGTGGATCCAACCTCCATTGTTGATGACTGGAGACGTCCACATTTGCCTGTATAGCCCTGTTATCATCATGCGTACATAGTAGAGGAAACCATTCTGGCTGACAGATTCCGATCATACCATGGATAGCCAGGGATCCAAACTTCGGGAAACCCAAGTACTTGGACTCCATCAGCGGCTGCTTTCTCGATCAGGAAGATGGTTTTGTCAACGCTTCCTTCCAGGTCGAGCCATACAGGCTCTGCTTGCACGGCACCGACTTTGACAATTTGGTCCATGTTAGACAGAGTAAATGATTTTATTACAGGCTGAGGAGAAACAAATTGGAGAGGGCGTGCTCTGCCGCTTTTCCGTCTTGATCCTGGACACGAGGAGGGCTTATTTATACATGGTTAAAGTATTCATCCTTCGAGATTCCATGATACCGGATGCTTTGACGATAGTTGGTGGGGGTGAATTGCCGAGATCCGTGTAAAGCAGATAACCCAAGGGCAATAGTTTGCGATCTCAAGTGTCATAGACGTCGTGTCGTTGATACTCTTGCTCCAAGACAAGCAAAAAGATCCACTATGGCACACACACATCAACACTCCCTGATTACTTATCGCATAATTATGGCCTGTTTTGGATATGAAAGCCGGCATCTAGCCTACTGCTTGCTGCTACCCCGCATGAGCTAATGGCCATGTTCGCAAACTCTTGCCTCACGATTTTCACTAATGGGTCTTCGATTGAGTCAAATTGAATCCAATGACTAGCTTATGTGCTACAAAGGAGCGCACTCGACGGCTGCGGCTGACAATGTGTGTTCGGGAGGGGCCAGAATTGCTCCCGATTCATAACACCACAACTATACTATCAGCGTCGTCTTTCTTCCCAAGCTCGGCAGCCTTATTTTACGCCGCTGGCGGCATCAGCGCATCCACATCCGGGCCCCATCCATCATCGTTGGAGATAGTAATCGTGTTGTCCGACCCCTCTTTCAGATCAAAGAAACCCCTGCTGAGTCCCGTCTGAGAAAGATGGCTGGTGGACAAGAACGCAAGCTTCTGAGATTCGCCGTTGACATTGACAGTCGCATATCGTGATCCGGTGTCGCCATTTCGGTACTTAACGTTGATAGTAGCTGTACCACCCGAGCTCTTGATGTTCTTGAAGGTAAGAGTGCCTTTCTTGTCGCCTCCGATGTAGCCGACGGCTTTACCGCCACTGCATTCGCTGCATGAGATGACTCTGGCATCGTTGCCCATTGTTGCGGTCTCACCCTCGATCTTTGCCATCTTTGTCTCGGACCAAGTGCCCTTTGAGAGATTTGGGGACCAAGAATCGTACCAGCTGAGTGTAACCTTGGAGCCATCGACCTTGAGCGGAAGCCAGACGTAGGTGCTAGCGGCGAGGTTTGTAGAGACCCAGCGATCGCCAATGTAGATGGCATTACCGTTACCGAGAGGCTGAATGTAGCTGACCTGGCTTTGGTAGGTCTTTGATCCAATAGGTGCAAACTCGGTCCAGTTGGACCATGGACCAGACAGTGACTTGGCGTAGCTGTAGATCTATTGGGGCGTTGCGTTAGTAACCTTGAAGCATAACCAAGGGTCAGGAGGTTCCCTTACATTATCATTGGCATTCCATCCGGTCAGATGAGAGCCAAAGATGAAGTAATATCCGTTCTGCTTCAACATAGCTGGGGACTCAGCAAAGTACTGCCACTCGTATGTGATCTCAGTGACGTTGAGGTAGTCGTCTGACAATGCCATGATTCGTGTTCCATACTCTCGCTGTAACTTGATCAGTTCCTGTCCTTTCCCAAAGTTCACAATAAAAGGCTTACGTCTTCAGTCATGAGATATGCAGATCCGTCATCATCCTTGAAAAGTCCCATATCGCGACTCTGCTTACCAAGAGGTCTGAAGCTTCGATGATAGGTATACTTGCCGCATACACTATCACCAGTTGCAATACCAACACGCGCATCCTTATAGTCTGGGCTATCGATGTGCATGTAAAGAACATACTTCTTTGTCTGGTCGTTGTAAATGACCTTGGGTCTTTCAACGATACGGTTGGGGCCGAGGTCGCCTGCATCGCTGGTGCGGGAGAGGAGAGCACCTCGGTATGTCCATTCGACGAGGTTGGTGGAGGAGTAACAGTTGACGTTCTGGAAGTATGTCCCGTCTGTCTTGTCCTCGCCAATCATGTAGTAGGTTCCATCAACCTCACTTGAAGAGTCAGATCTCTGCCCGACAAGATAGGGTGTGATACTTACATCAAACCATGGCCGTGGGCTTGGACATGCTCACCAGTGTTGGTCTATGTGAAATCCGGTCAGCAAAGCACTCGTGCACTGAGCTTTCAGTTGACTCACAGCTGTCCATGTTGCTCCAGACACGATGTCAAGAGAAGCCTGAACGGTGCCGGCTGCAAGCACAGCAAGAAGAGTTGAGAAGAAGCGAGGCATCGTGCGATCTGGTATGGGACCGCTTTGAAGGACCCAGCTGCAGTTCTTGGAGCTTGATCGGGACCAACTTTGAGGATTCATCGACGTTCTTATTATACTTCGCCCCGGCTCAATTCTCTTTGCGGTATGCTCGGACGCCGGCGAGACATGGCCCGATGTGAAGAATCTCTTTTCTGGGGTAAGTCTCCGTTACTTCGCACTCGACTTCTGTTTAGCTCTACTCGGGTATTCGGTACTTGGAAACCAGTATAAGGTTATGTGATCGCCGTTACAATTTCCTTCCACGGGTTCTTTCATATGCGCACCAATTTGGAGACTCTGGTTCGGTCATAGGAACCTTCCTTTGTGAGTACTTCACATGATCTGCCGGCCCATATGCGGGGCCGACAGTAAACAAGGAGTGAAAGGTCTGGGGTAATCGACAGGGGGAGATCGAGTGATAGCCCGGGGGTATCGGAGCCGGGAAGAACATATCCTTGTTCCAACGTTACTTGAGCCAAGACATTTGCACCGAGTGGTACATGTTGCATCGGACCATCGACGGAGCAATTGCATGCTTCTTTCACCGTCTGAACTCTCATACCATGTTGCAAATCCAGCCTGACAGTTGGCATGGTCCACCAAAGGTTCATGGCGACATGCAGTCAATGATACGTCCTCTACTAGGGGCTTGAAATTATACATGGAGGGTAACAGGAATCGTTGGGCTTGCGATGATGCGTGACTACTACTATATTCATGTGGCACAAGATCGTCCTCTCACGAACCTTGAGTGCCTTCCATCATCATGAGATTTTCAAGTTTCTTCAATATGAATGAGCATTGCGAAGGTATAGCATTGCAGATTAACCAGACTCTTTGAGATCTATATGAATATCGACAGACAGTCTTTCTATACCACACAGCTCACAACTACCTAAACATCAATAACCTTTGCCTCATTCTGGTTCATAGTCGCCCGAACTGTTTCAGCAGTCCTAGGCTCCAGTGACTTCTTAACAGGATCAGGGGCATCAAAGACCTCGTTAAGCTCCTCCAATGTCCGGTCCTTCGTCTCTGGGAAGAAGAAGAAGATAAACGCAGCCTCAAGCAGATCCCAGAACACGAAAACGAGATAAAAGTAGTAACCAATCTTCTCAAAGGCTGGCCCCGACGAGTAGGCCAGGACGAGGGAAATACAGCTAGAAGCCCAGTTACCCAGTGCTGTTCCCTTGGCTCGTGTCGAGGTGGTGAGTGTCTCTGCGATGTACATGCTTTGCTGCGCAGTCCATCCAAGTGAAAAGACGACACCGAAGAGGAAGACAAACGCAATGGTGGTGTTGGCTGCGTTCTTGTTGCTTGCGTCGTCGACAGCCATCTTGGATGTTCCTGTGATGACGGCAAAGATTACTGAACAGAAGAGGATGCTGTAAATGAGAAGAGGTCGACGGCCAACGCGGTCAGTAAGACGGGCACCGATGACCGAGCCGATCAGTCCAAGAACGCTGTTGGTGGCATTGAGAGCGAGAACAAGCTTTTCATCCTTGATACCAGCCGTGTTCATCATGGCGACAAGGTAGTAGCTTGACAGCGAGTTGCCAGATGCTTGACCCATAATAGCCATACCGAGAACACAGATGAGACGTCGCTTGTTGCTGTGCGAGTTCCAGAGCTCACGGTAGTCCCACCATCTCTTGTCTGAAGCTTCAGTCGAGATCTGGGCCATCATCTCCTTCATCTGAAGCTGGACAATAGGATGGTCGACTGATCCTTCGCCGTGATACTTGGCGAGAATGGCGGCAGCTTCATCGTGCTTATCATTGGCGATCAACCATCGGGGCTGTTACTTGGTCAGTAAGTGAGCGGTGGTGATCTTGGCAGAGAGACTTACAGATTCAGGGAGGAAGAATGCAAAGATTGCGACAATGCCCGAGGTGACAAGCTGGATCCAGACTGGGACTCTCCAGCCGTTGTTGCCTTTGATGTAAGCGCTGCCATAGGTTGCCCAGCCAGCGATGATAGCTCCGACAGGCCACATGCAGTTGTAGAGACCAGTGAGAGTGCCTCTCCACTAAACTATGGTCAGAAAAGTTTACGTAGACTTGGCAATGCTGCTTACTTTGGGGTGAGCAAGCTCGCTGACGTAGGTCGGGGCAGCGATACAGCAGTACGAGACACCAAAGCCGAGGAGGAATCGACCACCCATGAACTGAGGCATGGCTTTCGCGGTTGCCCTTCATCATTGTTAGCTCTGTCTGTGGAGAGTCGAGGCAATGACTCACTGAACACAAGTGCCGATGATGATGATAAGAGCACCAGTGAACATTCCGGCGCGTCGTCCAAAACGATCAGTGGTGAAAGGGACAGTCGGGGCTGCAGCAATGCTGCCAACATTGTAGATCATGAAAACAATGCCAGTAGCAGAACCATCAGATTTCCTGTAGCAGGTCAGTCAAATGTCACTCGCCGCAAGGTGGCTATGAATCCTACATGTCAAAAGTTCTTTGATATGACTTCATTCCGTTCAGTCCACCCATCAAACTGCCATCATAGCCGTTGAGACAACCACAGCAGTACGCCACGAAGAGCACAGCATAGAGCTGAAACATAGACGGTGTCCATGGTGAGAACTTGTTGTTCTCAACTTCGTGCGCAATCTCAGTAGCAAGTACCTCGGGCGGCAGGTCATTGGTCAGATCGCGATGGAGTACATCGGACTTCTCAAGCTCGTCACGCTTCTCAGACATGGTGTTGACCTTGTGTACGTATCTTTGGGTAAAGCTGAACGACCCAATGGATGGGAACAAGCATCAATGAGAGACTAAGAGAAGGGGAGAGAGAATATCTCATGCGAGGCTAAAACCTCTTTTATAGATGACGATCCCAGGATGGACTCATGTTGCCGCGTTAGCTGTTCCTAGCCAACGGCCGGCGCCCCAGCCGAACATGGCCGGTCGTCTGCGAAAATTAGGCATGACTCGAGAGGGCTCGTTCGGTTCGTGAATAAACTCAGGACAAAATCCGGGGTAGAGGCAAGGAACCAGCATCAAATGGCTCCGGGGAGTCTGCGGGGAAATTCTCAAACTTGATAAAGATCGACAAAACGCTTTGAACTTGGCGAGTCGACTCCGGCTCCGACATCCCCGATCGAAGCGCACCAATTGATTTGGGGGCGAGTGGAGAGGAAGAGTCACATGGAGTGAAGACATGCCAGCCTCTTCCGATTCGCACTCGTGCGATGCCTTTTGAGCAGAGGTAGCTAATGACTTGAAACCGAATGTTTTAGGATGGCTAAGACTTCAAGCCATTTGACGCGGCAAAAGAGAGATCAGGGTCGATTGGCATCTGGCGAAACATACAAAAATAATTGACAAGACTGGGATTCGAACCCAGGCCCCTTTCGAGACTGCGAATCGTTACTAGTTCGAATCGAACCTGAACACAGCGCCTTAGACCGCTCGGCCATCTTGCCTTTTGATTGGATAGGCACTAAGTGCTTCTGGTGATTCATCAACAGCAGCATCATTCCATGCAATGGCGAAGCACCTCTCAGTCTCATTAGTTCCAGAAGAAGCTGTCCAAGAGTTAGCAGTAGCCTCCTTTGCTGGCAAGGCAAGACCATAAAGTCAAGTTTACACAAGCAGATTTACTTCCGCCCGCAGTCTCTCTGGCATGTATGCACTTCTTTTCACAAACAGCATCAACAGAACTGAGTTTGTTCCGGACACGAACCTGATTGTTATATCGAAAAAGACGTTCTTCACCCAAGTCAAGCTAATAATGTCAGTCAATTCACGGCTTTATTGCCTTGCTTTGGCAGACACTCAATGATCTCGGGAGATGTCAATCACTTATAAAAGGATCATAGGTCTAAACATTACACTTATGAGCTGTTGGTGTCAAGTATAAATGCTCCTTCTTCTCTTCTTGCTCGTTTCCCAAGTAATATGCCAAGATAACTTTCATTATGGCTTACCGACAGAACGATCATGACCGAACACCGCTTGCATCTGACAGCCAGGCCAACAACGATGCTGCTTACGAGGACTACATGAGGCGCTACCGAGCCCGAAATCCCAACTCAAACTGGGAACCCAAGACGAGAAGGATGGTCGGGCCAATGTATAACCCAACGCCATGGCTATCGCCTACTTCTCCTGTCCTTCCTACTCCTCGTTCCGGCGATTGGAACTTTTCTCCTACTGTAGTTTCTGGTGGATACCGCGTTGCGCGAAGCTTACCCCAACCACATGAACCTCGAAGAGTTGAACCTCAAATAAGGCGAAACCCTGATGAAAGCCCACAGTGGGAATACATCCCCGGTGAAGGATACAGGCAAGTCGAACCAGGTCCACGTTTGGGAGCTAACCAGCAGCACTACTCGAGGAGAGCGAACGAACAACGGCGGGAAAACGAGCGTAGATTCTTGAGAGATGTGCAATCTGAAGTTGGCAGGGATAATGGATATCCTCAGGTTAGTAGAAACTACCAGGTCGACAGAAGAGAGCCTCGAGATACAAGAATAGACCTCAATACTAATGCCCGGCCCCCTATTCCTGATATGTGGACTGCTACACCAGAAGCACGGGGGTGGATGGACAACGTACAACGGGAAGTGAACTTTCGAGGATACCATACTAGATTCCCGGGAGGAAGTTTCAGTGAGCGACGTTTCCAACAACGATAATCTCGATATGTAGATTAATGATAGGTTATTTCGTGGTTTAGCATACAGATACGTACATTTTACCAAGCCAAATATGATTCCTCACGCATGGCGAAATAGAACTAGTCTTTGAGGTTCATGAACAGAAAGCTGCCGTAAGCCAATGTAATCTGAAGTTAACATAACATTTACAGCCTCGACGACAAACGACGTGACGCTTTGGGGGTCGTAAGCCTACAGAGTGAGTCGTGTTTAACTACGAGCAGATCAACCCCGACTCGGGCGCTCCACTTCGATGGCTGATTAACTGGCACAAAGTGGAACCATCATAGCTATATATTTTGATCTACTCAAGTAGCAATAGTTTTACTCTGAATGCTAGTTCTGAGGATTTGGATGTGATTGACACCAAACTCCATGGAGAGTGTAGATCCAGGGTAAGCAATTACTTGCGGCCCGTGATTTCTGAGGCACGACGGGAGGGCTTAAGCATCAGTCCAAAGAAGTGGAGTTTTTCATGGCTAGAATCAGCCTCAATAGACTTGTACTTGTATTCCCAAACATTGCAAGCAGTATTATAAGTCATTTGTGTTGAGCGCTCCTCACATGTTAGGTTATCACGTTTACGAGCAGACATGCCTGACCCCACCCACAATTTTTGGGCACAGGAAATTATCCACTGAAGCGCAAAATAATTTCTACCAAACGTCATAACTTTGTTTAAGACCTACTGAATTGTCGCCTGCGTCTTTCTTACTATAATCACAATATTTCAAGATTATCCCTTCAAGCGCGGTTGTTTTGGCAGAATTCTGCTACCTTGCAATCATTGGTTATCGCCGATGACTAACGGTCGCGAGGCCAGGATTTCTGGCACCAGATCGCTGAAGCAATCTCCTCTTTCCAACTTGCAACTGTCAATCAACACGCCAAGGAGAGCCGCGCAAATAGCTGCAATCATCATTCCGGATCAAAATGAAATACTCTCGATTCCTGTCTCTGCAACTCGTCTCCTCCCTCGCACCTCCGTGATCAGGCAACTCGACCTGGCTTGTCCCAGCGCCGACGCCTTGCCAGCCATACATGACCTTTTTATCGCCTGCAACACCGTGAGCCCAGTATATCTTGTCCTCGAATCAATCCGACATCATTACAGTCTCGATACCGGGGCTTTCGGACCACTGAAGTTTTCCCTCATGTTTGCAATCATCGTCGCCAGACAACGTTTGTGTCTCGGCCAGCGTCAACCGTGCATTGCTTGTGCCAACGACCTGCTTCCTACGCTCCGGTGCATACCTTTTCCTCGAATCCAGACTTGAATATGATCGTACAATACCGTCGCAAAACGAGCAGCTTCTGTAGCACCGCAAGCGTGCTCACGGCCGACCGTGGCGATTGAAGCCATTCGAGCAGACCCAATGTGAAATGACGCCAGAGAATACAGATCCTGCCTTGGACCTGCCTCTCGATCGACCCAGACGCGATCTTCATGCTCTCAAGCAAGATCAAGAGATCCCGCTGCCTTCCTCGACGGTTGCCCACGTGTCTTCGCAGCCCTCGTGGCACCACAGAGGCCTGCGACTCTTCTGTGAGGCACGTTGCCTTGGCCTATCATGGCCACGTCAATTGCAATAACAAGAGGCGACCTAAACACCGCTGCGCAGCCCGGCCGGCTCTTGATTGAGATGGGCAAATAGTTTTCCACACATCAGTAGAACGATGGCGAGGAACGCAACACGAAGTCTCCAGCCGGCGAACAAGTCGAAGTTACAGACGAAACTGTGGTGTTTCCACCAGCACCTCCTTGCTGCCGACCGAATCGAAGCCATGACTGCCAGCAGAGACGAAGATGCTACATCCGCCCCCTTCGACTCGATAAAACTGCACCCGACCGGACCTATCATTGCCGTCGATACTGGGCGGCAACAAGTTGCGAAACGATATGGCTTCATGCGGTGACTCGATTCCGCTATTGCCGTGAATACTGCCCGGGGATTTGCAAGCTGTATCGCAGGCACAAAGTCTTGAGAGCTGTGCCTATCCGGAACTCGGGGATTTAGACGCCCTCGTTGTCGTCTAGCTGATTTGTATCGAGTCGCTGAACATTTTGTAAATGGCCACGTGGACAAGCTCAATTCTCACGAAGCGAAGGAGACGAACCACATTTTGTTAGTTTCACCCTCGAAATCATCGCCTACGCCCTCTTGATTCGTCTTGTGCTCGTCTCGTCATAGACATCTTCGCGAGAAGTGGTCTGCTTCAACCTCAGCGCCATGCTGTTGTGATTCACTGTTCCTGAGCCGGTCGCACTGGACAAAGCCTCCGAGACGACTTCAACATCCTGTCAAGCTTTCCCCAAAGATAAAGGGCGTCAGTCTGCCTCTGATGCTTGTTATCGGGCTGGAATGCAGGCCAGAAACTTATCATCGACTCTTGACCCAAGATGCCGCAACCCTATGGGCACCCACGCCATCTTCAGCCCAGGTGCCGAATCCTGACTTTGAAGAGACCGCCTAGAGTTGTTTACGGCGCCAACACCTTTAATGTCACCAAGAGACGACGGGCATGTCGACCGCTTGCTGCTGCCAATTGACTCGGACCAAACCAGCAAAGCTTCAGTGTTCACTTGAAGCACCGGAGAGTTCCTCGCCGCTGAAGACTCGGATGTGAAACGCCTCAGCCAAGACCTCGGCATTTGGCGAATCTGCGATCTTGCACATGTTGCCGAGTGTTGTTGGCTGAAGATGGTTGGAGGCTGTCAGACAGCGACGTAAATGTTGAGGTTCATGCCGCAAAGAATACTCCTCTTCGGAAACAGAGTCACTGGCATTTGACCGGTTCTTCTTGTCGTCGACCAGTCCCCGGAATGATTCCACCGTGCTTGATAGTGTCTGGCACTACTTGGATCTTGCAAAAGCACTTGGACCCAGCCACCCAGCCATGAGTGTTACTTGCGACTAGTCGAACCGGAATATTTCTCACTCGCATCGTTGCGACGCATCTTGAGCTTACCTTGACGCACTCTTGGACCGCTCTCCCCTGCTCCTCAATTCCGGCGAAAATGACCTGCCGTTGACGTGTGTCATGAACCGAACACCAACTTTATCTCGGTGCTTTGAAGCTCGCAACCAGTCGGGACAGGGAGAACACACTGCCGCAGTTTCAGCGAAGCCGGTAGACAGGAATGAACAAACGATAACCCATGTTGGATATTAGCCGTTTCTGAGCTAAACATGCCGCGGTGACATGGGCATTGCTTTCCATCTTCTCCGCCCACACAGATTACATTTCGATGGCGACCCTCGTGACGCTGTCTTCACCATCATACCAGCCAATCCATGCCACCAAGGAAGTACTGATCCCGAGGCAGGCGCCATACACACGGTCGCAATACGCTGGTTGGTGCCAAAGGCTTTAGGCACCTCCATAGTCGATTGTAATCTTGCCACAGATTGACACCGCCGCCTGGACGTAATCTTCTACGAGGCTGGCTGACCCTTATCGAGCTATTCGACTCGCAATCGGATCGTTAAGAAGGGGGATACTTCATTCGCTCCGACGGACCCTCGGGTCTCTTTCTTTACAACCTAGTCTTCTCACAATACAAATTCCGATGGGGGAGACCAATTGAGACCTCGAGTTGAAGAAGCAGCCGTTATCTCTTGACGGAACTTGGGCACATCCCTCTCGTGGTTCCTGATGTGGCTTTACTAGATTCTTGCCTGCCGATGGCAAAGCGATCGGCTATTCTGTTCATAATCAATCCACCACGGTATTTGTAGGCAGTACGATCCCTTACCACTCGCCTTGGAACGACAGGAAATCTTGTGCGACAACTGCATTCCACAAGCGCGGCCCAATAGCGTGACCCACAATCGTTCCTCGAACCACATCCGTGCAACCGTTAGCACGAACATGTTGACGCCTAGAGCACGCAAAGAGACAAGATCGTCATGTACAGGCCAGTGGAGGCCGTGATCAGGTCGGTGATCTGTATTCCGCCTTGAGCGGCCGGAGGCGATTGTGAAGGGATGTAGACATGCGACACAACGCCTTCTCCATGTAATGTTCGGAGAACGTCTTGGTCCTTCATTCTTGTTTTCGGGAGACAAACTTCTAGAGGCGAGAACCGATTTCGCGAAGTAAGGTCTTCGAAATTTGCTGCCAGTGCCCTTTTGCCTCACTTATCAACACCGTGGGAGAGGCTCCTCATGAATTCCAGACAACCGTGGCGAACAGAGGGCATCAGCGAAGTAGCACGTCAATAGCTCGACCTGTCGCCCATACGAAAGCACAATGGCAGCACCGGTCCTCGATTGCATCTCCCCGATGCCAAAGTTTCTGACCATATGTTGGGCCCAATACCTACCACCAAGCAAGACAAGGATCGGGTCTCGCGAGCGATGGCAGTCGGATCTCCCCAAGGATCGTTGGATGTTGAGCCCTTGATCGTCGGCCAAATGTCCAAGACGTGGTGGTCTCTGCAATTGTGAGCGCTGACCGTGCGTACAACTGAAGCTGCGTACAGCTCTCCGCAACGCGTGAATGTTACCCACGTTCATATTCGGCTGGGTTCAGGGAAAGGCGGAACTGCGCATACAGTGTTGATCACTGCTGAGTATTCTCTGCTTCGGCATGTGCGTAGATCAGACCTGTGCAAGAGCTGGCCTCTCACTTCGACTCTTCGTTTCAGTATTCCCTAGAGGGTAGCATTTGGGCTCCGACCGACGACGGTCCTTGTGCCAGAGTTTTGGAGAAATGCGAAAGACTCCCGGTAATACTGGTTGACTCCACCGCTCCTCCATCGCGTACTCTCCTTGCGGTGTCGGAGAAGACGGGATGACGCGATTGTCAAACATGTCGCTCGCGTTGCGACAGAAAGTTGCCTAATAACATATCCTCTTGTGGCGATGGATGGCTCTGCAGACGCACTTATTTCGCGCGTTCAGCGACGCCTTCGTCATCCCAAACCCAACAGACCGCACGCCAGTCATCACCTTTAAAGCATTCCCGACATCATCAACTGTCAGTACTGCCTGTTCCATCTACATCTTCAGGCACTGACCCTTCACTACCAGTCAACAATCACCAACCACAATGCGCGTACAACAAAGACGTCAACGACCCGACAACGACCCGACAACGACCGACGATCTCCGAACGATAAAAGACGCCACAAGTAAGCCAGCACCAACGATACAAGTACCCTTCACGACGAGCGAGTGAGCGAACGATCGAACGAACGACCGAGCGATAGGGGCGACCGACGAATACGATGGACGACGACGATGGCGAAACATAGCGACGACTCATTTATGACCGCCTGCGATGTTAATCCAAACGCACGACGACCGACTTCGATACGAACAAGTTACGGCATCGACGATCCTCCCACAACTACGAACGACGGATCTCCAATGCAGCTACATGCTTTACACATACATCTCTACGTGATCAACAATTCCACCACGTGGCGTTGTATCATCGTGGGAAGGGCGCTTCGCTTCGGCAGTGGGATGTCGACTGTGATACGTTTTCCTTTTTCTCCTGTCGACAGCCCAGCTTGACCTCACTGTGTTGATGATCGTATAAGGGGGCTTGCTGCTCTGCTGTCAAGACAGTCCAACTCAACTTCTCATCACACAGGGGCGGCAGGCCCCCTTAATATGGCATTGGAGACAGCCATCGGGACCACTAACCTTCCAGCCAAAAGCGACATATTAGGCACCTTTGAGGGCAAAGGCGGGCTGTCGACGGGCTGATACCGCTGATGCTATGTGCTCCGCAATGCCATTTCACAATTTCCATCCTCTCAAGGCTGTGTCAGACGCAAAGGGGTGGCAAGAAGCTGGCGCACAGTGATAAAACTAGCCGGTTACACCCATAGTCGCTTTCCTTGCTATTTCCGCCATCTCTTTTGGCTGGCATCAGTGTTTGTGCACGACATCTCAGCGCCTGCTTCGCTTCACTACTCGAGAAGGTTGGACTGGTTTGTCTTCAGAATCCAACTTTCTGAATCATTACGACTTCCTTGATGCGTTTTGGTACGAGTAGATGACTCTGTTTCTCGATGCAATCACTTGGCGTAACTTGCTCCCTCGCAACCTACATCTCCGGCCATATGTACCGAAGTCCTACAGCGGCTCTGGCTGTCGCCTGATTCTGGAAGCATTTGCGTGCACATCAGGGCAACGGACACAGGGTGCGCTCCCGGCAGGGAAAGCCATCCCGTGCAATGTAGTATACACAGCCGTCTCCGATCACCACTTTCTGCGGTCGATGCCTTGGTTCTGCTGCCACAGCTCCGTCCTCCAATCGATGTATTGTTCTCCGAGGAACGCACACATCGTGACGTCGTTTGGCAGTCATTCCCTCTTGGCGATAAATGCTATGATTTAGCCGGTCAACGACCGGCTGACTTGTTTTTCTCGGCAGCCGTCCTTCAGGCGCACTCTACAACCCAGATCAATGTGCTGCTGCTACCCAGCAACCTTGAAAGACTTGCGAACTGAAGCAGCTTCCGAGGCTGCTTTTCGTCTATCGAGACAGTTGCCAATCCAAATCGTTGTCTTTCCAGATAGGACACCTATTGACGGCGTCATGCTCACTAGAGCGTGAGCTGAACGACTACAATGCACCGCGAACTACTCTGCTTAGGGAAAGAAAGAAAACTCAGGACCTTAGCCCTTAGCGCTGAAAATACTAGGTAAATCTAGTCTAAGCTTAGGAAACTCTTTGCCAAGTTTATTTTGACACCCTATAATAAGGTTCGGTGTTTTCTTGCCCCCTGGGGTCTGCCTACACGTGCATGATATCGCCATTCAATTGTCGCCAACCCTGGTTGACATGAGCATGGGCCTGCCTCTTTTGCGCCAGTTTCCCTGTACAGAATCCTATACGATGCAGGCCATTGCGCGAACATGTTTCAAATGAGTAGCCATTGACCAAATACATTACGTTTGTTTCGTATCAAGACCCCGAAGTGATTCCCATTCCTCTTCCGTCATTCCGAACTCGATCAGATCGTACCACTTGCGATTCATCCAGACAGTCTGCCGTCTTCTGCCTTCCAGCTTGAAACCAATACTCTCGTAAAGATAGACTCCTCGAGGGTTATAATCGGTAGTAGTCATACCGATTGTATGTAGACCAGCGTGTCGGAAGCCCCAGTCTACCATCCAGTTGATGGCTTCTCTTCCGTAGCCCTTGCCTTGATGCTCTTTGACAAGAGAGATACCAATCTCGGCAGTTCGATGATGGGCGACTGTGGGTGAGATGCCTCCCCAGCCGATGCACATGACGCCAATGATAGTCGGGGGCTTCTTGTCTTTGCCTTCTGTCTTGTCGTCGCCGACATCATCTCTGAGGTATATCGCGACACCGAGCAAAGAGTTGACAACCGAGTCTATGTATGAGTCGACCTCCTTGGGCCCCTTTGGCAACAGCATGGTGGGTGCTGAGAGGGCCTGGATGACAGGATCTTGAAGGATGGTGAGAGCAATCTTTTTAAAGTTTTCATCGGTCTTGTCGGCTCGGACGTACTCGAGTCGCTTTGACTGGTAAGCATTGGCGATGTCTTCTGTGGAGTAGTCCATGATAGTTGATGTGTTGCAGGTGTAATGATGTGATATGGTGGTTGATGTAATTGACTGATGGATCGGCTATTGGTGATGCAATGCTTTTGTAGTTGGATGAGGCTCTTGAGTGCCCAGCCATCTTGGACGCTATTCCCGAGTCGGGTGCCGGATGAGTCATTGGCCGCTTGACGTTCGTTTACTCGCATTCCCTTTTTGGTAGTTATTGAACGCACAACGAGTAGTCTAGACGTTTTTCTGTTAAGTAATTGCATATCAGTAGCCATTTTGAGCAACGAATGATGCCGCGGGCAATTGTGATTGCAACTGACAGTCTATACTGCCTGAACTGCGTTTATGAGAGTGTTATTTTGTGTTGATCAACTGGGTAGATGATGCCACAGAAACAGCATCTCGTGCCAATGACAAGCGTCAAAAGTTAAACTTTACCACAAATAAAGCCTTTGTTGTGAACCCTCCCGTAAAGTCAAAATTCAAGGCCACTATATAAGAACCTTGTTTTATTCTGCTAATCATCCTGGCATATCCCTTCCTTCTATCTCCCCCAAGTCGACATACGATGGCACCCTCAAGCTTCCATAAATTCCCAGAACTGCCCTCCGAAATCCAGCTGCAGATATGGGAATCCTCGTTTCGCTCACCAAATGCCATTCCCGGTGGACTGCACTACATCGGCCTTGACCATGACGGATTTCCGGTTCCACTGGATAAAACCGCCAAAGACGAATTCCGGAGACCAAGGTCAGGTTGCGAATTGGAACAAGGTCTCTGGACGGCATGTTGGGACTCCCGAGCAGCTGCAATGAAGCATCAACAGCAGCAAGATGTCGAATTCAGCTGCTCTAGCTTTGGACTTACCACTTTAAACTTCACCTTGGACAAGCGCGAATGGTACCATGGGAGGGGGCCTGTATCAATAATTCCTCCTATTGATCAAGGCCAAAGGAATAATGAATCACAACAACAGAAAATCTTCATCTGTCCCTCGCGAGATATTTTCTGCGTCGCATTAAACAGGGCAGGGCGCGCCGTGCGCCGTGGGAATTGCTACCCACTGCGAGTATTCAATGGACTCGCCTTCGAATTCGAGGCTTCTTGGAACATCAAGCTATCACAGAATGACAGCTACTACCCCATAAAGAAGTTTCCGCCTTCGTTGGCCTTTATGATCAGGCTGGTGTTCGAGGCAGCACATACCAGGGATTTCACCACGCCACCCATCAGGCTTATCGATAGGAATGCTCGATGGACAAACGACGACAATACACAACCTGGTCTCGACACATTTTATGACTGCGATCACGAATATGTAGAAATAAGCATGAAACCTGGCTCATCTTCTGCACGGATCGTTTGCCATAGCCCGGTGCTCGAATTCTTCGACCATCTGGACAGACTGTTGGAGGACAAGCTCCAGAATTTGGGCGCTTTTCGTCTTGGGCGTGGGCCGAAATTCGTTATAAGGGATTGTTTTTCCATCATTGCTTTGCGGCAAAATGAAGCAGAAGCTGTAAATGAGTGAGGTGTGAACCGCAATCCAGAGAGAGTCTATGATCCCTTTGGCCATTCGAGCACAATTTTGGGTGGGGAGAGAACAGATTAGGTACTTTGTATCGAAAAGCTGGTTCTGGTACTTGTGCGATGACTCGACTCAGAGACCTGGATGGAATAGGGTCTCTGGTTGAGAAGTTTCAGAAACCGAATGGGATAGTTCAAGATCAATATTGCTGGGAAAGGTTGTAAAATAGTGTATTTCTGGTCCTCATATGCTTTCAGAATAAAGTTTGGGAGGACTGATGTGTCTATTATGGGCTAGACAGCTTATTAGTTCCTAACTGAACCTTGAAACATACTCTTGACTTGATTGGGGAGATCTAGGTGTGACTTTATATGAAATTTTACTTACTTTATGTACGAAAGTAACACTACAAAGACATAAGGTACTTAAGGAACACAAAGGTCCCATTTCAGTAATTCTTCCTTATCCCAAATTTAGCTCCAGATCTTTTTCCTTCACGCATCAAGACCGACAAGCTTCTAATAATGTCTCCCAAAACTTTCCATCTCTTCCCACAGCTCCCGTGTGAGCTCCGGCTCCAAATCTGGGAGTCAGCAATCAAAAAACCGACGACACATATTTACGATTCTTCAGCATGGGACTGGGACAGTTTTGGCGTAGAAAGTCTGATGCCACAGGCTCAGAAGAAGCAATCCTACGGCATAAACTACGTAAGCCTTGATGAAAGGGGCGATTATGTTCCTCTAGATTGCAGTTGGAATAAACTTCTCCCGGCCAACCGCTCTGCCTACCTCTGGTACGCAGGCCTATGGATGGCCTGCAAAGAGTCTCGTGAGGTCATGCGAAATCACTGGTTCAGCGACCCGATCTACAAAGAGAATCCCGAGTATGTGGACAAGAAAGTGAACGGCGGTCTGAGGAAATGGTTTTATGGCAATGAAGAGGAAGTAGATGTGATTTGGAATGAGTGGGATCGAAAAACAGAAGCGTATGAGCCATGGCTCATGGCTACGTCCCTCGGGGACATGTTCTGCATTACTCCGGACAATCACAGGCCCCTAGCCCGGTTCAGGCTCTCCTTGGAACGCGCTAATATTGGTATTCTTGAGTATGCTGTCGAGTTTGACCCGGCTTGGACCTCTGAACTGGCTGGTCTCGAAAAGTATCAACCGACGGACCGTTTATCACCTACTTTAGCCTTCGCCATCAAAGTCATTTGCCAAATAGCAACTGAGGAAATGATTCTACCGCCGTTTCTCCATCTTATCGACAGATTCTCTGGCTGGAAGAGAATTGGCAACGCCGAAGAACCCTCGGTGTATTACGATTGCGAACATGAGTATATCCGAATCGACCCGAGCAATTCTCTGGACCCAAATCGTCTTGTCCGACACACTCCCATGCTCAGGTTCTTGGACCAGGTCGATCGGCTTCTGAAAACTACATTGACCTGGAAACGAAAGACATCCCCTTGGGCTTGGGGTGATTACGGGCTTCCGCCGGATGGGTTGTCTGTGCGGAAATTGGTTCGGGTCATGGCCAGGTGTGACAACGAGGTGGTGCCCAAGATTACAAGAGGCAATGCTATGCGGCCCCAGACGAAGAAGGCTGCCTCGGTAACTTCGTCACATGGGAAAACCGTAAAGGGAAAGCCAGCTGTGCGATGGAGATGGTAGTTTAGATGGCTGTGGTGTTTTGCCCAGTTCTTGCATCTTGGGCTCGAGAGAGAGGACTCTGATTGGGCTTCGCTAAGACGTTGTCCGCATGGGATCTTCGATGAAAAGCGGACTTAGGGACTAGAAGAGAGTACTGGTCTTGTAAAGCGTTGGTTATGGGCACTCAGTAGATTATATTGGGAGATTCAAGGTTCATGAATAAGGTTTCCGCATGTGGTATGTGCAAAAGACTGTCAATGTAGAAACCCGAAAGGCATCTCATTCTTCTCGATTGGTGACTAATACTTTTGGGACTTTTACAGTTCAACTTGCTGCCATTATCCGATTAAACGTTACTTCAAGGTTCAAGCAAAAACAAATAAATGCATCACATACAGGGCCATCCAATGATGTACAACATCCAAGAAAGCTTCTTTGGGACACTGACTCATCCCGGATCGTCTCACGCATAAAGTCTCAGAGCCGCCACTGTCTGTAAACAAGCACCTGTTGTCCGACTCCTTCCTCATCCTTCATTCGTCAGCCAACACTTGAGCCGCCAGTGACAGCCGACACCTGAAGCCCATCATGGACACCACCACATTCCATTCCTTTCCCCGACTACCTTTTGAGCTGCGCGAGCAAATCTGGCAAGATACCTGCTTACCGCTGAGACCAAGAGAGAGGCGAAGGAACATTCACTACCTGTATATGGACGAAAGCAGAAACATCTGGCCTCGGGACTACGATTGGAAGACCGATGACCCAAGAAGCAGATGCGGCTACACATGGCATACCTATATATGGCATGTAGGGCTATGGACAGCTTGTAGGGAGTCATATGATGTTGTAAGAAAGTTCGAAAATCATTACTTGGGGTGTCCACGCCCACGACGTTGCATGAGGGTAGTTTGCCCCCCAAAAAGCGATCCTTTGCCTCAGGACCAAGTTATAGATCTTACTCAGGACATATGCGTCATCACCACTGACTCATGGGAGTCTCTTCTGAGACCTTGGAGACCGATATATCTTCAAACCGAAGATGCACGAGGTCGAAGGCGTTTGATGAAACCTCTGAACATCGGTGTCAAGTTTGACCCATTGTGGTCCGAAGAAATGCAGAAGGCCGTGGAAACAACCTACTTCGCCACTGTTCTGCGTGACCTCTATCCCCCAATGGCCTTTGCGATCAGACTGCTTTTCCAATTTGCAACCGAAGTCCGTTTTTCTTTTGGCCGATCGAAGGTTATGTTGATCGACGATGTATCTGAATGGAAATCATTCGACACTGAAGGGCATGGTGGATGTAGGATCTTCGATTCTGGCCAGGAGTACGTGGAGCTGGGATATGTTATGGGCTTCAGTACGCATATTCCACATCCAGACAGTCCCATGGATGATTTTCTGGAGAATCTCAGCTACTTGTTCATGGGGAAATTAAATGAGGCTGCCGATTGGCATAGTAGGGCTCACGTTCTCGATACTGACTATTTAATAGCAGTTCTGAGGCGGGACAAACAAGTTCCAATGATCCGTTAGTAGCACCCTGTCCGAACCATAGCACATGGCGGACCTGAATCTCAGCGTGCAGCTAATGGTAGCGAGTTGATAGAACTAGCGTCAGCAATCAACAAGACCAAAACAGGATACTCGAGAGTATGCTTTGGCGGTGATTTCTTTACGTGATCTCATTAAACCTTTGTTCGTTGCCTTGTCAATATGATTGAAGAAATAAACCTAAAGTCATGGGTCACAAGATGACTTTCTTAAATTCATCACTCACGTATCAGAAGCTCGTGCGTTTGTAATTCAAGGTTTTACCAACACGGAGTTTGTACAATCAGCCATTAAGTCGAGCTACTTATAAATAAAAGCTCTTACTCAGTTTTCAACGCTAGCACAAACACCCTCCACTGTCTCGTTTACCTGCCAGACTTCCAAATCAATGCCAAACCACGCTCGATCCACCATGAGTCGAGCTACTTTCCACCCATTCCCGAACTTGCCTGTTGAAATTCGGCTGCAAATATGGGAAGATGCATGTTTTGATTGGGGCAGTGGTCGTTTTGGTCTGCACTACATCAAATTGAATGAGAACCGGCAACTCGCTCCCTTGAACTGCGAATGGCAAACGGCTGGTCCCAGAAACAGATCTGCATATCTATGGCACGCAGGTCTTTGGACGGCTTGCAAAGAGTCACGAGATATTGCTGCGAAGCATTGGAGTAATCAGGGCTGGCCAGACATGCAGGAGAACACCAATGATAAGAGTCTTGGTGATGTCATCTGGTTTCACTCGGAACCTTTTCCTCCTCCAATTTATAGTCTAAAAGGACTTATACACAGGAAAGGCGATTACGAACCCTGGCGCCAAGTCGCGGATATGGAACGAGATATATTTTGCGTCACCGCCGAGTCATGGGAACTACTGGTCACGAACTGGAAACCCCTTCATGTCGAGGCTGAGGATGAATGGGGGCGTCACTTTATTGACGACATCACTAATATCGCTGTTGAGTTTGACCCATCCTGGTATCAGACGATGAAAAAGTTCAGTCCGGATAACCGCGTCAAAGATTATCCTCCATCTTTGGCCTTTTTGATCAGATTACTTTTGGACCAGGCCCACAACAAGAAATACAGGAAGGCGGTTCAACTTATCGATAGAAACGTTCTATGGCACGTTGAGAGTGAACAACTGGCTCGTTATCATCTGATCTACATGGATTGCGATCATGAATATTTTGAAGTGTATTCCTCTGAACTCGAGCGGAGGAGCCCGCTATCCGACTTTCTCTCCTTGCTCGATCGTTTGATAGGCGGCAAGTTGTCCAAAATCGAGTACGGAGAGCCGAGATTGAAGTATAATTTGAGCGAATCGGATTCGGAGCAGGACGATCGACTCGCTCCCGAAGAACTAATGAAATTTATCGTGAGGCGGGATAACCTGCGTCCACGAGACTTGATTAGATAGGAGAGGAAATTCTCGATGCAACGGGGGCAGACGCATCTGTAATCTACCCCCTGTTTCGCTAGCTACATTTATATTAATACAAAGCGCTTGGCGGATTGAACTACATACAAGACTAGCAAACACAGAAACCTCGGAAAATCCGAACTGAACATCAGAAGATCATAGAATTATACGGCGGTGAGTATGCACCTGTATGAGACCCTAAAAGATGGACATGAGGCCCTGCGAACCACACAACAAAAACCGGCAGAGGCACTGTTTCATAGACCCATGCAACTTGGTTATTAGATGAGAAAGGCCTAAGTTTGACAAAGCTTAGGCCTAAAGTCCTCTAAAGTCTCCTCTAAGTATAGGCGAGCTTCACCATAACTTTTACTTAGGTTGAGTGGTTGAGCGGTAGACGTGGCGGAATAAATGATCCGGTTCTTGCCCTGGCTGAGGTGCCCGTCACTGCCAGTCGGCAAGTTCAACCCGCTCCTGACTCACCGAACCAAACAAGCTCCCACTTCCGTGGTCACGGCTTCATTCCCCTTCTTCATCCACGCTCGACTTTCCTCTGCCTCGTCAACAGATCTTGTTCATCAACGCGCTTCGTCAAAACACCACTTACAAGCATCTCCAACGCGCCGAAACAATCCGACTGAGTGCCGATACCCATCACGGGTCAACTGCAGTGCACAAAAGCAAGGTGAGAATATTTGTGTCTCTATCATCGCACCCGTTGCAAGTGCTGAACGGAAACCTTTGTTGCGACAGTGCAGGAATGAGCCATCACCACAAATATGAGAGCAACCAACCGTCAACTTTTGTGAGTCTGCCCATTCCCACCATCGAAATTCAATTCTTGTGGAACAGGTGCTGACTATTTCTCTCTTCCTTTAGCCGCCAAACGTCTTCTTTTCAACCTCTTCCGTAAGTATCCCCTATTTCAGCTACAGCAGTTCCCCGACGTGTTTGTTTGAAGAGGATTCTGACCATCTGTGTTTCTAGAACAAAAACATCGCAATGCCTCGAGTAAGTTTCCCTTCACAATGTATAAGTTATCGCAATGCTAACTTTCTTAGAACAATTCCAAAAGATATTTCAGCGTAAGTATTTATACATAGTACACGAACATCACCCCTACAGACCAGCCACCAAACCAACGACCGATGAAAAGCGACATGACACGATGTTTTCACCGCCACCTCATTCGAGTCACTTTCTCAAATCCGAACGACAGACAAATGCCGATCGGTCATTACGCTGGCCGTCTCTCACAATATGCTCTCGAGCACCATGCTTGGTTTCCTTACACCATGCCCGACCAAACATGATGAACGGGATGAGGGGAGGGATCTTCACTAAAAGTATATGCGTGGTTTTACAGAAGGGACATTAACAATTTTATTAGGAGACAGCCAATCATCAACCCTCTCGGGGGCGCGGCTTCGGCCTCGATCGGACCGCTTCGCGCGGTGTAAGTTCGCCCCCCCCCCCTCCCCAACCACTCTTGAATCCAATGACTGACTGTTACAGCACCGAAACTTCTCGAACGTAACTACAGCCATCAGCCTATTGTCGATTTTCGAGCGTCTGAACCATATGCGGAATTAGAACTCTTCATCATCTCGTCGCCCTTCGGGGCAGCAGCAGCAGCAGCAAGCGGCCGCTCCGACAGCGAAGGCATTCCAAGCTGCTAATGTCGCAACAATGTCTGACCGTTTCTGATGAGAGAACAGCCCAAGTCAACGGTATGCAATCCCGCCGCTAGCCTAAAACTTGTAAAGTTTCGCAAAGGAGTGCCTAAACTTTAGAAGGTTTAGGCCTAAAGTTGTCATAGTCCCGCCTGAGCCCGGCTGTTAGTTTCATAGCATTATATTTTCGCAAGGAACTGGACTGGAAAGCGGGACGTGTGTTGACAATCACAACCTCCACGAAATCGCAGAGCTGGTGAAGCCTGGGAGCATCCCGAAGAACGAATCGCCAAAACGGCAGATTAGGGAATCATCGTTTGGTATTGATGTTTGCGGAACGGATATGGTACTGGGACAAGCTGGTGGTGCGACCGACTGAGGTTTATTGCTAGAGTGGTGACATCGCAGGCGCAGTAGCCTTGCATCAACAATTACTGGTTATCTGAAGGAGGTGTTTTCTGCTCAGTTTTGACGCTCATGGTGCCCAGAGTCGAAATTTCCAGAAGCATATTTCCAGCCACTCACATCACTCAATGAGTAAATAAGACGGCACGAGAGCTACAACATCGTGCATTGGCAGATTTAAATATAGCCAGTAAAGACACAGATTTTGGCTTATCGCCCCTCTGTTGTGATGGTATAAGCAGATCACGTAAAGCATGACCATCCACTTTCACTGCACTCGTAGTATTGTGGCTTCATGCCCAGCATGGTTTAAACATCACTGTGACTCAGAAACATCCAGAGCCGACTACTTCCGATAGGCTTTGTAACTTGTCATGTCCAGAGCCCTTTCCAGTGCTTTGTTCAGATGACCACAGTGCTAGATGACTGGTCTCGACTCTTTAACTAAAGTGCTCTCCATATTCCGAACTTGGCAAAGCCAGGCGCAGAATTGCGATTTGGGAATTATTGGATTCCAGCAGCCTTGGAATGCAAGGCTGTGGTGCACACTCGGTCATATACTATCCCACAATGGACGATGCGATAATGAAAGGCATTCTGGAAAGAATGTGCGAGTTCTCTGCAACATAGGAAAACATTTGCTGAATCATCTATTTCGGCGCGGACGAATTTGTTATGCCATCCCGGTTGATGGGCTATACCTTCACGTGGAGTGTTGTCTCTGAGGCACTTAAAGCTTTCTGTAAACCCATGCGAAGAGCTGCGGGATACGTTGGAGGAGTCATTTCGTATATATAGGACGCATGCAGTGATAGATTGACGCTTCAAATCTCGAGAAAACCACGAAAAGGGTCGACTTGACTTTGATTCGTTCTGCACCATGTTCAGCCATCAGACTCGCACATGTCACTCTGTAGGTGACTCTGTGAGTCTTTAGCCTCTAAGCTATTTTGAAATGGTAAATGTAGCCCCAGAGTGACAACTTGGGGATTCAAAGGCCGTGTGGTTGTGGAGAGCCGCCGTCATGCCGCAAAGTTGTAACAAAATAGCAATGCGGTTGTCGCATCGAAGCTCTGATACTCTTTTGTGGTTGGACGGGTGGAGGACCAATTGTACGAGAATCAAGGTCAATCGTTACCCGCGAAACTTTCAGCTTGTGAGGTCTTAAAGGGCTTGCTTCATCTTGTCAGAAAAAATAGCATGCCTTGAAGCCTGACTGACGGTGGTGTCTCGAGATGTGTCTTACTGAGGCTTTTGAGCCTTCCCCCCGGCTTTTACTCAGGTCTTGACGGTAATGCAAGAGAGTTACCACAACACTTTGTCACTCGCTGAGTTTTGACGGCTTGTCATCGCCAGAAGTAGAATGAGTCTTCGAATTTGTGGTTCTTCCAATGGTAGCCCGCATCAACCGAAGCAGATTGGAAACTAGATACATCAGCCTATGTCGAAGAAAAGATGAGAAAAGTGTGCAATGCAACCACTCTCACTGTTCGTAGACAGAAAGAAGTGGCCGGCAGTTGAATGGGGTCGTGTAACCATCCTTTGAGTCTATTGACAACGTGGGGCCGAGTGCTGTAGATCAAGGTTCCTTATGATTGACTGCCGTCGGTCATATGATGATTTCTCGCCAACCCATGTCTCATGGAGGAGTCAGGAGCCGGTGCTATCATCATACTGTATCTTTGTATTTCCATGATCATTCTGCAAGAGCCCAGGACTTCTCACACCGTGACAGACTGATGGGCCTAGATGGTTTCCACGAGCACTGACCTCCTCTCTATGTCGTAATTTGCATAGTGAGAGTAGCCCAGACCCTCCAGGAAACCCCAATTGTCGAGTATTTGTCACTTTAGATGCAGGATTTTCGCGGCTCTCGCGGTGGGTTTGAAGCCTGTGCGCTAAGCCCTGTTGTCTAGAGCTTGGAACTTGAAGGTACTCCCTCGAAGTCGTCGAAGAAAGCATATATGCTTGAGAATGCCGTCGACATTGTTTTCCTCCAACGGCCATAATCGTGTTGGTATTCGATTGTCCTCCGCGTGCTGGCCCTTATTGTCAAGCAAGAAATAGCGATAAACTGATCGGGATACGAAGGTGATTGGTACCGACTTGGAGGCTGTCTCGCTCCGGTCGTGTCAATTACCATGAGGAATTCTCAAGGGTTCCGCATGACCACGTTACTCTGCTACACTTGACCCTGGGCATTTTGGGGAGCGATCTCGCTACTTCATCGATGGACTTACCTACTCCTGCCAAGTCTGTCAACAATGGTATCTCTGCCGTTATTCCCAAAAGCTTTGGTCTCACTGGACTCGACGGGAAGGTCCCTCGTGGGCGTGAACGGTTGAGCCCCTGATGTGAAAGCTCATCACCTGAACCATGTCGTGGGAGTTACTATTCTTGGCCATTCGGGAAATCGGCGGTAAGTTTTTGGAATCGCGAAGACACTGGTACGCTGATGGTGCGGCAAACTTGGGTCACCTTCTCGAGTCGAGATGCGAGGGGAGGAGTGCCCCTGTTCACTTTGCAGGCACCAGACGACCCCCATAGCAGATGTGACTGTGACATCGCCGCTATCTCAGTCGTGGCTAGATGGGATGAAGACAACCCTCGAATTTGCTTTCAAATTTCGAGGACCATTTCCAGATTCAGTCTCGGAAAGACGAGGGAGCTATTGGGGTGACATGAGTATATTCATGAATGCATTTGTCCTTCGGCTGATGGACTCATTGCCATCGGGTACAGAGTGGGAAGGCGCCATGGTCACACCGTGTACACAAATATCATCCCAGACTCGCATGGAAACTCGCTATTTTCATCACCATCATCACATTGCAACGTCCACACAATTACATTGAATCAAATACACAAACACCCTGCACACAAAGTATCGGTCACCAAACATCCCACTATGTCTTCAAACGAACTTCCACAGCGGCCCAAGCGCAAGCACAGTGAGGATGAGACCGATGACAACATTGCCGAGGCCTTCGACGATGGAAAAAGAGAGAGCTCTCCCCCGATTCGTCCAAACAGGCTGAAACCCTCCTCGATGCCGCCACCAAGTCCCGCGATAATGGCCTGCTCCAATCGTCATTCGACTTCTTTGAGGCAAAGCAGAACCAAAAGCAAGAGGCCAAAAGCAACTCTGCCGCCCTCGCCAACAAGATCCAAGACCTCGAAGCACAGTTGCAACAAGCCAAGGTCCGGCTGGAGGAGTCACAAGCCGAAGAAAGAAGAGTCCAAGCCCAAATCAGCGACCTCCACTTCATGCTAGAGTATGGCGACTGGTACGCGTTTCTCCCCACGGCTATGCGGCCCCATGAGTCTACGATCGAGCAAGACGATGCCGACAACAAGATCCGGCCTTTGCTTTTGAGTGCCTATCATGATCGCACGACTCAGGCGCGTGTGGCTGGGATGGCCCAGGCAGAAGCCGAGAACAGGCAATACACTGGATCCAAGGATGAGCCAAAGAAAGTCTTCGCTCAAGAGTCCAAAGACATTCAGCCAAGCGCGTAAAGGGCTGCAAGATGGGACTGTATCAATGGGAGGCAAAAAACATCGTCACATGAGATTATCGAGGCCGAGAAGAAGTCAATTTTGGAGTGGCGTGGAGGCGGCCAAGACCTGTCTTCTTTTTCTAGACCGCATTGGCGAATGTACGTGGAGGCCGGTATTTCCAGGGTCCAATCCCTAACCCGCCGCAAGACTATTTGCAAGCATACCATGAGGGTAACTGGGATGATGTGCTGTAGAGTGCAGAAGTGATGAAGCAGGGGCAGAAATGTGGCAGAGTCAAATCGTCCAACCTTCTCTTCGGAGTTTCTTGAGTCAACTAAAGTTCCCCAAGTCGTCCAGAATCATCCAAGCTTTGTCTTAGCATTTTTCTGAGTCGTGGCCAATCGTGTGGGTTTGATTGAGCCAAGGTCCAGCTTCAGTTGAGTTTGAGAACCATTCCAACGTTGCTGAGTCCCAAATCGGGGTGCCTCCATCGGGCTGATGGGGGAAGGGCGGCGAAGTCGGACTTCTACAACCTCCACGTGGTGCCGTCCGGGGACCTGGTCTGTTGAGACTTCAGGCAATGTAGGAGACGCAATCAAGGTGAGTTGCAACCACTCCAAAATCCGGCTAACATGGAGAATGGATCTGTCGAGCCTCTCGTGGTTATCTGCCCTGCCGCCATCGTCAGCGCAATCACAACAAATCCGTCAAAAACAACTAGTTGCCTTTCGCCTTTCACGCGTGAGAACACGATGTCGAAACTAGTCATGTTTTCATTTCAAGTTCAATCGGGTTGAATACTCTTCGATTGTTTCTCTTGACTTTTTCTTATGCTGCGTTGTGGAAATGCTTGCGCACCTGCCAGGTCCTTCCACGATGTCATCTGTTTTACGTCTTCCTCCATCAACAATCCAAACTTACAACTTGCACACGCTTTCAAGTGCACGAGTCCCTTGCCTTCGATGATGGCAATCGTCTTCCATTCCCCGCAACGACAGATCCCGCCCTCCCTTCATCACATCACACGACGCATTAGCGAGGCCCTGACGTTTTGAACAAGAACGTCTCTTGGTCGGGTTCCAAACTTCAACCCCAGTCACCCAAACGGACTCAAACGGCCTTTCATGTCAAATCATATCCCCCATGGTCTGAGGCCTAATCAAAAGCGGAATACCGGTCACCGAGATTTGCTCTTGTCACGCGCAAATGATTCTCTCCACGCCCCGTAGTGACCGGCTGATGTGCCAGGGTATCATTATGTGAAAAGTACGCCCCCAACCTGTCACAGGGCAATGCAATCCCACGAAGCAACAAGCTAATATTTCTGCAGGCATAAGGTTATCCAGTATTTCGACTATGTGGTCATCCCTTGAGTCCCATTCGAAGCACCTCATGTGATGGTGTACACTTTTTGGAGCAGTCCCCTTGCTGTCGTACAAAAGCATTCTTAGCTTCCTCTTGCAAGGTAAGGGACTCAGATTATCCAACGGTGTTTCTGGAGCAGGCCATGCACGCAACGTTGGCGTTTCATGGTGGCTATCGTTTGGTCCGCTAAATTAACTCAGAATCCCGTTGCCAAACGATTCCGTAACCCTACGAGTCGTGGTCATAGAGCGCAGCAACCCTGTTCCGCCATCTCGACGGCCGACGTCCTCGAGCAAAACAATGTTCGTTTTCCAGTGCACCACAGAAGTGACGGCAGACTTCCGCTATTGGCCTGTGCAGCGATCTGCGTTTCAGGAATCTCGCCCCCCCCCCCCCCCCCCCCCCTCCTGCGATGGGACTGACGTACCCGTCGTGACAAAAGCAAAACTGGACGGTCAATCGGTGAAGATGCTTTCCCTGCTCGTGACTCAAGACAGGCGAAAATTCGGGACCACAAGATTTGAGAACTTGGCCAGCGTCTCACCGGTGTCCGACGGAATCCCACTGGCCAATCCGGCGGATAACATGCCAGCTTCAAAACTGCTGCTTGCTGTCGGCACGACAAAGACAGCATTTCTCCTGATCCTTGCACTGCTCAAGCCTGCCGAACCCACTGCCGCAAGTCTCGCATCCCGAATTAGGACCAAAATCTTCAAAGTGACCCTGCGTCAGCAACAAGGCGCACTTTACTCCCGCGCGAGTTGAGTGTCAGATGGGTAGTTATTGTCCCTTGCTACGTACGGTTACTAACCCAGTCTCAGGACATCAAAAGCCTCACGATTTCGCAATATAGTTTCTTCAAACCCACCCGGTTGAGGAGTCCAGCGACAAACCCAGATACATCGATATTGGTATCAGCTGGACCAGTCAAGGAACAAGCACCGGGTATGAGCCGAGAGGCAAAGGCACACTCTCTCCAGCCGAGCTCTCTTATCACATTAGAAGTATCTAAACCGGTCTAAGGCCTCCCCAAAGCTTACCTATGCTTCATCATAGCCTTTCCATCGCTGAAAGGGGATCAAGCAGCCCATCCCTGCCCCACGCCGGGATGCCCGCCACTGGCCGTTGATAATTCCATCTTGCTGCTACAAGTACTCTTTCGCCAGTTTGAACAAGCCTTGAGTGCCTTCCGCTGCCTGCATCACGGCTTCGTATCTCTTCTTCAGCCACGCCCGGCCCTCTCTCCAATGATCAGAAACACCCCTATTACAACCTCTCTCTTCAAAACACCATTTTCATGCATCTCCGAAGCCCGCAAAAAATCAATCCAGCCAGACGCTGACGGCCGCCGCGCGCCTCGTCGGAATGCCTCAACTCAAGGTCATCACCTTTTGACCTCCAGAGCGTGCGCGTTACAAGGGTGAGACTGGTTCTCTTATGCGGTATTCCCTCGGTCGAGCGACGGCCACAAATACGCGTGATGTCCACCGAAGCTTTTCGCTACGTGTGCCCATCCTACGACTTCATCGACTGTTAGCCAATACTCAAAGTTCCCCTCCCTGCTTCAATGTCATCTGTCTTCTTTGGTACACTTCGGTGCTGTATCTAGCACTGAAGCTGAACCGATTACGACCTACTCGCCTCCACAGTTCCTCCAGAACGTCAAGCGATGCTGAAACCGTCCACCTCTCGGAAGAGGAACCCCTTTGCCCAACAACGCCTGATAAACTCATCAGACTCGACTGCTTTAGTGAAAGAGGCCCAAGCATCAGGTCGGAAGAGCCTTATGGCCATGGGTGAGCTTGGGCTTGACTTCGATCGACTGCATTACCGCTGTCATTTTAAATCCTTCCTTTGTTGGTGTTCCACAATCCCTATTTATGGGTTTACGCAAGGTGCTAAAATTCTTATTACTCGCCTAGACACTATGCCAGCACTCCAAGAACCTGGTGTGTCTTCAATCATCACGAAGTCTCCGAATGCCGATTCTACACAGGAAGTGATGCTTGACCACTTGAGGTGCCCTCGATGAGTATTTCCAACCCTGATACACTGAGAGAACACGATACGTGCCGTCCGTATCGGTCCTCAAAGTCACCCCTCAGCAGATTATCCGTCCCGACAAAAAGACGAGCTCCCGTGATACATGCCACAATTATATTTCGTGTCCACCGCTCTACTTAGTTCTCTCTCAAAGGCCCACCGATCGTTGCGATGGCTGTCCCCCTGATACAGATCCCTTCGGCTGCCCTCCTCGTCGTGCTAGGACATAGCCGGCCAAGCACAATCCAAAAGAGGGTAGTCTCTGCGAAATATCTGGATGTTTTCACACTATGAACGAACATGATTCAATGCGCGCGATGCAAGCATCAGCCCTCTGGTCTCTCACCTCAAAGTAGCGCCCACAGAGTCTGAGCACACAACACCGTACGATCCTGGTCCTTTGATCTTCTGAGGTACAGTCTGAGGACAAGGAAAACTGAAAATCAATGCGCGGCTATTTGTTCCCCCCCTCAAGAAGACAACAGCCGTATCGAATGACAATGCGAGTGCAAACGTTTTGATGACTCCGAGGACTCCAAATTTTCATCCGGTCCCCCCTTCTCTGGCGCAGCTCCGGAGAGGGATATTGGCGCAGGATCAGATTCGCCATCAAATCCATCAAATCCGTCGGCCAACCATACAGCCACGCCTGAGTATAGGGAAGCAAGAAGTACCACTGAATTTGATGCTTCTAATAGTTGGCACGGTCACTGAAGTCAACGCGCGCGTATGATATTTCTACTCGAATCGCGAACAGCATCTCCTCCATATGTTTTGACTCACCCTTTCACAGCGCCTGTTTATTAATCTTACCTACCCCAGCGGTCCTACTTCACCACGAGAATCAATGATACTGGTTCGACAAACGAAAATACTTCGACGAAATCAAGGCAAATCCCAGTCGCATCGTGGCATTGATCGAGTGAGTAGGTGACGCTTGTACGGTTTACCAGAACTCCAGGATCTGTCCATCATCTGCTCTGTACTCAGATATCACAGCGACCTGAAATCCCATTTACCTTCACATCCTTGCCCTGCTTTCTGTCGTTCCACTCGCTATCAGTCGTTCGTGTGAGGCGCGTGATGTGAGCCATCAGCTGTGGGGTCTATCAACTCAAAATAACACTCTTATCAAAGCCGGTCCGGGCAGTATACCAGCTACCCAACACAATTGCCCGAGATAATGTCAGAGATTCACGCCTTCGTAACCACTTCCTCCAACCGTATTACCGTTCTGGTACCACTATGGGAAGTTGAAGGCCCTTTGACGTCAATATTCTTTGTTGAATCCTGGATTCTTTAGGGTCAGTCTTTTGTTAATGCCTTTGTTCAACCCAATGATCACTGTACTAATAGGAGGTGGCTTTTCTTCTAGACTCGGCTCATATTGACATTCATGAAATTTATGACATTATCCCCGTATCTGTAATCACCGAGATGCCTCTTCAGACGTGCTCCACGCGTACACTCGTCGACTTTGCTGCTGTTCGGACCTTGAGGAGACTAGCCTCGATGTTAAGAGTGCTCACATCTCGGTTTCACACGTCATCACACGTTGTGGTTCAATTATCACCGCAGATCCGCCCAATTCTTTTCTCTTTCCTATCATGCCAGCACTACGCAGGTACGTTATTCCAAACGGACTACTGCTTCTCATCATAAGACCCATGCCAGCAACTTGCACTATATGTAGGGGATGAACAACATGAGTGGCTTTCAAGGCTTGGGCATCAGCGGCATGAGTGGCTGTGAAAGTGATATGGCCAAAGCTCTAATAGCCTCCTAAACCGCCATCAAAGGATTGACCTGCTTTAAGCCATAGTCCTCCTAGGCGGTACAAAGGCAGGTCGTCGTCACAAAGAAACTCCTGTTAAACCAAGATGGACATAGTCGCCTTTCAATGCTAGTTAAGTGTAGATTACTCAGAAGAATAACCAGCTAAAAGGAGATTAGCATAAGTCTTGGATGATGTTGAGCTTTGATATAAGCTTTGCGACAGAGTTCGCAGCTATGCGTCTCTCCATTCTACACTGTTGACATTTTGTTTGACCATTCTCAGTTCTTCTCTTCTCTTGTGTTATACTATCAAGAACAAGACCGGGGCTCACGCACCTGCCGCCTCTACCGGCCCACGTCAATACAGCAGCTCCGCTAGAAGCATCACATCTGCCAGATTTGTTCGTCGAGTCGTCATCCCAAACTCACACTATACATACAATTAGTTCAAAAAGCCATACTGTAGTGTATTTTGCTGGTCGTCTATACATGCCATTCAACTCTCAGCCAGCGGCACTTTCGTCTCTATGGCCCTTGAATTCCTCCTCCTCTCGCTATTCATCTTGATGCGATAGCCTATCTATCGATCCTCCTATGTTCAAGGCTACTGAAGCAAAAAAACCGATTACCATGTTGATGGCTCCAGAGTTAGTTCTATGGAGCTTATAACTCTCCAAGACACCTCTCGAGCCCCTGTCATACGTACGTAGGTATGTTTCACAAGCATATTGTATGAACCACATACCAGGCAGGAAACTTAAAGTACGATGTCGCCCATTATATATAATTTGCCACTAGCTATCGACAATGTAGGCCTGCCACCATAAGACTTGATGCTTTATTTATTTTGCATTCTCTGCCGTCTTCTCTAGATACATTGGCAGCACTGTGTCTCTGCTCCTATAGTTTATTCCGTAGGGTACGGCCATCTTCACCAGGATAACTACAGTACATCCTTCTTATCTGCCCCGGTATTGCAGTACCCTTCCAAAGTTTCGTTGTAGTGACTCTGCAACTCTCCTGGCTCACGAGAACAGTTTGAATTGGTACCGTTCGCTCCTCAGAATCTCATTCATATAAAGTTTGGCAAAATGCAGCATGTGGTCTTTGTGAGATCTGGACCTAAAGTTATGCATCAAACTGCTTGACATAAAGCTGCACAGAACTTGGGCTAATACCAGGAGAAGAGTTTCCTGCTCTGTGAGTGCGAAGCTAGACCCATGACGCCCTCGCATATCGCTGCCTGCATTAATCAGTTTGGACTATCGAGCTAGCGAAGCCGAATCCTCTCTGCGCCATATTCCCTTCATATGCTCAGTCCGCTTTTTGGCTATTCTTTTACCAGCCGACGGTTATCTTTGAGAATTTCTAGAACCTTTTTAGACGCAATTCATGAGCTTCCTACCATTTAAAAATACACGTAAAATTGCTAGTAGTAGAAGTAGGGGTCTCTGTTGCGAGATGGTCTCGTCCAGCGCTGATGATCAACGCACTTTGTGACAGACCAACTTGGAGAGCCATAACGAGCTTGACTCAATGATTATTAGTAACTGGTCTCTCTGTATTGCCGGCAACCTAAACCAACGCTATCTATGTATGAGGTATGGGGATAGGTTCTCTCAGGACAACTCGCTGTATTATGCGCCGTTACAAGAAGCAATGGTGCCTCCCAGCCACAAATTAAATTTAAACTTGTGAAAGTTTGTAAGGCCCATCTCCTGCGTCTATGGCTTGAGTAGGAACTAGTTTTTCTTTTGCACCTCATCAAAAGCATAAGAGATGATCTCAAATCGCTTATGTCGATTCAGCGTGAAAACATCACGAGGCTGTGTAAACTCAATACTCATCGCTACCCACTTGATCGCAGAAGCTTTACCCTGGTTCTCATAGACAGTTCTTTCCGTGCGCGTTACAAAAATAGAAATGTTTTAAAAGTTAGTAAACAGTCTAGAGTTCATACTGATGTCTTACAGTAAAACTAACTTATATAAAGCTCAAATATCGTCTTTCATTCATACTATATTTTCTTTTAACATTATTGTTATACTCCTCCTTAACAAAAAATGTCTGTCGACCATCATTCAGACCAGCCTTCCGATATCACCATGGCTGATGCAAATACTATAACAGCCCACCCTGAAGATTATCGAGACCAGTCTGCAACTACAGAGGAGAACCGGGGCGAATCAATTATGACAGAAATTCTGGATCTTACTGCACAATTCGCCAAGCTCTCGACCACGTCAGCGAATCTTACGAGATGCATCTTGGAGCCTCCCAAGGCACATGATAGGGTTTGCAGGAAACGAACTTGTCGCAAACCACATCATCATTATCTCTATGGTCTCCAACCCTTACCCACGGAACTATGTCCACGACACGCTGCAGTTGTTGTGGCTATTCGACGTTATTTCCGATCAGTCTCGGAGAATAGGCAGCATGCGTCGGCTTCACTAGATTCGATGCTCCAGGGTATGACTGCTCCAGGGTGTTCAAAGAGGTGTAGCCGAGCCCGAAAAGGGCTTCTGGGCTGTCCTCAAGACGATGTCCCAACAATAGCCGAGGATGCTATCTCACCACAACATGGAAGCTCTCCAATGAACATTGACATACGAAATTCGTCTTCCACAATGCAGAAGTAATTTCAGATCCGAAGGCTCATTGAATCACTTTGAAATGCATCGAAGTTTCTACATAGAGCAGACATCTACCATTTATTTTCCTATTCCCAACGGCTTCTACGCTAAAACTACTATATTGTAGAGCGTCTTTGTTATGCGTAGGAAAGTTCATTGTTCCGTATATTTCCACGTTCAGCATTCACTAATTCGCATCTATAGCTTCCTTCAAAAGATCTATCTCCTCATTTCAGACAGCAAGTTGGTGTTAGGCATCTTGCTTTGCATGGGTCCCTGAACCCCTATGATCTTATCACAGGGACACCGTTCACAAGATAATTTCACTCTCAAAGGTATAGAATGAGTCGGAAACACGCTACACGGAGGTCGTGTTTGGTTGGGTACATGTTACCAGATAGGTTGATACATAAACAGTTGAGACCGTCCTGTTGTGTGGAGCAGAGGAGAGTAGTACAGATTTTAATGGCGAAATCAAGTTGCATTTCTTATCTGAGGAGGGACTCCTAAGAAACCGACAATACTAATCGGTCGAGATACGCCGCTGTCAGGCCATGTGGTGAAACTACCGATAAAAGCGAGCAGCGACAAGAAGATCACGATGATCATTTCCCAGACATTTTAACAAGCCGTGTTTTGTAGAGTATAATACAGTTCTTGAAGTACCGCAGGTATGCTCCAATGATTATACCACACTGATACCAGAGCTAGGTCAGATCCTACCAAGGATCCCCTTCTCTGTCCACATCTTGGCCGCAGTAGCAAGACATCCACCAAACAAGCACATGACACCACTGAAAACAGAGACCTGCAGGAAACCCCCATACTTGCTCACAAGAACACCGTTGACAGGCGGACCGATCAAAGCCGCAAGAGAGCTCACAGCCAGTCCCATTCCCATATAAGTTCCGTTGTTTCTCGGGTCCTTTGATACGAGAGTGAAGGCTGCTGACACGCCGGAGATGATTGTTCCAGAGCAGAAACCAAATACCAGAGCATAAACCACCAAGGCTGCTGTGGACTTTGCTTCGTTCATGCAGAGAATGACAACCCCGGTGCACAGTCCTCCGAGAGAGTACATGTTTAGACGGCCATATTTATCTGCCAGCACTCCCGGAATGATGCGGCCAAAGGTTGATGCAGCGTTCGTGATGGCGAGTAGGTATGATGCTAACGTGGGGTTGACGCCTCGTGAGACTGCATAAGTCGGGATGAAGAAGAGCGGTGCGAACATGCCGATGAAGAGAAAGAATAGAGATCCTATGACAAGCAAGTACAAAGGATCTTTGAAAGGCTCAACAAGGAAGAACGAAGTCTTTCTGCTGGGCAAACGGGGTCTGACTGCCATGCATGAGAAGGACATGATAGGTATCATGACAAAGCCCATGATGCGGATGGACCAGCCAAAGCCAAGAGAAGAGTCGTTCAACATCTTTGACAAGGCAATCGGAAAGATAACTCCGCCGATAGAAGAGCCTGAGACGGCTATCCCGAAAGCAGCGGCTCTTTTCTTGTCAAAGTATTGGGAAACGGCAGCGAAAGCGGGGATCTGGAGGAAGGCCATTGCAGTGCCCATGAAAATACCTTGAGCAAGCATGAAATGCCAGTATTCGGTACATAGGCTCGTCATCATGGTCGCGAATACGTAGGTGACAGCTGCTGGGCGAAGGACCTATGAAACAATTAGCCTCAATCGTCTCATGATGCGTTGTAACCATACCCAAGAGCCATAACGATCGAACATGGGTCCACTCAAAGCTCCAACTGCGAACTGGATAAAAGTCGAAATGGATCCAATCCAGGCGATTGCATCTTCTGAATGTCCTCGAAGTTGGTGAGTCATGTAGTATTCTTGTAGAACTCCAAACGAGTTGGCGAAACCAAGACATGAGAAGAAGATACAAGCTGATCCAACTGCTACCAGCCACGCCTGGAGACCTCCATCAGGAGCAGGCGAAAGATCAAGAGGGTCACCTGATGCTGTCTTCTCTTCTTGGTCCATATTGTTGCCGGAATCAGAAAGTGCCTGGTCCTGAAGTCTTATGAAGTTGTCCTGATCTGCCATGACGAGGGACAGCGAAAATGGTTTTGAAATGGTGTTTAGGTCAGAGACTCTTGAATAGAATACGTTAATGACATGAAAGATTCCCTCGTCGTGTTTTCAGGTAGCTCACTCCTTTTTATGTTGAGTAGGACATTCAAGGGATTAAGTTGCTCCTTGCTTCTATCATACTTGCAAGACAATTGACCAATAACGATCTAACGGAGTCGGGGTCGGACTCGGATTTAGGCCCAAAACCGGCAAATGGAGAGCCATTAGTACCAAATGCGCACTTTTTATCACCTAAATTACACAATTCTCCGCATCCCAAGTCCTTTGCAAATCAACATCATCAAAGATCGCGAAAATGGAACCTGTGCGTCGCCGACGAAGACCAGCTGTGTACCGAACTACGCCTCCAATTTCATTATGAGGTATGACTAATATTATCGCAGGTCATGCAATCTTTGTCGGAAGCGCAAGATGCGCTGTAATCGGGGATCGCCGTGTAGCAACTGCATGCGCGCAAGAAAGGGCGATTGCGTCTACGAGAATCCTCCTCCAGCTGAAAGAAGCACCGCAAGTCAAGATCATATCGCCGAGATTGGGGGAGACTTCAATGCATTTCTCTCATTACCAACGCCTGAAGATCTTGTCGCGAGCGCAAACTCCGGATTACCCGGCGCGAATACAGGAGCAGCGAGCTCTTCAACAGGTGCGCCGACACCGATCAATCAATCGTCTGTTCAGGAACTCGACATGCTGCGAAGCAGAGTGCGTCAACTCGAGAGTCAATTGTCATCAGCCACTGCAACGCCATTGCAATCTCATGTCTCAACACCAGCCTCAACACTTGAAACCTCAACCTCAAGATTGGGCGGAACGTTTCACCTACACTCTCAAAGACAAAATGTTGGTCCACTAGCAACACCCCGAGCCATCTCTCACAAGTCGCGGTTCTTCGGGCAAAGCCATTTTGTCTGTGGATTACCATTGGTAAGGCGCGAAACTTCAATTCGCATTCGAGGATGCTGACAGAGAATAGCTCCGAGACATCATTGAAGCAATTGACCAGTACGCAACCGAGACATCAGGTCTTGTTACCGCAGTTCATAAGTGCAAGACTATGGCAAAGCGCATAAAAGCACTACGTGCGCCAGCATGGCCGACACCACTCACCACTGAATTGGCATCCAAAGCTCTTTGCGACAGTCTCGTCGACAGTTACCTAGAAGGCATAGAGAAGGTATATCGTATACTTCACATACCGACATTTAGGGACAAGTATGATGCTCTGTGGACCTCCGATGTTGAGTCAGACAGGGACTTTGTGGTTCAGCTCAAATTGGTGCTTGCGCTGGGCGCGACGACCCACGATGCCAATTTCTCGTTACGAGCCTCGGCCGTTCAATGGATATACGAAGTTCAGACGTGGATATCAGAGCCAGAGTTCAAATCCAGGCTCGGTATCCAATTTCTCCAAACAAACATTCTGCTTGTTCTTGCCCGGGAGATGGTCTCGGTGGGAGGAGAATCACCCTGGATTGCATGTGGTTCACTCCTCAGGACCGCC
Source organism: Fusarium mangiferae (assembly GCF_900044065.1). NCBI lineage: Eukaryota > Fungi > Ascomycota > Sordariomycetes > Hypocreales > Nectriaceae > Fusarium > Fusarium mangiferae. The sequence goes on from NW_024573938.1 coordinate 64,411, forward strand.
GTGTCAATGGGTCTGCACAGAGATCCCGCACTTTTATCGAAAACCACGACAAGGGCTTGTGAAATGCGACGAAGGCTCTGGAACACGATACTGGAACTCTGCCTGCAGTCAAGTCTCTCGTCTGGTGGGCCACCAATGATTACAGAAGAAGAGTTCGATACTGAGCCGCCTGGGAATTTTGACGATGACGAAATTATGGTCAATGGTGCGACTTTCAGGCCGAATAGCGTATTTACCCAAGTTTCGACAGCGAGGGCATTGCGATTGACATTTGGGACTCGTCTCAAAGTTGTCAAGTTACTCAACGATCTCAAATCTGGTGACTCGTATCAAGAGACATTGCGTCTTGATGCAGAACTGAAGGCTTCATACAAGGAAGCCAATCGACTGTTGAAGGACTGCAAAAAGGGCCAAAACTCAGCAACGGAGTTTGAGCTTTCTGTGGGTGACTTCATCGTGCGTCGATATCTCTGCGCGCTTCACTTCCCATACTATGGACTCTCTTTACAAGAACCGAGCTACGCCTTCTCACGGAAGATGACGGTCGAGTCAGCTTTCAGAATGTGGTCCACTGCATTCTCGGATAACGCCAGCGTGGTAACCTCTCCAAACAAGCAACAATTCGCGCGTCTGGTCACATGCAGCTCCGGGTTCTTTCGGCTCTCAGCATGGCAGTCCAGTGTTATCCTCGTCCTCGAACTCAGGAGCACGGTCCAAGAAGACGACAGCTTTTCCCTGGCACCAGTACGACCAGATTTGTTAAAGGTCCTGGAGGACTCGAAAGCATGGAACTTGCGAACTATTGAAGCGGGCGAGACTAACATCAAAGGCTATCTCATGCTGTCGATATTGAGGGCACAAATTATGGGCATCATGCAACATTTATCCGAAACTGAGATCGTTGAGTTCATAATCAAAGCTGTTGAAGAGGCGATGCAAGACGCATTGGTAGTGTTTGAATCTTTCCTGGCTCAATTACAACCTGACGGTACAGAGATTCAAGATTTGCAGGAAATTGATCTTGGCTTTATGAATGACTGGGATTCTCTGGTGAGTGCGTTGCTTGAGGCGATCGATCAGTGCTGACATTGACAGATGGTTGATGATTTTCTTGATGATGGAGTTTCGGATCCAATGACATGGATATTTTAACATGTCAACACATGCACTGCATTTATACGAAGATGTAATGTTCTGGGAGAGTACAGGATGGAGATTTGAGTGTTGGCGGTTCAGGGAATACCCCACGCAAGCCATCGAGCTAAGCGTTTCTTCGCAGCGGCGCTGGGTGTTGTTCTATTTTGACTGTCTATATAATCTAAAATATGGACAAAGAATATATGTCAGTCTAAAGGTATGAGTTGCATGCGAGGTACGTCGGTGTTCAAACTTGGTCGGGGAGTTATTGAGGTGGAGGTCGATTGATAATGCATAACAGCATAAATCAGGTCTGGAGGCGAGTAATCGTTATTGCAAAATCGGCGATGCACAAGGAGGGACTTATGCAGGACCCCACCTCACAGATGTGGGCTTATGCAATTAGTGCACGTCATGGTAAAAAAGAGATTTCGGCTACACAAGTCAAACAACATACCTTCATGCGAATGCATCTTGAATTACTTGCCTCATTTGACTGCTTCGTCAACCACACAGTATCATTTCGTACTCATTTGTCCCCGGTCAGATACTGGTCGTCAGCGTCTGTCGCTTCACGCCGAATTTGCATAAAAATATCGCCCCACTTTCTCCAAGTTGGTCCAATTGCATACAGCGCCAAAACCTCAACTCCATCCAACAGCTCAGGCTCATCCAATCTCGACAGAACCTCAAGACATCAAATACTTCAAAAAGAAGAACTGGATGGCGTTGGGATTTGCTCCCGCCAGGGCTTGAACCTGAGACCTTCGCATTACCGACACTCGGGTTGAAGTATTAGTACGACGCTCTAACCAACTGAGCTACGGAAGCCACCAGTTTTGATTGGTGGACAATGTCTCACCAGAGGTCAGAAGCTTACTGTGGAGTTGGACTGAGCCGGCTGTAGCTGATCTCATAGATCTGTGTTGGTTGTGGAGGCTCGAGCACTGACAGCGATGATACACCTGTCACCTTGGCATTCTCAATAGAGTGCACATCCGGCCAGCGGTTTACCGGCAAACTCTCGTCATGATTGAAGTGCAGTCGAATGGGATTACTATCATGACCCAAAAGTTCCGAAAACTCAAATGGAAGGGCTGTGAGAATTGAGTTCAAAACATCACCGGAGACTAGAAAGTTTAAAGCACCAAATCGTATTTCAATTGTCTATAAGCGTATATGCGGTAGATCTAGCACAAATTATTATATATGGATGAAGTTAAAAGTCCACCATCCACCTCCTCTCTCCAACAATCACACCATCAACCATTTAGAGCATGGCAAGAGCACCAACGACGGCAATGATACCGGCAGGGACAACTTGGGCGGCACCAGCAGTGACGACGTGAGTAGGGGTAGTAGCAGGAGGAGCACCAGCGGGCTTGGTACCAGCAGGAGGGTTGTAGGCGGGAGCGGTAGCAGGCTTGGTGGCAACGGGGGCGACAGAGCAAGCAGTGGGGGTGACGAGAGAACCCTCACCGTTGAAGGGAGAGTAGCCAAGGCACTCAGCGTAGGCAGCAGCGCAGGTAGCCATGTTGGCGTCAGCACCAGTGCGGCACTTGTTGTAGGCGTCGGAGCACTTCTCAGCACAGCCCTTGTTCTCAGCGGGAGAAGAAGGCTTGGGGGGAGCGTAGCCGGTAGGGACAATGGGCTTGGTGGTGGTGAAGTGGCAGTCAGGGACGGTGACAGTGCCGGGAGCAGTGACGGGGATGGTCTTGTTGCCGTAGGTGAGGGTGGTCGCCTCAGGGCAGTAGGTGGTGACAGCGGTGACAACCTCGGTGGTGTAGACAGCAGTGGGCTTTCCACCAGCGTGGCAAGAGGTAGGCTTCACAAACTTGCCGCTCTCCCAGGGGTTGTAGTTCAAGCAGGCAGCGTACTCAGCAGCGCAGGTAGCCATGTTGGCGTTGGGGGCGACACGGCAGTCATCGTACTTGTCAGAGCACATCTCAGCGCAGTCCTTGGCGTGAGTGGGCTTGGGAGGAGCAGCATAGCCAGTGCCAGTAGCAACAGGCTTGGTGATGGTGCAAGAGCAGTCCTCGATGGTGAGGGTGGTGGCCTCAGTGATGGTGTAGGTCTTCTCGCCGTAGGTGAGAGTGGTGGCCTCAGGGCAGTAGGTGGTCAGGTGAGTGACGACCTCAGTGGTGTACTTGACGGTCTCGTTGGAGGGAGGAGCATAGTGGGGAGAGGCGGTGGCAGCGCCAATGAGGACGCTGGCGATGGAGGCAGACTTGATGAAACCCATTTTGACGGTTTGGTGCTGGAATAAGCTTAAGCGAGTGTAAGTGTTTATTGAGCACGAAAAAGTTGGACTGTAAACGAGAGTGTTCTTGTCGTGGATGGGGTGAGAAGAAGAGAAGTGTACAAGTCGGAAGGGGATGGGGGTTTATAAAGCTGTCTTCGCCTCAGCTGAAGTGAACGTTACTACCGATGCCGAAACCGATCGATGCCCAGACCCAGACCCAGAGCAGAGAGTCCACTCCCGTCTAGCAAATTGCGGGGATCAGGAACCACCGAAAAGCTCGTGTTTATTTACAGCAACAGAACAGGTTTTCAATACGAAGAGGTAATTTACCACCTTAATGGGTCCGGAACTCGGCCTCTCCTCGTCAATCCCATTGGTCCTCGCTATACGGCTCGCCGAGGAGGCGGGCGACAAGCGGCAGGGATTAGCCCGTGAGCTATACGACGAGTCATCTCAACCCCTTCCCCCTGCGCTAGACTAAACCGTACCGTGCAGTACCTGCGCTAGCTCGACTCACGCTTAGCGCCCAGCTGATGATTTATGCATCCTTGATTTGTGGTAAAAAAGAGGAATCAAATCTTGGTTCTTGTCAGCCTCATGATTTTCATGCTTTAAATTAACCCTCGTAAACAGTGATCTTCTACTTTATTTAGGTCAAGCAATTTAACCTTGTCGTGTAGCTAGCACCTCCACTACGACATCATCACTACAGACTACCAAGCTACAGAACTTTGCTGGAATATTGGGTCTGCCGGCTTATCCGAACAAGACTAGCGTTTTTGAGTTTCATCTGGTATTGCCGGCCCCTGAACTGGACGGATAATTCACCAGCGGGAGAGCGTTTACGAACGATTGGACGTAAAAGTCTCAAACTTCATGATTGGGTCAGACACGTTGTGGCGTACTGAGCTGACACGGGTAAGCTTACTAGAGCTTGATGATTCAGTCAAATATACTCCTTATCCCGACCGTATCTGCTCCACTGATCGATCTACTGGTTCTTTTCCCGCGCCATTTGGCTGTCTAGCAATTCCTTCAACTCGCCAGTGCAGTCTTCCTGGCCCATGAAGACTTCAATCATCGTGACTCCCTCGCTATCCTGTACCGCTTTCGAGTCCATCGCTGTCCTCAATTCCGCAAATGTCTTTGCTGAGAAATATCGCTTCGATGCCTCTTCTTGGCTCAATCCAAACAGTCCAAGGGCATGTTGGTGGTTCCACGGCGAAATGTCGTTGTAATCCGCATTCCTTCCGTGAATGGCCCGCTCAATCGTGTATCCGTTGTTGTTGATGACGAATATGATTACGTTGAGCTTTTGCTTGATCATTGTGCTGATCTCTTGGGCAGTCATCTGTAGACTTCCGTCACCGATAAACAAAACTGCTCGCTGCGAACCGTTCACGTCCCGTTGGGCTAGCGCTGCACCGAGTGTGGCGGGGAGCATGTATCCGATCGATAGCCATGTCACGCATGTAAAGTAGCGACAGTCTTGGGGAAGCTTGAAGGCCTTTCCGCCAGTCGCAGCGGTACCAGTTTCGGTCAGAACAATATCGCCACGTCGGAACATGGGGTTCACGTAGTGATAGAATTGAGCTTGGTTGAGGGCATCTGAGGGTGAAGGCTCAGCTGGCGCCTTCGCTGCGATGGCAGGACTCTCAATCTTGGCAAGTTTAGAAGAGTCAAGTTGGCTGACGATCCTTTCAAGATACTGTCGAGGGTCCACGTCCCGAATGACCTGGCCGGCGATCTTGATCTGGCCAGGCGAAAACGAAACAGTCACACTCTCCTGCGGCATCGTCTTGAAAATTTCAGTGTTGATGTTGCTCATGTGTGGACCGAAGAATAAGATGAGATCAGAAGATTTGAAATAGTCGAGGGACACTTTATCTTCGGCGTTGGCCAGGTATACGCCATGAACATTGGGCAACTCCTCGCTGATCAGACCTTTTCCAAATGCTGTTGTCCAGGTTGGCCAGTTGGTAGTGTTAATGAGCTTATTGATCTCGTCAATAGCACCGATACTACGACTCTCGCCGTCAACATAGAGGAGAGGCTTGGAAGCAGAGTAGATACGCTGCAAGATCTTATCAACGGTCTCTGCGCTGATCTCAGCAGTAGACGGCGCAGGGCGGATAACAGGCTTCTTCTCAAAATTAGCTGTCGAGACCTGCATCGAAACTAGATCATCAGGGATCTGCAGATAAACCGGTCTCTGATGGATCATGGCTTGCTCAATAATCCAGTCGATCTTATCAGCCGCAGTCTGCACATCCGTCAAACACGTCTGCGCAGCTGTAACATGTCGATGCATCTCTGCGAACCTTCCATACTCTCCGTCTATGAAAGTATGATGCACCAAGGCCCTTGCACTCTGGAGGGTTCTCGATGGTGCACCGGCGATGTGGATGACTGGTGCTCGTTCAGAGTAAGCACCGGCGATGCCATTGATCGCTGAGAGTTCGCCGACGCCGAAAGTAGTGATCACGGCACTGAGACCTTGGATGCGAGAGTACCCATCTGCGGAATAGGCGGCGTTGAGTTCATTGCAGTTTCCGATCCAGTTGATGCCCCTTGGTTTGATGTAGTCCAGCAATCTGAGGTTATAATCGCCTGGGACGCCGAAGATAGAGCCGATCTCGAGTTGCTTGAGACGGGTAAAGAGGTACTCCCCGAGGGGGACAGTTGCTTCCTTTGTATGTGTCATTTTGTGTGTAAATGTCGCTTATATCTATGATGAGAACTAAAGACGTGTTGAAGAATGAATTGTCTTTATATATCTACAAGAATCAGGGCGTCGATGACATCCCCGCGTTGATCCGCATCTTGACGCCTTTGATTGCCGGGCTCACATTCCAAATCGGGCAAAGTAGCAGAAACTCCACGTCTAGCCGGTTCATAACCTCTTTTGCCGAGGCAGGCCCGACTGTGGGGATCTGGCACTACGCCAAATATGGTGAATTAAGCGGCGTTAGGGATGGAACATTATTCATCCTTGATGCCCGCCGGCGCCGCAAGGTCATTGACGGAACATCAAGATATCAACAATAATAAGCTTCCAACCCCATCTGAGACATATCCTTCAGAGAATATTGCAACGTGAGGCATGTTTCGATAAAACAAAATTAAGATTGAATAGTTAAGATAAGAGTAATAACATTTTTATATAGTCTTCATGTCGAAAATTGTGCTGAAGAACGTTGAAGTGAGGGTACAGGGTAAGCGGGGTCCTCTGATAACGACCCAGCGTTGGCTTAATTTCCTGTCACGCGTGACACCAGAGACATGACAAAGGGCGTCGAATTCGTTATCGTGACCTAACACCAGGCTTTACACCGTGAGTATGCGGTTGCCGACCGCCATTTGACATAAGATAACGCTGGAGCTGCTCTCCTCTCCTCACTCTATACAAGGTACCTGTTCCTTATCGGTATCGATAAGACAGGGATATCGATAGGGCTGACTTAACTGATCTCATTAATTCAAGACAAGGGTGACCATGTTGATATACAAAATTAGGTACAATTAATTATTTATGGATTCTGTTGCCGACATTTCACATCTATAATTAGGATCAAGGAATAACTATCCGAGATTTTACTCAACAGCCTTGCTGACGAAGTGCATGGTTGCTCGTGTCCAGGTTCTACCTCCTTTCGTCAATCGATTTGTTGAGTCTTATCCACAAAGCTGTAGTTCGCACTCGTCTCGTAGAACTTATAAATAATTGTTAGTTCAAGTAGGGAACATGATTGCGGATTTTATGCTATTCTACTTGAGATGACTTTACAAGAGTGTAATTTTGAGTTGGTAGACCTGACAAGTGATCCTCACATCACGCACCTCACGTGGATGTTACGCGTGTTCATTCCTCGCATCTGGAAAACCCACCAAATAATTGGGGCCGAAAATGACGCGCTAAGGTGTTGACGGATGAGACCAGTAAAGCTAGACGTCTTTGAGATGAAATACAATACTGCTGACACTAGACAGCTTAGTGAGTTCAATAGCATCACCGTCGACATCACTATGTAATTAGTTTGTTGGAAATAAGGCGATTGAACCTTGAAAAAAGTCTCAGGCCGGGGATCATTCTTATAGGCGACTCCTGTGGCTTCATTTATGGCAACATGATCATCTTCTCCTTGCCTCGTATGGTGTTGTAGGACAGTTGTAGTGGACAATTTCGGCACCTAAATCAAGCCCATTGTTGAGTTGAGAGTCAATTTGACCATGTAAGAAAGCACTGCCAAGTCAACGTGGCATGCATTGAATTCAGAATTACCTCATAACTAAGATGCAGTCTCAAGGTCATGATAAGCTGCTGGCCTGGTAATTGTTCTGGAATCCTCACTTGGAGATGGGTTATCTTGGCTTAAGGGATATTTTCCTTATTGTCTTCAAGGAAACGCCCTCTTGAAGACAGCGATGTTAGTCCTTGCAGCCTCTAACCGAGTTTCCAGTAAGAGTCAATCGGAAAACCCTTCCGACGGAAGCTTTCCGATTGTTGGTCTTCCGAATACCTTAACACCAAGACAGATTCAACCATTGATATGGCTTCTCAACCTGGTCTCATCTCGAGTGCAACTACTGTGAAGCAAATGCAAGCCACTGGAGGATGTTCTGGTCGCCGAAGAGATAGATCAATGTTTTATGATGACAATAACTTCAGATACGTCACCGTAGCAGTGCTGTGAGATGCAGCCGTCGGTTAGCTAGCCAATACCGTTACAAGTCACACCAACCTCTCACAAAAACTAACTGCTTCTAGGCATACGTGGACACATTTATTTTCTCAGCCAACAAATGATCTTCTTCAATTCAAGATTGATAGTGAAGTCAACAGGCATCACCTGGTAGATTGCTAAGGTCCTTGCAGATCATATTGCCGTAAGCAGTATATTCCCGAGAGACATGCATGAACTATCTCATATCTATCGCTCGCGAGATACATGTTCTTCAAGATGAATGGCCAGCTCGGCAATCTTATCTATTCCATCTGGACGACCTTGTCCCACTTTGTCAAGTTCAGGCGAAACGTCAACGCTGCTGCGGGGTAGCTTCAACCTTATTCCGCTTCGGCATTCAGATTCATGGCCCGAGACCAAAACCGACTCAAACACTACAAACGACACTCTACTATACCGAACTCCAGCACAACTGGATTGAGTATTTAAGAGACGATGAGTTTACAACAAATCATGGAGCATCAGCTCGATAATTCGACACTCTCAGACACAATGTACTCTCTCATGTCTCCAGCCGTTCTGCTAGGATCTCTTTTCTTCTCATTCCTAGCTGCAGCGAATTCTTCTATACCACAAGTCACTCTTCAGGGCTATGGTACATTCGCTGGTGCAAACATCTCCAAGACCTTGCTCGGAGACAACCTTCCTCAACCCGTCAACGCCTGGCTTGGAATTGACTATGCCGAACAACCCGTAGGCGACAGACGGTTCCGCCCTCTGCAGTCCCAACCCCAATCTCTCAAAGGCGTGCAAAATGCTACAAAATACGGATCTGTTTGCTTGCAGGATCTCATGTATCCTAACCCAGACGAACAGGACGAAGCGTGCTTGAACTTCAATGTCTTCCGTACACCTGGCGTGCCACTCAGCAAAAAGCTACCAACGCTGGTTTGGATCCATGGCGGTGGTTTTGCATCATTCTCAGGACGAGATTTTGATGGCGCTTCTTTCGTTGCGTCTTCTGTAGATCCGGTTGTTGTTGTTTCGTTCAACTACCGTCTCAATGCGTTCGGATTCTTACCCAGCAAGCTGTTCGAGCGTGAGGGACTTCTAAACCTGGGTCTGCAAGACCAGCGCTTCTTCTTGCAGTTCCTGCAGAAACACTTGAGCTCATTCGGAGGAGACCCTCGAAAAATCACGCTTGGAGGCTTATCAGCGGGTGCACACTCTACTGCATTTCACTACTTCCATAACTATGACTCTGATAAGAACAAGCCTCTCTTCGCGCGCGCGATTCTTCAATCTGGTTCAGCCACAGCTAGATCATTCCCAGGTGTCGACTATCCCAGATACAAGAAAGACTTTGCAGGCCTAATGAACTATATCAACTGCTCCACAGACGTGAGCGACAAGGAGCAAATGGGTTGCCTGCGCAGTGCGTCTGCACAAAAGATTAGGGAGTACTCGGCAAAGGCATACGAGGATGCCAAAGATCAACTGAACTGGCCTTGGCAACCGTCGATTGGAGGTCCAATGATCGAGAAAGCGGGATCCAAGAGTGAAGAAGAGGGCACGTTCCACCATCTTCCCATCATCACGACCTATACCTCCAATGAAGGAAAATACTACACTCCCGGTAACCTAGAAACCAACGACGACTTTGTTCAGTTCTGGCACCGAATTAGCCCTGGTCTCAACATCACAGACCTCGCTCTCATCAACGAGCTGTACCCAGACCCCATAGCATACCCTGACTCCCCTTGGGCCGGATCCCCGAACAGCACTCAGTACAACCGCATCTCAGCTGCATGGTCCGACATGGCGTATATCTGCATGAGCCGCCACACTGCCGTCACTACATCAAGGGCAGGAGTTCCAACCTGGAGTCTTCATTTCAACACTCCTGACTTTCCATTGGTTGCGCAGTCATGGAAGGGAATTCCTCACGCCTCTGATGCTGCATACATCTGGAATGACCCCCATGTTGCTTATCCTGAGACTGCGCGAATTTACTACCAGTACATCAATAGCTTTGTCTTAACAGGTGATCCTAACAAGAAGAGGTTGGATGGAACTGTGGAGTGGCCGCAGTACAAGGCGGGTGAGAAGAGAAGCGCATATGCAAAGCAGCTTTTGGTGAACCCTGGAAACTTTACTGTTGTGGAGGAAGACAGAGGTAGAGGAAGGCAGTGTGAGTTCTGGAACGATCTAGAAAGAGCTAGCCGTCTCTACAAGTAGAGATAATTTATGTCGGAATGATGTTCCGTTATGTCAGCGGTTAACGCACACCAACAGGCATCACAATAGGACAGAAAGCGGGCTTTATGTGTATATGCTATGTAAATTAATACAAAAGGCCCCGTTGAAACCATTGGAAGCGCCACCAATCATAAAACCCTCATCAAAATCATCACACTCAATGTCTTTCCCAAGCGTCTCCCAAAAACTCCGAAAGCGGGGGCCTGTCGCCATGGTATACCCATGAACTTCCTTATCAAGGCCAGTATACCGACCAAAACCTATTGTTATCCAGCACCAGTTCGGTGATCTAGCAACCGTCAGCCTCGGCCAGAACCCGTGACATGATACGAATTCCTCACGGCATATTCTTCTCATTCTTGGTCCCCCAACGGTTAGCTTTTTCAGCCTTATGCTCATTTTTTGCAGATAGAGGGCGACGCATGCTTATGAAAAGGATTTACTGTATGTGTTTGAGCATTTTTAAAACCTGACCACGATCGAGGTCACTCCAGCAGCCCAAGCGCGAGCTGCATATGCCTGAGCGAGGTGGTTGAGGAACATGTCTACGAGGATGGTTCGCTTCCGGTCGAGAGTAGTAGGCATCACTCGTGAGGATATGTTCGGAGTTCAGAGACGAAGGATGCGAACCAGCAGCCAGGCCACATGATCCTAATAGCGGGACAGAGAGCCTTTTCCCCCGCAAATTTGTTTCGTGATTCGACATCATCAACATCTTTCACTTGAGCCCTATGAACACACGACCATGAATAAAAAAGACGCCGCTCTGAAGACCTCGACTGTCGAGTGTTTAACTAACGAGTTACTTGGTGCTATTTGCGATCTTCTGCCAAACAGCGACATCAAGAATTTCGACTCGCCAGCCCTCTTCTCGGTCAAAAATGCCAGGTGAAGATCAGTCGCGTTTTTATATCGCCCAATCCTCTCAATATTTATGTAGCCCATGCCATTGCCACGAATGAGGCCTATTGACTGGGTGTAGAAGAGATCATTTGGGACGATGCCACTTTGGTCCCCTCCGGAGGCGACGGAGATCTATTCCACGAGTACTCCGACGACAGCGACAAAGAATTTCCTGAGGGGATAGCCGCCGAAGCCCAAGAAAGCTTTGCCTGATTTGTTAGTGGCTACAAGAGTAGTATAAAAGTCGCTAAAGATCGTATGGGGGACACGTTCTCACGACCTGATGATGTGTCGAAACAACACCAGTTGGATAATGCAATACCATACCAGGACTCATTTGAGTACCGCAATCTCCTGGAATGTCAACAGAGAGATATCATAGCGTCAAAGACAGATGAGGATATCTTTCGCTACATTCTTCGACAATTCCCGAACCTGAAGAGAGTGGTCGTCACACCTGCTGCTCACGGATATCTCTTTGAGCCTCTGTATAGAACACCCATGATTGGATCTTTTCCATATGGGTTCATCTATCCTATACCCCTGGGATGGCCCAAACCCTTACCGGGACACCAATGGGCAGTGGCCTCGCCTTGGGATGGCGACGACGCTGTGGAGGAAGATAAGGGCTTATGGCATGGGTTTCGAATAGTCACAAAGGTCCTAGCTGAAGAGAAGCACAACGTTACGGAATTGATACTTGACGCCCATCAGCTGAATACTGGCATCAATCACTTCGCCCTGAACCGAGGAACGGAAGAATACGACAATTTCTGCGACATAGTAAGACTTCCCGGTTTCAAGAAGCTTCACTTATCACTTATTGTTGGTTTCTATCTCGCAGAAGAATATGAAAGATATGACAAAGGATACCTACACGATGCCGTTTGTGGAGCAACCGATTTGAGGCAATTTAGTGTCCACACGGACTTTGCCACGAATCGGCATTCTTTGACAATTGGCATGCATAAATATACGTCGCTATTCGACGTCTTTCCCATCGACCGATGGCAGCAGCTCACGCACTTCGGGCTATCAAACGTACTGGTAGCACAATCAGATCTTATAACTTTCCTGTCAAAAGTTGCCGCCAACAATGCAAACTGTTCAGCTGAGCTTTCTCACCTTTATGGAAGGTGACGGCAACTACATAAGTTTAATGGAAGATATCCGCGATAAGCTCGATTGGAAACACCGACCTCTTGATGGAAGGATCAAGATCTTAGCCAAGATCTTTTGTTATCTATCGTACTATGGCCGATATATCTGTGTTGACAAGGAGGTCGAAGAATTTGTCTACAATGACGGACCGCGACCGTTCTGGCTTAGGCAGCGCGGTAACAGCTCTGACGTTGATCCGGGTACCGGCGTGCTGAAAGACTTGTTCAATCCGGCTTGGGAACGACCGAATGATTATTCCTCAAAGAGAAGGTTGGCATTTCCACGTCAGCAGTAGTTTCGATGTGGCGATGAACCTGGTGCTCGACCACCATCAATGTCTCAGAATGTAAGATCAGGACATTAATCTGATACCGACAAAGAAAGCATGTGACTAATGGAGGGAGATTGTAGGCTGTTGGATGACAGGGTATCGAGCTCTCAATACAAGGACATGCAAGGGAATCAGAAGAATGACAGGAATTATAATAATATCGAGTACCTCACTACGGGAAAGTTATAAACCTAGACAAGGCTTGGTAATATGGGCTATGGGCTTAAAAAGACATATCAAGGTTATGCTTCTTTGGGTTGAGTTTGGCTCTGGTACACAACATCTACACAGAACATTGAAAGTGAAACACAATGCTCGCTTCTTTCGGACTGAAACTGAGCCATGGGAAACTATGTCGCCTTTCGCATAACCTGAGTGGTAGGTCTCCCAAGTGGTGTGCCAGTATTTGGCAGTGATTCATCGACCCACCTAATTCAAGGTGCATCTTCTCTCGACTCACTATTTAAAAGAGTGATCTGACTTTAGCCTCACGCATCTCGAGCACTAGTCATCTTCACCTTTGGCTCTACACCTACCTTTCAACCAATTTGCTGCTCAAGCCAGTATTTCACTTCTCTTTCCACAACAGCATTCTTCCTCCAACCAAGCGCAACCTCTTCCAGAGCCACCCATCCGCAAGAACATCATCGCAATCATGGATATTGACATGAATGAATTTATCCCTCCGTCGAATCTTGAGCGGATGCCAAAGCGCATCATCCCGTCCCTCCTTGAACAGCTAGGTCGAGAGGATCTGAAGTCCATCACGACGCTCTCAAAGCGAATTCGGCGAAAGTTCCTCCCTACTCTGCTACGAGAAGTCTTCTTCAATGGCAGTGCGACTCAGATTGCCTACCAGCTTGTATCCTTTCTCAAGGAGAAGCGAGAGCCTACTTCTGGTCCAGTCTACGAATACGTTGAGTAAGATTTGCACCGTGCTGGGTCACCCACGAAGTACCACTAACCCGATTGCAGGACCGTCACTTTCCGACTCATTCAAGACGACGGGGAGGGGGAAATCCCTTCTCTCCCTGGTGCTTTCGGCATTCTGGGCGACTTCTTTCGCCGAGCGAGCCAGCTACAGAATGTACTGCTCTTCTTCGCCCAGTCATCGCGATTGCAGAAAGCTTCATTTGTCAATCTTGTAGGCGACACATGCAGCTGGACAGCCCTGAAAACGCTCTCGTTAGATCACGCGGATCTCATGACTGTCAATGCCATGACTCGTGGCTGTAAGCCGCAGACCTTGGAGTCTGTGTACATCACCATGCGTTGCAGGTCAGAAAAGTACGACATGTTAAGGAATCGGCATCCGCAGCTGAAACGGCTGTGGATTGTTTGCCGATACCGGATGGAGCAGGGGGAGTTGTACAATAACGCTGCGTGGGACATCCTGCCAGCGATCAGCCAAGACTTCAAGCAACTGGAGTGGCTCATCCTTTCTGAAGTTTTCACAAAAGAGGAGTGCTTTCTGCGGTGTCACTTCGTGTCGCGACGTGACCTGACGAAGCCTTTAAGTAGAGTGTAATCAATTTCGTGAGATGGATCTTGCTGACACTGTCCGATAGCTCAGAGCTGTAGACAACATCACGTGGAAATTGAACGAAATGCCCAAGCTAGTTCGTTTCGCCTTTCCTCTCGACCAGGATACGATGTGCAATCGTCTTATGCGCGAAGATTGGACATCGCCCACCAAGGAGCCCCTCAGTCACGAACAAGTGGCAGCGTGGTACACGAGACTGATCCTCCACATCTCTCGAGCAGTTCCCCGGCTGGAGCAGATTTGTATCACTCACGACTATCCCTTTTTCTTCCGGGGTAGCAAAAAGCCTGGTGAGGGCGAAATGACAGTCACAGAGTGCAATATGAGTGAGCTGGACCGAGACTTCGAGTTTCCCGGCGGTCTTTTACACTGATTTCGTGGGTCACCCACAGGGCCCGGGGAGTGTTTCGCATTCGCAACCTAAAATCGTTCTGCACGGTGCAGAAGAAATGCTCTGGGCTACGAAATTGATAGGAGTGGTGGACGATCCACATTGGCGCCTGAAAGGGGCTACAAATGCAGATTTAACGCAGAATAGGCGTGCACTGGGCAAAATTGCCATTATTTTGGAGGATTGACAATAGTCGTGGAAAATCTGGACCTCGGAACTACGCGACGCAGAGCTGATTTACTTTCTTCATGGACAGGATTTGGTACAATGCTAGACATATTGCTTCTATTGGGAAGGGTCACATAGCTAGTTACGAAGTTTGACACCAAATGTACGACATTTAGCAGCATGTTACGGCAACTCCGAGTGACGTGTATACAATGTGAATTCAGACCCTTGCTTTGCCATTCATGCAAATCGTGAGCCCAATCTTGACTTGCAAATGAACATCCCTCCCTTAATAAGCGTAGAACAGCGTCGACTCATTCTCAGTCTGCCTGATCTTCTTATTCTCCTGCATGAGCCAGAACCTCATTCCCCACGCACCAATTGCAGTCGCGACACTCAATGCAGCGCTTGAAGACATGGCCATGGTGTAGCGAGGTGCGTCGGAAGAGGGCCACATGTACGGAGTCCAGATGAACGATGCGACGGCGATACAGTTGACGATGGCGAGCGAGCAAGCTTTCTTCTCCTTGGTTTGAGAGCAAGTGGCAGAGACCCAGCCAAGAATAATGCTGTTGACCGCGTATGTACCGATCGAAAACACGCACATGGCGACTGCAAATGTCAGTTTTTGTGTTGATACTCTAACAAATTCTGGAACTTACAGTATCGAGCACCAGTGTTAAGCGTCGCACAACCAAGAACGAAGCCAAACACCGCGACAGCCTTGGCGATAGTGATGTGCCTACAGAGTCAGCACCAACATGATCATCAACGTGAGTAAACTTACCAAGTCCGCTCATTAAATCGTCCAGAAGACCACGACCAAGCAATCGAAATGACTCCTGCAATCAAATAAGGGGGACATGTCAAAACCAGGGTAATAGTCTGATTGAACCCCAGAGTCTTCACAGCAGTCGGGAAGAAATTCTTGAAGCCATTGGCACCAAGATGGCAATGCTGCATGGCGACAAAGAGCCAAACTTTGGGATCTTTCGCTGCTTCAAGAATGCCAGAGAAGCTTGTTGACTCGCCGGCATTTCCTACCGTGTCGCGCTGGGTTCGCTCGTGGGCCAGTTGGCGTTCCTCTTCGGTCAACCAACGTGTTGTAAGGGGCTCGTCAGGGAGGACGAAGAAGCCAACGAGGGCAACGACGAGTGTTGCGGCGCCTTGAATGATGAAGAGCCATTGCCAGCCAGCGAGGTTGGCCTGGTATGTTAGTAGCCGTGCAGCAAAGAGGTTGGGGACGTACCATTCCGTCCATCTCAAAGATCCCGAGGGCGATCAGCCCCGCGAAGGCAGTAGCGAGAATGTTTCCAGTATACAGAATCGAGATACGAGTAGCAAGTTCCTTGCGAGTGTAGAATCTCGCAAGAATATACAGCGCACCAGGATAATATGGCGCCTCAGTAATGCCCAAGAAGAAGCGCGTCAGCAGCAACCCGATATAGTTATGACTCAATGCCGTCAAGCCACTGATTATGGCCCAGACTGTCATACAAGACGCCATCCAGATGCTCGGTCGAACGCGAGTAACGACCATGTTCGCTGGGATGCCAACAATGACATAACCGACAAAGAGGATCGAGACGCAAGTCTGATATTGGGAACCGGTGAGGTTCAGGTCTTTTTCGATGGTGTTGAGACGGGCGAGAGCGATGGCATTTCGGTCCTGAAATGGTCAGCATTGACGAAAAGACACCTGTTGGAGAAACTGACGAGGTAGTTGAGCCAGTACATCAGCCAAAGAATGGGCATGATCCACCAGTCGAGCTTTCGCACGAGGGCGATCTCACGCGGATCAGTCTTTTCATGTGCACCGGAGTAGTCTCGTGCTTGGGACGGTGTCTTGAGGATCTCCTCAACCTCATCGAGAGCCGCATGGTCTTTATCTCGCTTTTCCAAAGAGTGACGAGCATCCATGTTGTTGTTGATGATGATATTGTTGTTGTTTTGTGGCAGTCGGTTGGCAGATGACCGTGATACAAGGCGAGGGTGATCTCCCTATTTATACCCAGCCAGCCTCACCTGTGCTCCCAATGTTACCATTCCATCATGCAGTTACAATTATCCCCAGCGTCGAGATTTCACTGCATCTCACTCGTTGACGTCAACCCGCAATATACCGTATCTTCTCAGCCATGCGCCCGTAAGGCAACGCGGGGCTGTTCCTAATACGAGAAACCCCATTCGATAGCGTTGTTCTCGAAGAACTTTAATCTCCTCCTCCACGCCAAGATCGTCTTGGCATGCGGGGTAAAGACGCCTGAAAGTCAAAATCTTGCTTGAACATCATCAATCAATCAATCAATGTTCAGGCCAAGGCTTTTCTGGAAGAGTACTTGGGAGGAAAGGGTGTTGAGCATGTCTTGGCGTTAATACAACTCATGCCCTGTTTGCTCATCTAATGTATACCTACTAGTGCCATTTCTTTATAAATAACATTAATATCTTAAAATCCTTCAAAAATAAGTCTTTTAATTATATTATATTACTATATATTTAATAATAACTATTTTATAATAATCTTTCTTACTTTTTAATAGCTATTTTATTTAAAAAGCTAGATTTTATAATCTATTCTGACACTAAGGTATATACTAAACAACTTTACAGGGATTATGTTGTATCTTCATTTTCTTGAGCGATTTATTTCGCATTTTGGCGTCGCTGCCCATCAGGTTTCTCAAGTTATGTCGGCAGTGATAGGCCGTGCTTGAGAAAGGAGAGTTTGTGGCTGAAGGGGCTAAAGAAGATAACGAAAAGGAGCGAGATGCAGACTGGGGTTTGGTAGTTTGGTCAGCTGAGCGCTGAGAGGGATACGAGTCATGCGTAGCGATACGCGCGATACAAAACGATACGCGTGATGCATAAGGAGTGCTCAGTACCGATCCCAACGATGCACACCGATTCCAGCGGTCGTCATCGTTCTGGTCTGGAACCCCAACGTCCAGACTCGCTAACCCATATGTGTGAGGATGCATATCCCCGCCAATCCCCAGAAACTTCATCTAAGTTAGCTTCCGGATCGTCGTGGCAGTGCCGCTCCGAGGCAGTTTATCGAAAAGCTGCCGATTGGCTACCGCGATCCAGAAAAGGACGTTTTCTGCCGGAACTTTCTCGTCTGTTGTCGCGACGAGGTCCGTTGGCAGACGGACCAAGCAATCTTTGACTAACGGCGTTGGGTACGTCACTGTACCCATAACCCGTTAGTTGTATTGTCATAGAAATGAGTAATCGCAAACACGCAATTTGTATCTCACTTATTTGCCCTGTCGAATGTACATTGTAGTACATCAATGAAGACATCGAGAGCCAATGAATCGTAGAGGACAGGAATGTAATGGTAAGGATATGTATTGACTACTAGCCCAGCTATCTTCCAACAACCGACCAAGCAGTTACCATTAGTCGAGATTTTGTACAAACAAACAACTATATACAGAGTTATAAAAAGAAGAATACGGTGATGACCAAAAGCAACTGCAATGATGCTCCCCCTCAAGACCAGAGATCTGATCCTGTCACGCAAGCCACATTTAGCGGAGAGCGTTGACAACGGCAGTGTAAGCAGCCTTGGGGTTGTAGTTAGCATCGAACAGAAGACTGTCGTGCTCCTTGCGCCAAGAGTTCTTGTCAGAGACACCCCAGACGGTGATACCAATGCACTTGGGAACGTTGAGGCAGGCCTTGGTGACGGTGGCGTAGTCGTTGGCGGGGGCAGTGCGGATGTCGAGCTCGGTGATGGCAACCTCCTTGACACCAGAGTTGGCGAGGGCAGTGAGAGCACCCTGGATTTGGCCAGCGGCACCGGGGTCAAGGTGAGTCTGAGAGCCAATGCCGTCGACGGGAACACCCTGGCTGAGCCACTTCTTGACGGAGGGAACCATACCCTTGGTGACCTTGGAGGCGCTGCCGGAGTCGAGGCTGTAGTCGTTGATGTACAGCTTGGCGTTGGGGTCAGCCTTGCGGGCGGCGCGGAAGGCAATGCCAACGTAGTCGTCGTTGCCGAAGACGTTGTTGAAGTGAGAGTCCTTTCGGAGGGTACCGTCCCACTCGAAGATCTCGTTGACGACGTCCTGAACATGTTAGTAAAGTGATTTCCAAGAAGACCGGGCTGAAGAAAACATACCCAGGCGTAGATCTTGCCCTTGTAGCGTCCAACGACTTGGGTGACGTGGTTCTCAATGACCTTGGTCAGAGTAGCCTTGTCGTTGATGTTCTTAACCCACTGAGGGAGCTGTGAGTGCCAGACCAGAGTGTGACCTCGGACCTTGAGGCCATTCTGCTGGGCAAAGTTGACGACCTGGTCGAAGCTACCGAAGTTGAACTTGCCCTGGCTGGGCTCGGTGGCATCCCACTTGCCCGAGTTCTCGGGGGTGACGGCGCCAAAGTCGGCCTTGATGATGGCGGTGTCCTTTGCGACGCCGAGCAGGTTGGGGTCGGTGATGGTTCCGTAGTAGAGCTTGCCTTTGTTCTTGATCAGCTTGTTGATGCTGTCGGCAGCCTGGCGGGGCTCGATGGCGGTGGGAATGGCCGCGACCAGCGAGGCGGTGTAGAGGAAAGAAGACAGCTTCATTTTGGAAGAAGTTCTTGGTTGTAGATATGTGACAAAGAAAGACAAAACGTTTGATTTGACCTGCAAACGGTGAATGAAGCTGTGAAGGTGTTGTAATGAATGTAGTTGTTAGAGTGATGAGAATGCCAAGTGCCAAGAGAGGGTGGACTAGATCATCTTATATATCTTGATCAGGCCAGTCCCTTGTCATATCGCAGAACGATGGTGTTCTCGAAAGAGTCAGTGCCCGGGATTGGTTTGTCCGATTGAGCTAGCCCCTTCTCAGTATTCGGACAGTGCTCCGAGTGCCTAGGGCTGTTTCGAGATAGATTGTCGTTGAAAGGAGTGATGCCGAGACAGGGGTGCGTGAGTCGAGGCGGCTCTATCTCCTGGATAATCTCCAGATTAACGGAACTTTTGACATGCCTTGCTTTTTGCATTGCATTGTTTCTGGGGTGCATATACACGACCCCGTAATTCGGGCCTTTACTTTGACCTCACCGTCATCTGATGTACGGCTAAATGATATGTTTTGTTTCGTGTCACTCTGTCGATGGCCAAGAGATCGACAGAGTTGAGACGATATTCTGTTTACTTGGCGGACTTGTTTTCATCAACTTCAGGTAGAACTCGAACAGCAAGTCAAAAAGTCAAAGCTGAAGGGAGCTAGTATGTGTCAGTTCTGACAAACGCCCCACAGACAGTGGTACTAGCAGGGCTGGCAGGGGTCTCATTTCGGCTGAATAGGCCCCTTGAGACGTGAGACCAGTCCCGTATCAGCTTAAAGCACGAGCCAGATGCCAAATTCAAATTCAGGAACGTGAGCTCGTTCAGCGTCGTTCCCACGGGAAACACGTGGGTCGTGTTTCATGTATGGGGTGGTGGTGATATTCTAGATTTCTGCCGAATCGAGAATCATCTTGGGGTAATATTTCTCCGCGTAAAGCCACCAATCGTGAGCACTGGGTAAACGGATACCGGCACGGAGAGTTGGATAACTTGCTCGATTCTGGTTTCATCTTTACAGTAGGTGGTAACGATGATTGTCTGAGCGGCATTCAGCTACGGGTTTGACAGGCGCGCATCAGCTGGGGCTCACCGGGTGAATTGGATATCACCGGGTATTCTGTTCATGATATCTCGTGATCGTTCAAGGCTGGATAGACGTTGCATGATAGTCATGTCAACATTAATCTTCCTCCAAAGAGAGAAGAATGAGGGCATCAACGTCGCATTGGGTGAGCATGTTCGATATGCTGGTAGATGAATCCAGTAATGTCATCATTGACTGCGCCTCTATGGTTACCGCGCCTATGAGATTCGTGAAGCGGAATCCCGGGAGGTGTCGTTACTTACGTTGCGGACAACTTGACACGGAGACCAGACAATAACGCCAAAAGGTAAAGACATTACCTTTCCGTTGAAGATTGGACTTGTAAAATCCACAAAGATACTGTACGCAAGTCAATATTAGAGTGAAGAAGATCAATTGAACCAACCATTTGCCAATGAAGAATTGCTATGATAAAATAAAATCTTCCGTCGGAATGTAGGGTAAGATATTGAGCGATGTTTCGCCTCTCTGTTCTACTTCTATCTTATCTCGTGCCCCACCAGAACTGAATCCACTCTATTATGGATGACTTCCACTGCCGCGGGAACGACGGGAGTATAAATATCAAGAGTCGGACTCTCTTCCTTCTCTCGATCTGCACCTGAACCTCCAGCTCTTCCTCTTCACGTCATTCTATAACAACAAGACGTAATATTGCGAATCTAGACAGCACACTGTCTTCTCTTCCTCGATCCGTCACGAGGCTTTCGTGCTTCGGCAAGACTACACTACGCCGACGCCTTCACTATATCTAGCCTCGATGCCCTAACCCGGTGCGACTCTATTAGCCAGGTGGAAGCTGTGATGCGAGGGTTTAACTGCTCGTGTAGGGCGCCATAACAGTGAGAACATGCATGTCTAAATAGACTCCTCAGCAGAGCGATGGGCAACAATCACCTCTCTCACCCAAAGTTGAGTTGATGCAAGGGTAAACATCATTCGCGCTCGATCATAGAGTCGCAGTAAACGCTATAGCTTGAGTTGACGTAACTCAAACGCACTGTGAGAACCTGGATGCATGGCTAGCAGACATGTTCTTGCAAACTTGCAGGGAGAGTGACAACGAGAGTACATGATGCCGAACTGTTCAATAAATTCGTAAGGTGATATCGAGCTCCCAGCCACAGGTCCGAACTGAAAGAGTACGCATATCTACTTTATATCCCTCACTGGATTATGCACTTTGCATCGTTCTCTCCAAACTCTCCCCCTCCTAACTCTGACTCCCGCATCCCACGCCACGTAATCAGTCGCAATGCCAAGCCCGTCTGATATGTATGCGAAAGTGTATTCGGCTGCTCACGTCTGGTCTGAAATCCATACCCATGCCTTGTGTAATCAGATGCTGCTCCTTTCAATTTGCCGCACATCGTTCCGCCCGCCCACAAATGCGATGACGTGCCACCATATCTTGTACTTTCAATTATAAGCTGCTTGATTGGTGGATTTAGACTGCGGGAGCGCTTAGCTGCATGTGTATCCGTACAGGGCCTTGCGGCTCCTTAATCCCCCCGCGAGTGATCTCTTAATATGACCAATGTGCATGAACTATGCCGGATGAAGAGTGTGATGGCTGCTCTGTGCTCTGATCGTAGTTCAGCCTATCTATTAGGGGCACGCTTATCGTCGACCATAATATGAGAGAACCTTGTTGAGTATCCCATTATCCGTAGAAAGACTCGCTCGCCTGAACTACAGGCGAATATGCTGGCATAATAGCGACATTATGATCTGCGTCAGCTTTGCAAAGCTGTGTGTTCTTCCCCCTCATGCCACCGGAAGCTGAAGCAATGATCGAGGGGCGTCAAGTCAATACGAACTGCCGACCTGAAGAAGTGCGACAAAAAAGCAATGGCCTGATGTGATATTCCCTGTCTTGCGAACAGACATGGTTCCAATGAGTCGGGACCTTGAACGAGCTCAAACGAGACTTGAGTTCAATTGGGATTAGTGTCAGGATCATTGGMAAGCCACAACGACGTGGGCTAGCTGAATTTAGAATGGTTGAAACGTCTGAAGTGGATGGGGATGGCACCTAACAGTTCAATATACGTGAAACAGAGGGGACCTGTTAGTGAGTCTCTACGCCCAGCGACAACGTGTAATAAGGTTAACATTCCTGTATGGTTATTCTCAGGTATATAACATTAGAGGTATTACACTCTAGGTACAAAATATTAGCTTCCGCTTAGCATCTCAATCCACGGAGCCGCAAGATAACGATAAGACCGCTATCTCATTGAGACGTCTCATTGGCCAAACTCAATTACAAAACCAAAGTCAGCAAAACCTCCCCTGTCATTGAAACACGATGAAACTAAGAACCAGGGATCTCAGCAAATCACGTTGATCCGCCGAGAAACTAAACGTCTGGAGTAAAATTGAAGGTCCATCATCGAAACAGAATAACAGGTGGAAACAGATGGAAAAATTCCACAGTTCAAGCCAAGACGGGACATGGCAAACAGGCCGCCATGAACCCTGCGTTCTTGACAACTTGAGACAGAGTTAAGCGTAAACAGTAAAGCAAGCTGGCGCCAAACCTTGTCCAACTTAACCTTGTCCCAAACGACGACTCCCACAACACGATCACGATGAATTGGTATATAAACATCTTCAACCAGCCCTCCAGACTGAGAAGAAGCATCCTTTTCCAATCAGTCCATTTCATTCGTTTCAAAGAGCTAGTCTCTCTTCTCATTCTTTAAACTTCACTTTCATTCTATCAAGTTCGCTTGCGACTTTACCATTCCAATCTTTTCACCATGAAGACCACCACTTACGTTTCCGCTCTCCTCAGCCTGGCCTCCGCCGTCAGCGCTCACTACACCTTCGACAAGCTCACCCTCGGTGGTGTCCAAGAGGGCACTGATAACCAGTACATCCGCAAGCACCAGAACGGCTACATGCCTACCAAGTTCAAGGGCATTCCCGACGGTTCCATCTCTCCCACCGACAAGGACTTCACCTGCAACAAGGGCTCTACTCCCTCTTCCGGCGTCTTCAAGGTCAAGGCCGGCGATGAGATTGGTCTTAAGCAGGCTTTCGGCGGTACTGGAATGCAGCACCCCGGTCCTATCCAGGTCTACGCTGCTCCTGTCAAGGACGCTACCAGTGACAGCCCTTATGACCTCAAGTGGTACAAGATTCACCAGGCTTTGATCTGCAAGTCCGGCAATGCCGAGTCCCTCCGCTCCACTGCTTGGTGCTCTTGGGATGAGGACTCTGTCCACTTCAAGATTCCTTCTACTCTTCCCGATGGACAGTACCTCCTCCGTGGTGAGCACATTGCTCTCCACGGTGCTCACGATGGCCAGGCTGAGTTCTACTATGCTTGTGCCCAGGTTGAAGTCACTGGTAACAGCGCCACCACCATCCCCGGTACTTCTGTCTCTATCCCTGGTGTCTACAGTCAGGACGACGCTGCTGTCAACTTCAGCCTCTGGGGAAGTTCTACCTCTTACGATGTCATGCCTGGCCCTGATGTCATTCCCGGTGGTACCATCCGTGGTTCCGCTGATGGTGCTGAAGGTGATGTCACCAAGACTGTTGAGGGCGGTGCTGATTCCGGTTCTGACTCTGGCTCCGACTCTGGCTCTGGTGCTTCTCCTACCGAGGGTTCCGCTGCTCCTTCTACCGCCCCTACTTCTGCTACCGAGTCTTCTGCGGCTCCCGTCGTCCCTGAGATTCCCGACTCTGCTGAGACCACTCCCCAGCCTACTCCCGTTGCCGCTGAGACTACCCCTCTCCCCTCTGCCGGCAACGGTGCCAGCAGCGGTTGCTCTTCTGGTTCTTCCAAGGCCCGCCGCCACGCTCGCCACTTTGCTGCTCACCGTTTCTAAGCGTGTGCAGTTGGAGAAATGATTGGATGTCAGTAACTTGACATGATGCACGCGGGACGTGGTGTTTTTGGAGTCATGTCATGCGCTGGCGTCTCGGAGGAAAATGGTATTCTGGACTTGATACGAAGGACAACTTCTTCAGCTTTCTTTGTAAACTAGATACACTTCTTGTAAATATAATCTTCCTGGCTGAATTCCTGGACCAATGATTGGTGAATTTTCGTGTCCGCCTTCACGTGAAGCCCACGGGTCCCGACAGGCCGGGTTAGCGCTAGCATTCCCAGAGAATCCAATGCGATGGCATGGGTCTAATTCCTGATATTACTTAGTACCGCCACAGCGCGATCTGACACAAATAAGCATGGTTCTGGACCAAAGGCCCCTCGGCATTGATCCCTTTTCTGAACTCCGATGACCAAATTACTCTCTCCATATCATCATCGACGTATTTCCAGTGGAGGATAAACAAAAAGCCTCGGTTATCGGTGTTTTAGTCGGTAATATGTTTCAATAGTGTTCATGACCGATTTGAACTTGTACGAATCTGAAGTTCGCAAACAAGTCCCGGTCTAGGCTTAGTGGGGAATCTCAACAGGGGGTCTATCATTGCCCCTGTGCTAGTTAGCTTGTTTGAGAAAGCGGTGTCTGGCGGGAACATCTTTGACGATTAATTCTGATTCGTGGGTAAATTCAGCTTCCTTGTAATGTCTTAGAACAACTTTAATCATAGCCACGGCCAATCACATGTCGGGTCTATTCATTTATCGACATGCTACACCAGAGAGTCGAATTTTAAGGGTAGACTCATTGCGCTTTAAGCCTAATCCTTCAAGTACAAGAATAATACACGCCCGGAATACGTTCCAAGGACCATAGTTGTCCCCGATATGTATACAGACTGTGGTCTGTAATCTGGTGGGAGCCAGAGAAGTTTCTCACCATTCTTCATGAGCCAAGGAGGTTCTTGACCAATGTAACATGGTTCCAGATCCTCCATACCTCCATGGAATGAACGGGCAATGGCATCGGTACTAAGAAACGAGTACGGAAAATTGGATGCCCTGAGCTCCGGATACGGCTGCGACAGAAAAAGACTTTCTCCGGTTGATGCATCCCAGACTTGCACTTGCGTGTTCATATTTATACCTATCAGCCAGCCACCATGAAAGGTGAGAGTGCGTAAGTATGGTACTTCCGGGCTCATATCAGTCGTAATCGCGAGTGTCTCAAGTCCAGGAAGACAGCGTACCTCGATGCTCCCCCCCAGATAGTAGGCAATTTTCGCACCATCCGGCGAAAAGGCGATGCAAGGGAAGTGCATAAACGGCGTATCAAGTTTATGCTCTAGGAGGCCGTCACCAACGTTCCAAATCTCAATTGAACAAAGGTCTGGTGATATAGCTAGTCGTTGTCCGTTGGCAGAAATGACTAGACAGCAATACCCCCTCTCAACCAAACTAAGTTCTCGTGCCAATGTCTTCAAATGACGCAAAGGGCCGATGCTCCAGATTTCAATCATTGGCTTTTTCAGTATAGCAAATGTTGAAGTGTTGGATGCAGCTGCTATAAGGATCTGCAACGGGGCTTCTGGCTCGAGTATCTCTTTGCACGATCCGCTTTGCATATCCCAGAGCTTCACGACCCCCGCGTTATGCGACAGTATATTGTTGCCGTTCGCAATGGGAGTGATTAAATCGATTCCAATGGATTCCCACTGGCTGTTTTCTGTCAAGGCCCCTGACGTAAGGTCCCATATTCTGATCTGGCCCTGGTAACAAATTGAGGCTAGCTTATTTTCTGGTGAGAATGATATCTGGGCTAGCCCTTCAAGAACATCAACAGTTTGACTTTGTGGCCAGTTGAGATCTATGTTGGAGGGCGCTGTGATGTAGTCGGGGTATTGGCGGCGGTCGAGTGGACTGGGAGCGATGCTTGCTTTAGGGCTAAAGATAGTACCAGAGTGGTATAACTGGAGAGGATGCTGCTCTATGCCGCCTCGAAAATAAGTAATGAACTTGAATGAATCTTGGATAAACTGCAGTACTTGTGCTCCAGAAGTCTCCTGATGAAGTAGTCAGCGACAGTGTTTAAATGGCCCGACAACACGCTACCTACATCGACTATGCTCTGCAAGTCTTCCAACATCAAAAAGGCGTGATCAATCTTTCTTAGTAGGCATATAACCTCGAGCCAGTTTGTAAAGAAACCTTTGAAAAGTATGTACGCATAGTCTTCTTCTCTCATGCGCTTCCCGGACGCTTTCAAATGGTGAACCCAGTACAAGGTCGCATATTGAATTTCTGGCGGTAGGCACTGACTGATAACAGATGTTTCAACATCAGAGAGTCTTTTTCCTGGCGTTCGAAGCCTACAGATATCAGCCTTCAAAGTCCTTCGCATGAGCTTGAGGCATCTGTTTGCCAGGCTTGCATGTGTCTGCTCTTCATCAACTTGAAGGTCTCCAGCGGATGTACTGAGGATGTAATCTCTGAATGACAGATGGAACAGCTGAAGAGGACTGTCGTCTTCCGGAACATCGATGACCGAACGTAGTGCATCGATTTGACTGGATACAGCCCATGCATCGATGCCAAGAAGCTCAGCAAGTGATCCTATCGGTAGAGGGCTTGCAAGAAGAATGAGAGAACCTATGATATCCATAAAATTCCGTTTGACTTCATGTAGGTCGTCATCAGGCGCGCCGCTCTGTATGAGACTCAGCACAGGCTTGTATAAAGCATCGTATTCAGAGTTGACCCTAGATGACTTATCGATGATGAAATCAATCTTATAGTCAGGGCTTCTCGCCCAGTGTCTATCGCGAATCATGCGCACGAAGGTTGCAGCTGCGATGAACAATGGTAAAGCTTTGTCAAGCAGTAGTCGGAATCGCTCATCCCCAGGCCAGTCTGAAGGTAATTGGAGGTGCTTTTGACGATGAGTGCGATTATGTTCCACCACGAAACGTTCCAGAGACTGGCGGAGGAAAACAAAGAAGTCGTTCTCTATGGTTCGGATTTCGAGTTTGTGAAGGACAATCTCTCTATGGAGCGGTTCGTCGATAAAATGTCCCATAATGTCAAGTTCTGGCCTACTTGTGAGAAAGACTCGTAGTACCTCTGGGCATGTTGTCAATAGTAAACGAAGAATCTCTCCGCGATCTTGTTCATTACATTCGTCCAAGGCATCGAAAACGAAAAGAACAGGCTTGACGAGCCCTTCGTCTTGCAATTTAACAAGTGGATTTACAATCAACTTTTGCCATTGGATCCGGATAGGTGTCATGGCTAGAGAGTGATCGTCCTTCACTGTCTGCAAGATATGAGGGATATGAGGGCGGATGGGAGGGAACTGTAGGGCGAGTTGATATGCCAGTACCGCAAACAGATGCTGGCCACTTCCTCGGCTACCGGCACCTTTCTTAAAGACGAAGCCGGCGCTAAGCGTTTTGTCTTTCAAGTTTCTTGAGACTGTGCGCGAAATGGTACTCTTGCCGGTCCCAGCCAGACCTGGGAGCCAACAGATCGTCGGACTTTGGGGATCGGACGCCCATTCGTCGATGTCTTTGAGAACTTGTACGCGGGTGCCCTCTAGACAGAAAGAATCGGGTGGATAATAAATGTGATCGAACACGTCCTTAGGGTCGATGAGTAGATCTCTGAGTTGCGCCTTGACCTTTTCTTCAGCGCTTTGACTATAGAAACATTAGCAGATATCAGCACAACAGGCATTATGTACTACCTGTATTCGAGCCTCATTTCGATCATCAAGCCACAAACAAACTTGAGATGGTCTCGGGCATGTGAACTATGATGCATTTCGCATAATATGCCAGCATTATGTAGTCTATTCTTGGCAACACTGAGATCTTTTAGATATCCAGAAAAGTCTTCTAAGCGAAAAGCATCTGTAAGAGCCCTGGCGGCCTTCTTCTGGTGACGAAGCGCAAATCCGAGCAGCTTTATGCATTGAGATAGAGCGTCGATGATCTTCTTGCGAAGGTTGGTATCTACCGCAAGGTCACTAGAAGCTGATGCAGTTAGATAGAGTTCGTGGTAAACGCTGCACTCAAAGACCAGGATGATTATTTCGGTAATGCCTTGGTCGACCTTGGCCCTGATCTCCCCCAGCGGTAAGATTCTAAAGTAGGTTAGTCCAAGTTCAGTGATAATGATATGACTGATGGAGTATTACCAGGAGAAGGAAACGCACGGCGGCCCATGGTAATGCAGCAGGATTAGGGTTTGTGCTGACAGCGATATCGCCTACAACGGCGAACCGATTGAGATGTGGAATGATCGTTTCCATAGCTTCAGCCAACTTCTTTTGCATACCGACGCGTTTCATTGCCGCTTCTAATTTTGATATCAACACTGACAGGCTAAACTTAGAGTCTTTGGTTGAGGCTTGGTCTAGAATCTCAAAAGTCTCTGCTAATTTATTACCGTCTTTCGACTCTTTGATAGTAAGAATTGCTTCTTTCCAAAGTTCTTGGAACTGCGCTTGCTGGTCTGAACATTCATACTCGCTTGCGGATGCGTTGATGCCATGTTGAGACCTTTGGGTCGAAGATCCAACAGACACACCCTCTGGCGAAAAGTCCATGGTAGCCGCAATATTTACCGAAGATACGGATGTCGACGGTGCTATGGCAGGCAGCAGCGCAGCGGATTCTCCATCTATTCTGAGCCCTTAGTGATGAACCTTGTAGCGATGGTGCTCCAGAGACTGAGCGGCCTCGTACATACCTTGAGAATCGAGTGACGTTCTTGGAAGCCTGAATGTAGGGCCATGGCGTGGTTCCTTTCCTTTCTTGCTTCCTATGTGCTTGATGAAGCCCCTTAATGGCAATCTATTTCGATCTGGCATGGTTGGTTAGCCTACAAATGTTGCTCCGAGCTCTGGGTAATGAGAACCAGCGCGAGTGATGCGAACGTTGAGACAATGCGAGTTGAAGAGGGGAAATATTACCGCAAAGTGCGCCATGCATTGGAAATCAAATCTGTGTGTCGACGCGATCGGCCAGGTGTCTGTGAGACTGACAGACAGGCTGACAGGGATGTGGATGCTGGTGATCATGGCAATAATACTCCTGGGGTAAGACGGCCAAGGTTGTCTATTATAATCCATCACTTTTATCTGTTGAGTTGAGATTACTGGGTTTCTTACTGTTGAATCTTGGATCTGGAACAAGTCGCAGTGCATACTCGAAAAACAAGTGATTTAATTCAAAGCACCAGCTGCCTGAGAGATAGCATGGCGATACCACTAAGAAGCTATACCTAAGGAGTGAACGGGAATAGAGGATACACTCATCTAATCCCCACAGTCGCAACAAACTAATATCACACAATCAACAACCATGCCCAGCCAAACGAGCGACTACAGTAAGAATCCCCTCTTCCCCTTTCATCCCACAGAAAGAACCGGTAGACCTACTTCTCAAGGCAGACCTGAGAGTAGTAGGTAGCAAAAGTGGTAGCCGCAGCAGCACAGCAGAAGATACTCTCCTGGTTAGCCTTAGCCGCACAAGCAACACAAGCAGCCACAAAGTTGATAGAAGAAAAGTTGGCGCAAGATCGGCAAGAGCTAGGATGAGGCGCACTATCACAGCTCCAGGAGTGAACACGGCCAAGAGCAGCATCCTTGATCTGAGGACAGTTGCGAGCGCGCACCTCAAGATCACGGCTGTGAACCTTCTCAGCGTCAAAAGACTCAAGGAGGTTCTGCTCCTTGGAGATGGCGACGATGGGCTCAAAGTACTGGTCGAAGAGGGACTCTGGGATACAAGCGGTGGGATCGTTGATGTAGGTGGTTGGGATCTCAGGGAGCTTGTAGTCACCAGTGCCGTTGAGGTTGGTAAAGGTATGGCCGAGGGCTTGGAGGTGAGAGAGGGTAATGCACTGGGCAACTTCGCCGACTTTGTAGGTGACCTCGGTGACCTTGACGGGGGTCTTCTCGAGGGCCTTGTCGGCGCTGGTGCTGGCGAAAGCAGCAGTGGCCAGGGCGGCGAGGACGAGGATGAAGCGGGCCATTGTAAGGGGCTTTGTTGAATGTAGAATGTAGAGAAGTGAGCTTGAGTGTGAATGAAGATGTTGTGATGGTTGAGTGAGTTGTCAATGTGGAACTGAATACTGTCTTAAATAGTTCTTGCATTCATGATGCCCTCAACGTCGTTGCCGAACTTGGCACTTAACAACTTCTCAACTACCGACGAGTGTCGCAGCTTTACGAACTTCGCAGAACCCTCATCATGGCACTCATGAACTTACTCGTCGTTAGCTTCGACTCTCGGCAGTTCATAGACGGCTGACTCGAGACAATCCATGATATCTTCCAAGCCACAAACTGAACACGAGTTGATCTGCCTCGCTCCTATCCCCATCCGCAATAGATTGGGGGTTTTACTCTTACCATCATCTGCCGGTATTAAATGAGTCGATGGACTGAGTATAGCCTGATGTTCCTCTGTTCTTTTTTGGAATATTGCATATTATTAGACCCGCTTTGACGCCGACTAACCCGTCCATATAGTCTGTGCTTGTAACTGAACTGTCCCTATAGGCCAGTTCTGGAGGTCGTGCTCGGTGTTCGATTGGGCAAATCGCCTCACACCGAAACCCCCACGTGGGCTTCACTTTGGTATGCTTTGCGGGCCGTTGCCAGCGACGGCACGTTGCGCTGGCCCTGTCGGCAATACAACGGTCCCTGGAAACACTAGTCCAAACAAGCTTCCTCTAATGCAAAGAAGGTTTGTAGGATGTTATTGCCTGCATAATAGGCGAATCTTCCCCCCACTGCTCATCAGTAAGGCTTCGAGACGCCTTCCGCTTACATCATAGCCAATAGGAAGCTCGCATTCCAACACGAACCTGAGTTCATCACGCTATGTCAAGGATAGACAAGACTATCTTCATTGAACTCTATTATCCGCGCATAGAGTATCGTATGTCTCGGACTACGGTATCCTGAGGTTATTCCATGCTCATAGGCTGAGATACGGATAGCTTCACGATTTTCCGTGTTTGGAAGGTCGAACTAACGATGCCGATGAGCCGAACGTGAGATGTTCACTTCGGCAATTGCTTCAGTCATGATGAATTGGATAGTGGTTGTCATCCATGAGCCGAGTCGCTATCCGCCGGATGAGGTTCGTCAGTTGCCTGACTAGACGGGTCCTCAAGCCAGACCATGAGGCAGAACTGTTCATCAGAGAGTGTATATTTTGGATGATCTCGAGATATAAAAAGGTCGACTCTCCCAGCTCTTTTTGCAACTCACCACTCTCATCACTCTCAAACACTACAACAACAACTTCCATAACTTCCAGTCCTCAAGACTCAGACATCTCATTCAATATGAACTCTCTCAGCCTCATGGTCCTCTTCTTCGGCGCGTAAGTCACCAGCCCTTCACCTAAAAAACCAAATCTGACCTCCCAGCGCTTTGGCCGGCATTCACCACAACTGTGGCTGCACCGTCCGCGGTACATACAGACAGGATCTTGGCCAGGCTGCCTGTGCCCTCTGGGGTTCCAACCAGCCCCACACTCACTGGGACGGCTACTCTGTAAGTACCCAGATCACGGGCTCACAGAGCATGGCAGCTGATTATGTAGTGCGTTGACAAGGGCACTGGTCGCGGTATCGACGGTGCTCCCTGGGAGACTACCTGCAAGCAGGCCTGGGATATCAACTTTGGCGGCAACAAGAACGATGCTTGGGGCAAGTGCTGGCACTAAGGTGACTGATGCCAATCTTTGGGATCAGTGCTTCTTTGGCTCGGGACGGAGATTGTGTGATTTGTTCTTTTCTGCCTGCCAACATTCACATAGCTTCTTGTTACTTTAGAAACTATGTAGCACTCTTTTTAGTCTTGTCATGAGCTTATGACAAGAAACCTGCAATTGATTTTATATTTGTACAACGCTCGAGATCTAGTGACAATTTTGCAAGTTCATGAGATTCACTTTCACTACCTTTTGTGTCTTGAGTCTTGTCAAATACTTGTGCCCTAATATATAAAACGAAGTTCTTTGTGCTGATTTAAGCTCTCGGCCACACGTCTCAACTGCAAATAACCCATCTAGCAACTTACACGTCAGCGTTGGCGGAAGCACGCATAAACTTAGACAATATGACGAGATGAGAACGTGCGCACACGGTATGAAGATTGGAACAGAAACTCAGTCAAGTATCAAAGCCATATTCTATTCAACACCCAACATAAGAAACCCTAAATTTGCATGTACCTGCGTAGAAAATTACTTTTCTAGAAAGTCAAAGAATACAAAGCCAAGCTTATAGCCCACCATCAAAGTCGCAACCCTACTCATCCTTGGCGGGATCGAAGCCCGGGCACTGATCACCAGCAGCCTCACCAAGCTTCTTAGTGAAGCTGTCATCCTTGTCCCAGAACTTAGGACCAACACCACCGTTCCAAGCATCATAAAGGTAGTCTCGAAGAGATCGGCCGTTGACAACGGGCCAGTTGTCCCAGCCAACAAGGTTGCCGATGAACCACTGACCGGTGTAGTTCTCAATATCGTCATCGGCTTCGTTGGCCATGCGCCAGCAGTGAGTGAAGCCACCGTCCTTGTGGTAGACGACCTTAGCACGCTGGCCGTCGAGACGGGGAGTGTTGGTAGCGTGTTCGTAGCCGCCGTGGCATGAGGGGGCGACGCGCTTGACATCTTCGCCTTGAACGAATACGACAATGTTTTCCCAGTCATGAGTGTGACCGTTACCGCCGCCAGCAGCGTTGATAGTGCCCCAACTAAAACTTGGTCAGATAATGATGTTGAAACGATGGCGAAGTGAACTTACGAAGACTGGTCCTTCTCAAAGTAGTACTCATACATGATAGCACACCAACCGTTGTTGCAGCGCTTTCGGCTGTAGACATTGTTGTTCTCCAGACGGTTTGGCTCACGGCAATCAGCAGCAGGACCCTTGAAGTAGACGTCTTTCTGGCTGAGACCGCGGTTGGTGTTGCCGTCCTTGTCAATGGCAGAAGTGTAGTAACACCCGTCTGTGTCAAAATCGGTGACAGGCTGGAACTTGTGCTCGATCTCATGCGCTCCGTCGTCAAGACGGCCCATGAGAACTCGCTTGGCGAGCTTGAGGGGTCCAGCTTCGACGCTGAGAGCGCCGGCGAGGACGGTTGCAATTGTGAAGGCGTGCATGTTGGTGAAGGGACTATGAAGTCGAAAAGAGAACGGGGAATTGAAGTTAAGAAGAAGAGAGGAAAGAATGTTGCGAATCTATGGAGTGATGATGAGATGAGATGGTAGATTTGTGAAGGCAGATGAAGTCTCTTATATACGTGATCCGTGATAAGGATGAGAAGTTACTAGATTCTTTGGAACGCTCAAGCATGTGATGGATAAGCTGCAATCAGAGTACCCTGAGCCAGGTTGAAGCCCGTGATGACATCAAACAGCTATTCCTCATCTCATCCTCCAAAAATGAAACGGATCACGAAGGATTCGCTATACGAGTAGGATTCACCATCTCAGCCAATAAATGAAGCCAAATCTATTTCGATGATCTCACTGCATACATGAATTTCATGCACCAGTTCAGCCCGCTGCAAATAAACGCCCAAACCGCCAAGGCGCAGCACCTGCTCAGACCAATCACACGAATTTCGCACCCGTGCCTTAATTTTAAGCTTAGCGGATCTTATCTGCTTAGCCACAACGATCGCAGATCTGACCAATTAAACGTCTGCCGTACCTATTTTAATCTCGGGCGTAAGCTTTTCCTTGAAACATGTAGGATTTGACTAGTTTTATTCTGGAAAGCATGCTCGTGATATTGTTTGGGGGCTGCGAGGCGTTTTTGGTGAAACCAGCCTTCTTTTGATGGCGGATGACAGAGTGTCAGCTCCAGGTTTCATATTTAGAGATACTTTGGCCGGGTGGTGGCTTGTGCGGTGGGGAATGTAACTTTGATCAGCGCGATTAAATGAGAACGGGTCATGATGGGCTGCGAAAAGAAGATTGGGGGCTTTGAAGGATGGAAGTTGTCTTATGAAGCGTCTATCAGGATCAAAATCCAGGTGAAGTGACCATGCAAAGGCTGACACAGGCTGGCAATCTGGACGTGGTTGACACTAAATTACTTGATTGTTTCTATCATCATCTTATGCCTGTTTTCTCGTCTAATGTTTGTTCTGATCCGTCGTGGTCGGCACTCCAAACTACTAGCCAGTGAAGCCTGGACAAAGCTATACGTTAGATTCATCACGATGCAAATAGTGTTGATAAAATTAGCGTAAGCGGGCATAATATTGATAGTAAGCGCTGAGGGAGAAAATACCCACAGGACTGTGATTGAACCGGGGCACGCGTGGGGTCCGTGCCGATTGAGGCACATGCTCCAGGGTAACTCTGGCATTTCTTAGTCGCTAACGCAATTTAAAATAGTTGTTACGATGGAAATGAAGATGCACCTTAAAGAATCATTATATTGGACAAAGAGGCACCCACCATGATGAAGGAAGAAAAGCTTAGGTGTTGATAAGACGTTGACAGAAGACGTCTTTGATACAGTCTGTAGCAGTTAACTTTGGTATTTGAGAAACGAACGATGTAGACAGCACAACTGACAATGCTAACGTGAGCTTACTACCACAGAAATCTCAAATAATACGTCGTGGACAGGACAAACAAGTCCCATCACGACAGGCAAGGACCATACTAAGCAGGAAGGGGTACCCTTGATCCAGGCCATGATGAAATTAACCTGATAGAAAGAAGGGAGATTGGTCAAGTACTCTCAGCTGCACGAGCCTGGAGTAGGAGTTCTGCATTTTTATTCTAGTTTTCTATCGCTTTCCTCACCATCAGCAGAATACTGGTTCACGTTCAGCCATGTACTAAACTTTTGCAAAGCTATCCCAAGATGTGATATCTTATGCTTCTCTTCATCTGGCATCTCCGCCAATGTCAGAACCATCCCGTCAGGCTGAAAGCACGTCTGCCACCCATATCTCATCACACCTCTTGCGGGTACAATTGTCCCGTCAATTCGTCCTTGAAACAGCACTGGCTCATGACCAGGACCTTCACAGTATCCTATTGTCGCCACTGCTTCAGCGGTTTTGTCTGAGAAGCCGGCTAGCAAAAAATGTAGCTTTTCGGGTCCTAAGGCCTCGAGGAAGAATTTTATGTAAGGCCCCGGCATACCGTTCATTGCATTGAAGCAAAGAGCTGTGTCATCCACGACGACTGGACCGTCGACCTGCCGAATGTGTCAGTCTGAATCGTGCGTATGTGGAAGACATTTCACCATTTCTGCGGCTCTGCGACATTTTGCGATTGTGATTTCTTCGATCGATCCTTGTATCTCAGGCAAATCGAGAGATTGATTGTGAACAATAATTCCAGAGTGGGCGAGGATAGCTTTGATATCGGCTATTTTGTTAGTATTCCCAGTAATGAGGTTGATTTCAGTCATTATGGCGATTTTCAAATAAGTGATGTTTTTGCTGCGAAACCAATTTCTAAAAGTGCCTTGACTGGCCGACGGGTATGATTCATCAGGCCAATCGGTTTTATCTGACTCCGGTACCGGGCTTAGACCCACTGAGCACAGTACTCCACAAGCAATGATAAGAGCATTGGTAATAAAGAGCACTATAATGTTATTGGAAACGGTGTTGGCCAGGAGGAAATTGAGTAATAACTATAACTATATGCAGAGCAATCTGTCTCGTAGTAACCCTATTTAAACCAGAGAATTTCGCGAACAGAAACATGATACGTTGGCAAAAGCGAACGTAGGTAAGGAAGAAAGCTCCAAACTGGAGCCTGGAAGCGAGTGTACGTATGCTTCTGATAGGCGTCGCCAAAAAGAGTGACTGACTAACGGGGAAAAGAAAAAAAAAGAAAAAAACCGACAAATTGAACCTTAACGAACGGTGAAATGAAGGAAAAGAAACTAACTTCCGAAAACAGAAGGTTAAACATATGACATGGAAAGCCTCGCAGGCTTTGGAGCACCCTGAACAGCCAACGACACTTTAGTAAGAACAGTACTTGCCAATTCAGCCAGCTTATCCTTGATCCAAATGAGAACCCCGCAGATCTTATCCCAAATCTGCCAAAGTTTGGCTCGAAGGTGATCCCAAACACGATCCCAGGGAATAAAGTAGACCATGCCATAAGCGGCAACCGCTGAGCCGACTCCAGCAGCACCAACGGCTCCGAAGCCACCTACTGTAGCATACCCAGAGGCCAAATAGAGTCCAAAAGGGCCTTTGACCGTGATGCCACCAGCACTCATCCAGAAGCCACTGGTCATGCCCGCTGCGCCTGCACCAGCTGCCATAGCTGTAGCTAAGAAGCTCTTCCACTTCTGGAACCACACTTCAGTGCCATCAGCGCAGCTACTAGAGGGATTTCTGGCTTTCTCACTGACTTCTATGTCTTTAAGCTCTTGGACTCTCTGCATAGTGTTGTATTTGTCTTCAGGTGAAAGATCGGGAGCCTCTCTGGGCTGCTGAAGAAACTGGAGGTCTTCCTGCGAACAGTCACTGAGGTCAAAATTGCAGCCCTGGAGGTGGGCCAACTCTTTGTTACTCTGTTGGAGCTGGGAAGGGCGAGCGTCCCACTTGAAGGTCTTGAAACCACAGTAGGTTGAGGAGCTTCCGATACGAAGTGCATCTAGTCGACCGCCAGCTCCGCAAGGCCTGATAAAGACTTTGTCGACAAAGCCTTCGATGTTGTATGTCAACTCAGCAACTGTGGAGCTCACAAGAAGATACAAAGTCTTGAAGGCTTTCTTAGCGGCGATGCTATTGGTCATAGCGCTTCCGAGGTGGTCCTGAAGTTGGTCTTGGGTAGTGACCACGACGGATGATCCTGGAGTCCAGTCAGAAATGTCGTTCACTATATCGCAGTGGTCAAAGAAAAGCTAATTCTCCAGGTGGGATAGAGACAGAGCCTTGGTTATTAATCCTGGAGAAACATTATAAATCAACTTACGAATTTTCCTCTTCTTGATCTTATCATCAATAAGCTTTCTCATAGCCTTGCGCTGCTCTGGTGCCACAAGAGCGAGGACGAGGGTGCTAGGGTTCCCCTTCGGTGACCTTAACATCTTCCCACAAAGACGTGTTCTCTTGGTGGTAGATGTCCTGTTCAACAGCTTTGACAACGCTGTTGCTAGGCTTGCTTGCGGACTTGGAGGAACGCTTGTGGGATGAGGATGAAGATGAGGACGAGGAGGACTTTCCGTGCTTTCCTCGATGGGTAGAGGAACGGGAAGAGTTGGAGAACATTGTGTAGGGGAAGGCTGGATGCTAGCAATTGCTGATGGGGAGGCTCTGGCAGAGTTTGTAGAAGAAAAAGAAAAAGAAAAGAATTTCAGGTCCGAGAGGTGGCAGACCTCGAATTTATAGAAAAGTTGTTCAATTCATGCACCTCTCTGCTATCAAGCGTCAGACTCAGACCTTGTAATCATTATGCATATGCTTTCTCTCCCATTATTGGGTTTCAGCGGTTGATATCATGAGCCTCTTGCACATGGGATATTCGGCTTAATGAGGTCTTGATGCATGAGTGACATCTGGCGTTAAGCATAGCAGTGTTTGTCCCATATAATCAATAACACAATTACTTGAGAATCCCTGTTTGTCGCGGAAAAAGTGCTACCAATAAGACGTGCTGACACTGAGTCTATCAACCAATGAACCCAAGTTGTCTCCACTGACCACTTAGTGAAGTCCAATGGTGTTTCCAGATCAGGCACCCTTGTTTACCGTAGAGGTTGGTCAGCTGGTCAAAGCCATGCATCACCTCCGCTCTTGTGCGACAATGTTGCTTATGGCTGGGATCCGTACATCAAGGTTATATGCCCCAAAATCCCATCCAAAGGCCACTGCCTCTCGTGTCAATCGCCTTTTGATTCCGAGACAAAGTACTAGAGACAGTCAAAGCCTTCAGTTCAGATCGGCGAGGAACAGCAATACAAGCTAAATACGACTCAAAATGGCACCTAGTCGCACAGGAGAATCAGCGTATTCTCGAGATCAATGGCGGGCTATACACCCGATATTTCACAACATATACATCGACCAAGGCTACAGCTTGGAGAAGACTTTAATGGCATTGGAGTTGATCTACCATTTCAAAGCAACGTAAGTGGTCTTTCTAAAGCTGTACGGAGTCGTCAGAAAAAGGATGATTTATAACATGACTCTACAGCGAAGACGCATTCAGAAACCAAATAAAGAGGAATTGGCGGGATTGTGCAAAGAACAACAGAGTAGCCCGTGGAAATCGAACAAGACCAAGTAGCATTGCGGCAATATTTCCTGACTTACCAGACTACATAGCTGGCTTAGTTGCTGGTACGGTTCCTCGGTCACTTTCCTTTCAATGCTTCCAACATCATTTTCAGGTGCTTCATTCACTTGACAAGTACATTAAAGGCTTCTTTGACACCTATCCTTCACGACTTGCGCAGCAGAACAATGGCACCATCCAAGATGCAAACGTTGCTGAGAAGGAAGAACGTGAACAGAAACCAGCCATTGCTGGCAGATGGTGCCGTGCTTTGAGCCTTTGCCGAGAGATCTCAATACTGCCTCAGAAGAAAAAGGATTTCATATTTTCAAGCAACCTAGTCAAGGACAAGTTGGATAAAAAGGCCTTGAAGCAAAAAGGCGTGCAGGAAATGCAGGAAATCATCACCAATATCCTCAAAGAAAACGTCTTCACCCGAGTGGAGGTGAATGAGAAGGAATCAACCCCCAAGGACCTACCTGCGCTATGGAACGTTTGTCGCCTCTTACGTGGGGTTTCATTCCAACTCGGCTACCCCGAAGATTCTCAGGCTTTGTTGATGAGGCTATTTTTTGACGAGCTAAGAGAGGCTTTCACTCGCATAACTCAAGGTTCCAATACCGAGATGGGCCGCGCTCTTGAACTTATCCAGGACATCCCGCTGAGGGATCTCAAAGATATTGCAACTATAAGCTGCCTCTGTTCAGCTAGAGCGCTATCAAGTAGACTTCAGCCACATGATCCAGTTGTCCTAGAAGCCTGGGCAGACTACTACCAGCATCATGACAGAAGCAAGTTGAAGAAAGACGTGTTCCTTGTCCACTACAAGAGAGCTTACGAAGAAGCAAGGGCTCTTAATGAAACTACAGGAAATGGGTTGTATGATGAGAGAACACTACTTGTACTCATCAACTATAGCTATGCCGCTCACTACATCTGTCACGAAAAGACATTGGCAGAGCAGCTTTCGTCAGAACTTTGGCAACAGACGGGTGCTTTGCTTGCTGGGAAAAATCCACCACAGTGCTGGTCAGTAAAAGCCCAAGGAATGGCCCAGGCAGCCAAGATACAAGCCTTGCTTTGTTATGCAGAGCTTGAAGATAAGTTCAAAGGGTACAACGATCTCAGAAAACATATACACAACTATAAACTCGGTAACACACAAGCACGAGTGCAGTGTATTGACGAGGTTTCCCAAGTCGGTGAAACATGGCATATGATAGTCTGTTTGCCTCCATATGATTCGCAGGTCCAGCTTCAGTTCGGCATACAACAAGTAGTTCAGAGGCTGGTCTTGAGTCCGGACTTAGGTTTTCAACTCTTGGCGATAGAACTGCAAGACCTGTTCGCGACGCTGCTCAAGACCGAGACTACGACAAGGGCAAAGTTGAGGGTAGCCGCAACCAAGTTGTATGCTAGCGATGACCAAGACTGTCAATTACTTGCCGCAGGACTTTACGAACAGCATGCATCCGTCATAACCGCCTGTCGAAGAAATGTAGATATTTTGCGCTACATCTTCAGCATCCTGTTCAAGAAAGCGAAAGTTCCACCATTGACGGAGATGGAAGGGTCTAAATTGAAAAGGTACTTGGATAATCTCGGATCAAGAATGAGAGCCCAGGGGAAAGAATGCCACCTGAAAGCAAAAACACTGAGAGAATTGGTTGTTAATTTTGATAAATTCGTGAAGACCTAAGAGTATGTTTTCTCAAGCCGGGTTCCTGGCGTATTGGAATCTTCGGTTAGATCTATTCTTCAACTGAAACAGATAATAGACTGTCTTGCAATATATGCGATGGTATATCAAGTTTCAACCTTCCAGCTCATGTCGCTGTGTCTGCCTATTCGCCTCGAGCGGTGAAGTAGCTGCCGGTAACTCAGCAGCAGCTTGACCACTTTCCAACTCTTGCAATCTGTTCTGCTTCGAACTGTCGGCTGAAAGCTCAGCTTTGTCCCACTGCTTCGTGTCTCCCTCATCGCTGTTTTGTGGAGGATGTTCGCTGGCATTTCTCTTCCGACGACGTATCCATAGCCAAACACCAACAAGAGCCACTATAGCGGCAACTCCACCGACTACACCACCTGCGATAGCCCCAACTGGTGTTGGCGATGAGTTGCTGGGGAGAGGACCGGATTCGGGGCCGTTTGTTGACCTCGGTGTTGTCGATGACATCGAAGCTATTAAGTCAGTAAGAACATTGTCAGCATA
The DNA here is from genome assembly GCF_900044065.1 of Fusarium mangiferae. NCBI lineage: Eukaryota > Fungi > Ascomycota > Sordariomycetes > Hypocreales > Nectriaceae > Fusarium > Fusarium mangiferae. Next base: position 105,247 of record NW_024573938.1, read on the forward strand.
CAACATAGAGTGAAAGCTTACCGAACAGCTTTTCGACGTCCCTGTTGTCCCACTCAACGCGATCCCTGGTTCATGTCAATAAGCAGAATAGCAAGGACACCAGAATACATACCCGCTCTGGTACCAGTCTTTCACAACCTTGGGCGATTCATAATCCTCAGCTTCCGCATCATACTCACTAGACCAAGTCAAACTCGGCAAGTCGAGAATACCGATTCCCTGAGTCCAAGGATCCTTGTCCTTCCAACCTTCGTCTTTGCCCCAGTTGTTGCCACCTATGCTTAGCATCTGACGCTTTCCAACAAGAGCGCATCCATGCATTCCACGTTTTGGTCCTTCGACGTCCGCCTTAAACCACTTGAAAGCCGGAAGCGATAAGACCCACACATCGCCGTACGCCTTTGTCTTGTCATTCCAAGTGTTCCAGCCTCCGTAGATGTATCTATTCAAGGTCAGCTGAAGCCGATGACAAAAGCCGTTTTGAATGCGTACATATCATATGTATTGTTCGGCCCCTGTACTCCGACAGAACAAAAATCAACTCTAGGATCTGGAGAGATGCCTGAAGTTTGTTGATAGTACCACTCTTTGGAGCTAGGATTGAATATCGTAATATTGGTGAAGGAAACTGGCTCTGACGCGTTTCTGAAGGCGGGCATCTTCACCTTTGCGCCACCCATGAAGACCAACAATCCTGAAGTACCGATGGAAGGTATACAGGTCGCCCTACCGGACCAAGTGGCATAGTCCAATGCTTTTGTGGACTCGTTTGTCCACTTTTGAGTCGTCATATTGTAAGTCAGCAGCCCATCAAGTGGTCGTTCAACATAACTGCCATCAGTGAACCTCTCATCAGTCCTTCTCTCGCCATAGCCACCGAGATGATATCCGACGCCATGGCAAGTAGTGTAAGCCCCTCTCACAGTCCGATACAAAGAGCTGAATAATGTGTCGTCCTCAGGGTCATGAATTGACCAATTTCCCTTACCATCATCAGCCTCGAAGGCATATAAATGGTGGTCTCCAGCTGATGAGGTATTCTTGTAAGAGCCTTGGCCGCCCCATGAGTAAATTGCTGATCGTTCTTCATCGACCCAAAGAGCTGGTTGTTTCAGATATGGCGATGGTCCTTTCTCACTTTCTTTGAATGCGACTGTATCGTTTGTCCACGATTCATCTAGCGGCAGCGAAAGGGTAAGACTGACTGCTCGATGTTAGTATTACCCGCGGTATTGATCTTGGCGCTGCTTTACCGGCTGTTGACCGTGACTCGTCGAGGTCGGAACTAACCTCTCCGCCGTCGATATAAACATAGTCCTTAAGTACAGCAACTTCGCATTGGGGTAAGTTACTGAGATGAATGTTCAAGATATTTCCTTACCGGACAGTAGCGACCGTCGAATGAAGTCATCGTTGGCTGGCAATTGTGCTGATCCCTTGGAGCTCTGCCGCGTTTCGAGTTCTATCGCGCAGCATAGCCAAGGGAAACAAGAGATAACGACCAGTCTCGTAATAGCCCACCTCATTGTGATCAAATGTATAGGGCTGTTGTCACTCTGTCAAGACATATGTACAAATTTGCAACTCATTAGTGAAGGGGATGCTTCTGGTAGAAGGAAAGACAAAATTAGAATTCAGTCAGCGTGTTGAAATGATGCGAGATGGCTGTTGGTGCGAGGGAAATTAAAGGATGTTATTTGGGGGCCGTTGTTGGTGCCAAGTTTTTGTTGGACAGCTCAGACCATGTTTGCAAAACACTGCTTACCATGTTGCAGTTCACATGCCAGTAAATCCTTTGATGATGGAACCCTGGAAAATGTTGAATGGGGCTAACGCTTCAATGGAATTCCCCCGAATCCCAACCATAGTCTTTAAGTTTTAAGTTGCAAACCTGGTGGCGATCTTCAATTATCGCTCTCGTATATTTGTCTTAACTGGGGACCACGGAGCGTATTCGAGCTTAAGCGCTGGGTTGACGTTTCAATCCCAGCAGACCTGGCCAATCTGCACACTCCATGGTAAGCACTAAGGTCTTGGCTTGGTCCCCAAATCAAGCATATTCTCCCATTCATTCCCACGACATCATAATCAGAACATGGATTAACATTCTTATCAACGAACGCTGCTGCCTGCCTGCCTGTTGGCCCCTAGCATACAGTGATGGACCCATGCCTTCCCCCAATATGAGTATCTCTTCCCATTCTGATCCTACCATCCCATCATAAAAACAGGTATCCTCTTAGGAACATACAATAGCCTTGTCGTTTTGCAGTTTCTCGACGACAAACATCCTCCCCAGTGGCTTGCCCCAACCTCAAGATTATGGCGTGGGAGCGATCAAAGCCGTTTGAGCGCAAGCAGCGGAACAAACTCCGAATGCACTGTTGCAGGCTGCAATCGTAGCTGGGGCCGTAGCTCCGGCGGTAGCTCCCCAGGTCGCACCACCAGCTGCATAGCAAGCCATCGCGACAGAGGCGCATCCCGCCTGACAGACGCCGTAAGCGATCGGGCCTGCGACGGCGGTCGTCGAAAAAGAGGCGATTGCAATAAGAAGATGGAGGGGCTTCATTTCGAAGATCGCTGTTATCGTGCGTGTATGTCGTAGTTCTTGATACTCTGTGCTGTGAGTAGCCAAGGTACTCGTCTTGTTCTCGTTCCTATGAGTTGATTTATTTTAGAGATTTACGTTTCTGGAGGCTGTGGAAGTTATTTACAATCATTTCTTATCCTTTTTATCATGCTGCGGGGTAAGTGGTCGGCCTCCCGCATCAGAGCACGTCATATAATGTGGTAGGCTGACGCCTGGCTGGTCTCACTTTGAGTGCTGACAGTTGCAAGTGACTTCTGGCACAACAAATATGATCATTGTGCATTCCATCCATAAGACTAGCAATGGAAAGGCTGTATATGATGGAAACATCTTTTGTACTTCAACCGTTTTCCGTATCATAGAAGATATTGCTTTTCTATCAAAAACCACCCTCGGCTATTCCTGCCCTCCAACGCTCCACGCAATTGGACCAGCACTTTTTGTAAGCCTTGGTGCACTTAGCAACAGTTGATTGAAGTGGAGGTGACACGCCAGGTTTTCCCAAGCAAGTCATTTTGCCCACGGAACACAAGATATGACAGTCTTCGAAGAGGTTGATGTCAGCATTTACAGCTACTGCAAAGCTGATGACGGATAGTGCAATAAGTTTGAGTCTCATAGTCGCGGCCAATGCTGTCTGCTGAACTTTAGGCCGTGTTTATGACAACGTATAGGCTTGCATGAACCTACAAGATTGGATTCAGGGTTTCAAGGTTTTAGATGACAATAGTGGAGTAGATGTCTTGAGGTTAAGACTTGTTGGTTGGGAAGAGTTGGAGTTTTCAAGTATGTGTTGTTTAAGGAGCTGGGTCACTATGCTTCAAAGAAGGGGAGGAGGCAGGCTTTTTATACTTCACTCAAGAGCCAGTTTGGGGGTGATATCTGTTCGTTTCTTCGACATTCGGGCTAAATTAGCTTTAATGATCCTCATTCGTAATTGACTGCTGTGGCTGAGAGCTTATAACGATCACAAAGAACCTAATATGTCTTAACGCCGTCAACCAATCACCGCTCTTGGGAACCAATAAGATGGCGATAAATTAAAAGCAAGGGAAGTTATCATCTTCTACAGCCCAGGTATATAGTTTACACGAGACGATATGAGGGGCTGCAGTCATTAATGGTTGGCCTCCAGCGTCAAGACGCATGCATAATCATCACTACTTTTCCACTTATCAAGCAAGTCTCATGATATGTAAGCTCATTCAATGAAACAAGTTTCTTCTCATAGACTTTCATAATTTCATCAGCTGAGGCGGTGGCTAAACTACGCACAAAAGCCACGCTCTATCATATCTCAAGAGAAACGAGTCCTACGGGGATCCTGCAGGAGCCAGTGGCTTTCTACCATAGACAAAGTAGCTAATCCCAAAGTCAGTGTCACATCATCCAATCATATTCAGTCGGCACTTACATAGGCCAATACGCATGAATCCTAGGGTTCTGCAAGTCCTTTCTCACATGCGCACAAAACATCCTCGTCTCCTCAGTCGACCACCCAAGGCCCCTCGTGAAATACGCCAACGACAAGCCATCTAAGCCGCCAGCGATATTCGCGCAGGCCCAGGCCCCCAGGTCCTTAAACTTCCTTTCTCTCGGCCACGGATTTGTCGGCCACTTCTGCTGCACCTCGACGATGTCGACAAACCCAGCGGCAGCGAGGTAGTTTTTATACTCTGTTGTCGGAAACACGGGACGACCGAGATTCTGACCAGCTTCGAAGCAGGATCTGCACCACTTGGAGAGGTAGCTTTCGGGGTAGAGGGTTCTGTCGTCGGAGCGTGCGGGGAGGGACATGTCTTGGAGTTCGAGGTAGCCGCCGGGCTCGAGGTTGTCGAAGGCGACTTTGATGATTTGCGGAAAGTCAGTGAAGCAGCCGAGCATCATGCGGGCAAAGATGAAGTCAAATTTCTGTGTCCAGGTCCATTCTTTTTCGAGGTCGTCTATTTCAAAGCTAACGTTTGGTGGGACACTGGGAAGGGATTTCAGTATTTTATCACGCGGTCGAGTGCCAGAGGCTTTACGTACAGAGCTGGTTGGATTGGGCTCAGGTCAACTCCAATGACCTATCAAGTCAGCAAGATCAAGCAAGCAACGCGACAAAGACCTTGTTACCTCTGCTTGAGGGTTTGCATCAGCTGGAAATATGTAAGTGCTCAATGTTACTGAATGCATTGCAGCAAGACCTTACCGTAGTCGATGGCCCACGAGCCAGTGCCTGTTCCCATGTCCAGGACACGATTCGCGCCTTTCGCTTTGGGACATACAGCAAGGTCTCCATCGAGCGTTCGAACGTAAAGCTCGTGTTGTAAGTCTAGTCATGTCAGCATTGCTCTGACAATTGCAGGTTCCGACATACCCAGTCTTTCATTCTCTTCCTTCATCCAGTCAGTAACATGTAGTATGCAAAATGCCCGATCCGGTATTAAGTCTGTTGATCAAACTTACTTCGTCATTCGGCAGGACATATTCTATGACTTGTCAGTTTTTTGTTACTGACCGGCACGAGATTATCTTACTCCCACTACTCAAAGCATGATAGCTGCGACCATTTTCCTGTCGATAAGCCAAAATGCTCGACGAGATTGAAACAACCGATGGCTCTACTTCCTATGCATCATCAAAATACGTCATTTTGAGGCTCCGTCAAAGCGTAAAGTGACCCATGACAGCAGCTAGTCATTGAAACTTACCTCGCCAATCGAGGAATCGGCGTCGTCGTCGTCACCTGCAGCCTATGCACGTCAAATCAGACCCCGCTCATGCACAGCAAAAGAGCACTAGAATTTCTTACGATAGCATCTTGGATTTGGATGACAGGCTCTGGGGGCGGAGTGCTGCCCTCGTGCTGGGACTCTTGAAGTGCCATCGTCGATGGGGCCAGAGTGTGATTAAGCTGTGGATCACAGAGGATTGATTCAAAGGAACGCCCCCTCTTTCTTTATTTTTCTGTGCCGGGCCGTTCCTTGTGTAGCGTGATGAGTTCCTTCGATCCGGAGCGTGGCGTTACTGATGTTCCGCCAATTGATTTGGACGGGGATGGCTTCCGAAATGCGCCATCGACGTGCAGAGTCAGATCATTTAGGGGTCTTGGTCCGCTGTTGGTGGTACAGCTCCACTAACTATTTGGCATACTGAAAACCTGACGGACTCGTTAGAGGGGCTGTACTGCCTGATATGAGTGGTTTTTATCAACGTCAAGCTCGGTAGCGTTCATGCGCCTTCAAATCAACATGATCTGACTGGACAAACTCCGGTGACGCCCTGCGCCGTTACAGGGTATCTCAATCTTCAACGGCGTCGTCGGCTGATTAGTCTGATTAGTCAATTGCTCCTGAACGAAATGCTTTCTCTTCCTTCGCACGCTCATCACGGGTCGATGAACTGCTCAAACACACTTCAAGATGAGCGCTGAAGGTGATACCTCTGCAGGGCTCCTGCGCGATGTCTGGCAAAGCGTTGCCGACCATCCTCGCGCCGTCTTTGTCACGGCCATCCTTGGGCTAGTGGTTCTTTTCGTAGCTGACACATTGCGCACTTGGTACCGACTATCACATGTTCCTGGTCCGTTTTGGGCGGGGTTCTCCAAAGCTTGGATGGTGAGACAATCCTTCAAGGGAATCCAGCCGTATGCGATTCAACAAGCCAATGAGAAATACGGTACGATCTAAATTCCGCTCTTAGCAACCATAGCTGACTCTGTTTCCAGGATCTCTCGTGCGCATTGGGCCAAATGAGCTGGCTACGGATGATCCCAAGCTGCTCAAGCGCATGATGTCAAGTCGCTCTGCGTATACAAGAGGACCATGTAGGAGATATCGTTGACAGCCAATGTATCATCGTATCAATCAGCTAACTGAATGCAGGGTATAATGCTCTTCGTTTCGAGCCTGGAAAGGATAACCTTTTCTCCATGAGAGATGACGACGCCCATGCAAAGCTGCGCAACAAGATGGCCGCTGGTGTAAGCCCTCTGATAGACCTATTACCGTGACATGGAGCTTAACTTCAGATACAGTACTCTGGCAAAGAAAACGAGTCCCTCGAGCGCACCATTGATGAACACATCGCCAAGCTCATCAACCTCCTAGACACAAAATATCTCTCAACAGACAAAGACTACCGCCCAGTAGACTTTGCTCAAAAGATCCAGTTCTTCACTCTAGATGTCATCAGTGATCTTGCCTTCGGTCAGCCGTTTGGATACATCGAGCAAGATGACGACGTCTTTGACTTTATCAAGATCACAAAGTCCTACTTCCCAGTAACCTTGTTCATAGCCAATATCCCGTCGCTAGTGTCTCTGCTGCATTCACGATTGTTTAGTGGTGCGTTGCCCAAAGAGAGTGATAAGCTTGGGTTTGGTGCTTTCATCGGGTGAGTTTTGTCGGTGTCAAATTCTGCGGGAAGCTGACAATTGTAGCGTCGCAAACAAAAAAGTCGCGGAACGATTCGCACCAGGTGCCGAGTCGCGACCAGACATGCTCGGCTCTTTCATTCGTCACGGATTGACGCAAGAAGAAGCTTCCAGGGAATCTCTTCTCAACGTCGTCGCTGGAAGTGACACTTCAGCAACTACCATCCGCCTCATCATGCTCAGTCTCCTAAGCAATCCCATTATGTATCTCAAACTTCAAGCCGAAATCGACACGGCAATCAAGGCCGGAAGTATCTCATCCCCGATTACCGATGCTGAAGCAAGAAAACTCCCATATCTCCAGGCTGTTATCCAAGAAGGTCTCAGGATCAAAGCTCCAGCAGCTGGGCCACTGTTCAAGCAGGTTCCTCCTCAAGGCGATGAGATCGATGGAAAGTTCATCCCCGGAGGTACACAGATCGGACAATCGCCATTTGCTGTTTATCACTCCAAGGAGATCTTTGGTCAAGATGCAAGTCTGTTTTCACCTGAGCGATGGATCAATGCGGATCCTGCGAAATACGAAGCTATGGCTGAGGTTGTCAGTCTTGTGTTCTCGACCGGAAAGTATCAGTGTCTGGGCAAACCGGTAGCGTTTATTGAGCTGAATAAGATCTTTGTCGAGGTGAGTCTTGACTGTTTGATGGTGAGCGTTGTGACTAATCACGCCTGACAGTTGTTGCGACGATTTGACTTTTGTATGACTCGTCCTGAAAGACCTCTTCATATCATGAACGCTGTAAGCTGTCTCCTCCGGTTTGACATTGTGGCTACTGACTGGTGATGTAGGGAATTTGGCTGATTGAAGACTTCCCTGTTCGCATTACTCGTCGAGAGACTTGAGTCCACCAACCTGCGGAGCAATTCTTCGCATTGACCTAGTATTGGAGTTAATCATCAGCCTACTTGTAACGGACAAAAATATTTGATCTGATTGTGAAGTCGATGTAGTTCATAGTTATGGGGTGAAGAGCATGACAGCCAAGTTTGCTCACCCCTGGTTTGCTTTTTAGTATCATTATTCTTCGCTTGAACAGAAGCATGATTGGCTCGAGGTTCTTGGTGCTCTAGACCGCTGTGAAGGATTAATTGATAAAATTTGACGTGGCCTAGTGCCTGGGCTATGGAGCCAGCTGAGGCTCATTGTCAATAGCGTCAAGCCTCACTCCGCTAACTGTCGCATGGGAAAATGAACCCCTGACAAAGTGTTAGAAAAAACGTTTAATCCGCCTTCCGTATCTTCGTGTTTCTCCTTGCTCTATAGTCTCTCTTCCAATCCAACTCTTGTCACTCCTTATCGCTACGAAAATGCGCTTCAGCATCCTTTTCGCGTTTGGTCTTGCGACTGATGTTGCAATGGCCAGCGTTTGCAAGCCTCGACCTTCTGCTAGCTCTAGTGAGTTTGCCTCTTGAATTATGTTCTTATACCATCTCTAATTGAATACAGGTGTTATTTCTGTCGAGACCGTGACTTCGACCATTTCTGCCACTGCCGATCTGTCGACTACTACCAGTACCACGTCTACTGTTAATGATAAGACTACATCTGAGGCTACTGAGACAGCGACTACCACCGAAACATCAGTGTCAGTCGATTTGTCAACTACGCTTGCGACAACTGGCACAACAGATACCGCCACTACTGAGACCGCCACTATAGATACTACAACCACTGATGAGGCGACACCCACTGCGGTGACCACGTCTGCTGAGACAACAACAGCCGATGCCACCACCACAACCGCAGATACCTTCGAGCCGATCCCAACATTCAACGTCATCGCTACCGACACGCAAGTCTACGGCCAAAAACTCCGGGGTCATAAAACAACAGACCACGAAATGGGATGGAATTTGGAAGGCTCCCCACCAATCCTCGCATTCTCCATTGACTCCGACACAAACCAAGTCAGAGAAATAGTCAATGGAAACTACCTGTGTCTCCAATATGGTGTCAGAAATAGCGATAGCGATAGCGACAGCGACATCCACTTCCTCAAGCTCTGTGATCCCGGCACCGAGACCAACGTCATGGGAGGGATTGCTATGGTCACATGTGAGCAGACTCGCGACCGCAGGCTGAAGTGCTCTGTTCCCGCTGGGCAGTGCGTGGAGGACTCTCTTACTAGGATCCCGATTTGTTCAGCCTTGCCTGGGACGTTTACGGGATTCTATACGTATTCTGGTTTGGCAACGGGTTTTGCTCTTGTTATGGGACGGGAAGGTAATGGTCCTACTGCTGATACGCAGTCTATTGACCTTGAGATTGAACCTGCTGTAATCTACGATTAATAGTTAGAGCTCATCTACCGAGGGCGGGATAACGACCTTCATCATTTTTTACGTAAAGTGTTAAATTACATCATGTTTGATCATGCAGTAATTGAGTTAATATTATGGTTATTCTTGGTCTGAAATCTTAGTTCCAAAATTCTTGGGCGGTTCTTCTCACTGTCGCGCTATTGACTTTAAGCGTCATAGTGGCGTTTTGCTAGTTTCTAAACTATTGCAATAGCCACGTCTCAATCGTCGGCTAACGGCCCCAGAAGAAAGAAATGACCAGCTGTAGTACATGCCAGCAGACCACTGGCCGATAGCACAGATGTCCTGTGCTAGGCGTTGAGTGCATCTTCGACCCTGTCTGCAAGCCGACTAGCGGAGACTTTACCCGTCTTACACTTATTCTGGGAGATATGGCCGTGCCTTGATCTGAACTTTTAAATACGATTGATAACTTTTGTGTCTTCTATCTACTTAGATCAGGTTTATGAGTAGCCAGCTCACCGCCGAAATCACTCCCTTTGACTGAATCAGCAATAATACAACGCTCGTCGCTGTCGCGACTTGCTTCTGTTTGTGGTCCGCCAACAGAAATGATTTGTTCAGATCTAGATGCGCCGCTCTTCCAGATACCTGGACGAGGGCTTCGAGCAGCTATATCTGACAAGTTGTAGCCCTTTGCGGGACCACCCGGCCCTGTATAGTACAAGGAACTCTTTTTGGTTGATCCAAAAATGCGGGGGAAGATCTTGCCCAAGGGTTGCCGTAGCACTGGCAGACATGCAGCGATGATGCCGAGGTTAGCTTCGATGAGGGTCCACACGCCGCGATCAATAAAGTTCCATGTCATGTCTTTCTTATTCCTGAGAGAATTTGAGACCGAAGTTACTCGGAGGATCGAGGTGATGGTGACACTTTGATGTTGGTTAGTTATAGTCTGGAGATATCGGGGCTTCCACTCACAATCCACCTAGAAGGAAGATGCAGCAGAGCAATAGTTTTTCCCGTCTGCTGGTCTGCAGCCGCATGATGGGCATAATGGGAAGGCCCAAGACCATAACGTCAGTCAGGATATTGAGGACAGCGTAAGCAACCCAGAACTTATTCGAGTCGATGCACTTGGCATCAACTGACTTGTCCCATGCGCCTTTGATGGGGACACATTGCCAAATTGTCGCAGCAACACCACCAATACTGTATCCAACCACGACGCCCAAGACCACAAATGACCAAAGACGAAACGATTTCGTGACGAATAATCGGAGATATAGCAGAATCGCGGCGACTTTGTTGAGGCAGACGGTTACCTTGTACGGTGTCTGAGCGATAAAGAACATCTTCAACGCCATCCGAAGATCGGGCTTTTCGAGATCGGCTTTGTGCATTCCGTAGCCATGGTGTATCGCAAGCTGTATGTAGGTCGATAAAAGAACAGATGATATCTTGGACAATTAGCGATTGTGCCATTGGGGGTCGAACAACTTACCAGAGAAACAATAATGGCAACATCATCTGACCCAAGCTTGTGTATTGAGTACCGCGCAATACATCTCGCAACGACAAACAAACCCGATGAAATGATCATCACTAAGGATGTGATGTATAACTTCCAGCCATGATTGTCGACGCCATCGGCGGGAAATCCCATGCCTCTGTCAATCATTTTTGTGGCTTCACCCTACACGGACGGGCTAGAGTGGCACTTGGAGAGGGGCCAAGGAGGACCCCCAGTATATAAAGTTGCCCAGACATCGGCTCCAACAGCGCGGCACAGCCAATGGTGCAATAGACCTCTGTCACCCGGCACATCACGATAGATGCAGACCGGTACTGCTACAAGCAGTGCCGGGCCATCGTATGTTGGTTCCAAAGTCACGAGGACTTACTTTCGGAGACAACGGAAGTGTAACCGCATTGTCGGCTCAATAGAGTGAGTGAGTATCGAATGACGACAAGGCCAATGAAGAACCCGTAGCGACCATCCTGTCTTGGTAGTGAGGGAATAGAATCAATCTCCGAAGTAGAAAGGATGAACGGTCCTTTTGCCTGCGATCCGGGGTGAACCAACCAGTTGGTGGTGTCATTTCATGCAGGGGTGAGGCACGGCCTGTTGATTTGCAGAGGTTGGGTAAATCAGACTGGTTACGAACCATTGAGGTGACAAAAACAAGGAAATAAGAGCGGATAACGCGATTAGAGCTCTCCTATGTTCAATTGTAAAGAAACACAATCCCAGAGATTAACTCGTAGCTTCATCGTTCATCCCATTGTCTGCGGGCCGTGCCCCTGTCAAACCGTGGATCCGGAAAGGTCGGCCGCTAGATTCATTCTGACCTGGCCACATCCTTTGTGGATTCCTATTCAGGGCACTTCCCCGATGCGCGTCCCAGTGGTTAAATAAAGTTCCCAAATCTCCCCATCCCAACTTGAGACAGTGACTTTGCCTTCTGTCACCCCCTGCGCTACTGCACCTCCAACATGTACGCGGTCAATTGGGTTTTTGCATTCGCCCTTTGGGCAGGTCTGGCTGCTGCAACGCCGAAATGCAACCCATCCAAGTACATCACTGTCGAGACGGGGAATGGACCGATCACTGGCCATGTTGCAGACAATTCGCCATGTGTTGTTGAGTATCTGGGTATTCCTTATGCGAAACCGCCGGTGGATAACTTGAGGTTTGCGGCTCCTCAGCGCATCACGTCTTACTCGAAGAAGCCTTTCGAGGCGAAGAGTTTTGGATTTGACTGTCCATTGACGGCGAGTAAGAAGGTGGATTATCCTGATATGACACCCCAAGCCCAGCGGATTATTTCGTACTTTGCCAGCGCAGCCGGAACCCCCCAGAGTGAGGACTGCTTGACACTCAATATCTGGTCCAAGGCCACGCCCAATTCTGCCAGAGCAAACAAGCCCGTGCTTGTCTTCTTCTATGGTGGACGTAAGTTACTAGTGTGTCGTGTATCAAGACCGAGACTGATTTGGCGATACAGGCTTTGCTATCGGAAACACCGACAGTCCTTTTTACAATGGCAAATACTTTGCTGACGCAGAGGATATCATCGTCATCACCGTTAACTACCGTATCAACATCTTTGGCTTTCCCGGTGCACCTGGAGAGACTCAGAACTTAGGTCTACGCGATCAACGAGCTGCTGTCGAGTGGGTGCGCGATAACATCTGGAGATTCGGTGGCAACCCTTCCAAGATCACCATCGCAGGCCAATCTTCAGGTGGCGTAGCTGTTGACTACTGGACGTACGCCTACAAGAAGGACCCAATTGTCAATGGGATCATCGCTCCATCGGGCAACGCGTTTAGCTTCCCTGTCAACTCCGCTGCTGTCCAAGAGAAGAACTGGGCTTCGGTTGTGGCAGCTGTAGGATGCAACACTACCAGTGAGGTCATGTCCTGTATGCGCAAGGTCGACTGGGAGGATATCAAGAAGGCAGCTGCTGGTATCAGGCCTGCTGCTAGCTCTAGTGTTCTTCGATCCATCCCTCCATTCTACCCCAAGCCAGATAACGAGATTGTCTTTTCAGACTACGTCAGTCGAACCAAGAGCGGAAACTTTGTCAAAGTCCCCATTCTATTCGGCAATAACAACAACGAAGACGGATACTACCGTATTCCCGCCTACGGAAATGGAGTTGTTCCCACTGACGCCCAAGTCAAATCATTCCTTCTCGAATCCTTCACCTGTCCCGTATCCTACCAGGCCCAGGCACGACGAGATCACAATACGCCGTCATGGGCGTACCGATATCTGGCAGACTGGAATAACACGAGATTGTTCCCTACGAGTGGCGCGTACCATGGCGTTGATCTGCACATGATCTTCGGCGCATCTGGCGATGTCAGTGGCATTGAGCCATCGGCGGACCAGAAGAAGCTCACCAAGATCATGCAACATGCTTGGTTCTCTTTTAGCGATGATCCTTGGTCTGGTTTGAGCAAGCTTGGTTGGCCTAAATTTGATCCCAGTCGTAAGACCCTGATTGAACTGGGTAAAGGCACGAAGCCTCGTGTCGACTTTGTGGAGCCTTTTGTCTACGACGCTCCTTGCTCAACAGTCACGATGGGGGCGCTTTCGACTTCTACGTAGGATAGAACATTTTTGTTGAACACATTTGGTAATTATAAGAGCTTAAACCGTTATACCAGCAACAGCGTTTCAAAGTCCGTCGTTCTCTATTTGGTAGTTGACTCTCTAGAAGTTCCTTCGCGATATGTCCATACCCCAACAGACGCCTGCAACTAGTACCTGCTATGGACTGTGCACTTTTGTAAAATTACTTCGTCATCAAAATAGCATTAGCTCCATATAGAATGGCATCAATGCTGCGTGAACTTGTAGGATTCTGAAATCATTCTTGCAAGTAAACGATATCTTATCGCAGACCTTCATTCGCCGTCAACAGACACTGGGTCCGCAGACTCGCTTTGGTCCCTGATCCTAGCGCCTCAGATAACAGTGCAACCTGTCGCATTTCACGAAAGAGGGTAGATAAATCAAGGTTTTACAAGCCAGTAGACGATACAGCAGACAGGTCGGTAAGCGAGTTTGCCACATGTCTCAGTCTGATGTCCGTGAGAAAACGGGAGTATAGGACTATTGACTAATGTTATCACATTCCTTATCACGCTGTAGGGCATCAAGCAGTTTAAGCTTAATTTACACTTTTCATGGTAAAACATGCATAAGATATCTCTAATTCGACAGTCTAGACAAGTCTAGGGCTTGACGTGAGGGGTGTCGGGACTAGGTGCTCCGTTGGAATCTCTCACTGTGATTCGGTACCCCCACCACCATCTTTTAGATTTCAGCCAGCCACGGACGGGAAATGAAGTGCGTTCTACCCGGATTAGGGAGTCATTCATCACTCACGCTCAGCCGCAAGCCTCTTCATGCAAGAGTGTATACAACTGTCACACATGATTGTCTCAATTGAACACCCACTTTAGACCAAGTTGCCATAATTATCCAACCTAAGACTTGCTAAGTCTATCCTAAATTGTACTGCATTGACCAAAGTATTTCTATCACCTGGGTTAGTGGTCTTGGGTCTCCTTGCGCCCCTGTGCCACCTTTATTGTGAGCATGACTTTGAGGAATGCTGCAGTCCCGGGCAGTCGACATAGCATCAATTTCTTGATGCTAGTAGGGCTGAAAAGTTTGTCGGCTGATCGATCCTTGATTTCAGCCGCACCTTCAGACATGGCTTTTAGAGAGCCATAAAAATTGCTGCCGTCAAGAGAGGGTGTCAGAATAAAGTAGACTAAAGATGTACCAAAAGATAGAAAGCTCGCCTAAGTCTTTTCGTCAGTGAGGTCTCAAGCTCTCTTGCTTCCCCTTGCAGGTATAACTTGAGAGGGGTTCATCCGCTTTTTGAAGGAGAGGCGCTGGTATCGCTGCCGTTGTCCGTCAAGGTCGCTATAAGAACCTCTCTCGTCCTGTGCTTAATCACATCACTCTTTACAGTGGCAATTGCATATTTCATCACACAATCCTGGTTTTCAATCCCCTATACTCAACCCCTTCACCATGTCTGGCCCTACTATCAATGGAAATGCCTTCTCCGTCTCGTCCCTCCCGGATGGCCCTGAGCAGTCCGGCGGGGATGAGATGAGAGTCAACGATCTCCCCGAAAACACTAACTACATCGTTGTCGAGACCCAAGAACCTCTTAAGAGGCCAGAGAAGAGAACCCTCCAAGATCTCCACGTCGAACTACATGAATATCTCGGCGGCAACACCTGGCTATGCCGCTATGAGCCTACGGACATCAAGTCCCTGCGCGACCTTGCTTTCGTCAAGGATGCGAAGCCTCTGCAGCCAGAACTAAAGCTCCAGCCAGCTCTTAAGGATGATGGGGCCGAAAGCCGTACTGTTGATATCGTCCTTCAGAATCGTGCGGACGACTCTGCTGAGGATATCTCCCAGCGTATCCAAGATTCTCTTGGCATATCACCTGAGGATCTCACTATCAGAGATGGTGCCTCTGTCATTCGTCTGAAGGGCAACAATGACAAGCTGCAAGAGATCGCCAAGATTGACAGTGTTGGGTCCATTCAAGAGGTACACAAGCTCACCTTCTTCAACAATGTTGCACGTGAGATCCTTCATGCCGATGCCAGTGGATCCAACACCGTCTTCAAAGGAACCAATCAGATAGTCACAGTCGCTGACACTGGCTTCGATACTGGCGATGCAAGCAAGGCCCATGAAGCCTTCACCGGTCGTGTTAAGAAGCTCATCCCCATTGGCAGGTCAACCAAGACCAACGACACCGATGGGCATGGCACGCATGTTTGCGGGTCTGTTCTCGGGGATGGTCACTCTGAGAAGATGGGAGGCTCAATCCAGGGCACTGCACCAAAGGCGACTCTAATTGTCCAGTCTCTTCTGGACGATGAAGGTGGCTTATTCGGTGAATCTGAGAAGACTCTCGGCGATTTACTCAAAGAGGCACTCGATCACCAGTCTTTCATCCATACTAACTCCTGGGGCCCCGTCTGGACGCGCCAGCTTGAGTACAACAATGCAAGCACAGACCTCGACACTTTTGTTTCCAATCATCAAGAGATGACAGTTTGCTTCGCTGCTGGTAACGACGGTGGCGAGAGGACTCGTCTTGGCCACATCGGTGCACAAGCAGCGGCCAAGAACTGCATTGCTGTTGGGTCAAGCGATAACCGTCGCAAAGCCAAGAACAACCGCTTCGACGCCTTCAAGGCCGATGGAGTTGTTGAAGGTAACCCCAACAGCATTTCTTGGTTTAGTAGTCGGGGGCCTACGCTCGAGCGTCGTATCAAGCCTGATGTCGTTGCGCCAGGTACCATGATTCTGTCGGCAATGTCGAGAGTTGCGCAGCCAAATGCCACGTATGGTCGTTCAAGTGACCCTGCGTGGACTTTTAGTTCGGGCACTAGCATGGCTACTCCGCTTGTCGCAGGTTGTGTTGCTGTCCTTCGAGAGTCACTGCAGAAGGACGGAGTCACTTCCCCAAGTGCCGCGTTGCTCAAAGCCTTGCTTGTCAACGGCGCTGTGGACACGGGCAACAGTTTTGAAGCTCAGGGCTTCGGCCGCGTTGACCTCGCCAACTCCATCATTCTCAAGGGCATAACTACCAACAAGGGCTACCTCGAGGGAGAACTTGTCGATAATGATGACGAAGATGAGTTCGTGAAAACACTCACCCTTGGAGACCTTCTCATACCTGATGGGCCGGACTCGGAAACTGTTACGTTGAAGGTCACAATGGTGTACTCTGATCTTCCTGGTGCTGCTTTGCAGAACAACATCAATCTTCAGGTTGCCGTTGGCGATGCGCCGAGCAGATTTGGAAACTTGGGCGACAGACCTGATGATGTCAACAACGTGGAACAGGTTATTTGGAGTCACATTCCTGCTGAGAGGGATACCAAGATCACGCTTAGTGTCACTGAACCGAGGACTCTGCGTGGGCATAAGCAAGCTTTTGCTCTAGTTTGGAGTGTGATTTAATGAGAGCTTGCTAGAGAACATAGGATCTCGACACCAAGCTACGTGAATATTTAGGTGGCTTAGGCTATGCTAGGGGTATTATGTACTAAATTTATTTTGTCATCATCGTCTAAAGTCTTCACTTTTCTTGCTCTCGGGCGGGCTTGTCCCACAGCATAGAGACTGGAATATGGTTACTTATTATCGGAATGCATATCGGAGAACTAAAAGATCCGGTTCTATGATGAACAACGAGGTAAATACTTACATAGGTCCTCTTGGAAAAAATGGCCCGAAAGTGCGGCTGAGCCGCGTTAACCGGGTCGGCCGCCTTTCGGAGTAACGAGACTGGACGAACTTGCGCACAGCCTCAAGATCGACAGTTTGAGAATTCTTCACTAGCAAAGTGGTGTCATTTCACTCTCATTTACAGATATTGTGCATTGTTTTATCTCCGACTAGCCTGGGTCGGGTTCCTGTCTTGGAGTCTAGTTGTTGCGATGATTCCAACCTTATACGTAGGCTCAATATCAGGAGCAATACGAGCATGGCCACGAATCAAGCGGTAGCATGTGTTGTTATGCATGCTGAAGATGCTTGTTTCTCACTAGTAAATAGTTTATTGCCTTCTCGTTGAATCTAAGAATTGCCCGAGGGTCCAAGCAATGATGATGCGCCTTGTATGGCAAGCATAGTGGAGCCCGAGATTGAGATCTGCGCGCCCTGTTGTTTCTAAACAACCTTCTTTGATAGCCTTAAAGTTGCTGACTCTTAGGCATGAGCTGTATTGACGGTGCCTTGCATTTCATGGGAATAATTCTCGCGAACAAGCCCTATTGCTCGGCCCGAGTTTGCTGATGATACCGGGCCGAAGTCGTTACTCAGCAAGTCCGTCCCACAAACAAACTATCTAAGCGGCCGCTGCACTGCCACAACGGCTCCAAAGCAAACGTCACCTAAACATCGTGTAGTCAAATACCGCGTTTTAGATCCCGAATCCTTCGAATATTTTTAGGTAGCGTGAAACAAATCCACGTGGTTTGTGGCTTTGCTCTGCAGCTTGATGCTCTATCGTTTGGGGCTAGCAGCTGGTAACAGCAGTCGGATGATCAGGAGCAGAGATGAAATGGGCTCGGACGATACTTGGGACGAATGATGTATGTTAGGGATGGAACTCCTAAATGCCTAGTAAAAACGGACTTCTTACTCAAGTTCCTATGTGTGCATCCAGCGAACTAGTGACAAGGTATTGAAAGACCACATTCGAAGGCGAACAGTTGCTATGCGATATCTCAGCAGTGTCTTCATGTGAGTCCACCGCACAGCCCGAGGGGATCATAACCCATGTACATCAAACAGCACCATACGATATTTTTGAAACACCCATCGTGACTTTATGGCCTATGAAAGCTCGTATTTTCTCTGTCGGGCATGCTTAGAGGTTAAAATCGGTCTTCCATGGTTGATCATGACCAACAAGTCCACATGTCGGCCGCCGCTAGACGCATGTAGCAAAATATGTGCCATGCCAAGTCGGCAGTCAAGATATTTTCCGAAGCTTCTAATAAGAACATTGTACAGATCCGCCAACTGATATTCAACATGTATAGCATTTTGGCTACGTTTGTATCTTGATCACAATGCTGATAGGACATAACCGACGGCTCTTTATCGTGTACGCCTCCTTGGCTAGTTTGTGGGTCTTTTTGTTCCAACTCTGCAGGCTCTACACCTTCTCCGACCCTTCTTCCTTCTTTTATGACTCGGCCCGAGCCTACGAGACGCGATACAGTGCTATTCGACAGCGGCAAGCCGATGAACTGCTCGACGTGGCCGAACACTTCCCAGTAGAAGAGCTAGCGAAACTCCCCCCTTTCAACAAAGGTACTGAAGCAATACCACGAAACTCGAGTAAGCGTTTATGTGTCGGCATACCGAGTGTCACGCGAGAACGAGAGCAGTTCCTGCCCCGAGCCGTAGCCTCGCTCGTCCAAGGTCTCAGCCTCGAACAGAGGCAGGCGATACACGTCGTCGTACTACTGGCAGACGATGATCCAACTTCCCATCCTGCCTTTGGGAGACGATGGCTTAACCGCTTAGCGGACGAGGTCCTCTTCTACGGCAACTCTTCGACAACTGACTGTCCCGACCGGTACCGTAGCGTCGCGTCGGATCGCAGCCATGAGCTCCTCCGAAACGACCGAGTCCATCGCGATTACGCTACATTGATGGCCGCCTGCCAAAAACAAAGGGCAGATTACTTTGCTTTGGTAGAAGATGATATCATTGCTGCGCAAAACTGGCTAGGGCGACTGTCCACTGCCTTGGACAAGCTCGAACGAACCGAAGACGCAAAGAACTGGCTATACCTACGACTGTTCTATTCCGAAACATACATGGGCTGGAACGCTGAGGAATGGCCAACATATCTCGTCAATTCGTTATCAGTATACTGTATCGTCTTGGCCCTCTACCTTCTGGTGGTGGCTATAGACACCCGACGGAGATCCCAGACCTTTCACCCAAAGTCCACCATCTGGGCCCTACCGCACCTGACATTCTGGACGGCGTCTTTTATCCTGTTGTACTTCCTCTCTGGTCGTCTTGCAGTCAATCCGTATCCAACTGGCGTTCATGAGATGCCGAACTACGGGTGTTGTGCACAGGGTCTAGTGATCCCTCGGCAACATCTGGACGCGCTTGGCGCCGCCCTGAACACCGCGTCCGATGCTGTTGCTGGCGACTCGCTCATAGAAAGCTTCGCTGATAGCCATCACCTTAAGAAGTACGCGATCACGCCAAGTGTACTGCAACATGCTGGAAGGATGGGGTCCTCAGATGTTGGGGGGACTCGCAAGATAACGTGGAACTTTAGTTTCGAGAAGACGAGCGTCAGGAGACCAAGGCAGTAATAGACTTATCGTGTTCAATTCAAGTTCAGTCCACATAAGATAATCATATCAGGTCACCCTCAGCAGGATCCCTCATCAGACTCTCCCAAAGGTCTTGTCCGTATGGAAAGACCATCTGATAACCCTCACCGGGATTGGCTTCAACACCGTCGTCATCAGCTAATGCAACGCAACGTATGGTATCTCCAATATCCGCTTCAATGTCCGATGAGAACCTCGATGTACGCTCGAGCTCCATCAGCGCGTCAAGTAATCGAACTCCTCTCCTGGCGATCGAGCTCGCCTGTGCTTCCTTACCAATAAACGCTTTACCGTACTCGACATGAGCTCGTAGCCTCTTCCAGTCATGCGTGAGGGCATTCTGAGCCTTGAAGAGTAAAGCAAGAAGGAGAGTGATTGAGCAGCTGATCATGTACGATAGCGTAGTCCACATTCTACGGCAGATGCGTGCCTCAAGACAATCAGGCCATCTCTGGAATGCTTCGATGCTTCGTTCTGCTATCGTCACGCACGACAACTGCATCGGGTCACTGATCATCCCAGACGTGATCGAGGACACTAACTACTTACCTGAGAAAACGCGTATCGCCTGTCGCGAAAGCATGATAGTTGGAATTGGCGATGAACAGTAAAGATCTGTTACTTTATCAGTCAGGAACACCGGTACATAGTGAATCTTTACCGACTTTCTGAGCGATACTCATGAGAAGCATTGCTGGCATTAGGGCCGTAGGCAGACCATCGATTGCGAGGTTGTCGCTTGGTGTAGTATTGACGTCTCGTAACGTATCAGACCATGAGAGATACAGGCTCTTGATCTCCTCATCGGCTCGCACGACTTCATCATATTTTCTATCAAACTCACCAGCCTGTGTTGTGCCGACTCTTAGCATGCGATCATGATGTCTCCACATAACGATAGCCACTGTGGAATTGCCGTCAGCCTTTATCCTGAGTTCGAAGTGGCTGGCCTTACTTTGGGCAAGGCAGTTCGTCCAAGTAGTAATAGTGGATATCTCAGCTGGTTGTATATTAACTCCGCCATCTTTTATCATGCGTTCCTCATCATCATGACAGTTAGCGGGCATCGGGGTGTTGAATTGTGAATAATGAATCTGGCATGTGTTTTGGAATGGGATCTGTAGCCAGTCGTACCGCACAAGAAACCACCAAACTCGCTTTCGCACTTCGCCGTCGACGGCCTCGTCGACACCGGCACCAGGGTTATCGGTACCCAACCTATGGAGGTTCAGACATTGAGCGATGCGAATAGCAGCGGATACGAGAACACAAATGAGGTCGGACTTGTCAAAATTATGAGCAACCTGAACCAGCAAGCAGAGTGTTTGAACCGAGGTAAGCTTATGCTTATCCATGAACTCGGCTTTATAGAGCATCTCTCTGCTCCTGTCAAACAAGACACGCGACGCTTTGCTGTCAACTTGTATAGCGAAACATCAGTCACTTGTACAATGGGGGTTGCCAGGCAGCTCACCTGTTATCGGCTGGGGTAGAGATGATAGGTAGTCGCTGTCGAGATGGTAGAGCGTTTGCTTGTGAAGCGTCAGATTTGCGAGTTAGGCAGCAGGGCGCGCATCTTACTGAGAGAAGAGAATAATAAAGAGCTATCCAATTTCTATCACACTCAATTTTGAGAATATTCTCATCAAACTCGCGCAGAAACGTAGGCATATGAACCGTGTTATGCATCCAGGTCAAATGCATCCCATGAAGCGCTAGCAGTGAGCGAGCATTCTCGGCAGGTAGGAAAGTATCCCACTTTTGAACAGGCTGCGTCATGGAGGTGGAAATAGACTCTCGTCCGATAAATTGGTTGAGAATACTACGTCGACCGTGGGTCAGAAACTCTAGCACGGCAGCAGCTTCGTTGGTCAATCTTGTGTCAGGCGTCGACAGCGAAGCCAAAAGCTGTTCAATCATTCGCTCATCAATCTGCGGTAGGAAGTCATTACTGCTTGCAGCTCTGCTGCCAGGTGCAGTGTTGATAGTAGTGCCAGTAGCGACCTCCTCGACCGAAGTTGGCGACACTTGTGCGAGACTGGCCGCTTCTGGGAAAGGTACAATTACAGGTGGCGGGTCATCCGGTGCTGTAGAGATCCTGGAACGCCCTACCGAACGCCTCGAGACAACAGTGACGGGCTCTCGCTGACATTGTGCAGCTTTATTTTGGCGCACACATGCGGTGCAGGGAATAGTCTTGGAGCATTTGATCTTGCGGCGAGAGCAATTAGTGCAGGCGAGAACTGACCGCTGACTGCGTCGGACTGATCTCGGATTTGGCATGTGTAATTATTTCCGGTCGGCCGTGTTTGCACAATTATCGCGGGTGAGACATTTTGAACACGGCCGAGATTTGTGGGTGGATCTGGTTTGCATCCTCATCCGGCTAAAACCCGGCTATCATCACTTGCGGGGGGATCCGATGAAATTTGTTAACGATCTGAGCATTACAATCCGGATTACATTATTCATCGACCAGGAGGTTACTGAAAGGTTTCTGGGTTGCCATTTAATGAAAGTAAATGTTGCCACACCCTGTATGACTGAAATTGGCATGTTTTTCATGTGCAGTCGTAGGCATGGTTACGTATAAATGCATCTTGTGCAAAACTCGGCCGAGCTACGAGGCCAATAGCCAGGTGATAGGCATCCTCACAAACACGATGGGACATTAAATGAATAGATTACTTTTTAAATGCCGTCCTTGTACCTTTTTCTAAATGCAGCCTGCTCATAAGCTCTTGTCTTATCACAATATTTCTTCCCTTACATCCACATCGCCATTCACTGCCAAGTACCCAATATTCAACTACCGCTCGGGCTACCCTACATCATCTCCGTCATCAGCAATGACTCAAAGCGCTATGTCTCTAGCCCGCACCAAGATTTGTGTCTACTGTGGAGCAGGCACTGGTGCCAGCCCGGATCACATGGAAGCTGCCCGGGCGCTCGCTCGTGCGATGGCTGCGAATAATATCGACCTTGGTGAGTGACAGTAGGGATAGCCGATTACTAGAATGGGTTCCCTGAGCAATTGACTGATACTTTGTAGTTTACGGTGGCGGAACTGTTGGCCTAATGGGAGAGATCGCCAAGACTTTGGTCTCGATTAATGGGCCTCAATCTGTTCATGGCATTATTCCCGAGGCCCTCGTCAAACACGAACGAGCTGGTTCGCGCCAGGCCCAGAATATTCCTGATGAAGCAGTGTTTGGCCGAACTACCCTCGTAAAGGACATGCACACGCGAAAGAAGCTTATGGCTGAAGAAGTCTTTGCAGGAGGTCCTGGAAGTGGTTTTATTGGTCTTAGCGGCGGCTTCGGAACCATGGAAGAGATCTTCGAGACGACGACATGGATCCAGCTTGGCATTCACAGTCGGGGTATCGTTCTTCTCAATATTGATGGCTATTGGAATGGCATAATTGACTGGCTGGATAAGGCAGTCGAGGAAGGATTTGTGAAGCCGGGAAACAAGGGTCTTCTCGCTGTCGCTGAGACTGGTGAAGGCGCTATCGATGCGTTACGCGAGTACAAGGTATCGAGCTCGATCTACCAGCTCCAGTGGGGGACTCAATAGAAAGTGGAAAAACAATAGAGCCGATGATTCCAAGTATTACTTTGGTTTAGTTGACAAGGTGAAATTTTGAGTGATAGTGCCTTGTGCAACGCCTGCCAAGACCCCATAATGCCTTTCAACCTCTGTCGACCAATCGCCCACAGGCACTAACAGAGCTGAAAGCTGAGCCTCCTAGACATACATGATTCACTCTCTTCAACTAAGACTCATCTTATCATTCCACAACTACAGCAGAACCGATGACATGGCGATAAATCAGAATTTCCCCTACGAGAAATTACCCAACCCTCAATCATTTCGGCTCCTTGAGATCGAAAATGGCGACAGCAATTGCACTGTCAGATGTACACTGAGATTGCACTCACTGGAAACGGCACCTTCGTATCAAGCTTTGAGCTACGTATGGGGACCTCCAGCTACGACCAATGGCAAATCGATTCAATGCAATGGTCATAACTTCTTCGTTACTGTCAATCTGTACGGAGCTTTGCATCGCTTGCGGGAAATAAGCGATTGTCGCTCGATCTGGGTCGACCAAATCTGCATCAACCAAAATGATCTACAGGAACGATCTCAACAAGTCTGTATCATGAGAGATATATACAGCAAAGCTCAGCTCGTCAACGCTTGGTTGGGCGCAACGGAGTCACCCGAGTCTGCCCGTGTTGCTGACATGATCTCCATAATGGGATCTGATAGTTGGCCTGGCACGACGAAAAGCACCGACCCTGTTGGCGATAACGCCTTGGAATCTCTCGGCCTGCCGAAAAAAGATTTTCCGACCTGGGTAGCCTTCCATAATATGCTCGCCCTTCCATACTTCTCAAGAGTGTGGATCGTCCAAGAGATCGCCGTAGCGAAATCCTGTAGGATCCTATGGGGGAGAATCATTATCCCTGGTGAGACCTTTCGCAGCTCTACAGTAGGTTGGCTTTTGATACCTAGGGTATTGGAAATTTCCGCTACAGTGCATGCTGTGAAAAACGCGGCCATGCTCCTGGTAGGAAACCATCAAAGCAAAGAGTGGTCTTATTTGGTGGTCAGGTTCATGGGACACCAGGCATCAGATCCCCGCGATAAAATATATGCATTCATCGGGCTCGCAGACCAGACAGGGTACGACATCGTGGCAGATTACAATAAGCCTGTTCTGGAAGTTTACCAAGACTTCGTGCGCACAAACATCGCTGTAACCGGGAAACTTGACATCCTGCGCTTCTCCACGGTTCAGAATCTCGATATGAAAACAGGGCCTTTATGGGTTCCGTGGTTTCATAGCCTGCATAAAGAGCCAATACATTTCCAAGACAGAACACATAACTCTTCGAAAGACTCCAAAGCCAAAATGGGCGAAGATACAGATCAAGGAGTATTGACCTTGCGGGGAATACATGTTGATACTGTCGTCATAGCGATAATGCCGTTTACGCCAAGTGCAGATTTATGGGAGGAAGCCAAGGCCAAGGCTTGGGAAATAGATCCACGCCTCTCAGAGGAGATGATTCTGGACTCATTAGGATGGAGCCCTATTACCTGGATCTTACAAGCGTATGAGATGATGATGCAACATGAAGACGTGATTCTTGCGAGAAACGGTGCTGATTTGATTACACTACTACTGAGAGCATTGACAGCCCGTATGGATACAAACCTCTACCTATTGGATTTCAAAGAGTACCTATCATCTGCTCTGTTACGACTTCTTGTTTCTCAGGATAAGAAAGAGGAGACAAGAACTCTCATCACGCTCCTACATCGTGTGCTTCAGGTTCACCCACCAACACCCGAAAGACAGGCGCTTTTCGACGATAAGGAAGAAATACAGCAACTAAGAGATATACTGACAGAAGTCTACGATAACGAAGATGAAATTGACTCATCTGTCGAGCTGGTTAAGGGTTTAAAGATTCCACCACCCACGGGTCGAAAGGATACACCTAACAGCTTCAAAGATGCGATGGAAGCAGATCGGATGTTTTTCATAACGGAATTAGGGTCCGTTGGCATCGGGCCTATGTCAATGAAGCCTGGAGACCATGTTTGTGTTCTTTATGGTGGATGCACGCCTTTTGTTGTGCGACCGGTGGACGGTGTTGGTGAAGATTATTTGTTCCTGGGGGAGTCTTTTGTTAATGGGCTGATGAATGGAGAGGCTTTGGATGACGAAAGTGCTATTGAGAAATGGCTCCGTTTAAGATGAAAGATAGAAGACTTGCTACGCTCATAGAGGCTCTTGAACTCAGATTAGTCCAGTCACAATTTAGTCTTACGACTTTGAGGTATTTATATCTTGCTGACTAGGTAGAAGACAGGGTCGAACCCATGCCTGATAGCTCCTGAGCCACTAGCTAAAAGATATTTATAGAAAGAAATATGTGAGGCCCCCAATCGGGACTGAAACGACAGTAAGCTGCATGAAAAGCGAACAGCTGATTGGTTGTAGGACACAGCTGAAAAAGCCGTTATCTTGGAGTCAAGGACTTATTCACAGCCTGATTTCGGTCTTCAGTACATAAAAGTAATGCCACATCTTTGATCGCGGCCATCAGGTCTAATTACCACCGACCATGGAGCATAAGTCATATTTCAGTTACCCCATAACCCAACCCTTTCCCTTCCGCTGGTTCACACCAGTCGCTGTCATTGGGGGTATCGTTTTCATCGCGCTCTTCACTTTGATGAACTTTGCTTCGAGTAGCTATGAACTCATCGTGCAGAACTCTTTGGACCCAAATGCGACTGTTTCCAGGCGTGGCTTGCTGCATCGCTACCCATCCTTCCTGACCACCAAAGTACAGCCCAAATGCCAGCCCGCCACGTTACCAGTAAACAGCGATTTCTTTACCAACAACACGGCGTTGACGTACACGTTGACAAGCGTTTGGGAGAAGGGAAAAGAAGAACAACGAGTCATTTCGCCGGCCCTCACGTATCACAGAAATATCCTGCAGGACTGCTCTGTTCATTCCGTGGAAATCGACTTTGATTCGTTAGACAGAGCCGGAAAACAGATCGGCTTTTGCGAATGGGGCGCAGTTATACGGTCGTACATCTCGTGCAGGATTGACACGCCCGCTGGAGAAGTCTTCTTCAATATGACACAAACCTACGACTACGTTCCTGAGACCGTCTCCTTTGATAGCCTCGGCAAGTTTCTCGGTACTGGGTTCCTTAGCCGCAATAAGACAACGCAAGCTAGCCTCTGGTGGGGCGAGTCCCTGATGTCGACGTTCTGGGGAGAAGTGACACTGATGCTCCAGGATCAGCGCGGGGCTATCAAAGACGATGATGACAAGATAGAACTCAACAAGGGGACCGTTTCTTTCATGATCAACGACACGTACCCTCGTATTGATGACCCCGGCTTCTTCAGCCTCGATTATCGTTTCTACGGTAGCAGAATCAATGAAGTGGCCTGTTGCCCAAGTCTGCCGCTTCCCTTAACGGCAAAGGCCCTAGATAAGAGCGACACTTACCCGAATATTTGGACAAAAGCAGACTCTCTAGCAAAAGCGGCTTATTCCACAATACTCGTTGATCTCGGGCAGAAAGCAGGCCCCAAATCCAACATCCTCACTGACACCAAGTTGCTGACACGCTACACGGAAAACTTCTCAACGGCCCGCATGGCGAATCTGAGATCAGGTCCCGCAAACGACAGTTACAGCGCCTTGAAGAAAACGACGGGGAGCCTGGGTATTACGCCATCTGTCATCGCGACAACGTACATCTGTCAGGTCCCGCGGCTCAAACCGGCGGGGAATCTCATCGTTGCTATCATTGTAGCTGATCTTGTGCTACTCCAAGTTGTATGGCAACTCTATAAGCTTTCAGCGGAGTTCTGTCTTGGTAAGAAGAATCAGGAGACGGCTCCGTGTGAGAGATGCTCTGATGTTGGGCAGGTACATGATGCTGTACCGCCGTCTATGCCGAGCCAGGAGAGTGGGCTGGAGTATTATCCGTTGATGAACACGCCGCGGCAGAGCGATGGTTTGTTGACGGGGGGTAGAGTTTGATCATAAAGGCTCAGCAGTCTGCAGATTATCACTGCACAGCCCTCGGGCGTTTGTTTAGACTATTTGATTAAGGTTGAATGGCAACCCGTGTAATGACGTGCCTTGGAATCTTCCATCCCGCTTGAGGCCCGGCGCTAATGCAAGTTGCTGACATTTAAGGATCCACTCCCGGCGGTAACACAGACACAATTCTTGTCTCCGCCTGCACAAGTTTGCCTTGCTCTTGATGATTTTAAGAATACATCGGACAAACGCTCGGCAAAACTTATCAACTGGAACGGCTTGGCATAGCCAAGCCTCGAAATTGACGATGGTGAAGTACGCGGCCTGGTTTGGTTCATCCACTGTCATGACGCATCTTCAACGTGGGAACATAGACATACAGGATATGAGGAATATATAACTATTATTTCCTGTGTGGACTGGAGACATCCATCATCACACTTCTCATTCAGTGACTACACTGAAAAAGTCCGTCATGAAGTCCATCCTCAACTACGCGGCCCAAGGCATCGTGGCCTTTGCAGCTGTGATGCCAGCCTCCGCGCAGAACCTCTCCTACGGCGCCGACAACTTCTACCGTAGCGAAGACGTCGCTATCCAGCCCATCCACTTCAACACTATTTATAACACTACCATTGTCGGCAATCTCTTCACCGCCAGGAACGCAAGCCTCAATGCCAGCTCCCCCGCCATTGTCGTCGGCCATCCCATGGGCGCGGTCAAAGAACAGTCCGCCAACCTGTACGCTACGAAGCTGGCAGAGGAGGGCTTCATCACCCTGACCCTCGATCTCCCCTTCTGGGGCAGAAGCGACGGTTCCCAGAATATCGTATCGCCCGATTTCTATACTGAGGCCTACAGCGCTGCGGTCGATCATCTGGGTACTTACAACTTTGTTGATCGCGATCGCATCGGTGCGCTTGGAATTTGTGGAAGCGGGGGATTTGTCATCAATGCGGCCAAGATTGACGCTCGGATCCAAGCTATCGCTACTGTTTCCATGTATGACATGGGCACCGTGAATCGCCAGGGTCTGAGAGGAGCTACGTCGGTAGAGCAGCGCAGAGCAATCATCGCCAATGCATCACAGCGTCGATGGGCTGAAGTCGACGGAGCACCGACTGGATACGTCGTTGGCACTCCAAACGAACTCACAAGCCAGTCTGATGATGTCGCCCGTGAGTTCTTCGACTTCTACCGCACCGTTCGCGGCGAGTTTACTCCCGAGGGATGGCAGCGCAACCAGACTACTCACCCTTCACTCATCACCAACGTCAAGTTCCTCAACTTCTATCCATTCAACGACATTGAAATTATCTCCCCTCGTCCACTTCTCATCATCTCTGGCGATCAGTCGCACTCGAGGGAATTTAGCGAGAACGCTTATCGTGCGGCTGGTGAACCTAAAGAGCTTTACTGGGTTCGTGGAGCTAGTCATACCGATCTTTATGATCGCACTGAGGTTATTCCTTTTTCTAAGCTCAACGAATTCTTCCAGGAGAACCTCGTTTAAAGCCTGTATGAGATAAAGACTTTCGTATCCTCATTGGTCGCGCCAACGCATTCTTGGCGTGTTTTTGTTTACTTCTCTGGGTCATATGCTCAATGCAGACAACACCCTCAACTTTTCTCGACACGACTCTTCCTTCGACTATAGAAACAAATATAAGTATCTTCTCATCATCTTCAAGACACCATATCTATTCAAAAGATGTCCCATTTTCGGACATGTCATTGCCAATCGCCTGTAACTCAGTAGAAGCCCCAGTTTTGTATCAGCAACTTGCATTAGCGCCAAAAATCACAGTGGTTGTAGCGTGTAAGCAAGGTGCATTAGTGCAGATGGCATGCAGTATATGATGCGATCGGAATATAATCATTCAATATGACATTCTCAAGTGTGGGTTTTTTAAACAGCAAATTTCTCGAGATCTTTTTCCAACTATCATTTCAAATATCTTCGTAATCTTATACTCTACCCATTCGCACGATTTTGAAGCTATGGGATTCCCAACTGCCCCCAAGCCCAAGACCCCTCTTGGTTTCCATCGCATCCTCTCCCCCACGGCTGGAGTCAAGGTTTCACCAATCTGTCTCGGTGGCATAAGCATCGGCCACGAGTGGAAATTCTACACCGGCAAGAATGAAGAGCCATTTGCCCTCCTTGATGCTTTCTACGATATGGGCGGCAATTTTATCGACACCGCGAGTAACTACAACAACCAGATGTCAGAGACACTCATCGGACAGTGGATGCAGGAACGCGATGTCAGAGATCAAATGGTGATTGCGACAAAGTATACTGCAGGTTATCGTGCGTTCGGCGACAATCCTGAGCCTTTACAGTCAAACTTCACAGGTAACTCTGCAAAGAGCATGCATGTCTCGGTGCGCGACAGTTTGAAGAAGTTGAGGACAGACTACATCGATATTTTGTATGTTCACTGGTGGGACTATGCGACGCCAGTAGAGGAGGTAATGAGAGGTCTTCATGTTCTCGTTATGCAGGGAAAGGTCCTTTACCTTGGTATCAGCAATACCCCATCCTGGATTGTTGTCAAAGCCAATGCCTGTAAGTCTCGCAGCCCTGCCGATGAATAATGGTGCTAATTTAGACAGACGCGAAACAGCATGGCTTGACTCCATTCTCCATCTATCAGGGCAATTGGAATGCGGCTTTTCGCGACATGGAAGGCGATGTGATCCCAATGTGCGAGGACCAGGACATGGCGATTGTGTCCTGGGGATCACTGGGCACTGGGTCGCTACTCACAGCCCAGCAAAGAAAAGAAAGAGAGGCTGATCCAGATGCACCAAAGTCTCAGATATCGGAGGTCGCGATAAAGACCAGCGAGGCCCTGGAAAGAATCGCCGACCGGAAGGGAACTACATTACAGGCTATCGTAAGTTCATGAGATTGTGCTTATGTCGAGCGAAGAGCTGACTCAAAGAGGCATTGGCATATCTATTCCACCAATCCACATACGTGTTCCCCATCGTAGGAGTCAATACGGTTGAACATATCAAGGCTATGCCTGATGCCCTGAAGATTAGACTTTCGAAAGCGGACATAGATGAGATTCACGAAGCATCTCCTTACAATCCAGGGTACCCCATGAACTTTACCCAGTATATGCAGCCGGTCAAATACGACTTATCCTGGACGCCTGCAGATAATCAGCAATACCAAATGTCAGCTTGGATCGATGCCCCTCCCAAGCGCCTGGTAAGTCTTCAAAAGTCTTTAAATGGGTCGGTGAGCTAACTTCTTTTTAGCCATACCAACCGAGGAACTGTTAGATGTTGTTGCAAGGATTTGGGCGAAGACGGACATTTCTTTTGCCAAATGGGATTTTTTGTTGTGTAGATACACGAAATTATTCACGAACAAAGTCTAGGTATCAGGTTGCTCCACTCCTTCTGAAAGCGTCGGATATCCGATGAAGCTATCCCGCTCGGTAATGACAAACCGGTGATTTCTTTTGCTGTGTCCAGGGTCATGTTCGTTGGCGGCCGCCCTGACAGACGCCAACGACAGACCAGTCTAATAAAGCTTAATTTGCGGGCTTCCAACGGTCTGGACGAAGTCATTTTCGGGAACGGTTGCCGTCGCTCGTCATTGGAGCCTTTAATTAATTCTTGCCTAGGCTCTATGGGTTCTGTATTTGCGACGTCTCTCATTCCGGCGCCTCATACCCGGCTACCCCATCATACTGCTCGCTGAAGCAAATGAGTAGAAAAATGCCAAAGAGCGGTCACGATGAGAGCATAGACTACGATTGTGCTGTCGTCAAGTAGGTTGTGATAACTTCAGCGTATGGAATTGGTATACGAGGTACAGTACCATTGTGTGGATGGCGACAGTTGTTAACACTACTTGGATGGATGCAATGTGCTTTGACGCCATGTCAACACTATGGAATTTATTTCCTATGAGAGCGTCAATTCATTAGACGGAGAAATGCGGTACTTGATGCGCTATGAGTCGGTAGATTGATCTCGGTGTTCCAGTCGAATGCCGCAGTGGGGAGATGTGGAGTTAAGGCTTAGAAATGGACCCACTACCTCACGATGCCTCCCACTTTGCTTCTAAGTGGCATTGACGACATGTCGAAGCTCAGTAAATTGAGAAACATCACGAATTTGTATATATAGAACTACCATGCCGCAATCAAAAACAACATCTACACAGCAATCGATCAAGCAATCACAGCAAAGACCTACAAGTCAACTTACAAACATTCTCAATATCTTCCCCAATCATGCGTCTTACAACCATCGTCCTGGCACTGCAGTCGATTGGACTGATCAGCGCCAGAGCAATCAACCACTCCGGTCTCCGTGTTGAAACCTTTATCAACCATGGCTCTTCTTTCGACATGGTCTCCTCATTGATCATTGGCTCTCAAGCCGCCGTACTGATCGACCTGCCCATGGCAATTGAAGGAGCAGAAGCCCTCGCCGATTGGGTTCGCAACACGACCGACAAGCCACTTGTCGCTGCATTCACCACTCACTTCCATCCTGATCACTACCTCAGTGGTGGTGCACTGTTGTCGCGATTTCCGGAGGCCAAGTACTATGCCAATTCCAAGGCTGCGGCTGAGATCAAGAAGGAGGCAGCTCACAAGGTACGAAGGACGATACCATGATGGTGGCAATTACTAACATTGAACAGGTCAAGCTGATGAAGGGTGTTCTGGGTGAAAAGTCCATCGTCAACAAGGTTCATCTTCCTACGCCTTACGACTTCTCCTTCTTTACCCTGCCCGGCGACGAAGCCACGCCAATCCACTTCTTGAACCCTCTCACAGGCGACACCGTCGACGAAACACTCTTCTGGATCCCCTCTATCAAGACCTTGATTGCTGGAGACTCCGTGTACGGTCACGACATGCACCTCTGGCTCGCCGATTCTTTAACCAAGGCCCTCACAGAATCTTGGCTGTCAACCCTCGATTTGGTCGACTACCTCAAGCCAAATGTCGTCATTCCCGGTCACAGTCTGTCTAACAAGAAGTTTGGCTGCTCAATTGATGTTGATCATACACGTACTTATCTGAAGTATTGGCAGAAGGAGATTGAGGCCAAGGGTCTTGATCACTTTACGCCTCAGGCTATTTTTAATAAGTTCAACAAGCAATTTCCTGGTCTGCTCAACTTGAACTCTTCTACCTCGGCTTTCTTGCTGAACAGCACGGCTGAGCAGTTTGGTCGTGGTGGAACACGCCAAGTTCACTACATCAACCTCGCTGCTTATACCGATGTTGAGGCTCTTGATGGATGGACCATTTAACCAGCAAGGTGACGTCTGAGTTAAGGAACGAGTGATCTTGAGGAGTTCGTGTTTGGACAGTTTCTGTATGTGTATCGGGTAGTTGGTGTATGTATGTTAGTTGGGATAGAGTTGTTTTTAGATGGATTTGTGTTGAGGAAAGGAGTTGTAACAGATAGAGCTGAAATAGACCATATCATTCGTCATCCGTCGCAAGTTAGCCTCAAAGCGCATCCAATCAGAATAGAGATCAATTTGTCAGCACTGCTTCCGCGGAAGACAAGATAAGCCCATGTCAGCATCAACTCTCCCAATCACTCATTTTTCCTTCCCTCATTCTTAACCATAGCGTTAAACATGCCGCCAGCACAAATGACCAGAAAGGTTTGCCGCCGTGTCTTCCTGGCCAAGGTAGGAAAAATGCTGACAGCATCTGACAGGCTTGCGACGTCTGCTACCGCAAGCGGATTCGGTGCGACGGACAGAAACCTCGATGTTCCCATTGCGTTCTGTATAAATCCGACTGTACTTTTCAAGCTACGAGTCGTAAAGCTGCAATCAGAAAACAACCCGAGAGGACCGCGGCGGCTTTACAGTCTCAGGTGCAATCGCTTGAGACGAGTCTTGATGAAGCGCAGCAAAGAATAAAGGAGCTTGAAGAACGATTAACACAGAAAATTGTTAGCCAAGGTGATCGGTCCCGTCTGGGCGAATATGACGTCAGTTACTCTGGAAGGGCTTCTCTTGATTTGGGCCTTGAGTTACCTCCTCAACACGAGGTCTTATCCGGAGTCAACAAATTCCTTGCAACTTTCAACACTATCCTCCCCCTCTTTCATCCACAGAGACTTCTATCCCGGGTCAATTCATGGTATGAGCAGCCCCATCAGCGAGATACATCGACTTGGGCGGCCATCAACGTGGTTCTCTCCCTAGCATATCGCCATATCCCAGACGAGGAGAAGCCACCCAACTACAGTACCCTGCACTTTATGAACAAGGCTCAATCAGTTCTTAATGATATCATGTTGGGAGATTCAAGTCTTCTAGACGTCCAAACCATTGTCGGGATGGTCGTGTTGTTACAAGCGACATCAGACTTAAAACCAGCTTCGGCTCTGATACCCATTGCTTTGCGTCTTGCTCACGGGCTGCAACTGCATTCGAGATCAAATTCTGATCATCTGAGTGCTTCCGAAACTTTGGAGCGAGATCGAGTCTTCTGGATCGCTTATATCCTCGACCGAGACATATCGATGCGCACAAAGTTACCTCCTATTCAGAGCCAAAATGACATCAGCATTGATTGGCCATCGGCTACACCCGCTGATGGAGCTGGTATGCTATACACAGCTGACAATTTATCTAGCTTCAGCTTCTTTCTGTCACGTGTGCAACTTGCCCATATACAAGGCGAAGTTTATGAAGCAATGCTATCCAAGTCCCCCACCGCATCCGACGTCTACGTCCGTTTTGATAACGTGACCCGAATTCACCAGATGCTAGATGATTGGCTTGCTCGAATCCCTTTCGAGTTTTCTCCCAGTGCCATCACTCAAAGCGGGAATGCAAACCTACAGAGGGCCTTTGGTGTTTTGTACTCAAGCCATCTCACTTGTCGAAGTGTTGTCTGCAAAGCTCATGCCATGGAAGCACAATGGATACCAAGTCTTCAAGATTTTGGAAGAAAAGCAGTCGAGCAAGAGGCAGTTACAGCTCCACGGTTGCCAGTGGGTTGGCATAAGCTTGTTCATGAGTCTCGCGAATACATCGAACTGTTCATAGCTATTAATCGTAAAGATCCTGCATTTATCTGGTAAGCCCCTTCTTTCAATCTACTGGCAGTTCAGCTAATCTCGAGCTTCTAGGATGACTGCATGTACTTACATCTCTGCGGCGGTATGCCTAACAGCCAATAGCCTCTTCAACCCTTGGCATACAAAGGCCGGGACAGATGATCAGTTGATCGACCCCGCGTTTAGCTTTCTGGATGATATAATCCTGCAAGCACCGCTTCCACAACTAAAGCGTTTACGTCATTCGTGGGATGAGCTGCTGAAGAACTCCCGCGAGATGTCATTTCGGAATGCTGTACAGAATGTGGATTGGCTAGAAGCAACATGTAGCTGAGAATTTAAATGATATCAGAGTGAAGATAGCAATAGATTTATCATTCATAAAACGCTTATATTGAGATGATGCTTAGCCCTACGTGCCTCATCCGTGCAACATGTTGTGGTGTCTTTTAAATACATGTTGCCATGATGCCGTACCCCATCCTCCGCGGAACAGCCAGCTGAATCATATCATAGATATAACGTTGAAGAGATGTTCCGCGGAAGAATAACAGACATCATGCTTATGAATGAAATAGAAATAAACCTGTTCTGCTTTATTAGTATCCACCCGATACGGGGGTGCGGTGCCTATATAATTGTCGCACCCAGGAACGAAAATTCCCCAACAGCAACCTATTCACTACTTGCCAATTTCTTCCATTTTCCCCCTACACAATGGCACCTCTCCCACTACCAGGATTCACATCATTTACCAAGTCCTGGCATGCTGAGCCATACCCATTCATCTCACCAACAAGACCGGAGCTCTCAGCTGCTGGCAAGAACGTTGTCATCACTGGTGGAGGCACCGGACTTGGTCAAGCTACTGGCATCGCCTTTGCTCAAGCTGGCGCCAAATCTATCGCCATTGTCGGCCGAAGGGTTGAATGTCTCGAAACTTCATTAAAGGCTATTCAAGCTGCCAACCCCTCGGCCCAGGTTCTATTCGAAACTGGCGATGCCACCAAGCTTGAGTCCATAAGCACCGCGCTCAAGAACATCGTTGATAAAATTGGCAAGATCGACATATTCATCGCCAATGCTGGCATGTTACCAAAGGCTGGTCCAGTCTACGGCTATGACGAAGCTCAGCTCCGCCAAGGTCTTGAGATTAATGTCATCGGCATCTTCAACTCTCTCCAAGCATTTCTCCCCCTCGCAGCCCCAGGTGCAAAGGTCATCTACGTCGGCTCTGGGATAGGTCACTGGACCCCAATGGCTGAAGTCCCTGGTGTGTTCAGTTACGCCGCCGCCAAGGCAGCCGCTTTGAAGATGGTTGACTACTTCGCGTTCGAGAACCCACATATCCATGTCGTTAGCATCCAACCTGGGATCATTGCGACAGGAATCAATCCCGACCTCAGTGTTGGTTTCGATACAGGTTTGCCCCCATATTCGTCTCCCATTATTACGTCCGAAACTAACAAGATCAGTGGAGCTGCCAGCTCACTTTATGGTATGGCTTGCGTCAGAGGAATCTGAGTTCTTGAAGGGCAAGTTCGTCTGGGCGAACTGGGACGCTCAAGAGCTTCAGGCGCGAGCAAAAGAGATCAAATCGACTATGCTGTTGAGAATCACTTTGAATGGGGTTGATATGTAGGACTTTGTTAGTTCGAATCACCTCACATGAGCACCACGTACACAAAGGCTCAGTTAGTTGAGTAGTGCTAGAATATTTATGGCATTTACAAGAAATCTGCATGGATCTCCCAATTCGCTGATCTCGTATACATTTCCAAGACCCTTAGCGTATCATCAACGTCGGCTATCGATGATGAGATTTATACTCCCCGCGACCCATCAAAAAAGATACTAAAGATGAAGGCTCCTTATTCTTTGATTCAAGCTTCTCTCCCCTTCTCGCAGGAACCTTGACCTTCTTACTTTCAAGATTCGGTTTATGATTAGGATAAAAGGAAGACGGCATCGACATGAGCATTATAATTTCCATTCCTGGTTCAACAGTGCTTTCCCACATTACTGGGTATATCATGTTACCGTCAGGGCCCATAAGAATATAATGGCGTGCAAGGACGGGTTGGTAAAGCCCTTCGACTTGCACGAACGCTTGTCTGATAACCTCCTCCATGCCCTGCGGCAGTCAGTATCAAGACGTTGTCGAGATAGGAAGATACAACATGCCTCCCATTTCTTGATAAGGTTATATGGAAACGTGAACTTTCGACCCACGGCGTCTTTGAAACGGATGACTGCATCGCTTTGTGCGGAAGCGGGACTACGAGGTCTAACATTTTCTGTTTCAGGTTTGCGCACAAAGGTCCTGGTAACCTCGGGGTTAGAAAGACATGTCCAGTCTGCTAAAAGTCTGTCGATAAGAATTTGACCTGCTCCCGGTTCGTAAATGGCTATCTGCAATTCCGCTGGCGTTCGCACCACGAGGTCCGTTCTATCAGACGCTGGACTCTCATTTTTTCCACCGCTATCCTGTTCATTAGTCTCTGAATCATTACCGTTCTTAGGGTAGTTTTCGAAGATAAGTTCAAAAAGCCATCTGCCTGTCCCGTCAGATGATCCATGGCCACGGATCTGGACCTGCCCCGTGGCATCGTCATTATCACTGCCGTAATCGGTCTTTGGCTGGTTTGATGTTCGGCTAGTCTCAAAATCCTGGTTTTCCGAGAGATCAACAAGACAATGAGAGGCTGCGTAGGCGAGAGTCTCCGACTGCTGGCGAAGGAGAGGGAGCTCTGACGCTGGTTCGTTGGGCTTATCTTCGCTGGCCGAAGTTGTCTGAGTAACTTGAGATCTGCAAAAGAATATTGGCCATCATAGTATCATAATATGACTCGAGAGACTACTAACTGTGCTTCCTTTCTTGTTCTCGCTGCAAGAATTAAAATGTTGAGCATCAACTGGATAGCAGTTTTATGGCTCTCAATGAGCGTAAGCTTGTACTGCACTTCTGACCGCCTCAGGCTCCATCTAAAGGTTTGAAAGCCCTTAATGCTGTCCATGAGCTCATAAATGTCATCATGTATCGCGGAAATACGCCGAGTTGCCGACTTTATCCGACGAAGAAGCTTGCGACTGCACAGATCGGCACTCTCTTGAAGTACGCGACGAAGTTCTGAAAGAATACAAGATAGATCTGAGATATTGCGCGCTATGTCAGCCATCTCACGCGAGGCACCGCGCGTCGAGGAGATAAAGTGGTATATCGCTTTTGAGAGTGATGTACCTGCCGTTGCAATGCCTGCAATACTGGCGATAATAGGCAGAGGGTCCATGGTGATCAACCGTGTCAACAAACTTGATATCAAATGGTCAGCAATGAAATGTCAAAGCTGTTCATTCCAACAGCAGGAATTAGATGAGGGGTTAAGCTGCCCTGTTGTCTGCCTTGGCGTCTCAATAACCAATCACGTTGTTGAACTGTGCAGCCTGATTTTTCGATATGCCCTCTTAATGAGACTGCTGACTGAATCTTATGCCTATGACTCAATGCATCTGCGCAGGTCGGTGCACAAGGATATTTCGACGGCTAAGACAAGACTATTCAGAGCAGACATGCCAAAGAAGCACGAATCTCATGATGAGGAAATATTCATTGTTATTATTTCTTTAGTCCTGGAAAGAAGTACAGGCTGCAACACAGTCCCCATGCTTTCACCGAAGCGCTTCTGTTCAGCAATCTCATCGCTTTCGCCTTCGAGCCTATTTTCTATGCCACAAACTTGCTACACTAGAGTTCAGATGACTAACTACGTGACTGGTATAAGAAGAGACTACCTGCACTCCAATTAATTGCTTTTGGCAGTCGGTGCACGGGCAGATTGAGGGTCATAAGCCGACTTGTTGTTTGGGTCGTGGCCTGGTAGAAGTTCGTGAATTTGAGACTGACAACGCTCAAACATCCAAAGATTGAAAGGAACCTCTCCTTCTATTCCCTTTTTGATAAATCTAAGCACTGTTACTACCCTGCTTTGCCTTAGCATCAGCCATCTCCTTCATGTGCCGTCGCTTTCTAGCTTCCCAGAGAGGATACACGCAAAGACATGACGCGAAAAGAATGGTCACGCCATTCCAAATCTGCGCACCCAGGAATGCACGGTTATGCTGACCGCCGTGGGCCTCATCAGCCGCCAGCGCAATCGGAGACCCAATCAATGCTCCAAACCCAGCCGCACCGTAGACGATGCCCATTCGAGTGCCGATGACAGCTAGTGAAGGGCATAGGTAGGGGATGATGAACGCAGGCAAAGTCGTGACCGCACCAGAGAAAAAGCCATATAGGATAAGGAAGACAGTGAAGCCGCCCAAATTGTGGACCGCAATCCAGCACAGAGCAAGGACGCCAGATACCATGACGTTGAACATGAGGATAGACTCCGCTCCCAAGATCTTTTTGTCCACTATGGCTGCGGGTAAGATTCGACCTAGAGCTTGGGCGGCGTTGAGAACGGACAACATGTAATACGAAAGGTCCTCCGAGACGGGATGGTCAAGACCCAAAAGACCAAAAGAGGGAGTAAGGATGTATGGCACGAGGAAGCCCAACCATATAAAGAAGGATGCCAACGTAAAGAAAATGAAGGCCTTGTCCTTGATGATAGACTTGTCGAAGAGCTGTCGTGTTGGCTTCTTGACTGCTTGTGTGCTGGGCTTGATGAGGATGGCAGCTATTGTCAGCGTGAAGAAGGTAATGAAACCAATTGTCCTGCAAGCCCAACCAAAGCCACCTGAGTCCAGCAAGCGGCGGACTACGATGGGGTAAATGATACCGCCGAAGGAGCCTCCCGCCGTCGCACAGCCAAGAGCCAGACCGCGGCGCGTCGTGAAGTAAAGAGGGATCATAGCAACGCTAGGGATGTACAACAGCCCAGTACATATGCCTCCAAGGACACCCCACGTCAACATGACTTGATAGTATTGCGTCGATAAGCTCAGCATCATAAGTGCAAAGGTGAGCATGAGACTCGAGACGACGAGGATGGGATAGAAGTATCCTTGATCAAAGAGCGGACCGGAGAAGACACCGATGATGAGGATCAAGGATACTTGGAGGGTACCGATCCATGATATCGCAGACGAAGAATGCTGTCGAAGGAGAGTCGTTTCGTAGTATGTTTGGAACACGCCGAAGCTGTTTGCTAAGCCGAAGTTGTTGAGGTTTATTAAAAAAGAGCCAAGGACTTGGAGCCATGCTGTTAGTCCACCATCAGGAGGAGGCTGATTCGTTGTGGATGGCTTCCAGTATCGAAAGAGTCCCTTTTCAGGCTCTTTTTCCTTTGTCAAAGTCGAATTATCAGAAGACATGTTTGCCAATGATACTAAGAATCTCTCCAGGTCATTTAACTTCTGGGGTTCAGAAGCCAGCCTTTATACTGCGTCTCTGTAGAGGTCATAGACCTGTCTGACGCTGCCTTGCCGCAGATCAAACCAGGGTGAGGTCTTGATAGTCCATTTTGAGATAAGTTGACAGCGGCAGACAACACGGTTTGCTGTTTTGGGCTTTGCCTTATGAGACAATGTCGATCATCGTTATGCCTTGATCTTTTGAATTGCCTAATCGAGAAAGCTTGCCATGTTCGTGCCAATGATTGGCTGTTGGGAGGCTGGGATCCAGTTTCAGGGCACTGACATCATTTTTGGGTGGGGGCAGCTGAAGTCTTGGTTGTGTTTGTCGGCCATCACCAAGTGTTAGAAAGGAAAATGCTTCGCGTTATTATGATAGGGGAAATGGCTCAGGAACAGAGATAGCACTGCATGATGTGAGGCTAAGATTATTCTGGATACGGTCTCATAGGGGATTTGTGGTCAGAATACGGCCGATATGAGCGTCAACTTGTTGGTCTAACATCGCGCCTGGAATTTGGTCGACTTTTTGTTCTGAAGCTTGACGAAACCAGTTTGACCTAGGAATCAACCAACAGAAGCAAGACCTACATCACGAAATATCTCTTATATAAGTGAGAAGAATAACTGGGTATTTTTCAACAGACCCAAGAGCTCAGATCCTGATGGCGCGAGTTATTGGTTACTGCAAATAATGTTTCTTGATTACCCTGTACTCCTCCAGTCCGCATAAGTTGCCTCTATAATTAGCAACGGCACAAGCCGAACTTTTGTCATAAGTTCTTCACTGGTCTTATTAACAGCTATAAACCACAAGTTCATACAAAACCCTCAAGCGAAACTCCAAATGAACAGAGGATGCCATTCGTCATCCACCCCAACTCAACGCTACAACGACCAAACAGACATTCATCTCTGGGGAAGCTTAAATAGAAGCATAGCTCGACCTTTTCTCATCTCCAAACCTTGCTTACACATATCGGCAGAATGCTTTCCCACATCACGGCATCTCCAGGGTGAACTCGGAGTCTTCTCGCACGAGTAGATGTAACATTGAGAAGCAGTCAGTAATTAAACACAATCCATTGGTTAGAACTATCGGTCTGTCCCTTCAATTTTGTTCTTTCAGCAGGGAACCTTTGGGTTTGCGGGCGGTTCGTACTCCACTATCCACTTTCCATGTGCCGGATATCCGTGTTGATCTTTGGCTGAACCCGCGAAGAAGTGCGAAAAGGCACCATAATTTGGGGTAGAGGCATTTGACGGGAACTGTCATAACTTGTACAATGAAAGCACTCAATACGAGATCTTCTGTAGTTGAAACATCCTATCACCTTTCACAGCCTCCTTCTCTATAAAAAGATGCAATGGCAAGTCCCGAGTTTGGTTCTCGAAGCCATCGTGGATATCTCCGTGTCTCACTGTGAGATGCGGGGAAGCACTAGCAGTCATCATCTCGCTGCAATTGGACGGACAATTTTATCGGGGAACTAAAATAGGTATCTCCGCGGTGATGCCGTTGGAATGAGGAGAAATAAAGTGGCGAATTCCCCGCAATCGGCACGAGATATCCGTCTGGAGGGTGCGGAGAGTACGCCTAGACCGTGGAGAAGCCTCCGTATTTCCCCGCTGGTCGTAGAGACGATCCCCAATATTTCTTAACCATAAATACAATGCCTATTTCTCCTTGGACATGTTTTGATGTTCCGTACCTTTGTGTCGAGTAGGATATCGCTGAGAAATTCTGCAAAGATGAAGTTCACCCTTGGAAACAGAGCCGCTATGGCGGATACGCCTAGCGAGGTTATGAACTGGCGCTTATACTGGAGTACCTTTGTCTTCGGTTCGTCTGCCTGCCCCAGTCGGTGATTTGACAATTGCTAACTTCTTCGAAAGGTGTTCTAGGTGCCAGTCGTGGTCTTGACGAAGGTCTCGTCGGAGGCATGGTCACGCTGAAGAGCTTCAAAGACGAATTCGGCCTCAATCACGGATCCGAAGAACATCAAGCCCAAGTCGAGTCCAACATCACCAGCATGGTTCAGATCGGTTCTATTGCTGGTTCACTCCTTGCATTCTTCCTCTGCGATAAGATTGGTCGTGTTAGATCACTTCAATTCCTTTGTGTGCTGTGGCTTGTAGGCTTCATCATCGTTGTTACGAGCCATGGAAGCGTGGGACAGGTTCTAGCTGGACGCTTCATTGCTGGCCTGGGTATTGGCATGACTGTAGTTGTTGGTCCAACATACCTTGCTGAGACTGCACCGCGGGCTGTGCGTGGTATGCTCACGAACATTTTCGCTGGTTCTGTCTACCTTGGTGTTATGGTTGCGTACTTTAGCAACTGGGGCGCTTCCATCAACATGCCTGACTCATCTCGATACCAATGGGTTGCACCTCAAACATGCCACATTGGCTTCTCTGGGTATGTAAACTTTCCTAGCTCTTATGTTCAACGGCTAACCTTCGGTAGACTACTTCTCATCCTATCCTTCACCGTCCCCGAAACCCCTCGCTGGCTCACCATGAAGGGTCGAAATGAAGAGAGTACCAAGGCTCTCTGCAAGCTCCGACAACTCCCCGAAGACCATCCTTTCGTCCAAGCCGAGTTGTACGGCATTCGCGAGCAACTTGAGCGAGAGCAAGAGGCCATCCTCGGTGTCTCCCGATGGGGCAAGATCCGTGAACTTCTTACAATCCCCGCCAACCGCTACCGCTTCATGCTTGGCTTTATGGCCCAGCTCTTGGGTCAATGGTCTGGCGCCAGTGCCATCACCATCTACGCCGCTGAGTTCTTTGGTGTTCTCGGAAAGTCTGGTCAGTCCGAGAAGCTCTTCGCTACTTGCATTCTCGGTGTCGTCAAGCTGGTCTCTGCCTATGCGTGCGCTTTCTTCCTCGTCGACTTCATCGGTCGACGTCGATCTCTGTATGCTGGTATTACTCTTCAGACTATCTCAGTCTTGTACATTGCCATCTTCCTCGCCATCGTTGGTACCAAGACTCTCGAGGATGGAACCTTGACAAGCACCCAGAAACATGCTGGCGTTGGCGCAATTGCAATGCTGTACATCTCTGGTGTCGGCTGGACCATGGGTTGGAACTCGTTCCAGTATCTAGTCAACGCTGAGATCTGGCCCCTTCGCCTTCGTGCCCTGGGTAGTTCCATCACCATGTGTCTTCACTTTGCGAACCAGTACGGTAACACCAAGGCTGTTCCGCTTATGCTGCTTCACATGACCAGCAGTGGATTCTTCTTCTTCTGTGCTGCCGTCTGTATCCTCGGTCTCATCTGGGTTTGGGCATTTGTTCCTGAGATGGCCGGACGATCACTTGAGAGCACCGATGAGCTGTTCTCTCTACCTTGGTACAAGATTGGTCGCTATGGAAACAAGCTGGCGCCAGATAATGAGGCTATCTTGGCGAGGGATGAGAAGGCTGAGATGAAGCGGGAGGTGGAGGTCAGTCAGCTGGAGCAAGCGTAAAGATATTGGTCTAGTAAATAGGAATATAATTTCATGGCAAACGTGGACAGAAAGTACTTATAATTCTAGTGTTCTACTCCTAAACAAACTCCATGAAAGCTGTAATGCCTCTCAATATTCGTTTTTATTCAGCAAGTCGTTTACAGTAGTCAAGAGTCAACTCTTCCCAACGACGTCGATGAGCGCCTTTCAGTAATGTCGTGTACTCTGTTTTGCCACTCCATGGCCTAATGGCGCACTCACCATTAAAGGCTTTTATCTCCCAGCCTCTTTTGATCTTGGAACCTCCCAACAAATAACCACCGAGTGATGTGGGGATGCGGTAGACTCTTCTTAAGACCACTAACCATTTCTCCGCTCTCATCAGCATACTCCAGATCGGCCCCTCTTCGGACAAGCAGCTTGGCCAGCTCTAAATCCCCAATGGTAATGGCGCACATGAGAGGTGTCCCAAACCAAGACCCTACCATATTCACATCCGCTCCAAAGTCTAGCAGTAGACTAG
Source organism: Fusarium mangiferae (assembly GCF_900044065.1). Taxonomy (NCBI): domain Eukaryota; kingdom Fungi; phylum Ascomycota; class Sordariomycetes; order Hypocreales; family Nectriaceae; genus Fusarium; species Fusarium mangiferae. The sequence continues at coordinate 148,961 of NW_024573938.1, forward strand.
TTGTCTACACCTCAGATTTACGAGAACACCTGCATCACGCGGTGGCAAGGACTTGTATAAACGCCTGATCTGGTTCGTTGTGCAAAGCATGACGGTGCTGTTGAGAATACTCTCTGGACTCGGTGCACAATCAGGTAACGGTCCATCGAACCACCGGGACTGAGATAAATATTCGACATATTTACCTTGAAGCAAAGGGAAAGCAAGCATAGGTATTCCGTCGTGGTTCTTTTGCTGAATATCGAGCCCTTTTGACAGGAGGTACTTGAAAGTGACTAGTGAGGAGCTTTCCTGCGCTGCCTTGTGAAGAAGATTTGACCTGTCTATGCTACTATACTGTAATGAAGATGGCCACTCTTCTACTAACAGTTTTACCGTATCTAAATAGCCCATGAGAACCGCCAATGACATAGCAGTGTTACCAAACATGTTCCTCGTTTCAACAGTGGAATTGTGTCACAAAAGTTCCCCCACAATAGGGTCATGATTGCTGCACGCTGCGATGATCAAAGACGTATGGTGATGCTTATCAAACACATTTACATGGGCTCCTTGCTGAGTCAGGAACTTCAACATCTCAGAATTTTCAGTTGACGCAACTTGCAGCGGCATCCTGTTTGGAAAGTCGACCGGGTTATGGCCATTAATTAGTGCGGATTTGAACGCTTCAACTGAAGTACCAAGAGCAGAATCAAGTTCCCCCTTCCATGCGTTACTGGCTATGTTATTAAACTGTACTCTTAACTGCATAGGTTTGATCTACTAATATTCGTTCAAATTTCTCTGAACTGGCTCAATATGAGTTTCAAGACGTTAATCTTGTTATTGCTGATAGTTTGGTTAATCCAAATGATAAGCTGTGCTCGAGTGAGTGATCGAGACTCTAAAACCACTGATAACAACTTGTCGATGAAAGGCGATGAGTCCATAGTTGTAGCTGCGGAAGAAAACAAGTTCAGAGTCGGGTGTTACTTACAGAAGGAGCTATTAGTGCTTGCACCCTCGCCATGCAGCCAATTGATGAGGACGAGCTTCTGAGCTCTTATAGCGGTGAAGATAGAGGTGCAAGAGCGACAGCTTGGTAAAGGCTGGTTGATCAAACAACCCTGGCTGAGAGCTACTTTACATTGCTCAAGATTGTTATCCATGATAGCAGCCTCGAATTCTCGTCGTCGGGCCAGTTGTAGCCCTTTATTAGATGTCAAATCCTGTATCATTTTGCCTGTGGCTGCAACCTGGCCCCGAGGAAGAGGAGACCCTGATACTAACAGAGACGAAGCCAGCTCGTCGAAACCAGCCTCGAGCGCATAGTCTACTACAAGTCTTCCATCTTTGTCTAGAGCAGAGAGATTTTTCACCTGATCTATCAACACCAGACCGCAAGCCATGGATCCTCTCATCGCTACATAGTGAAGTACTGTCCGTCCGTAGGAAGTGCTGATATTGATATCCAAGAAGTGGTTCTCGAAGAAGTATGATAGGAAGTCCGGCACGTCAGCTGCAAAGTGTAGTAAGCTGACTTCATTGTCAACTATCTGGTTCCTTGTCTTTGTTTCATTCGTACTTGTCCATGTCGCCCCTGGAGAAGCTGCCATTAGGGTGGCGAGTCGTGTTAAGGTAAGAGCACCCATCTCCCACCTCCTCCCGTCTGTACGAAACGGGGCAGCTCCCAACGCAGGTGCTCTTAAAAACCAAGCAATGACCTAAACGCATGAAACCTGCGACTACTCGAGTTCCTTTCTAACCTGACCATCATCACCATAAATCTTCTCATTCAGCCTCATCAACTTCATCATCATCAGCCTCGTCTTCTGCATCATCCCTCGCATCATCTGCACTATCTGCATCACCAGCATCAGTCCTTTTGCTCAAACGACACACGCTTCAGCACTCATTCTTACTCCCACCTCCTCTGTGCATCCCTCCACCGCAGCAATGCGCCCTCTTCACCTTCTGGTCCTTTGCAGTATGGACCCCACAGAGCATTCAATTCTCCAGATCTGTCTCTGACCACTTACTATTCAGACCTTCCACTGGCTTTAGCCTGTCCTCCGAAACTTCATGTCAAGGCCGACATTCGTGCTGACACCAACCGCGATGGACGAGTCGACATAGACGGCCTTTCCGACACGGTTGACAAAACACGATGGAATGAAACGCACGGTGCCATTTTCCTCCCCAACATTGGCGATACAGATCGGAGATGCTCCCGTTTGGCTCTTATGTTTGAGGGTCTCGATGACACGGATATCCTCGACGAGGACCTTGACGATTGCCACGATGCTTCTGACAACACCCAGAGATCCCCCGAATATCTCGCACCCCTCAAGACTGTCCCTATCCCAGCCCTCGTCGGAAACGTAAACGGTTCCGTTACAGTTTCCAATGCGACCCAGCGAGACGCTGTCCGCATCTTCCAGAAGCAAGGCAATGATTGGGTGTACATTGACAACAACCATATCTTCTCTCGACGGGAGCTAGAGGTTGGTCTTGACCTTGGCATTGATGCTCGATATACCAGACGTCCCGAGACTTGGGACACCAAACGTCCTGAGAGTTGGGATGGGCGTGTCACTGTTTGCTTCACCGTTCAAGTCGGAGATACCAAGTCATCTGACACAGTCATGCTACGTGTCGCACCCGTGCTCACGCACCATCATCTTCAAAAGGTCGAACAAGTCCTCGCCAGCGGGGAAGACCGGAACCATTATCTTGTGAACTTCACCAACACCCTTGCCTCAATCACCAAGGCTACTGGCTTGAAGAAGGACCTGTACCTGTTCAAGGAACTAAGTGATCGATGGATTCAAGACTTTGTCGAGCCAGGCTACGCAAGCATGCCTGGTCCGAATGGAACAGTATCTATCCGGATCATGATTCGATGTCCCGGAGATGAGCGACAGGGTGGTCGACACCTCTTTCTGTATTTCCGAAAAGCTGGGGTTGGTGTAGTGCAGCATCTCGGAGCATTGTAGAGTAATGTTGATGCTGGCGGCAACATCGAATCCATTCCTCCCTATACCTTCAACGGCAAGACCTGGCCGGCTGGACGTCTCATTCATGGCGACGACGACATCGATCGCCATCATATTCTTTCTTACCTTGAAGCTCAAGAGTCACAGAAGCCACTTCTGCTCGATACTTCCTGGCTCCCAGTCGGTCATGTCGACGAATTCCTCCAATTCATTCCCGCCAAGAACGATCGAGGTTGGGTTGCAGTCATCAGTGATCCTCGTCTAGCTATCAGGATTCTTGAAGACAAGCAAAAGGCCGGGCATGGATCGACTCCCGCTCTTTCACGCAAGGACGATATTGACAGTTTTATACCTACCATCGACCAATTACTATGCATGACGCACTTGAGGAACCTCAACGAATGGGCTGCTCAGCGGATTGACGGCAACATCAAGATTCTCAAGCGGGAAGTTGGACTTACTGATGAGGACATCGTGCGCATTCCAGTTTTGTTCAACGCAACCCAGGTGTCTGGCATTGCAGCTTTGTTCGCTGAAACCCACGAGTCTGAACTTCAAGGGTCGAATTTCAAACTCGGGGCATTCTACCCTGCTGTCGTAAACAACCTCGTTCTTACTGGCTACAACACTTGCGTTGCACCTTACCCATGGGGCCCGGTCATCGACGGGAAGGATGTATTTGGAGAGGAAATCAGAAAGACGTATGCCAAGGTTGGAATGAAGATCAAGTTTATCGATGTTTGGAAAAGCCATCATGTGGAAATGGGGGCGGTTCATTGCGGCACTAACTCAATTCGAGACATGTCTGCACGGTGGTGGTGATCACCTGTTGCAGGATCAGACAGACCTTTAGGAATCCGCCTCTATTGCAAATAGTACTTTATTCATATGCAACATTGTTAGTTTCTTTCACACTGACTGGCCCTCAAGTAATTCTATACTCTTGTGATCGACAATCGCCGCGCAGTGTCGTTCCACCATGGCATCAACAATCTCGCGGCTCTGCATCAGTGGCCCAGCAAGGGCCCACGCAAAGCCGTGAAAGGTTTGTCGTAGGTATTCTTCCCAAACATCCTCGATCTCAAGTTGCGGACCGCCCGCGTGCTTCAGGGTGCTGAGGTACGACTGCAAGAGGTCTTTCTCATGAGTGCGGCGATCTTCAATTGACAGTGACCCGCCGATGAAGTAAGCAACATCGTGCAAGGCCGATGCAGCATGGGTGATTTGCCAGTCGAGAAAACCAGGCTCTCCTGTGGGTGATATGAATGTGTTTCCAATGTGTGCATCACCATGGACGAGGCACTTCATTTTGGAGTCTGATTCCCAAAGAGCCTTGAATGTTGCAGTCATGCGCTCTCTATCCTCCATAAACCTAGGGACTGGAGGTCTCGCATCTGGAGCAAAACGTTTATCCCATTCTTCTGGAGCCAGCAAACCTAGGATTGCATCTCTGATTGTAACAGTTCCGCTCACTGAGGGAATTGAGTCACCTTTATCTCCCCAGGTGCTGGCATGAAGGATAGCTAGCTGCCCGACACTCATCTTCGCTCTCTCAACCGGCCATGTCTCAAGTGGGTTACCAAATGTGTAGCCTTGGGCTTTGAGATCGGCCATTACAACGATACCCTGTCCGTTCACAGTATCTGTGCCAGTATATGATACCACCGGGAGAGGGATCTTGAGCTTTGGGGCAAGATAGTAGTAGAACTCAGCTTCACGTCGGTAAATGGCGTAGAGGAAAGGCAAAGTCTCTCGAATGTCGGTATTGAATCCGCCTTTGACGCAAACGTTACTGGCGCTGTCACTGTTACCATTCTCGAACGTCAACTTGATCGATATCTTGGAAGCCGTTCCGTGGACGGTCTCGATGACCTCAACATTTTGAACACACTTGTTGAGAATCTGAGTAAACCAATGCTTCGTAAGCTCGTTGACCGTCAGCGGCAGTGCCTCATTCGATCGCATGAGACCATTCACTCTGCCTGCAGTTGAAGCCATGTTGATTGTAGTTTGCAATCCTCAAAACGGGTCGTCTTCAGTGCATTGAGGAGCGGGGTTGCTTATCTGTCTGGAAACATAAGCCTTGCAAAAGTTCTTTAACATTCTTGGCGAGCAGTGCATATCCATATCTGACGTGTTGGTAATTGCCCAGATGCATGATCTTTGCAGGGATTGAGTCACCCGATCACTGTGAGATACAATGCTTCCATTCTCAAGAGTCCACTAGCCATGAATAGCACTCTATGCACGTGTGAAGTCGAGGAAGTGTATAATGTTCCCAATCACCTTGTTTCGAGAATGGGCTCTTGCTAGCCTTGATTACTGTGCGGGAGTACCTCATGGCATATACTTGATCTTAAAGAGCAAGTCAATTTAGTTTAACACCGGTTCGACATGGCAAGAATTAAATAACTTAATCCAGTGGTATTAGTGATCCATGGCTGATATACTTCGTTTAGATGTCATAAACGTTAACTGTCAATCAATTAGTCGTCTCATCGGCGAGTGAGTCACCCCGCCACGGCAGGGGGGAGGGTTGCCGTCGGGTGCGGGGAAACAACTGACCTAGTGCAGCCCAAACAGTAGAATCGCAGTCAATCTGAGCCTCCAACACCATTTATAACCTGCGCTAACTCGTGCCATACCCAGCATTATCTCCCTCTATACACACTGCAGCAACGCGTCAATAGAATTTACGTCCATTTTGCCTTGTCAGATCTCACCATGACGCCTACAATTGAAGAACTGCTAAAAGACTACGATGACGGCGCTCCAATCGAAAGGATTGCACATCGCAAATACAAACACCCCATCGCCATCGTAGAGCCAGATCCAGCATGGCCTGAGCTCTTCACCAGCGCAAAAGCTCGCATCGAGTCTGCTCTCGGCGACAAAGCAATCTCAATTAATCACGTCGGCTCAACAAGCGTTCCAGGCCTTCCAGCCAAAGCCGTCATCGACATTGACCTGACTGTCAATGACCTCAATGATGAAGCATCCTACGTACAGGCTCTTGAAGACGTTGGCTTTCATTTTCTTTTACGAGAGCCGGGATGGCATGGAAATCGCTTCTTCTGCGATTATGAACCAGTGCCGACAAATCTGCATGTTTGGGGGCCTGGATGCCCCGAGGTGTTGAGACACAAGATCTTTGCAGATTGGTTGAGGAAGAATGAGGATGATAAGAAGGCCTATGAGAGTATCAAGAGGGAGGCTGCAAAGGCAAGTGTTGAGAATGGGGAGGATGTCATGGAGTACAATAACAGGAAGCAGAACGTCATTCGGGAGATTCTGCAGAGGGCATTCAAGGATTTGGGGTATGTATAAGGCAATCCAAACAGTCTCTCTGGGACTTTTGATGGATTGCAAACGGGGAAACCATAGAATATCATGCGATGTCAAGGAGGCTACAAGAGTGATGTTTGTGATAATTAACATCAACATTTTGGAACAATTAGGGACGATACAGTGCCATCACATCAAGAAATTACCTAGCACACGCAACTATTCATAAAACTCGAATTTCCTCGAACTCCAAGCCTGGTAGAAGCATGCTCTCGGATGTTGCCGTCAAGTTCTTGTGATACCTTCCAATTCGAGCCTAGGTTTCAGCTAGCCTCAGCTTCATCAAAGACTCTAAATGGCAATGACCGACTTGCTGCCTGGATAGCTCCAACTAAAAATTCACGTTTTTTCACATGGCTTCTCATATATCATAAAATTTCGAAGTCAATTTAACATCCTCCTCTAGCATTTTAAAATCGTTTACAATGTCTCACGCACCAATGCAAACTTGTCCATGCCATGCCCCCAGCGATGATCCCGCAGAAATCACAACTCTGCACCAAGCAGCTTTTCACCAAAACAACCAACGACTACAAGAGCTTCTACAAAACGGTGCCGACGTATCAGCTACACAAACGGTTCGTGACTTCACGCCGCTTCACTATGCCGCCCAATTCGGCGATGAGAAAGCTGTGCAAATGCTCATCGAAGCTGGGTCCAACGTCTCTGCAGCAACCTATGATGGCGTCACACCATTGCACAACACGGCTGCTGGTGGAGATGTGCGAATCACCGAAATTCTCTTGAAGGCGGGAGCGAATGTTGACAGCCGCAATATCGATGAAGAAACACCTCTGCATGTCGTGTCATTATTTGGGGAGACACAAATTGCAAAGCTCCTCATAGATGCTGGAGCAGATATCTCGGCAAGAGACTGCTATGGAAACACGGCTTTGCATATTGCAGCAGCTCATGAGCACACCGAGATTGTCAAAGTTCTGCTTGACACTGACGCTGATATAAATGACGTGAACAACAATGGGGATCCAGTGCTACATCACGCAATGAGCGACGGACCAAAATGCGTCAAGCTTCTCATTAACGGTGGAGCAAATGTAAATCTCAGAGGCGAAGGCGGTGATACACTTCTGCATCGCGCTGCGCAGAGCTCACCAGAACTAGTGCGAGACTTGGTCAAAGCTGGGATTGAGCTTGAGACAGCCAACGATGAAGGGGCAACAGCTCTTCATTGTGCTGCAGCATGGGGAGAAACTGCGTCGCTACAGACTCTAATCGAGAGCGGAGGAAAAGTGAACGCGGCTAACAATGATGGCGAGACGGCTCTACATCTTGTGGCGGGGAACCCTTCTTGCAGAAGCGGATGTGAATCGGAGACAAAAGCTAAGCTTTTGGTCGAAGCAGGGGCAGATATTCATGCGAAAACAAAGTCTGGAAAGACGCCTTTGGATTATGCGGTTGACTGTGAGGGCGAAGTTGTCGAGAAGGTACTCCGCGAGATGGGGGCGGCGTAAGAGGCACACAAAGCAGAACAAGCAGATCTCAATAGCTCTTGAGGTTTGAATTTCTTTTTGGTGAATTATCAGCTTCCAAATACTGAACCAGTTTTGCTATATCATTCTCAATAAAGTGTCGTGCCCATCGCATCTGACGTCTCATGTCCGATCCACAAGAGCCCAAGTATGCTCTGCAATCTTCCTTCTCTCCTCCTCACTCCACTCTTTCTTCCCTCCAATCACCTTTCCATGATTATCGATACAAGCCCAGGATTTCTCCTTCGATTGCAACTCATCGGCAGCCTTGTACAGTCCATCAAGTTGTCTTTCAGCACACTGCTCAGGCTGCAGACCAACCAGTTTCGAAGCAACCTTTGACACAGCTCGGAAATACCAAGCCGAGTTCTTCGGTGTCGCTGTATTTACAACTCCAGGATATCCATGTGCGAAGAATTGTTTGGAACCTTGGCTTTGAAGTGCGCGGTACTGTACCATTGCGTCATTCATGGTGATACAGTGGTTTGCAGCGTGAGCAAGACTGAACGTTTCCTTCAGGTCGAGGTCATCCCAGTTCAACTTCTCTGGACTGCCATTGAGACCGTCCAACACGAGAAGAACCTTCGCATCCTGGCTCAGAATGGAGCTCAGCTCTCTGATTAGGAGCTGACGACCGTAGTAGTGCAAAGCCATCTTCCTGTCAATCCCCTCAGGTGTTTCAGTCCGTCCAGCGAACGACATGATTCCCTGCGTCATCACGAGAAGGTCAAGAGGGCTGTTCTGGCTATTGCTTCGGAATTCTTGCGCGAACTCTTTCAAGGCGTGCATTGATGTTGCATCGACGGAGCGAAATGAGACTTTCTCAGCTGGCATGACCTGAGGCTTTGTCCGGCCTACAATGGTGATTGCTGAGAACTGGTAACTGGGGGATGTTGCCAGACGGCTGGCGATTGCGTAGCCAATACCGCTGGTACCGCCCACTACCAAAGCGTTGGAGCCGGAAATGACTTTGTTCATGATGAAGATGAGACGAGGAGAGGAGATGCACTGTCAGACGAGATGCGGGGGACGAACAACAAGATATGATGTTATATGGTATGACAAACCAGTCAAAATCGCCAGAAATGAGCAAATGAGCATTATTTATATAAAAAGGGTGTGATTGATGATAAGAGTTGATCCTGTGCCGCTTTCATGCGCGCAGATCACTAGTGCTGACATTGTCGCATAATCGTCTGCAAAAGGAAATTGTCCATACCTGTCTAGCATTACACATTATCCCGAGTCCGAGTCCGAAAATAATCCAAGGTGTCCGTCTACATCCCACGGACTCGCAGGCTACTTCTTTAAAGAACATATAATCTCTTCCATATGACCAAACGCAAATTCATCCATCACCTCCCTCCAGATTCTGTCCTGAACACCCTTGCCCTCTTCAGTGTAGTAGTACGAGCCGAACCTGGAAGTTATCAGCGATTGTAGAACAATGCGTCACATGAGTACTTACGGGTAGATCTTCCAATCCATAATATACGATCCATGGGATTCCTCTCCCTTGATAATCGCGGCATCAACGTAAGATGAGGCAGCTTGCTCCTGTGTACGACCGACTAGCCTTGTTCCTATGGCCATGCCGAGCTTCATGAGCCAAGAGCCTTTGTTCATAAGTCCTGTGCCCTTGGTCAAGCCGGGGTCGACAAGGTTGATGATAACATCACTGGGGTCAACGTGCTGAGATAGTCTGTCGATGAAGAAGTGGCCGAGAAGCTTAGACTTCCCGTAATGCCCCATGCCATCGAAATTGGCTTCTAAATCGAGTGCAGAGATGATGTGGTCTGCCTTGGCTTCGGGCAATTCGCAGTGCATGGCTGTTCCCGAACTGACGATAGTGAGGCGGCCTGGCCTCAAAGTTGGAGTCCTACTCTTGAGTATAGGCAAGAGAAGAACGGATAGGTACATGGTAGAGAGGAAGTTGACCTGCACAATCTCTTGATGACCTGTAGCCTTGTTAAGGTGGAAGGTTATATCGCCCATACCAGCGTTGAGAATGGCAAGGTCTATCCTAGGCAGAGTCTCACAGCGCTTTGCAAAGTCCTCAATCGAGCGGTAAGATCCCATGTCGAGCTTCCAAACATCAATCTGGGGACTTGTTGACGCTGATGTTCGACGAAGCTCCTCAGCGGCAACAGTGCCCTTGTCTTCAGATCTCACCGCCATGATGAGATGGCTCAAGTTATGCTGGAGCAGAAGCTTGGCACATGCAAAGCCGATTCCATTGTTTGACCCGGTGATGATCGCCGTTTGGCCTGAGAGGTCGAGGTCCTTGGGAGGCAATTGTGGCTTGGTGCATAGTTGGGATTGGACAAAAAGTTGGCCGACGGATAGGGTAAGTGGAGGCACTTGAGAGGATGCACTTCGGGAGGGAGATGCGTTCTTAGCCATAATGAGATAACAAGAGAGATGGTTAGTAGAATTGGTAAGATGAAGTGACTAAAACTGTTATGAACATTTGTCACATTGAGGAAACAAGCCCATTTTATAAATGGCTTTAGATGTACTCCATATCATTTCTAGACACATCTATGTTCCGAAATTAATGATCAACGTGTACTCTACCTGAATTTAGACATCAATATGGTCACCTTGAGGAAAACGCGTTTCATTTTCCGCAATAACGGCCTAGCCTTTCAGCTCTGTTGGCAGTGCCTCTCATACCCCTCCGCAGTTGTCGGATTGACGATGACACGACCACATCGATGTCCTAAAGCGGCTAGTACACTGGATAAGATCTACGCTAAATCGGAGTATTCCAAAATCCGAACAGGACAGAGATAACGCTTAGCCTAATTCAGGTATCAATCTGGTCAAGCGGAGTTTCGCTGATTAATTTCAGCCAGGGTCCGTGACGGAGGATCGAGGCTGAGCAGATGCGAGATTTGGGCCAGATTGAAGCCCTTTTTCGGGTCAGTCAGCACCACTCAGTCCCCATCCGTAAACATCTGATCCAATGCCAGCCACTGAGTTCACGTTCCTTACTGTTGATGGCCACGGGCGTCCACTCGAATCCGGTAGTCGAGCCTCGATTCGCAGTCGGTGTATGAAGGGGGTCAATGTACGCCAAGACTCACGCCGATCGAGAAGAAAGGCGCGTAAGGCATCAGAGATAGTCGCCGCAACGGAAAGTGTCGGGAAGACTACCGAATCCCCAGAGATCACGTCTCCTTGCCTATTAACAAGTTGCGGGCCCCTTTCAAAGTCACTACAAGCCCGAACAAATGAGCTTGGCTTTGACTCATCTCGCTTGCCATCAACTGCATGGCGGTTAGGTATGTACTGTAGGTCCACATTGAAAGGTAAATACTGACTCAATATTGTAGTCGTCAAGTTCAACGCCCTGCTCGACGCAGCATATCCTCTTGAGACATATCTCGAGAACAGAGACCTCCAAGAACACAAAATGATCGACAACTTGACATTGCTATACGAGAACAAGACTCTGCTAGAGTCGATGTTCCTGGCTACATATGCCGTGGATGATTTATGTTCTGGTACCAAGCTATCACTTCGATCGCAGCGAATACTCTGCACCGTCCTCTCGTCGTTGAACAGCAGTCTTCGCGATGCTTCCGGGCAACAATCCTACTCCACGATATTCATCATATTAATTCTTCTCTTTGCAGCTGAGTCATTCCGAGATTTTGATGCTGTTTCAACACACCTTGACGGACTGAGGAGGTTGTTGGAACTGCGCGAGACAAAGCCGGTGCCGTTGGACTCTAAACTATTGTTCAAGATCCAGCAGGTCGACCTTAGAATGTCGTTGGCGACAGGTCGGCCACTGTACTTTCCTTTCGACTATTCATACCTGCAACAGCCTATTGGCGTCATCAGACCTCCAAGCATTATGCCCTGGCTGATAGTGTATCCCGCATTGATGAGCTGCTATCAGACATTGCAAACTTTGTCAATTCATGCGAACCAATATCGATCCTCGAAGTCGAAAAGGACTCTGAATTGGTTGGACTTCCAGTCTCAGGTCAGCACGAGTCAAACCCTGTTGATCGGTCTGGGAAACGGTCATCTCCCTGTCGTATCCGAAGCCCTGCGGCTTGGCATGCTTGCCTTCTTGTCGACACTCTCACGTAGCCCGGCACGGAAATCTCACCTACCAATCTTCGCCTCACAGCTTGAGGAGTGCTATTTGGCTATGGAACAAGAACAAGATTCCCACATACCATTGCTTATTTGGCTAATGTTGATGGGGTGTATCTCTACTATCGACACATCGAGCTGGATATCGTCGATGTGGAGATCTTCTGTTCAGCCAAACCTCTCTTGGGAGGCTATGCGAAAAATGGTTGGTGAATTGCCGTGGATTCAGATGATACACGATGAGCCCGGAGAACAATGCTATAGGCACCTACAAGCTCGAAAGGGCGACTAGGTCTCGTAGTTCAGCCATACACTTAAACTTCAGATCCAACGCAACCCCACCCTATGGACACAAGCTTCTAGGTTGCCGATGAATGAACGTTGTGGAATAATAGTGATTACGGCCATAGTTGGGCTGAGAATGTCGGTATAGCGATTTAATCCCAGGTATACGCAAAGATTTCACAGATTTCGATGTTATAAATCACCACGAGTTCTATCATTGTACCCAAGTCTCGACGACCCAGAATTAATAAGCACCTGACCCATCATAAGGCAGGTATATGCTCCCCAGTGACCTGTGTAGGTTGTTGGTTACTTGACTTGAAGTAACAGCCATCCTGATGAGCTGATTGATTGTACTGTCCTGATCTCGGCATGATATCGCTCTCCCATGTTGATCAAGCTGGGCTTCAATGTAGTTCTCTAAGCAATCCATGCAGAAGTCAACAGTATGAGAGCACCTCTGGCCAAGCTTGCGAGGGAAAGGAAGAACCTTCCACTTCCAGTCCCCATCGTATTCACTGCAGATGGTATCCCACTTTTCAAATACTTCATCAATTAGATCGTAGATAGGTTCAGTGCAAATTGAACATTCAAGCGGACAATGTTCTCGTCGCAGAAGCTGAGTGAAGATGGGGATACGCAATACTTCGTCAGCACCGTTCAGCTTGAGAAGCTGGACAAGTCTAGAGTTCACGTCGTGTGGTACACCGTTCTCCAGAGTTGGTAGTTCCGAGATCTTAAGATCAAATAGTGGTTCCATAATGCCATTCGAAGTCAGTTGTTGATGTAGTCGTTTGGCTACTTGACGTGCTTCCAAAGTTGGCTGCGGATCAAAGGTGTCGAGTACTGACAGAAGATGCTGTGCAGTATCATATCTGTTTGTAGGGGAAGGATTAGCAATTTGAAGCTAGGACATTCTATAAATGCCTACATTCTCAGTTTTCCGTCTGCATCCTGGACTTTCACGAGTCCAAGTAGTTTCTGTAAAGTCCCACGATCTTCGAAAGTGATATCCCCCGAACAGGCACCGCACGGACACGGCATCAGAACTGTTGACCCTGAAATTTCCCACCAAGTTTCAGGTAGTCTCTGTACAGACTTGAGAATAGATTCAAGATAGCAGATCAAGCAGACAGAAGTACTGCAGGTGATAGGCCGTTGCAGACTTGTGGAAAACTCATCGACAAAAGGGTTTGAACTATCGGGATTAGCTTGCTCAAACCTCATTTTGTGGCAAATTGAGCAACGGCGCAGTGATGTTGAATCCAGATCTCGCTCGTCAAACCAATCCTGGAAGGAATTAAAAAGCCTTCGAGCCTCATCGACACTCAGGACGCTGTCCAAAGGACTCTTTACATCGGATATCGTATTCTCAACTCTAGAACCAATTGATACCTTCTCTTCGGCTGTGTTGTAATTGTCGTCCATTGTCTGTGATCTAGAAAGTAGTTTGCTGACGATGATACCTCTTTGTGTTTTTTCAAGCATTCTCAGCGGACGCACGGCACTCTGCGCTCGCAGCATATCAAGTTCATCTGCCATTGATTTTCTTTCACTCAGAAGTGCTTGTATATCAACGTTCATTTTGCAGATCTTTTGTCGCATTGTTATCGAATCTTCCATCTTTGTTCTCATCTGAACCTTGAGGGTCTTGTTTTCTTCCAAAAGATTGTTTATCGTTACCTGCAAGTCTTCGATTTGCTGGTGCATTTCATTGAAGTTGCTTTCAAGACTTCCAGTTATGTACTCTGCTGTTATGCCTGGTTCTGAGAGCCCATCATCACAGCCGAACCAAGGAAGCTCCGAGAGCCTCAGTTTTCGCTCGGCAGTGGCATGAATAAGATGAGCCGGCTGACTTTGACTAGCATCCATGTCAGATTGAATTTGTTGGAAGGAAATCATATCTCAGGTAACGAAAACTGATATGCTAGATGCAGAAGAATGAGAGTTTTGACTGTAAGAATATGTAATAGGGCCAAGATGAGTAGAATCCACAGGAAGAGCCCCTTCTTATTTTCGAGAGGAGACCTACGTCACAGGTGAGGGCCTCATCCAAATGTGCTGATGATCAAGTCCTACATCTCACCCTTGATTATGGCCGCTGCAGCCGGAAAGATCTGGCTGGATGACAGAGTGGTCGGCCTCCTGCATATAGCGGGCCCTTGAAAAAGTAGATTGTCAAGACATGGCGGAGCTTGTTGAGGATGCATTTCAAACCCCGCACTACGAAAGGATCAATAGGGCGCTTAGCTTAAATCTCCAAGGATGGATTGAAATGATTGACCGTTGTGCAGCCGACAGCTCTCACAGCAAACTGGTTGCTAGTATCGATCTGTATGACAATGCCAGCCCGTTACCTGACTTTCTTTGTATGAAGGGACCTGCCTCCAAGTCTCGTTTCTTATGTTTTAATACTTAGGGCAAATTAAAAAATGGACTCTGATTGGTGTTACTACAGATGCGGACTTGGCTACGCAACTGGGCCAAGGTGCATTGCCTGGATCGCGTGATTGCGCCACCATCCTGCATCTGTACTGCCAACACATAGTTGACTCAGGAGGCCTGGCAAGCGATGAGGCCCAACAGACAGCCGTAAGCAAATATCTCGAGACGCCCCCAACTTTTTATCTTTCATTTTACACCGCGGACCTTTTCAGAAACCTTCTACAATGGTCCATATCAACAAGAACAGCCAGCGATGCTGTAGAGTATGCTCTACTCGTTTCAAAACCCATTCCCAATTAGCAAAACATTGTTTAGATACAGACCATGAAAGCAGCCAGTGCTGTGAGTACTGCATCAGATGGTTTTGTAGCACTGAAGCCTTGTCACAGCACAATGAAGCAAAACATAGGAACTTGCCGGCGGTTATACTGTCTCAAAACCAAGTGGTAAAGGTCTCATCACCTCAAGCTCCACGACCATTTCACTTCCAAGACCAAAACTACGAAGGGTTCTCACTACTAGATAACTCAGTTATATACGAACGTCTCATCCGCAAATGCCATTCTTCTGAGCGCCTCAAAAGGGAGGGCTATGCCTTGGGGGAGGAAGCTCCAGAGAACGCTCGACAAGCCGCTATCACGAAGCAAATCATTGTGGCTACTCATCCTACCTTTCTCGAGCCCAAAAGAAAGGCAGTTGCCCTAGATTGCGAAATGGCAGGGATCAGAAATGGCGAAAGTGAAATTATATCCATATGCGTGATCGATTTTTTCACTGGCGAACTTTTGCTCAATTCTCTTGTCAAACCTCATGAGCCCATCATTGACTGGCGTACCAACATTCATGGTATAAGGCCGGCGACACTCGCCATAGCCGCATCCCATGGACAAGTTCTCCGTGGTTGGGAAGCAGCACGACAAGAACTACTCAAGCATATCAACACAGAGACAGCAATGGTTGGACAATCTCTCCAGCAAGATTTAAAAGGGCTTCGATTATCACATGGAAAGATTTTCGATACTGCTATTCTTACAGCAGAAGCGGTGTTTGGAACGGGCGCTTCCTTTGGTCGTCGATGGAGTCTCCAATCCCTCTGTGCAGACTTATTGAAATTGCGTATTCGACAGGGTTCCAACACTCACGATGCTTTGGAAGACGCTATGGCAGCACGAGAGGTTGCGTTGTGGTGTATATGCTACCCTGACAAGTTAATGAAATGGGCAAAGAGGGCACACAAGAAACACAAGGCTGAAAAAGCGAAACGAGCTGAGCGCAAACGAAACAAACAGAAGAACATGTATTACTCAGCGCCTGTTCCTGATGATGAGAGTGAGGATTATGATTATTATCATGATTATGGTGACGACGATGGTGATGAAATACTTCGATGGGAGGACGTAATAGACTGGGAAGTGTGGCCAAAGTCTCCCCCTTCTTCTGATTAGCATTGCGAGAAAAGAATGTTTACTCAGTTTTCTGCTGCTTAATTCTCCCTATTGTTCCAAAGCCATGATTTGTTTCTTCTGTAGTTAAATGTGAGATTCAAGTCTTAACTGCAAACAACCCTTCTGTTGACTAAAGCTAAGTGACCTATGAGAGAGTAGAATCACTGCCAGGTAGTCTATGTGCAGGACTGTACTTACTCTTGAAGGCTGATGGTGTCCTGAACGAGATAAAACATGATAGCGTGATCTTCGCTTCGTGGCTGGATTGGGTCATGTAATTGAAGAGGGAAATGATGATTGAGAATTGAAAATATGGGATGGCTGCGGCCTATGAGGTTCACCCTTAGGCTGCAAACACAGGTAACAAATGGGAACTGAGAATTGACAGGAAGTAGTCAAACCCATTAAAAATACATGAAGATCACATATCCTAATTCAGAAGACATGGATAGTATGCATGTTTGTATATATAAGCCGCCTCAGTGAGACGACACAAGAACACAGGGAAGCGATAAGGCTGCTACTAAAGGATATGTAGACTTCCAACCTATGCTTCCATATCTATACCACGAAGTAGCTTCTCCACCCTAACCCACCGGCCTGGATCGAAAAGATCCGGGTTATGTTCCTTCTGTTTCTCCTCAACGGCATAATCCAAAGCTGTCTTCCCATGCACATCGCGCAGATCCACGGACAGCTTTACATCATGGCAAAGAAAGTGAAGGACGTCCTCCACGAGAGTTCCTATCATGGAACTATGATGAAGAACTGTTCGACCCTCTGTATCCAAAGACCTTAGATCTGTACCCCATTTTGCTAACGTCTGTAGCACACCCACAGAGCATCGGCGGGAAGTACCGACTAAATGCACCAAGCCGAACCCTTCTCTAGTTTTGAAGGTGGGATCTGCTCCACAGCTAAACAAAAGATCTAGCACATGTTGGTCATCCTGGTGCGAAATGAGGACAGTAGCACTAAGATATAACGCCGTGGGCGACATTCCTGTGCTGTCGAGACTGTTAATACTATTGCATCGTTCCAGGAGATATCGGGCGACAGGAACTCCAACTGCACCACGTTTTCTCAAGAGGTGATGGAGAGCATTCTTCCCTTCTTTGTCTTTGGAATCCATGAAGGCCGCCTTCTGGAAGTCCGGGATGGCGTTTAACAAATCTTGCATTGTCTGTAAGTGGCGAGTTTGTGCTGCATAATGCAAAGTGTTGACCCCGTTGACATCCTCGGCCACAGGATCTGCCCCCAGCATGAGAAGTTTTGAGACAGCAATGAAATTCTTCTCTATAACGGCGAAATGTAATGGCGTCCTATTTTGCCTTGTGCACAAGGAGATATCGGCACCTCTGTCGATGAGCTTCTGAAACAACGACTCGGTCAATTTCTCACTGCGGGCCGTGATATGCAAAGCAGACAGCCCAAAGTTGTCTTGGGCATTGATATCGGTCTTGGGGCTGTCTAAGATTAGGTCAACAACCGCAGACCTTTGTTTTCGGATCGAGGCAACAACTGAGCAGTACTCATCCTCCTCTCGATCAATATATTCAAGAACACATTCCACGCGATTATCTGCATCTTTCCAGAAGTCCACAGCGGTTTGACATCTGGGCCCGTGTAAGTCTTGCTTCATTGCTAGATGTAGCGGCGTTTCACCACTGCCAGAAGGAAAATTTGGGTTCGCTCCGTAATCCAGAAGGAACCTCGTCATCTTTTGGCTTCCTGTCAAGGCAGCGAGATGCAGCGGAGTCAGACCTCGTTTTGGGCAGGAGTTGTAAACGGCCGTCTGCTCACTGTCTCTTGCAGTATAACTCGACTGGTTCTCTTGATAATGGGGTACGTGAGTCTGCCTCGTCACTGGTAGATCCACTGGTATCCCGGCGTTCAGGAAGACTCGGACGATTGCTTCATTGCCGGTGCTAACTGCGTAGTGAAAAGGAGTCATGTTCTTGAAGTCAGAGTCAATGATAGCTCCTCCTTTGAGTAGAGACTCAGTACACCGCTCCCAGCCGTTAATTGCAGCATGGTGCAAAGCGGTTCTCCCTTCCGCATCCCGGACATCGGCGCATACGCCTTGCTCTATGAGCCATTAGGCAGTAGCTTCCCCCTGGCCTTTCCCATCCTTTGCACTCAATAGTAGCCAGTTCTTGCAAACCCTTGAACTCGAAGAGCGGAATCTAGCAATGGAAGGGTAGTTGGCACCAACGAGTCGGGCATGAAACGCACCATGGTCGAGAGAATATTTCAGCAGCGGATAGACCTGTTTTCCAGCTTTTCTGCTCTGAGAAAGTCTTTCCATCGATGAGAAATCGACGTCAAAGATAGGGAATAGCAGATAAGTAAGGCATGAAGTCGCTATCATGGCGTCTGCATCCAGCTGCGAGTTTCTCCACGTGGGCAATACCCGCTTCAGGTATTCTTCCGTCGTGTAATGAATAAGAGTAACACTGTCATTCTGCTCGTCAACGGCAACCAAGCCCGCACAGGCAGAAACCATATCCTCTATACTCATTAAGCTGTCGTCATCAATATGTAAATCTGTTTCCTGGATAATGACAGCTGTTCGGAGCTCTTCAATGGTGAGAGGCCTTTTTACAAATGTCAGCCAGGCCAGAACATCCTTAGCGACGGATGCTCGGTCTCCGTGCTGGCTCTCTATTCTTTCAAGAGCACCCTGGTAAGCTTCGTCGTATGCTGATGTACCAGTCGGCAAGGTGCTGAGTGCATCTCTCAGCCTTTTGACAGATATTATACCTTCAAGAGAGTCAAGGTGCAGGCGAGCCAGAAGGAACCTGTGTTGGTTTAGCATTGAATGATGGTCCAGAAGAAGGACAGAATCGACTTACATCCTTCCGCTCGCCTCTAAGATCGCTTTACAAACATCCTCCTGGAGCTGTTGACTGTTTGCGACGATTCCACCAACCTTCAGCACGTTCGTACCAAGGTACTTACGAACATCCGCTTCCCTGGCATGTATTTGAAGTACAGTACTCCCCTCTAATTGCTTGTCGTTACAAATATCAGGGATGACCCGAGAGGTTACCAAGATATTCACGCCTTGCAAGCCTCTGAGCTCCGTCATAAGCTCTCTCCACACATGACACTCATCAAGACCATCAATGACTATAAAGGTTCGAGAAGTCAAACATGACACAGTATTTAATGTTCTCTTGATCTCTTTGACCGAGGGCCGAGTGTCCTTTTTCTTGTGCATACCATACAAAGTGCTCATTGCATCTGGTAGAGACTCTTGGCACTGAGCAAGCTGCTTTAGGATACTTGAGAGAACAAGATTGACGGTTTCGTTGTCTCGGTGCCTGAGACCGCAGTAGTGGTAAGCTATGCCAGTGTTACCGTCATTGTCGAAGAAGTTTTCAAGATGTTGGATCACAATGGAAACTAGGAATGTCTTCCCTGCTCCTGGAAGGCCTGGACAGAACAAAATTCCATTTTGACTGGTCATCCATTCCTGAAACTCTGCTGAAGCTAGAAACCATTCACAAGTTCCCTCTTCGTGCTGATCTAACAAAGAGCCTTGGCGTGATCTATTGTCAGAAGGTCCAAACCAATCAAGTATTTCATGCAGATGCTGCTGATCTAATCGCTCGGTTATGTGATCGGTCTTTTGTTCCATTCTGGAGAACCTTTTGCTGCAATTATTTCAGCCCATGAGACTTCTCAGAAGAAATGTTATGAATACCTATATATCTGTTTCTCGGCAGCACCGAGTACCTGGAGATTGAGCGACAACCGGCTTCGGAAGTCTTGAATATCAACATTGTCCCAGTTCAATCTTTTCCAGGCTTTCTTCGCATGCTGAACCATGCCCGTCCTGGTAGCTCCAATTACTCGATATTTGTCAAGCTTCGCGAGAAGATCTTTCAAAAGACATGTTGACTCGTCTGTGACTTTCCGGAGCTTTTCTCGCTGCTCAGTATCGGGTTCCCATTCCGATGAAAGGATATCAATATCTAAGATGACATTTTGAAAGCTTTTGAGGCTTCCGGTCAAGTGAGTATGTTATATGCGAAGAAGCAGAAAATTGGCTTACTCCTTTGATATTGCATCATACTGACTGGGGGCATCCACGAATCGCTTGCGGGCTTGGTGAATAAGCTCCAGGATTTTAATAAAATCGCCTACACCGACCCCGACACTCATTCTATCGATGTAGTCTTGAGATCTCGATTCGAAATTGTTGGAGCTTCAACGGAAGTGATAACTGCTGCTTGGTGCCCAAGACGCAAAGACATATTATTTAGGCAGCAGTGTGGCGCCCTCAGCGAGGCTGAAAGCTGGCCGACATCTATTGGCCACGTGACGCAAGGCTGAGTTCAGGAATGTCATGGACCAACGAGTCTTATAAGCCAATGATCATAAAGGATGTCCACTGTTTCTTTTTGCTACTGGTATTATTTTTCTAGTAAAAATAAAAGTCCATTATTACGGCCATATAGATTTAGTAATCATAACGGCGAGATTCGGGGATTAAAGACAAATGATCGAGAGTGCAGAAGTTGGCTTCGTTGAGTGAGGTGTATAGGGTAGTTAGTCACCCTACTGTGGTGGATAACAGCTGAAATTTATGTCGCATGGAAACGGTTTTGGAAATTAAATTGCGAATGAAGTTTAACGTCATTATGGGTACTACTGAGATTTAACTCATCTACGCGTCGCGGAGTTTCTGCTATCAATCCTCTCAGCAGATGTTTCCAATTCCGCCTGTGGAGCGATCAGCTAACTGGTGTGAGTAAAAACCAGCTAAATAGTTGAAACGATCTCAGCTAATGGCCATGGTGATAATTTCGAGAGATTAAAAGAGGTTTAGGGCCTAACACATGATGATAAAGAACAGAAATCAAAACAGATGGGTAATGTACTCCTTGCTCTTGTAATGGCTACAATTGAGTGCTAAACCCGACCTCGATTGAATAGCTTTTGACAGCATTACGTAGGCCATATCCCATCATCTTGACGGAAGGTCTAGGCTCAAAAACCAAACATCTGAACTCCCCTTTCCAGTTGCACTTTTCATCTTGTGCGGCTCTCATCACTTTCCATTTAGAGAACCTAAACGCATCAATCGGTGACAAGACTCTATATTTAGATACCCTGTTCACCCCCATGAACTTGACTTTCCCCAGTAGAGACATTACTTTGCGATCCCTCCAATTGCGCCCGTCGAGCTGCAAGAGAGACCACAAGTCCTGCATTATCGACGCATGGAGTTCCTTGTTGTAAACATCACAGGCAAATTGCCAGTGAGCCAAGTAGCACCAATGACCTCGCAGGTGCTGCCTAATAAGGTAAGCCAGTCATGAAACGTCGGCCCGAGCCTCGATAATTGTCACCACATTCTGATAGGGCTGTATTACTCGGAGCGCAAAAGTTCTAATGATACCAGGGGTCTGCCGAATAACAGCCAAAGAACTTTCAGCTCTGTGGAGCAGCTTCTCGATTCCGTCACCAGTGAAGGCCGCTGATGTCAGCGCTTGCAACAGCGTAAATGGAGTAATGTTGCATGGCATCGACCTAAGCTGGTAGTTTAACCGTAAGTTATTGGACCGCAATTTGGTCCTTTTGCGAAAATACTCATTATCGTATTGTATAAATATATGGTGTTTTCGCCCAGAAATATTAGAATATCCAACTCAACTCATCCCATCAACCCTCATCACCATCAACATGAAGATCACCGCTCTCCTCACTGCTGCCCTTGTTGGCGCTGTCTCGGCCGCCGACACGCTGTACCTCGTAAACTCCTGGAAAGGTAACGAGATCTCCAGCGGAATGGCATACTATGCCGACGGACACGACGCAACAGGCGGAACTGGAGGCTCTCGTCCCGATGACTACGTCGATGTCACCCACGGAAGCCACATCATCTGGGAAGGCCAAGCTGTAAAGGGCAAGTTCTTTTGCTTCAATCTCGAAAGACGACATTAACTGGGAACTAGGTACTTTTGGCACCGGTGTGTCTTTCACATCAAATATCTTTGCGGATGCAGCCAGCAAGCATGATAATGCATGGGCTGGCACGGGCACCAACGGATACCATACGTATAACTGCTGGAAGCGTACCGGAGCTGTTGGAAAGCCTATCGTTTTGTATACCGTTGATGGCTGGACTGTTGAGACCGTTTACTACTGCCGGCCGTTTAACTAGAGTGTGATGGCTAGAAAGCCCTGTAACGGCTCTCTAAGTGTCATGGCTTGTGTAGGGCATGTGAAAACTATACTTCTTGTCTATAAATCTTTCAATTGAAAATTCTTTTCGTCATCTACTACTAATCCCCGCTGTTAATTATTCTAATTTGCTTTGTTTGCTCGCATATCAACCTCTGCGATGAAACGAGGAAGACGGCCCAGACCAAGAATGACACATTTGGAGGGCTTGACCCGTCAGCCGGTGCCATCGCCACTGAGCCTGCGTGATAGTGCAATGATGTTAATTGAGGATGATGCCGGCAAAAACCACACGGGTTCCGAAGCTACATTTGTGAAGAGCGGCCTTCACCGCAACCCATCTTCATGCTTCGACGAGAAGGACACCTGACCTAACGCCTGCATAAACTCCTTCTGTGCTTCAGCCGGCCATGTCGGTGCTCTCCAAGCAACGAAGCCATCTGGCCGAATCAAGGAACAACCGGTATCGTCCACCCCATAAAGCCTGTTGGAGTCGCCCTTATTCTTCTCGGTAACGTCACCTCCAACGTGCACAAACGCAATCTTTACGTCTGTCATTTTACATGCCTCTGCCACGAGCTGGCTCCATCTCTTCTCCTTTGATATGGCAACCCATGACGTACCGAAGTAGTCCAGAGTTGAGATATGATCATCTTTGATTGCAACGTGCGGCGCTCTGGTACCTGGCTGTCCATTCCACTCATCCGGTCTCTTGACAAGAACAAATCCATCTGGACCACCGACGATGGCCTTTGAATTATAGAAATATCCAAATTCCATCGCCACATCATCCATAATCTCAACACTCTTCCCAGGCCACTCCTTGTCGATAACGTATCGCTTGTAGTCGTCCCTTGCAAAGATCTGGTCATGTCGAACATCTGCGACTGGTCTTCTCTCAACATCGTATGTATCAAGAAGTTCTGGCGAGGATTCACCACGAAGAACAGATGCAAGCTTCCAAGCAAGGTTATGTGCATCGGCTATACCAGTGTTTGCTCCATAACCGCCACGGTTCGGAGGGAGGGCATGAGCTGCATCGCCAGCGAGGAAGACGCGACCAATAGAAAACTTATCCGCGATAAGACCACCAATGTCCCATTTACCAGTAGTGATGAGTTGAATATCCTCGTCGCGGAGATTCTGTACATCAGAAGCCTTGCGGATCATGTCGCGCTGGATGGCGTCATCTAGAACAGCTTCAGGATCGTCGACCTCTTGGTTCCAAGCTAGCATCCATCGCCCACCGCCATAAGTGGTCATGAAAGCCTCGAAACCATCTTCGCGACCTTCGATCTGGAATTGACTGTAGCCGTGGTCGAGGAAATGCTGGAGCGGCTCGCATCTGAACATGATGCTCTGGAGCTTCCGAAGGAGACCAACGCCATGACGTTGGATACCAAGACTTTCTCGAATACGGCTGCGGTTGCCATCACATGCGACCATGTAACTTGCCTTGACATGGATTTCTTCACCATCATTCCCAGTGGCATTGACTGTCACGCCTTCGTCATCCTGACTCCAGCCTGTAACAGTAAAGCCCAGTCTAAGATCCGCACCGAGCTCTTTCGCTCGATCTCTCAGAACAGGTTCAATGACATCTTGAGCAATGGCAACACCTTCTGTAGGAGAGTACTCTGCAAACGAAACAGGAGGTCCGCCTTTGGGTTTCTGTGTCCAGCCTTGCTCCTTCGTCCACTTGCCGGCAAGACTCTCAACAACGATACGGCGAGGTGGGCCGCCTGACCATTGGATGCCTTTGAGTTTCGATTCTACGCCAACGGTACGGAAGAGTTCAATAGTTCGGGCAGTGTAGCCGATGGCACGAGGGTGAAGAGAACTGCCCGGGTGGCGCTCTATGAGGATGGTGGGGACATTGAAGTGGGAGAGGAAAAGAGCTGTTGAGAGGCCGACGAGGCTGCCGCCGACGATGACAACTGATGTTTCTTGTGTAGTTACCATGGTTGATGAAAAACAGGTTAATGTGTATGAAGAATGACTGGTAATTTGGCGGGAGACTGGGTTATATATAGTTGCCACCAACACTGCTGAACAAGGCCCGAAAATACATGTTTCGGGCCCGACGATAAGATCGGGCGAGGGAACGGACGGCACAGCTGGTTCGGAACCGGTGCCCCACTTCTCGGCATTTAGACAGTCCGGCCTCGGGTGACCCAGATTTCCACCAAAACCATTCAAGAATGAACGCTCAATTTATGCTTATTCTAAGAACCCATATCGTACTGTCCATCGATTTTAATCTGGTGCTATGCTCAAACTTGCTTATGCACCGCGATAGAGTCTTGTGATCGACCGTGAGCATTCTCTGAATGCAGTTCATAGTAGGCATGCTTCGTCAACTCCACCTCGTCTGCATTCGATGTCAGAATACCATATCCCAAATGTCGTGAGTTCCGACGTGACTTGTCTCCCCACATATCAGTTCCATTTGACGTAGGCCTTGATTGATCTGTGCTCCCACTCGAAGTCAATTGCTTCAACCCGAGCTTCTTCCAGACAAATTTGTTCAGCGGATGCATCGTTGGGAGACAGCAGCTGATTACTGCACTGATCAGTCAGTATTGTATTCATAGTGAGTTCTAAGGAAAACGCATACCTGTAGACCTCCATGCCGGTCTAGATCATCAGGTCGACAGTCCCCCAAGTTGGATCTTTCAGATCAACGGTGATGGCCGTGGTGAGACGGATTGTGGTGACGAAACAAGCACTTCCTTTTTGAGCAGAGAAACCGCTATTTGGGGGAGAGTTACTGACAAACTACCAAAGACCAGCATGAGTGCGATCAGGATCTTATGGTATAAGGGTACCTTCAAAGTCCAAATGTACGGCGGAGGAATAACAATCAGGCTAATGTCAGTGACGATACCAACAATCGAGACTCCAACATAAAATTTCGAAAGATCGATACAATTTTGGTTCGTGCCATCCTAGAAGTTTGAAATAGGTCAGCATGCTCGAATCGAGGGAACGTACCCCGTAATGTCAGCATTAACCACGGAGCTTTTTGGTGGTGAGCCTTGCCGTTGTGATAGCCCACGCAATGATGAAGGTAACGAATTCGTGTAGAAAGTATCTCATACTTGAGACGCCGAAGACAAGGTAGAAGAACGCTACAAGGGATGGCCTTGCACAGGCCGAAGCCGTCGTGTACATGATCTCATTTGCAACGATGGCCTTGAAGAAGTCTTCGATGCCCTTCGGATCGTCCAGCCAGGCAAGATGCCTACACAGACCAAATTGAAGCCATAACTTACTTGTGATGAATACCCCAACAGTATTGAACTGCAAAGAATGTCAGACACGTCAACTTTGGGGAGGTCGGTACAACTTACGGCTGCAAAGCATGCTAGCAAATCGTCCTAAGACATCTTATCTCGATGGAAAGAACCGACATAGCGCAATAATCATCATCCGGACGAAAAATGCGATATGCGTCGCATAAACCTCATTTTATTGACTCTCATTGAGGAATCCCGAATCGTAGGTAACATTACCTGAACCTCCACTGGCAGCCATATTGCTGGCTCATACAAAGAGTAAACCATTTGAAAAGGGATTAGAGTTTAGCGTGAAGACACTTGGAGTAAATATGGTGTAGCCAGTTGAGAACGATCATAGGAAGCGTTCCCCTTTACGATTCGGTATCAAGATTAGCATGAATCGATCGAGACCTAGGGTATTGCGGGGTTCATGACTCGGTCGCGAGGCTAATGTCGGTATACTATTTGTGGATAGACCCTGGAATTACATGATTCTCGGCATCTCTGTCAGGGCGTGGTTTCGTAGAAGCCGGGCTAATTATTCGCATGCTCATGAGACTTGATCTACTGATTCTTGAACAAGTGACTATAAATCCGTGTTGCGCCACCAACACATCATCTGTGTGGTTGCGTTATCACTCACCCTTTTTGCTTTTTACCATGCCTCCGACTATCTTGGCTGTCCCCGGTGCATGGCATACCGCCGAGTCATTCGAGCCCATAAGGAATCTCTTCACGGAAAAGGGATACCCTTTCGTCAGTCAAAATGCACCGGGGTTACATGATGCAAACGGCACTTGTCAAGACGATGCTGAATCATTGAGGAGGAAACTCCTACTCCCGCTTATTGAAGATGGCAAGGATATCGTTGTGTTGATGCATTCTTATGGCGGAATGTATGGTTCACAGGCTGTTCAGGGCTTAAGTAAGAGAGAACGGGAACAAGCGGGTAACAAAGGTGGTGTGATTGCCCTGATCTACGTCTCGGCTGTGACGCCCGTTGAAGGAAAAACGACATTGGACATGATGGGCACAGACGCAAAGAATCTCCCCCCATGGGTTGAATACAACGTACGTAATTCAGCATCCCCTGTGTCGTGCCGCAGGGCAACCCCACAGACTAACAAACTCTAATTATCACAGGAGACAACGGGCTGGGTCAAGTTCACCGGAGCGAAAGACACAATGTATCACGACATTCCTGACGCAGAAGCAGAGCACTACCTCTCACTGCTGAAAGACCAAGCGCTGAATAGTATGAACACGCCAATCTCTTATTCTCCGCTTACAGATGAGAATTATAAGGGAAAGGCAGGTTATGTTATCTGCGGCGCTGATCGTGTTGTGCCGCCGGCGGGACAAGAGATGTATGCGGCTGTAGGGGGGATCGACAGGAAAGTGACAGTTGAGAAGGCGAGCCATGCATTCTTTGCTACTGCGGCTGAGGAGACTGTCGACGCGGTTCTTCAGCTGGTGGAGAGCTGAAAGATTTATCTCTGTTTTGTCGGCTTGGTGTCTCAGTTTAATTAAACATGTTAAAACTTTTGGGACTCTTGTCAAGAAGTTGCAGATGAAGCATTTGAAAACCGTGCTTCCAAGTCCAAGATATGCTAAATCATGTCCCTGTCTCTCTACTTTTGAGGCTGTCTCCCGATTATGATTGGGATCAAGGCGGCAGTTTCGAATGCTGGGCTGACAGATACAAGGCGATAAGATAAGATATCGGTAAGCTCAATTTGGATAACCGAAGACATAACCGCAAACAGTACATGGAAAAAAGAATGTAATACTAGTATTTAAACTGAAGCGATATTCCTTAAATCATATCCGTTTTGTATTAACTTTCACTGTCAAACAAATGCGTCTGGACCTGACGGTCTCTACTAGAACGGCCACCTTTCTCCTCACCAATGGAGCCAAATGACTCCAGGCCGCCAAGCTGCCCCCGTTTCGTTCTTTCTCAAAGGATACGCTCCAAGACCAGAAACCGCTTCCTTTTATCCTTGTTTCCCCAGCTCATGAGCCTTGTCAGACCACGTGATAAGAAACTTCTGAAGTGTAGTCGGACTGGGCATCAAGAAATTCTCCTTCCTCTTCCCATTCTCATAAATCATGAAAAACGGGACGCCTTGAACGTCGAGCTTTTCAGCAAGATCAGGTACGTCGTCGATGTCTAGTTTAGCGAGGACTAAGAGCTCCGGGTTGTAAGGGATTTGGTTGGAGAGTCTTTCGTAGATAGGGCTCATGGCCTTACAGGGACCGGCCCATGAAGCATTGGCATTGATGATGACGACTTTGTACTTCTTGAGGAGTCTCTCGTAGTCCTCTTGGCTTTTGATCTCAGTGACAGGCATTATGAAGTTTGCTTTGACCGGAATTGAATAGTAATGAAGATAGATAGTGCGCGAAATTGGACGAGAGTACTGGGGAAGCCAGACCTATAACTGGCTTCAGCAGCCACTGATAAATCCGAAGAGATACGAGAGAACTGGAGAGGAGATACTTTGTTGTCCAATGGGATGTAAATTCACCGCATCTTCGAGAACATGACGTCCCTGCACTGGAATGCTGTGATGCATATAAGCCAATCAGCATGACAATACTGAGTGGCTGGCCCAGTAGTTGAACTATAAATGGCATTATTGGCGTGGAGGCTCCAGAATGGCATGTATTTCGGGATCTAGAATCATCAGTTCCCCAGGTTCCATTATTTGATTGCTCCAACTTTGCTTGATCCAACGAAGTCGGCGACTTTAATATTGAAGGTAACCGCCACCACAAGGGTATACGCCGATTTTATTCTATGGAAATACTAGCTCTATTCAGGGCTTATTCCTTCTCTAGTGTCTTCCAGAAATCGCCAATGAATTTGGCGACATCCTCAGCCTGGTCCCTCACGACACTATGCATGGCTTTTGGAACTACAAAAACATTCTCAAATCCATGTGCATTAAGCTGATCCTTGCTACACAAGCTATCCAGCTCTCCGAGCACAGCGAGCGATGGAACTCCCGTCTTGGCCGCCTCATCAAAGTAAGCATGCGAGCCCATCACACCGCCATCTCTGAAGATCGCAACAACAGAAGCTGTATGTCCCGGGTGCTTGCGCATCTGCCACTCACGGACTGCTTCAGCTACGACTTCACCGTTGGCGACCCTTTGTTTCCAATCTACCGGTACAACAAGGTCTCCGCCCTCGAGAATGTTCAAGACGCACTTCTTCGCAGCATCGTTGTCGTCTCCTTGAAGACAAGCCTGCTCTTCGGGTGTGAACAAGGAGAGTTCGAGGAGGCCCGCGGGCGCAACGAGAGTGAAGCTCTTGGCACGCGAGGGCCTGGAGGCAACATAGCTGACAGTAGTAGCTCCACCAAAGGAAAAGCCGACGATATGAGCAGACTGCCAGCTCAGATGGTCCAGTAGATTGTCGATAAGCTCATGGAATAGTGATGCTTCGTGCGGAACAACTGGTGTATCGCTCAGTCCGTGGCCCCAGAGATCAATCAGAACCATGTGCGCAGCCGGGAATGATCTCTCGAGGGCGCGGGCAAGTGGCAGCATGCCTAGCGCAGGGGTCTGAACACCATGGATAAAGAGCACTTTATCAATTTTGGCGGTACCATCCTTGGACGATGAGTGTTTGAACTCGTAATAAGCAGCCTTGCCACGGGGAGTCTGAAGGAATTGAGCGGCAGGGAGTAAAGCTCCAAATGTTTCGACAAAAGCGGACTCTGTCGGCCCCACAACTGGCGGTTGAGGCTCGTAACTCGCACCTGGGCGCGGCAAAACAAGGTCTTGTGGCATAGTCAACCTTTTTGCTGATGATACGTGGTGAGAGAACATTGCCTTGTGCTGGCCATGCGGGTTTTATGAGGCCCGTCGAGCCAAGTGGAGCTTTGATAAGCGACCGCGGCGGTCTAGAACGCTGAGCTTACCATGATCCTTCTAAGATTTTCTAATACCACCTGCCTCGATAGGATAAATATGCAACTAGTTTATGGAGTACACTCATCACAGAAAAAGCTTTCATGTATAGTATAGGTTGGTCTGTGACAGGTGTTTTTGACCACGTCGACCGAGATCATGATGATCTGGCAAACGAAGTGGATCATTTACCAAGCTAGTCGGATCCGTTCCGACTGTTGATCCCGTGGAGAAAAATTGAGTCACCCCGGCCTCGGAAAGAGACAGCTAGGTATCAACTCCATGCTGCCCAAGATCGAGGTGGCTATCCGTTGTCCTTTGTCTGAACCTTGGTGCTCTATAACAGAAACTTCATAACTTCAAAGAACTAGCAGCATCGTGTCATCATGTCCGAATCTTCAGATCCCGCGCCGAAATACCGCATTCGGCCCGGAACCTTCTTTGATGTCCCAGCCACGACACGGATCTATGCTGCATCGTTCAGCAACGAACCACTAATCGACTTCTTCTTCCCCACGAGGAGACAGGATCCTTTGTCTTTCTTTACGTGGTCTTGCCGACGATTTCAGCGTCGCTATTGGACGCCTGGGTATTCACTGAGTGTCGTGGTTGATAAGCATGATCATCCTGTCGGCCTATCGTGGTGGAAGCGACCAACTCAGCCTTTGACCCTCCTTCAGAAGCTCATCTCTCCTTGTAAGTTTGCGTACTGGGTCTCTTTCGGATATTTCTAATTTTATCAGCGTTCTGGGTCGGTTCAGTCGTCAACGCTTTCATCAACCTTCAAGAATATATCTTCCCAGTCCAAGGTCTGAACAAGAAAAACATGGAAACCTTTGAGCAAGCATTTTCTGCTGTTGAGCCGCATGTTCTGGACACCCCGACAAGGCAAAAGGCGCACTACCTTTCCTTGTTGGGCGTCGACCCTGTTCTGCAAGGAGAAGGACTTGGCAAGATGCTGCTGGAAGATGGACTTGAGAAGGTAGATGATGCGGACTCGGCGGCATGGCTTGTTAGTTTAGCTGGTCTGGAGAAGCTTTATGCGAGATATGGGTTTGTTGAAGCCACCAAGGTTGAGGTTGAGGGGTTGCATGATTGGAAAGGTGGTATGGTGATGGTTAGAGATTGATTGAGTTCTGGTATCAGAAGCAAAGCGGGACGTAGATCCTGGGTTCTCCCTATTTCGTTTGTACATGAGCACTTGATGCTGAGAGTATAGAAGAGTGTCAGAATAGTCACAAGCCGAATTGGATCTCCGAAACAAGATTGACAGCAGCCTAGGGTTCTCAATTGTGTTGTGAACCTAAATATAAAGAAGATGCATCAGATAGATAGAAGTCAGCCTTATACAGGAGTAATATTCATAGTATACCTGGAGTCTTGGTTTGCCGAGTCGGCACCGAGATGAACTTCAGCAACTTGTCCCCATGTCATATGGCGATGACGTTTGATCCGAGATCTCCGAGGAACGTACAAATACATTAGACATACGACACCACGTATCTCTGTTCTCTACCAGCTTCGGCAGTCTTGAGCTTGCATCCTTTGTTCCATTTGAGCTTCAATTCTTATGTCCTTCGAACGTTAGTAAACATTGCATAATTGCAATGAGTATCACACTTGAGGAGCACTTCCTTTCTCGGGCAGCTCACTCTTCAAAAGCAACGACAGACGACCCGATCCATGGATTTCCTACCAGTATCATCAACATGCTCGTTGACCTCAATGATGAACGAATCAAGAACATGGATGAGAACGATGTCTCGATCCAAGTCCTGTCTCACACTCCAACAAACTATCTCACACCTGAGACTATAATAGCCTGTAACGATGAGCTTGCCGCAGCTGTCCGAGCGAATAAGTCTCGCTTCGCTGGCTTTGCGTGCCTCCCGATGGGTGATCCTATGGCAGCAACTCATGAGCTTGAAAGATGTATCAAAGAGCATGGGTTCGTTGGTGCGCTCATTGATAACCATTCCAACGGCAACTTCTACGATGGTCCTGAGTATGATATTCTTTGGGCAAAAGCTGTGGAGCTCGATGTGCCGATATATATACATCCTGCGTGGCCGAGTGAAAAAGAAAAGGAGGCTTTGTACTCAGGCGGTAATCTGCAGTCAGACAGTAGTTCTGCGACTGCACTCGGCGCCTTTGCTTTTGGATGGCATGCCAGTACTGCGAACACCATTCTGCGTCTAATGGCCAGTAACACGTTCGACCGCCACCCCAAACTCAAAATCATCATTGGTCATTCTGGAGAGCTCATACCATATATGTTTGACCGCATCAACAAGGCCACTACATTCTTCGGGATGGAACGCGGATTTGCGGAGGTGATGCATAATAATATATGGATCACAACTTCAGGAATGTTTGATATGCATTCGTTGCGGTGTCTGTTGGGCAACATGCCTCTCAGTCAAGTCATGTTTAGTGTGGATTATCCTTTTAGCGATAACAAGCTTGGCAAGGAGTATTTAGAGATGATTCGAAGGGAAGGGGTTCTTGATGAGAATGGAATTGAGGCTTTCGCTTCTAGTAATGCAAGAAGGTTGTTATTTCATCAAGGTTGAGAAAATGATGACACTGGGCATCTCAGCGTCGACAACTTAATTGCTATATTATGTCGTTCGGATATAAATTACGTTTACCAAGCTTTTAAATGCTGACATAGCATCTTCAATGCCTCGCTAGCCCTTAGCAATCAGTGCGCATCATCAGTGTTCGTATAGTGTCACCCTGGACCATTTGAGACTACCTCAGCGCTAATCCAATTTGATACACATCCACGTCATCCAATCAATTGCCAACTTTAAAAAACGACACAGCGCCCTTTTCTTGTTTATTCCGGATCAACAGCCCATCTGCACCGTAACAATGCCTAGAGCTCACGACCATTTCCACGGTCGGCATTACAACGCTGAGCGCACAACTGGCCCTGTCAAGGCGCTCAATCCAACGAAGCGATATCTGGTTGCCGACAAGAAGACACTCAATGCTGAGTCTGACGCCGGAAATGCTGGAAAAGAATCGCGACCGGGCGACAAGAGCCCTGGGGTTGCTTATGTCTGGAGGAGTCGTGATAACAGAAAGGGACGGCATGCGCTAGCCATTAGTGTTGATCCTCACAAGCATGAAGCGACGAAAGGACCGAGGCCATCAAATACGTATCACCAGACTTTACGCGGTATCTTGAAGATGTTTGTCAGATACCCAGTCTGGGATGTATCGTACGATGTCGCCTTCGTCTTCACAATAGGTACTCACCAGCTCATCACACGAAGTAATAGCTAATTATTGAAAGGGTCGATTATCTGGGTGATCAACGGCTTTTATTCATGGCTTCCCGTTCTCAATCCCTCAACGAAAGTCTCTGACTGGGCCGGCGGATTGACAGCTTTCATCGGTGCTACGGTCTTTGAGTTTGGCTCGATCCTACTCATGCTTGAAGCCGTTAATGAGAATCGATCGGACTGTTTTGGCTGGGCTGTTGAAGAGAGTGTAGATGGAATGCTCCATCTCACTCACGCGCACAACTGCAAGCATGCACACGCTCAAAAGGGGACTTTTGTGAAGCAAAGCTCTAAATCCCTGGGCAATGACACAGCGGAGTCGCCGGGTAATGATCGGATGTGGTCTTGGTGGCCGACGTGGTATGAACTCAGAACACATTATTTCTTTGACATCGGCTTCTTGGCCTGTTCCTCACAAACATTCGGCGCCACGGTATTCTGGATATCAGGCTTCACAGCCTTGCCGCCTATCCTCAACAACCTCTCTACACCAGCTGAGAACGGCGTCTACTGGCTCCCTCAAGTGATTGGCGGTACAGGCTTCATCGTTTCAAGCATCCTCTTCATGGTCGAAGTTCAGCCTCGATGGTACATTCCAGCTCCGGGGGTGCTGGGATGGCATATCGGACTGTGGAACTTGATTGGCGCTATTGGCTTTACTCTCTGCGGTGCACTGGGCTTTGGCATCACGCATCCAGGCGTTGAGTATGCACTGACACTTTCGACATTTATAGGTTCATGGGCATTCTTGGTGAGTTCGGCTGTGCTTTGTGGACAACATTGGCTGACATGGAATTGCAGATAGGTAGTGTGATTCAGTGGTATGAGAGTCTTAACAAGTATCCTATCTGGGTGGACCAAAAGATCGAGAGACTTGGGCAACGAAAGAGCTGAATACAACATCCTATTCCTACCTATTTACAGGTCTTGTTGGCAGATGATGATTTCCCAAAGTGACTATAGCTGTCATTTTATATCCGACTAATCTTTGCTAAACTCAATCAGCTGAATGCCGACCACCACATAATCTTCACGCGGAGCCTCCCGATCCATCGCATCAACAAATACCTTGAGCCCCGCCCCACGATTCTCCTCCTGCGCCTGGAGCGGCAATCTAACAGGCTCTGTGAGGCGTCGGACGTGAGCAATAGTTGGGGGCTTCTCACTGACACAATATCCCCAAGCCGGACTTTCTCTCCCATCTCGCGCAATAAACTGTAGTCCCGTCAAAACTTCATAGTCACCGACCCATACCTGAGCAAACTCAAGATACGACCCTTGCGCATCCCATTCATCTTCGGTATAGTGCGGCTGCTGCTCCAGTTCCTCATCTCGATGACTTCCCTCCGCGCACCAACACCAGTAGTTGCTGGCCCTGCCCCGGTTGTCCTTCGGAGAAGAGAACTTTGTTGGACCGATGGATGTCGTGGTCTGATCGTCGGCATACGTAAAGGTCATTGATACCAACGGAATTTGAAACCTCTCTGTCCCGTGGCAAATGCCAACTTTGATGGATGCGATAGGCCTGCTGCAGTCGAACCATGAAACAACAGCATTTCTGCTCGGCATGTGATGCGTGACTCTCCTGTTTGTCTTGAAGAAATCACGTTCTCCATAGACCCTACCGACTTCCCTTAATCCTTTCGGCGGGAGTTCAGGTGACCAAAAGTGCTCCTGCGCATCTATCGCCAGCTGAGGTCGTACAGAACGACCAAGACCAGACTTGGAAACAGACGCCCCGATCATTTCAAGCCCTGCGCGGGGCGTGTGCCGGTACCGCCAGTGGCAGTAGATGCCCATCAGAGCATCACGATCACTAAGCCGTCCTGCCTCGGGGAACCTAACCTCAGCTCGTGGATCAGGCTGCCCGACGATGAAGTGGCGACCTTTGGTGGTGACGAACTGTATCCCAGTCGGATAGAAAGATATCTTTGAGTTAACGTAGAGAATCCTTTCGCCACCCTGACCGTCAATGGGGAAGTATTGCATCGCGTTGGTGTGCCCAATGGTGCGAGATTGTCCATTGCTGAAGCAGACTTCGAAGCCTCGAAGCAGGGAATCCACGCCAATCGCGGTGATCTTGCTCAGATCGTCATCCGTCGTACCAAAGATAAGAGATTCACAGATGTTATCATCTTCCGGGTTAGGGGGGATAATACCGCATCGAGCAGGCATGATCTGAAGCTCTCTCGGCGGCAGTTCATTCTTCCACAGATAAGCGGTAGTCTCAGGATCATTCAAGAGCCCATGAACCCTTCATCTAAGA
Source organism: Fusarium mangiferae (assembly GCF_900044065.1). NCBI lineage: Eukaryota > Fungi > Ascomycota > Sordariomycetes > Hypocreales > Nectriaceae > Fusarium > Fusarium mangiferae. The sequence goes on from NW_024573938.1 coordinate 184,015, forward strand.
AGCAAGTTAACAAGGAATGATAGAGATGCATATGTCCAAAACCTCTTCCAAGTTAATCTCTTTGGACACATGAACGTTACCCGCGCTATACTCCCTCATTTCCGTGCCCAGGGCCGTGGTCGCATTGGCTTCACTTCCTCCGCCAGCTCATGGGGTCCTCTGCCCTTTATGTCCCACTACGCAGCATCCAAGGCTGCTCTTAGCACTTACATCGAGAGCCTTCATAAGGAGGTCCGACCTTTCGGCATTTCTTGCGTCGGGTTCATGTGCGGTAGCTTCCCTACCAATCTCGGCCACCCAAGAGAGGAAGATGCACCAGAATTCGCAATCCAAGGTCCTGCCCTTGCAGACTATAACACGCTCATGGAAGAACTTGGGCTCATGTTTGCCAAGGCATTTTCTCAGTGGACAGGCGAACTGGACAAGGTCGCGAAGGTTATGGTGGATATTATGAAGGGCGAAGGGATTGCGACTGGGAAGCCATGGGCGGTAAGTAGTGCTATTGGATCAGATGCCTTCGATTGCGGAGAGCAGAAGTGTGAGGAACAACTCAGGCTGCTGAATGAGTGGAAATATGTTAGCTATGCCACGGACCGGGATGGCCATGATCACGTCACGCCTAAGGAGTATCCGGACTTTGCTTCCATGCTGTAAAGTAGGAAAAATAGAATACAAGAGATTGATGATGAGTTATTGAAGACTACCCTATACTCACCTCATTTCTCGAAACTTAAATGGCTGGAGCCGGAGCGCGTGATTGGTCCCATGACTCAATGAGGGGGATACGTACTTAACAAATGAAAAATAACTCATGCTTCGAAAAGCAGTATTACTTTTGATGTTACTCGACGTCATAGTTCTGGCACTGTGTACCTGAAACGTCACTACTATTCGCAATGTCTTCCGCTTACCCTTTCGATCTTGGCTTGTACAAGCGAACCATCTCGACCACCTCTCCAGAAAGCCAAGCTTGGTTCAACCGTGGACTCATATGGGCGTACGCATTTAATCATGAGGAATCCGTCTTTTGCTTCGAGCAGGCTGCCATTTCTGACCCTGACTGCGCAATGGCCTACTGGGGCTTGGCATATAGCCTGGGGCCAAACTACAACAAGCCATGGTCGTTCTTTGATGACAAAGACCTGGCTGACGCAGTTGGGCGTGGCCACAATGCCGCCCGTACAGCCATGGCTAAGATGTCGGCCTGCACTCCAGTTGAGCAAGCCCTTATCACAGCACTTCAACACCGTTACCCGCAAGAGAGACCTTCGAATTGTTCCTCCTGGAATCAGGGCTTTGCTGATGCAATGGAAGGGGTGCACAGGGACTTTCCGGACGACTTGGATGTCATTACCTTGTATGTAGACGCTTTGATGAACTTGAATCCATGGAACCTCTGGGATCTTAAGACGGGAGAACCTACGCCTGGAGCTCACACGCTGAAGATCAAAACGATAATCGATGATGGCTTGAGGCTCAACGGTTCTTTGGAGCATCCCGGCTTACTCCACTTGTATATCCACTTGATGGAAATGTCTCCGAGACCAGAAGATGCTCTGCCAACGGCCAACCACCTTCGTGGGCTCGTACCTGACGGAGGACATCTACATCACATGCCAACTCACTTGGACGTGCTCTGTGGACACTACCAAGCAGCCATTGATTCCAACTCGGACGCGATCAAAGCTGATGATAAGTATTTATCCAAAGCCGGACCTCTTAACTTTTATTCTCTGTATCGGTGCCACGATCTTCATTTTCGAGTATATGCCGCTATGCTCGCGGGCCAGTACAAAGTCTGTATTGATACTGCCAGTCAGCTAGAGTCTACGATCCCAAAGGACCTTCTTCAAATCGAGTCTCCGCCTATGGCTGACTGGCTTGAAGCGTTTCTGAGTCTCCGTGCTCATATCCTGGTCAGGTTCGGAAAATGGCAGGATCTGATTGATATGGAGCTACCAGAAGACCAGGACTTATACTGTATGACCACGTCGATCCTCTTATATGCGAAGAGTGTAGCTTTTGCTGCTACGGGCAGAGTGCCAGAATCGGAGCATCACAAAGGACTCTTCCACGAGTCTTTAAAGAGAGTTCCGACCTCTCGCACTCTTTTCAACAACACTTGTCTGGATATCCTCCGAGTTGGTGAAGCTATGCTCGATGGTGAACTAGAATACAGGAGAAAGAATTATGATGTCGCCTTTGAGCACCTCCGTGAGGCTATTCGTCGCGAGGATAATCTTCCTTACGACGAACCGTGGGGATGGATGCAGCCTACCCGCCATGCATACGGTGCGTTGCTGATGGAGCAGGGGTATCTCGAGGAGGCAGTTGAGGTGTACAAGACAGACTTAGGACTCAACGATAAACTCCCTCGAGCTTTGAGGCACCCTAATAATGTGTGGGCACTGCACGGTCTTCACGAAAGTTTGACGAGGTTAGGAAGAGAACCGGAGGCGAAGGAGATTGAGGGCCATCTGCAAAAGGCACTGGCAGGTACCGACGTTCTTGTTAAGGCGTCTTGCTATTGCAGACTCGATAAATGAGAATGCACATCGGCACTACATACACCTTTTTACTATTTCTAATTTTAAGCTATGAGAAAATATAGGTTGCGGAACCGTGACGCCTGTCATTTCAAAAGAGCTAACTTCTCCTTGCCTATGTTCATCACTTCTTTTTTGTTCAATAGTGAACACGGCAGTACCCACCGAGTTTCACTAGGGTATTTAGGATGACTAAAACAGTAATGGTATTCCATAAATTCTAGGAAGATAATTGTTCTCTTAGTTCTGTGCCAGCTTTTCTTTGTCCTGCTGCATGAACAAATCAGAAGCTTGAGCCCGAGCTTTGTGTTCATATATGTTCATAGTGTGATATTTAATGGAGGAGAATGCATAATATGTTCTCGATGAACATCGGAAATATGACAAAGAATCTAGCGGAAGACACTGGTCGCAGAATGTCACCGAACCATATGTTATTCTCACGAACATGTAGAGTGCTAGTTCTAAGGCTTGAAGTTCACTGGGATTAACTTGTGAATATATATACCTAACTTCCTTATCATCATTTGGGATTTCTTTTCATCAACAAAACAACAACCTTTGAACCCATACCACATCTGTAACACAGCAAATACTAATCCTACTATCAAACATCCATCATGGCCTGGGCAACAACCGAGGAAAACACTTGCCTCCGAGCGCGTCAGATCCGCCGATATTATGACAAGCACATCGGCTCGGAAGGCCCCCTGAAGTACGGAGACAAGATCCTCCTATCTGACATCGACCTGGCCACGACTCTCGCTCCAGACTATAGTCTTAAGTTTTGTGCTAAGGGTGAGGAAGAGTATCCCGAGCAGTGGGATTCGAAACCCAAATCGCTTTCTTACACCCTTAGCAACTTCCGTCTCAAGGCCAAGGAGCTTACAGTTACCATGGGCAAGGAGATTGAGGATTTCATGACCAAGGACGCAACAACTATTCCACCAGTTTTCCTTGGGGGTAATGGCGATAGGGCTCACGTTCGTTCTCTTGAGTTGATTGCTAGCTGCTTGAAGAGGGAATTGGCGGAGGTCAAAAAGGGAAAGAAGGCTGCTGAGGAGGAGGCTAAGCAATACTTGGCTCGAGCTAAGAAGGCCGAGGCTCAACTTAAAAGGCTTCTAGAGGAGCGGGAAGAGGAAGATGATGAAGACGAGGAAGGCGAAGAAGACGACGAAGATAGGAGGAGGAAGAGAAGGAAGATCAGTGAAGCAAGCGATAGAGTGCTGGAGACTATTCACTGTAGTCTGCGGGGTGCTAGTACTAAAAAGTAAATTGACTTTGCTCTTACACTGAATTTTATAATTCCTCCCTTGTAGAATGTGCTTTCTCTCAAAACCGACATGTAGGTAAGACCTTTAGCGATCAAAAGTATCAAATGTCATAAACAAGTTTACAAAATGGACTATAATGATGAATCGTTTTGCAATGCTGCGTAATAGATAATGCAGTTATCGACTAGCAGCATTTCATTTCTCATGCACTATCCCAAGTAGTAGCAGCTGGAATCTAAGCCTTTCCTAAGCTTAACATAAGTCTTAGCCAAGCCAATATCCTCGCCTTACCTTTTGGCTACTGATAAAAAGAAAGAATTGGAATAGCCTTATCCATACCAAGGTAGTCTCGCCTATATAGTAATATTCTCTCTATAAAGTCTCAACCCACATTACAATCAAGACTTATCATTCAGACCATAGATTAAGTCTACGACGCTACGATAATGTCTATGAGGTGTCCCTCGATACCCCTAATCGCTGATGCCACTGTGCACGGCTGACAAGCCATACGTCATGAGGACATAAATCGGCACTGAATATGAGATTTAGACATGCTAGTAGACTGAGGATTAATTGATCAGATAGTGTTGATGTACATATGAGTGACTTTTGTTGCGTTCGCTTGCCGTGTGCCTCAGATATAATAGCCAAAGGTCATATTTAGCATAACAGATCAAGCTACGAACCCATATTAAATATCACCCCTTATGATCGGATGAATAAGTTCTGCAATAGCCAAGAGCTTTTCATCCTCGAACTTCTGTCCTGCCAGCTGCACAGATAATGGGAGCCCGTGGAACCTTTTGGGATCAAAGAGAGAATTAAGTCGGGCGTCTTCTGCCCCGAATGGCTCGAAGTTCGTATACGGAACATCAATATCCTTATCACAGCTCATCCCCAAAGGCAGAGAGATGGCCGGCCAATCGACGGCATTGAATATAGTCGTAAAGGTTGTATCTCTCCACTCATCAACTGGCAAAGCTGTGTTGGGGCTGGTGACCCAGAGCAGGGCATCAAGAGCATGGCCACTCGCGTTCCAAGCATTTTTCATCTGGATGTTTAGCCATGCAAGTTTTTGGTTGAGCTTGTGGATGTCATCGAGTTTGAGTTCCGTGGACCATCTGGACGACAAGATGCCTGTATCTTCAACAATCTTGGTGATCGGTTCTTTTGCTATTTGCCCCTTCAAAGTGGAAAGTCCCTGAACGTGGATGAAGGCTTTACAAAGATCCCAGACCTCGGCCATGTTTGGCGGCTGAAACTCAATGAGTTCGTAGCCCGCCTGGCGCAGACACTCTTGTGCTGCCAAGTAGCCCCTCCTGACGGGAGGGAATAGATGAAGATGGTTGTTTCTCGTCTCCAGAGCCCAAACCCCAATGCGAGGCCTAGTGGGCGCCGCAATATTCAACCAAGGTGACGGATACAGAAAGGGGTTCTTGTGCCACGGTTTTGCGTCGCTGACCACTTTGGATCCAAGTCGGATGTCTCGAACTGAATGACCCATGAAGCCAAATGTTGCAACGGGGCCCAGTTGCGTGATACCGATCATGCCTGGGTCTAGAATGGATCTACCATCAGCAGGGAGACGATAGCCGCTTGGCCGATAGCCAACGACTCCGTTCGCCATTGCTGGCATTCTAGCAGATCCGGCACCGTCTGACCCCAGCCCAAGCATCGATGCACCCATAGCAAGGGCAGTTCCCTCTCCACCAGACGATCCCCCGGCTCCGAACCCACTGTTATGCGCATTAAGGGTTCTTCCGAACACAACGTTGATGGTATCAGCGGCCAAGCATGTCTGGGGTACATTGGTCTTGGCTATAATGACAGCACCAGCGTCAACCATGATTTGAACAAGGTGCGAATTGGACTCTGCGGGGCTGAAGCACCAAGCCGCAATTCCTGCAGACGAGTCGTGTCCCTCAACGTCCATGTGGTCTTTAACAGTGATGGGAAGACCATGCAGAGGGCCAATCGGGGTGCCGGTGCGTTTGAGATGCTCGTCAAGCTCTGCAGCGCGATGAATGGCCTGGTCAAAGTTCACCTCAGTGATGAAATTGGTCAAGCTGTGCGCAACTGCAGCCCTCTTGCAGAAAGATGTGATCAGGCTCTTGGCCGTGACACTACCGGTAGCAAGGAGGCTGAGAATCCCAACAGCGTCATGCTTGGTATAATCAGTCAGATCAAGTTCCGTTGGTGTCAATATACTGCTGTTAAGCAGTTCTTTCAGAGGAAAATAGTCTCCTTGTGCATCTGGAGCCTCGATACTCCACTGCTTTGGGATTAGTGAAGCTTGATGCTGCCGCTTGCGTGTAACAATATCCTGCCATTCGTCGGAAGTAGGCATTGCGACTAAAATAAATACGTATAGACGATTTTGACAAAGTCGTAATTATGGTGTATCAAAGTGACTTGTTATCTCAAATGTGATGATTGTGAGAGTTACTATCCAGCTAGATTCCAGGCATATTTATTTACATTGTGCAACTCGGTATCGTGAGTTCCGATCTCATCTCATTCCGTGTCGTTTCCGAAATGACCAATCAGCCGCGCAAGCACAATGGCTACGCCACCTTTTACAGTAGAAACTTTAAACTTTCTAGACCAATAGATGATCAATCCGAAATTTTTCATCTGCCGAGACCAATCGGGATAGACCTTTTTCGGAGCACCTTTGAACCCCAGATGGCCTTCAGAATTATGTTAGAGATGATACCTGGCACTTGTTCATGAAGAGATAGACGAGAGACACGCCTTCGGAATATTGGATACATAGCCAGGATCGAGAATGTGTATTATAAATCCAGCTGATAGAACACGGTCTGGATGCATCACAACCATTAGTTAAGCGCACATGCCCACGGTTTCCATTTCGTTTTTGAAGCCCAAGACCAGCTATCACAATCTACAGTTATTTCAACTAAGCACTTCTACGTAACCTCAACATGACCACAGGCCAGGCTTTGCATACCAAGAAGATGGAGAGCGCACCGGACAAAGAGACGGTTGCTGACGTAGAGGTAGGAAACATGTCAAGATCCATTGACATGGTGCCTGGAACTAGGCTGTTGCTTGACCAAGGCCGGAACTCACTTGGTTCTTCCAGCGTCATCCTCTCCCCTGAGCCCTCCAGCGACCCCGAAGATCCCCTCAACTGGAGCATCCTCCGCAAGTCCATCTCCTTCTTTGTAGTTAATTTATACTCATTCATGGTCGCCGTCGTGGCATTGTCCACTGCTGTGACCTACGGAGCTCTGATTGCCGAGTTTCACACCACGGCAGAGTATCTTAATGTCGGAACCGCCATCTCTATTCTCCTTGTTGGGATGGGGAATATCATCTGGAACCCTCTGGTGAGCCTTTCCTGCCAAGCTTTACGGTCTCTGCACTACTCGGACTGGAAAGCGTCTAACAATCTCATCCCAGGCACTTCGCTATGGTCGCCGTCCAGTTTATATCTCGTCTTGTTTCTTGACTGGCATTGCCCAAGTAGTGGCGGCAACTGCGAGTAGAAGCGACGTCTTTGTCGGCTCTCGAATCTTGATGGGCTTTGTTGCAGCCCCCTTTGAGCAGCTTCCCGCGGTTACCGTCAATGATCAGTTCTTTGTTCATCAACGAGGCTTTACACTCTCGATGTATGTTCTTGCAGCTACTCTGGGGTAAGTAAGCAACATGAACGCTTGTTCAGCCGTTTTACTGATCTTCTTGACACACAGATCATTTCTCGGCCCGCTTGCCACGGGCTTCATCGTTGACGGCGTTGGATGGAGGTGGGTTTACTGGACCTTTGCCATCATTATGGCACTCGTCACCATCCTCGCCTTCTTCTTCCTAGAAGAAACTGGATACGATCGAGTGGACACCATAACCTCGACGTCCGAATCACCGACACAGCTCAAGAGCTACGCCGATCGATTGCGATTGATATCCAACTTGAAATTGTCTCAAAGCTTCGCATCCTTGTTCTTTGAACCCCTAAAACTTCTTGTTGAGCCAGTCATTCTGTGGTCAAGCTGCCTCTATGGTTTCGGCATTGCCTGGCTCTCAATCATGGCCTTTACATCCAATACAGTCTTTCAAAGCCCAGAATATGGTTACAACTTCAGCTACACTGAGGTCGGCCTAACGAGCCTTTCACCGCTTGTGGGTAGTTTACTCCTGTTTTACGTGGGTGGAGCTGGAACAGATCGATTCATGATATGGCAGGCTCGCCACAACGGCGGTATCATGGAACCCGAGTCAAGAATCTATGCCGCCCTTGTTGGGGGCCCTATCATGAGCGCTGGACTTGTTCTCTATGGAGTCGGGGCCTCTGCTAAGCTGCATTGGATGGTGCCAGTAGCGGGAATGGGTCTTATTGGAGCAGGCATCCCCATTGCTGGTGAAGTCTCTCTTGGCTATGTGACCGAATGTTACTCGCACAAGGCTGGACAGGCTACGACAGCCATGATAACAGTTCGGAATATCATTGCGTGTGGTATGATCTTCGCGACGGAGCCCTGGATCAATCACAATGGCTTGAGGGACACATTCATTATCATGGGTGCCCTCTGTCTTGTAGGATTTTGGTCTGGGGCTCTCCTGATCTGGAAGGGCAAAAGCTGTCGCCGTCGATCAGCAAAGGTTTGGGGATTGTCATGAGCTTTGCTGTTGGCCGATTGGAACTCCAGAGGGTTTCGGTCACGAGGAAGAGGCGAACCCTGGTGGGTCGCGCATATGTTCTAAAGTGTCAGGATGCGCCTTCATTGCTTGAGAATTCTGTGTGTTGCCAATTTTGTATTTACTTTTCGTAGCATTTCCTTATTCCTCTATGTTCTCATGATTCGTCTAGTCATTCCAGGCCTTTTGCCAACAATGTCAATCTGCGTACCACCTAATTGCCTTTGATCTCCATCAGTATATCACTATATGTGAGCAGATCTCCCGGTTAGCCAGTCAATGTGCCTGTAGACAACATTCAAAACTTGCCGTCAACTCTAATGCAGAATCAAATTCAAATCAGCTAAGAGTCTTTCAGTCATCCCCTGCTTGCCGTCACCCAGCTCATTTCAAATTTGACGATCAGTCAGTGAGAAAGAAGACAATATTTTCACCAATCGGACCCCCATAATACCCTCAGGGTGACGGATAGCATGGGATGGCTGAAAGACTCTTAGTTGACTTATGCCGTCGTATTCGGTAGATCTCTATTAACCCTTGTCACGACGAAACAGCGAATTAACTTCTTTTCCGAACGCTTTGACTTAGATAAGGCGCATGCTTCATTTCGGAGCTGACAAATGCTCCTTGGAGCTGCGCCGCTGCGGCGTTGACTTACTAATACATCAAGATTGCGTGTTCTTATCAACACCGCTAATTACCCAATGCATTGCCCAGACTCTAGCCAAAACCTTAATCATGTTGCGTAGACAGTTCAGGGCTGGGCACAAAATAGTAATCGCTAATAGTAATTACTATTTTGTGCCAATCCCGCGCGGTAGACTCTAGCCAAAACCTTAATCATGTTATACTTCATGGAAAGTGTGGCTTATAACTTTATTGTTATCTTGAGCCGGCAGTTTTACTCGGAACAAGACAATCCAATCTGTGATTCCGAAATGTCTTATTCGACTGGCTGCGGAATTCATCATGGAAAACAGGGCATACAAACTACAAATACATATATGTTTAAGCCAATTTAGTAAAGAATGTGAGAACTAGACTCTTAGAGACTCCCAACTACTTCAGCAAAATCATTCGTCACTCTTGCCTTGAAAAAGGAAATAGCTGCCTGTTCTTCTAACTCAGGAGCGTTCTTTGTTCTTTTCCTCTTTATCATGTCCAGCATTGCCCCAGATGCCCCTGCCAGCGGGTCTGCTGCTGCTCCGACCCAGAGCAGTCCTCCTCCACCTACTCAGGCACAATTGATGGCAATATTCGCAGCCCGAGCGAAAAATGACCATGACGCTATGATATTATATGCAGCTGTTCTTGCTGCTTTAATCGGTCTCTTCACTATTGTTCATATCTTCGTGTACTTGTGGCGAAAGTCAAGCCTTGCCCAGGTTTCGGCTACTGTTCCACCCCCTTTCAACTACTCAGAAAGGTCAGAATGAATCAAAGCTACTACTAGTTTATTCTAACCTATATAGTATAAAACGTCTCTTATTGCGAAAAGTCCCTGGTGCACCATCGCTGGGTCACGCTCTCCTTTACATCACCTATCTTGGACTTAACGTCGGTCTCGTTTTCGTATACACCGACGATAGTATACTGCCACTACATGTCATCGTCGCAGCTCGAACTGGATGGTATATAAGCTCTTTCTTCCTCTTGGCCGTCATTAACTATCTTTAGGCTGGCCATCGCGAATCTTTGCTTGACAGTGTTCCTCAGTCTTAAGATCACGCCGCTTGGTTTTCTTGTAGGATGGACCTACGAGCGGCTGAACCCATTTCACAGAGTGTCGGGGTTAATGACCTTCATTCTCGTCCTTGTTCATGCGGCTTCATATTCATCCTTCTTCCTGGAACAGCAAAATGCTGCGCGTCTACGGGTACTAGACGAGATCTTCGGCATTGTCGCCGGCTTCACTCTTTTCACAGTGGTGGCTGTTGCCTTGACCTTGCAGCGTCGACGTTACGAGCTCTTTTATGTTCTGCATGTTCTCTTTTTTATTGCATCCTTGGTGTTCATATGCCTTCATCATCCAACTGCGGCTGAGAGGGTTATCATCCCCATCAGTGTAGCCGCTGGAATATGGTTTTTCGATCGCCTAGCACGAGCATCTAGGTTAGTGTACCACGGTGTTAACAACTCCGCAACACTACAGCCACTGGCCAGTGGCGGCACGAGGGTCATTATGCGAAAGAATCTATCGGGCGCAAGGTCTGGGCAGCACGCATTTCTCTGGATCCCTGGGGTCCGGTTGTTTGAGTCTCATCCCTTTACCATTGTGAACACGCAACCACTTGAGTTTCTGATTGAGGCTCGTGACGGTTTCACTCGCGACCTGCATGATTACGCCGTCAAAAATTCGGGGGTGACACTGAAAGCATCTGTCGAAGGGCCTTACGGACAAATACCGGAACCCGCTCTTTACGACAAAATATTGATCTTTGCTGGTGGTAGTGGCGCAACTTTCGGAATTGGTATTGCACTTCAACTTCTGAAAGATCTTGGCAACATTATCAAAAGAGATATCACAGTGGTTTGGGTTATGAGAAATCCAGGTACGCCTCCCGTTGCCGTCACACGATTCAACCGACTAATCAGTTGCTGGTTGCAGATCTTTTGGAATGGTTTTCATTTCACATCGAACACCTCGCCCGCGCCCAGGGATTCAAAGTCTTGATCCACATTACTGACCAAATAGAGCTTAGTAAGATTGTTTTCAGTGACCAGGCAGCGCCGGCGACAAGAGACTCTCCAGAAGGGACACTTGTCTCAGAAGGGCAATTGGGAACGACATTGACGGATGATACACCCAGTCAGTCCGATGCTCAACGAGGCTTTATGTATGCGACTCCGATCCACTTCGGACGTCCTCAAGTTGACGACATTGTCGCCCAAACTATAGAGGGCATGCCTGCAAGTTCACGAGTATTGGTTTTGGGATGTGGACCTCCCAGTTTGTTGCAAGACATGAGGCAGTCGACCACTTCCCGAATGACCCCAAATGGTGCTGGGATATCTCTTCAATTTGAGCAATTCGGATGGTGAGAGGTCAGTAGGTGTTGTCATTCTGGAAACATGCAAACCTAGGACATCAAGACCGAGTCATGAGCAAAAGGTGATCGTTTGGTCCTGAGCACTTGCATCACCCAGGTCAAGTTAACTAGCTCCCAACTCGAACTGATCCTTATGCTTTCTTCGATCTAGATACCGCTATTTAAACAATCAGTCTTAGACATCAATACACTAAATCATCTTGACATAGAAAAGTTTATTGGCCGTTGCATGCAGGAAATACTAACTTCCAGATTTATCTTGGAAATTAAACCATTTACCAATCTCGTATAACATGCATGGTACGTGGATCATTCATTGTACGTCTCGCTCCGCCTTCTGTCTCGCTGCCCATAACTTGATATCTATAAGATCTGGGAGGAGTGTCCTGGTCTCCTCGACTTCACCTGGCTGGCAGTTGTCGTAATACAACCACTATAGCACTGGTCAGTAACATCCACGAGATACCGATCGAGACACTCACGTCGAACATCTGTTTATAATGGTGCGGAGTCAGTCGAATGACTAACCACCGGGGGAGCCAGATTTGCGGCCAACCTCTCTGGCCCTCGCCATCTTCCAACGCAGCCCGAAGTTCTGTCACATTAGCAACCTGGCCTGCGATGGTCAGAGTTCTTTTCTTGAATCGTGTCGGGCTAAGTAAGGCCATGGCAACTGTTTTGCCGATATCTTCGCATGCGATATACTTCTGTTTCGTGTTTCCCAATAGAGCTGCCATGGCTCCAAGAAAGAAACTGCGGCCAATGCCTGGAGGAGGAATGACTTCCATGAACCCAACAGGTCGTACAATGGTCCATGATAAACCAGACTCACGCAAGTACTCTTCAAGCTTATACTTAGTGTAGAAATGATCTACAGCCTGCGCTATATCTGCTCCGGCCACAGAGGAGAAGACAACATGTTTTAAGCCTGGAAGACGAAATTTCCGTCAAAGGTCAATAAGCGTAGCGATTTAAGGAAGATGGCAACTTATTATAGGTACCTGCAGTCTTGGCGGCATCGATGAATTGCCTGCCTTGTTCGAGTTCTCCGTCCGTATCCTTGTAACCCCGAAAGTCGGTGACGAGGTAGGCAGCATCGACTCCGACAAGAGCTTGAGCGAGACTTTCAAGGTCAAGAAGATCGCCTTTGACGAGTTGCACACCTCTGTTGGCAAGGCTGTATGCGGGGACTGACGTTGTGTTACGTGTGAGTGCTCGAACAGCGAGGTCCGTCCTTCCAGAAGAGAGTAGGGCTTTTACAACGCCACCTCCCTGCTGACCAGTTGCACCGACAACTAAAACAGTAGGCATCTTTGGAGCTAGATCTTTGAATGTTTGTCAGGTAGTTTTAATTATTAGACGGTGATCAGGCGGTACAAGACCATTTCATGCACTTGTTTCGGCTTAAGTACGAATTGATCTCGGACTTCGGAGCCCCATCAATGCCGAAAGTTTATACGATGGAGCAAGCACGGGGGTTAAGGACAAACTTTAGCTTCATATAAGGCTTATGGCAAGGGAAAGAAAAGAAAACTGAAAAAATAAGAAAGTATACTAAAACATACAATTACTTGATATTTTATTAAGGATTATTAGTCCTTTTATTGTCTATAATTTTAGTCAATAAATTACAATATAGTAATTATAAAAGCTTAAACTTTAGTAATAAATATATTTTTAAAATACTTAAATAAGTCGTAAAGCCAACCCTAAGTTCCTACCTATAAAGCAGCAATGAGTTATAATTAACATTCTCCTTTTAGAACAAGCATTATAGCACGTACTTATTTATAAGGTTAGGCAGATGAAATTTATTAATCATAAAATCAGTTACGCTAAGTATCAGAGATATCAATCAACTGATTATATTTGGCCATCATTCTCCGATCATAACTCGATGCTCAGGGTACCTTGCAGAGGCAGATCTCGACTACTTCGACCGACATAAATAGCATAGTTGCCCTGCTGGAGTTGCCATTCCTGCGCATTAACATCCCAGACACTCAAGTCTCGGCGAGTAAGCTCAAAGGTCACGGTAGCCGTCTCTCCAACTTTGATAGACGGCTTTGTAAAGCCACGCAGCTGTCTCACAGGACCATCAGGAACACCAACGTACAGTTGTGCAACCTCCTTGCCGTCGACAGAGCCAGTATTGCTAACGCTTGCTGTCACAGTAGCAACAACATCCCACAGATCTGAACGGCCTCCCTCGGTAACAGCACCAGCTGGGTATTCTTGTGTCTGGGCCTGGGACTTTGTGACTTGAAGATTCGTGTACTCAAAGGTTGTGTAGCTCAAACCAAAACCAAACTCGAAGCGAGGGGTGATATTCTTGGCATCGAAGTGTCGGTAGTCAATGAAGACACCCTCAGAGAAGTCGGACTGGGGAAAGTGTTGGAACTGGTTGGGGGCGAGAGTCAAGTCTGGCTTCAGCAGGTGACCATAGTCCGTCTCGTTGCGAGCAACAGTGTACGGGAGACGTCCCGATGGATTCTCATCGCCATATAGCAACGAAACAAGAGCATCTCCACTGTCCTGACCCGGAAGATGAGCGTAGATAATAGCGGTGACGTTAGGGTGGCTAAAGAAGCCATCCACAAGGCGCGTTCCAGCATTGTGAAGAACAACAATAGTGTTGGCGCACTTGTCGGCGACGTTGTTGATAAGCTCGTCAGTATAGGCATCATAAGTAGAAGGTCTATCCCAGCCTTCGCTAGCCCAAGCATTACCGGCGACGATGCAAGCTTCGGAAGTAGGGTTGACACTAGGATCCCAGCTCTCAAAGTCCCAGAAAAGCGCAGTGCCCTCTTTTTTAGCCCTAGAAACGAATGCGTCGAAAGGTGAGCTGAAAAGAGTCCAAGCGCTGGCACCCGACCCTCCACCCGAAATGATGGTTCCGTTGGGCGCAATGGCGGAGTATGTAAGGCTCAAGTTTCCAAGAAAGCCGATGTTCAGCTCAGTGATGTTGGCAGATTGGGCACCGATAGACCAAGGGGAGAACATGCCTTGGGCGGGCTCTGGCGTGTTCTTGTCAGGAGCTTTGTGAGAGTATCCGAACAAAGAAACGAGCTTCATGTTCGACTTGAAAGGCAGTGCAGTGTTAGTGTTCTTGACTAGAACATGGCCTTCGACTGCACCGTCCCAAATAGTAGGCTTGGAGCTTGCGTTGCGAGCGTCTACTACGGGGTGAGGCTCCCAAAGCTTGGCAGCGAGTCCGTGACCTGGTTCTTCTGTGTCTTGGTCCTGATTCAACTGATACCAAGTAGCAAGGAGTCTAGATTATTGTCAGTGAAAGGAAAGTTGAGAGACTAGAATCAGCTTATCGTACCGTGTAACCATATTGTCGACTTGTGACTCGGGAATGGTTCCGTTGTTCACACCAAGGGTGAGGTTGGCACCCCACAATATCGAGCTGGGCATCACAACATCCAGGCCGGCCAGCGCTGAAGCCATACCAGATTGCTGTGCCCCCCAGTCCGAGACGACAAAGCCCTGGAAACCCAGCTCACCTTTGAGAAGGCCATTGAGAAGCTTGGAGTTCTGGCATGCATGTGAATTGTTTGCTCTGTTGTAGCTGCACATCACACTGGCGAGTCCGGCGTGGACTGCATCAGCGAAAGGCCTGTCAGGTGTTAGCAAATGTCAACGATACAGCCCAGGTACCATGGCTTACCAAAGATATAATTCATGAAGTGTCTTATCATCGAGATTCGATGAGATTGCATCAGCCCCAGTGATGGACGCAGCAAGTCTATGAGTCTCTTGCTCTTGGGCGAGGAAGTGTTTCCCGCACGCAACAACTCCGGCATCCTGGATACCAGCGACAGCTTCATGTCCCAACTTGCCCGCCAGGTAGGGATCATTGGAAAAGCCCTCCCAGTTCCGCCCACCTTCAACTACTCGGCCCAATGGTCCAAATACTGGACCAAGAAGGATGTTGACTCCCTTGGCTTTGGCCTCAGCGCCCATGTAGTAACTCCGGCTGTAAGTCAATTCCGGATTCCAGCTTGCGCCGACATGGATCCCTGACGGAAACGAGCTCACGTAATCTGTGTTGCGGACGCCGTTGCCAGCGTCTGCTAGACATAGTCCAGGAAACCCTACACGAGGAATGCCAGGTATGAAGCCAGAGCAGCCAGTAGTTGTCTGACCTCCTGTAGTTAAGTTGACTTTCTCTTCAAGAGTCAACTGGGACACCAGGTTCTTGGCTTTGGCTACGGCTGCGGCCCATGATCCGGTGTCTACCTGTTGCGCTTCTCAAGAGATTAGTATAGCTCATGTAATTGTAGAGAGAGTGCTCACGTGTAGGATACACCGGCGGAGATTGACCGTAGAAGTAAGTATCATCGGTGATGACATTTTCTGGTTGCTTTTGAGCTAGTAGACCCTGGCTCATCAGAGACAGGGCCGCCAAGCAAGATATAGAAGTAGGAAACATTGCGACTCTATTGCTTGTCTCGATGCCTGGACATACTGCAGTTGCCTTCAGGATCTGCGCTCTTTATATACACCATTTTCAACCTCACAGCATGTAAAAACAAGACGAACCGGCCATCAACCCCCCGCTCATCGGCAAAAGACATCGGCTCCTCTGGTCACTCGTCCCAACACATCGGGGAACTTAGCAAATAACATGGTGATTCTGAATAATGGATCTCTGTCTCTAGCCTTTACGCAATGCTTTTAAATGGGCAGGAAACTCGGCAATAGCGTTACTTTTACAGAAAACCGTCGAGGATATTCGGGCCTTTTAACGAGTCACTGGGACTGTGGGGTCTATGTCGTCGCCTGACATTGGCTTCCCCGACTTTTCAGTGACAAGGGGACAGGCCATCTCCCCAGTTTTCTCCACCTCCGCCTTTCTGGTTTCGGGTTAAGCTTGGCTGCATTTACCCCAGAATTATGCGCTCTCCGGTAATGTGACCTCGATTGAGTTAGTGATTGAGTTCGATCGCTGCCCGTCCCCGACCTTTACCCGGCATGTCACATCGTTCCCTTAATCCCCGACGGGATATCCGTCGTCTTGCGGCATCGGCCTTGAAAATTTGCACTGTCTGTCTTCCTCTTGCTAGTATTGTAGCACCGAGAAGCTGCCGAGAGGGTTCGATGCGTGCAGCTTGCGCTAACGCCGTTCATCATCACGAGAGAATCGAGGACCACACCATTGGATCAAGCGCGAACAGGAACAAAAAGGAAGCAGACCATCCGCCAAAAAACATACAACAGCGGGGATTCGCTGGTCGTCACCGACCCAACTACTAATCCGCCCCTTATCAGCTTATCTATGGGAGAGCGGACGGGATCCCGAGTTCTCTGATAGGTATGGTCGTATGTGCTTGTTTCCAGGTCTGTGATGGAATATACAGGCACTCAAAGGATGAGGAAACATGATTATCGCTAAATTTCGACTATCACGGAACTCGTGTATGAATTTACCGATTCGTTACAACTTAGAGAGCTCACAGGCCTCTTTGCTAGAGTCTACTTTACTATATAATTACCAGCAGAGTCTGATCTTAGTTAAGATAGAAAAGAAGTTAAACTTTACAAAGATGAGGCTCTGTTGTACTAATATGTGTTAAAAGGGCGTAGCTTATAGATTAGCTCTAATTTAAAGTCCGGCACTTGTTCTCATAGACCGTGAGCCTCCTAGCAGAAAGCCGCCTCTCTTGACAATCACCCCTGGTCAACTTCTCCTCATCATGTGACTGATTCCAAGACACTACACCATTCGTTGAAGCTCAGACTACCCCTTGATGCATGTCATGCAACTACTATGACTATTGGTCTCTTATTCCACGGTTCATGACCTTGGGAATAAACCTTCCTCGGCCCCCTCATCAAATCAAGCAAATAGCCGAACTGGCTATATGGAATGTCATGGACGAAGCGCCATATCTTCCCCTTCTATACTAGGCATTCGAGTTTGCCCAAGTCGATCCAGCCTTTATTTCACTCTCGGTAGGGCAACATCCGAGCTACGGTGGGATAATTGTTGTGCTCGACTTGATAGGGGCGTCTCGGACGAGTATTCGAGATCCGCGCTTGTTTTTGGGCCTTTTTGAGCGGCTGTTTATTGCGTCAGCTACGCTTCAGTCACGAGAAGAGGGAGACCTACCAATGAACTTGAACGCGATTGCATAACGGAGACTCTATAATTGTTCCCCCGGCATCTCACTCTGGATAGACAGATGCTCTTGAGAACAAATTGTCCCATGAACCCATTACCCACCGCTCATATTCATCCTTTTCCTCTTCTGGAGA
Source organism: Fusarium mangiferae (assembly GCF_900044065.1). NCBI lineage: Eukaryota > Fungi > Ascomycota > Sordariomycetes > Hypocreales > Nectriaceae > Fusarium > Fusarium mangiferae. Next base: position 201,811 of record NW_024573938.1, read on the forward strand.
CCTTTGTTCCCTCGCCTTCGACACATCAATGTCATGTCTTATTCTCTTGGATGCGGGTGCAAAACTTGGCGTTGACTGAACCGAACTGTGATACGCGTCTTGCCGTATCTTTTCTTCGAGATCCTGGAGTAGGAAGCGTTCGTATTCCGTCACATTCAGCTTATGAAGAATGTTTGCAGGGCCTCTATCACGGTCGCCGGTCGAATCGCTGGAGTCGACTGAGCACGGAGATGATCCGGAATGATCTTGTTTCGAGTTTGATGTAAACTGGTGAACAAACTGAAGAGATGAGTCGCGACGGCTTGTGTGAGGTCGTTTTCTCTTTCGTTCGTCGGGGCGGTGCGACGGTCGAGGTGAAGAACTTGTTGTTTCAATGTCGGATGCTCGCAGGTAAAGAAGTGCAGGCACCACGACATTATGCGATCCGTCTCTAAGCAAAGCAGCATCCGAAACATTCCAGTATGGGGTATGTACAACAGCTACTGTTATTGGTGAAGCTGCCATTTTGGAGATGCAATGTGGGGTTGGATGAGAAAAGCTATGGCTGGCCCCTGGGTACCCGAAGACCGATGCTTCAGCCGAGTTATAAGACCGGTCATACCTTTGACTGATTTCGCGGGAGGTTCAAGAGGTAACAATCAAGACGTTTAATGCAGTTTGGCAGACAATCCTACTTCGGTCCGAGCTGGCAATTACCGATGCACGTAGTCATGCCTTGAGTCAACGTCGCTAGTCAGTGCACTCCACCCGAGTCATATGGCCATGCCATGCTATGTCATGCATCAATTATCCACAACACACTGCCCACAGAAGATGCAATAAAACTTGATACTGATGGGAGGTACTGAGAAGTGTTGACTGAAGCTGTTTATCTAGTATCTGTTGATAATGTCTTTTTCCGGGCCGCAATTAGAACCCCGTAGGTCACTCTTCAGAAAGCCACTCACAGGAACGCTAACCTATTATGGCCAGTGATCGGGAACCTCTCCATATGGCAATGGATCTTCGAGGGCGATGAGCTCCTATTAGGCCAATCAACTTCAGCGGATCAAACACTATCTCAGACTCGCGGATTTCACGACAGCGCCACGGGAGAATTCCTCTCATATCATGACTTGAAGCACATTGCTACCACCGTCTCTACGATTCTGTATCAAGAATATGATGTCAGACCTGGACAAAAGATTGCCATCATTGGGCAGAACTCTATCTGGTATCCTGTTGCAATGCTAGCCGCGAGTCGACTGGGTGCTGTAGTCACTTTGTTACCGCCTGGCTCAATGAAGGATGATCTGATCTATTTCCTTGAAACGTCAAAGACCGCGCTTGTGTTTACTGACACCGGCGCCGCTGATGAAGTCAAAGCCGCTTGCAAATCAATCGGATTGTCGCCAAGAAATATTCTGAGACTAGATGGGTCCCAGGATGAGAAGAACAGCCTACAGAATCTGCGGCAACAAGGAGAATCACTCTACCCGTCATCATATACAACATCCTGGGAACCTAGATACACCGAGAAATCCCCTTGTGCATTTCTTTCCTGGAGCTCTGGCACCACTGGAAAGCCCAAAGCTGTAAGTCACACGCTTCTCCTATAGCCAATCGACTGTCCCAGACGAGGCGATGCTAATCTTGGTGGTCATCAGGTCCAGATATCTCACGCCAACGTCATCAGCCAACTCCGTCAGATCAGCGCTCTCACTCCACCCAACCGGCGGCGGACTGTACTGGGTGTTCTGCCCTTTTACCATAGTAAGTGAAGTAGTCTTTCTGGGCGTCCTTGACTGACAAGACTAGTCACTGGTCTGGTTCATTTACTTCATTTACCTATTATTCTCGAGCAGCAAATGGTTATAATGGCCAAGTTCGATATGAAGCAGATGATGGAGACCATTGTGAGGTTCAAATGCGATGAGCTATGGCTTGTGCCTCGTGAGTTAGCCTTGTTATCTGTCAAGAGAATTTTGAACTGACTTGCCTAGCTCTGCTCATCCGATTGTTAAACGATAAATCGGCTCAAGGATACGACCTATCATTTGTCAAACAATTCAACACGGGCGCAGCCCCATTGGCTGATCAGGTCATCGCCCAGCTTGCGAGAAAGTTCCCAACTGTTGCTGTCCGACAAGCCTGGGGCATGACAGAGACAACGTCTTGCTTGACGGTGACTCCGCCGGATTTGAGCACCTGGAGCAACGCCTCAAAGGTTGGCAAGTTGGTCCCAGGGACTGAAATACGCGTGGTAGACCCCGACACAGGAGATGATGTGCCAGCTGGAAATGCCGGAGAGGTGAGAAACCCTTTGTTCTGAGAAGTGTCAGAGCTGGCTGACATGTTGGTAGATATGGGCCAAAGGGCCTCAAGTCACTATGGGTTACCTGGATCGCCCTGAGGAAACAGCAGCATCGTATCTAGAAGATGGATTCTTCAAGACTGGTGACCTTGGCTCAATCGACAACGAAGGATTCATCACGATCCACGACCGAATCAAAGAGATGATCAAGGTCAGTCTCACTTCCTGCTACAAAATGTTCCAAGAACTGACCCTAGCCATGCAGGTACGAGGACATGCAGTAGCTCCAGCTGAACTCGAAGATCTTCTTCATGGTCACCCCAAAGTCAAAGATGCTGCCATAATTGGCATCCCCGATGACTATTCTGGTGAGACACCCAGAGCCTTTGTAGTACTTGCAGGCGGCGTCCAAGGCGGGCCAGAGGTTGTGAAGGAGTTACAGGACTTTGTCGCGGAGAGGAAAGCGAAGCATAAACGTTTGAGTGGAGGCATTGAGTTTATGGATCAGATTCCGAAGAGTCCTTCTGGAAAGATTCTGCGTCGGGTGTTGAAGGCTTCATGGAAAGAGAAGATGGAGTCGCAGAGGGCGAAACTGTAAAATACATACTGTAAGACAGCAATTGTCACCATATTATCTTGCATGCAACATCCTGGTGTACGCTTTCTGGATTTCGAACGGTCACTTATCAATACATCACAGACTGATAATTATAGGCCTCAAACATCTTAATCGTCGATGGAAGCCCACTACCAGATGCAAACAAAGTTGATTCACAGTCTTACGGCGATATCAGGTGCTTGAGGTCTACCATGATAAATACAATGTGCTTGATGATTGCTATGTCCTCTATGCTGGCGGAACATTAGGCTCTCCCTGGCTGTCATAGTACTGGATCCTCTGTTGCAAGATCTCAGTCAAGATAGCTGGATGGGTAGAAACCCACAGCTTCCCATCTGCGATCTGTTGTATTATGATACGACTCGCTTCATCAATACCCATCCCCCTCTCCCGCGCCATCTCAGCCATTGACCTCCGATGTTCTTCCCAAGCCGCGTCTCCCGTTGAGGTATCGTGCTGAGCACGGTCGAAGATACCCGTATTCAGCAGTCCTGGAATCACAGAGCTAACATGTATGGACGTCTTCTGAGACCTCATTTCCACATGCAGTGACTCGGTGAAAGCTTGTACGGCGTGCTTTGTGACTGCATATGCTGATTGACCTGGGATGGTGGTGAACGCCCCGACGCTCGAAACATTGGCGATCCAGCATTCCTTCCCTGATGCGATCATGCGAGGTAGAAAGGCCCTAACACCATGAATAGGACCATGGATGTTGATGTTCAAAGTCGCCTCCCATCGGGCGGAAGATAATTCCCACAATGGACCCAGTGTCTCGATTGCCGCGTTGTTGATGAGCAGTTGAACATCTCCATAGTGAGTGTGAACATATTCAGCCAGTGCATCCAGCTCGTCTGGTCTAGATACGTCAACAGCCCTCGCTTCAGCTTTTCCTTTCGTGGCTATGATCTCTGAGGCAACTTCTCTGGCGCGTTTGAGATCGATGTCAGCGATAATGACGGTCATCCCGAATAATGCGATATGGCGTGCGAGACCAGAACCCAGACCGCCTCCGGCTCCTGTTATCACTGCAACGCCGCTGTTGAATGCTTTCTCTGGGCTTTGAGGTGTCATGGCTAGTGATCAATGAGCGAGATAAATGTCGCCTGTCATTAGAAGAGTACTAGCTGGGGGACCTTCGGGCACTTATAGTCAATAGTCTGACAGTTATGACATAGCAAGCTGACTCGAGTGATTTGAGCCAGCAGTGAGTCATCATTAGAATACCGCAAGCTTCCTAGTACATACGGTCACGGAAATAGTAACCATCATGATACGTTAAATGCAGCAATGTAGGCAATCACAACAAGATCATTAGAGCTGACAAGTTTGTCATCCGGGTGGCACAAGTTCCATTGCGGTTCAACCTAATCTTGGACTATGAAAGAAGCCCGGTTCACTGCAGCTTCAATGCTACGAATCCGTTCCTCCCCAATTCCGTAAAGAAACCGCCTAAACTTCTTCCAAATCATGCCTTCACTTCCGGTATCATATCATCGAGATCTGAATATGTAAGCTAAATACTGTTGTAATGAATTCTAGGTACTTACAGTATGTGAGATCTTCGCCCCTCGCCTCGCGCTGAGATATACCATTGCCCATGAACGAAAATGGATTTGACTGATTTTTGTTAGTCATTATCACCTGAGAGATCTTTTCACTCACGTTTATGTACTTGATTTCGAAGTCTTCCCATCGTGGGCTAGCAATCATCTCCATGAAATGAATGCTTGATCCTGGCCAGACTGCAACGACTCGGCCTGACTTCCGGTCCTTATCTACACAAATCATGAATCAGCTGAGATTTTCGGGTCGAAGGGTTGAAGGTTCATACACCAGCTCTGACAAGATCCTGTCCAGACAAGGTCTTTGTGGACTTCTTGAACATAGTCATTGAACGCGCCTTGGATGGGTTGCTTCACATCCAAAGAGCGAATCTGGTCTGTTTGGATCTTTGTGATCGCTTTCACGATGTATTTGGCGCTGTTGCAATTGCTGTTAGCCATGAAACTCTCAGAATTAGAGGAGAGCAGAAGTACCTTGACTCGATGCATGGAATCAGAGAACCATTGGCGATGGGACAGTTAGGCCCTAACAGAGCTAGCTATCGTCAGTACATCCCTCAATATTTTTGATCCATTGTAACTCACTGAAGTAATTGGGCAAGCCTGCAATGGCCATTCCAAGGTAGGCTTCTGGACCTCTAGCCTTCCACATAGTACGTAGACTCATACCATTTCGACCAACGATGTTGAATCTGGAAGAGAAAGAAGTGTTGAATCCAGTTGCACAGATAAGAGTGTCTACTTCATGAACCTCACCATCGTCCGTCTCAATTCCCTTTTCAGTGATCCTGCGTATACCCGTTCGGATGACATTCACATTGGGCTCCTGGATTGCTTTGAGATACGGTAGGCTGGGAGTAAGTCGCCGGCATCCTAGCTCCCAACTATTGCACACGCCGTCAGTAACGATATGCTCGTAAACAAGGGAGTTAGATACCTTGGAATGAGCTTCTCTCTCAGCTCTGGTGAGGCAATTGCTGAACTCATCATCTTTTCTGCCCACTACATCTCGGTTAGCAAGAAATTCCCAGCTGCGGGAGTATCGGCATACCTGTCTGCCCTTCTCCTGTGCCTCTGAGTTCTTAATGCTAGCAGCAAAGTTCTCATTCATCTGTTGTTCAATCTGTTTTCGGAACGCCTTGTAATACTCCGGGTCGTTGTTAAACCGCTCGATATCTGCCGCAGTATCTGGTCACAGTCAGTATCGAGATGTTTAGGAGATCATAGTTCCATACATGGCGCGTTGAAGTTAGAGGACTCTATGCCGAACCCAACTGTCGGAAGAATATATGTAGGTGATCGCACATATACGTCGATTTTGTCGCATAATGGCTGTATGGTTGGGACTACCTGTATGCTGCTTGCGCCGGATCCGATGATGCCAACAGACGCTCCTTTGAGATCGATCTCGGGGTCCTGATCACTGTTAGTCAAGGCTTCAAGTCAAGGAAAAGTCTCATCTTACCCAAGCAGCTGTATGTATCAGTTTTCCTTTAAAGTTGTGCAAGCCCTCGATATCAGGCCACTTCCAATCATTCAAAATACCGCCCGCGTTGATGAAAACATGAGCATGGTGGTCTTCAACGATAGCATCGCTCTCAGGTGAGATGTCACGCGCAACCTGAACCCGCCAAAGCCCTGTATCGTCGTCCCACTCGGCGCCAATCACACGGGAGTTGAAGGTGATTCTATTGTATAGATCGTGCTTCTTTGCCACTGAGATGAAGTACTCGCCAATTTCCTCGGCCGGTGAAAAGCTATCATCGTTAGTAGAAAGGTCAAATGACTTTCAATTCGTTTTTTCTTACTGTCGGGACCAATCCGTCTTGTAGTCAAACGAATACTGGTAGGCGTGACTTGCAACATCACACGCGGCACCAGGGTACCTTGTCTCCAACCATGTTCCTCCAACATTAGCATTCTTCTCAAAGCATAAAATCTCAACGTGCGGGAGTTTCTTCAACTCAATCAACGCTGCGATTCCTGAAGGGCCTGCACCCACGACGATGACTTTTAATGGCCTCTGTGATCTGTCGTGTAGTGGATGCTGGCCATATCCTTGTGTGGTTGGGATTCTTGGTGGCTGCGTGCCGTTGCTCTCATTGTTGCTTTGGGAGATAGTCATGATGGATGGGTAGTTCAATATTGGAGACAAGCTAATTCAACGGACGTGCTGTGGACAAACCATTACTTTTCAGCTAGTAGACCATGCCTTTTTCATTATCTTCGTATCGTGAGCCAGGCCGTACTCGGCGTTATCTGACCCGGACTGACGGTACATAGCCGAACGGGGGGTTGCTGAGGGGAATCTGTGCAGGGAACAATGACACTTGGATGCGGGGGAAACTGTCGAGTCATTGAGTCGAGTCAGCTTAAATCCTCGGTTAAAACACCACTAAAACCATTTGAGGTTAGGCTTGAAATGATGTGAATAACAGCGGGGGGTAGTGCATGACAAGTGACTTGAATAAGTAATAAGACCTCGTCTGATTATTTCCATTCCCTCTTATAAGTCGACCTAATAGTCATCCTTAACAAATGTTCACAGCTCGTACCAAGGCAGGTCGTGACCTGGAAAGGACTGGTGTAATGGGTGAGGGTCTGGTGAGGGTAATTAAGATCATAATGTTGCTGTTACTCGATAAGCTTCTTGGTATCAAAATCGAGCCGTGCTGCGTATTATTTACTACTGTATGCTTCTTCCGTAGAAGAAGAGGATGGCCTCACTATTTTCTCCATGAGGCGGCATTGCAAGTCGATCCAGCGAGACAGCCCGAGATAAGGTGTATAGGTAGATATTAGTCCACAATTTATTATCAATCGACTTGAAACCAGCAAATCAACCAATAAAGAGGCATAACTCTTTGGAAATTGGGGTCATTTTCCGCACTCCATGCTTTACTCATCTCAATTTAAGACATGGTTGTAATTAGCACTTGTTGAGGCCAGATTCGAGGTGCACTGTAGACTACAGGGCTAGGTCGCCTGAAAGCTGGGGATCTGCGGGGTCGAGATCGATTCCGGGGCTTACAAGGACCCCGTTAGTCTAACTAATTCGGGGAACACGCTCTGAAGTGCAAGGAGGGGGAAAGGGTCTGATGGCAAATAATCTTTCTCTCGTGTCCATCACATCCATCGCCTTCATTTGACAGTGCTACACAATAACCACGACCTATATCACAGTAAGAGACTGTACACTTTGTATCCTGCCACTCAGCTACTGCGATCGATGCCGTCGGTTGACGCAAACGAGGCCATCAATATGATTGCTGACGCTGAAACGCGACGCGCAAAGAAGCGCCAAACGGACAGGAATGCGCAACGACAGCATCGGAAGCGGCAGAAGCAGTACATCGAAGGACTCGAGGCTCAGATATCTCTTCTCAAATCAGCTGGTAAATCTGAGGCATCTCAACTTGCTGCCCAGAACCTGCAATTACAAGATGAGGTTGGTCTTCTCTCATTCAGTTTATCTGCCTGAAGTGAGGTGGCTAACAAATTGAGTCGGCAGCTCCAACAAATGCGCGGTCTCTGGGACGAGATGGAGAATATACTGCAACGCCAACGGGACCTTCGATCAAACTCGATACTCAATGTGCCGTTGGTCTGTTCTGATGGCAGTCCGACGCCCAGCTACGATAGCAATAATGAGAGGGATGCTTCCGCACAGGCTTTTGCAGTGAGGTCTTCGAGCTTCAACGACACCACCCAAGTGCGTCCGACAGTGCAACCAACACCAGTAGTCGTGGACAATCATTTGCAATCCACCGGAATCTCGAATCTGGATGGACTTATGCTTCACGACACAACATCGAGACACGATCTACCGGACGACCTGATCCACTGCGACACATTGGATCTTCATGATGGCTCCCACCTACTTAACGCAGATGGCAATGAGATGGATGCGATTCTGGGAGATGACTTTCCGCTGGCCAACATGGATAATTCGGATGAAAGCGACAGAGCCACGACCGAACTGACTCACTCCCAATCGCTCACAGTCCGGAATAAAGACTCAGACCACTTCTCTATGATAGACTCATCCCGGATACAGACCCCTCGACTGCATGAATCTGACTCCGCAATGACCATGAGGTGGATAACCAGCCCAAGTCATCTCCTCCGAGAAGCCGACGACATAGATCATTTCCCAGAAGTCGAGGACGGTTCATCACAACACCAGGAAAGGCAACGTACCCCCGATCCTCTCGACGGCTTCACAGAATTATTCGATGCGTGCATGAAGCATAACCTCCCCGCCTTTCGCTCAAACATGCCTATGCTGATGTTTTCGTCGGTTTCGAAAGACGTGTTGCTACATGAGATGATACAACGTGCTAGCCAGAACCCAGAGTCCATCGGGCCGCCGGTGCTGATTGACTTTCTGGTTGACAATAAGCAGAATTCGCTGTCGACTGATCTGAAGGTCTATTTGGAGCCGGTACGGAAAACGCGTCGGACGTCAGAGTATCTTGCGACATATTGGGTTCTGTATCTACTATTAAGGGTATGCATCCCCGTCCGCCGGTTGATGACTGTCGTTAACGTGTAACAGTGGCAGATTGTTCGTAGTGAAGATGCCTACCAAAGTTTACCGCCTTGGCTTCGACCTACACCCCTGCAGCTCGTTGTGCATCACCCAATGGCAGCTGATCTCATAGCATGGTAAGCACGACTTTCTACACGCTAGACTCCGCACTGACAGTTGACAGGCCCGCGATACGAGAAGGTCTCGTTCAGATGTCCATGTCAGATCCCGATCGTGTGTATGACGTTTCTACCGATATTGGGAAATATCTCACGGTCGAAATCTCAACGTCTGAATCTGATTTAGTGCATGATCCTCAACAACTCGTGTCCAAGATATTGGATTTGAACAATTGGAAGTTGGATAAGGAGTTTTTTCATCAGTACCCTCAATGGAAGGGCAACACTACCTAGGTACAATAGTTGTTACATGAATGACATGACTATCTATAATTATTCTGAGAAGAGAGGCTTTGCTATGTGTTCTGGTTCCAGATACCATGCCACATCTCCACCATTTACCTCCGGCAACGTAAAGCCATTACCCATGAACTCGAACCTATTACGGCTTCTGTACTGAATGTTGTAGTGCTCGTAGCGAGGATTCTCAAGCATCAACCGCCAGTGAACGAGAGATCCTGGATACTGCGCCGTGATCTTGCCATTGGGCCGGCCTTGGTTGTACCACGAACGACAGCCAGCAGCCCAGACACTGTAACATAGGCGTTAGCGAATCAAAGTGATCTGACGGTTTAGGAGGGTTACTCACGTTCGTTTCAACCACTCATGCACATGTTCGTTGTACTCGTCGACAACCTCAGGCTTGACATCCAATGTGAGGATGTTCTCTGTTTGGATCTTCCTGATGACCTTGCAGATGTAGTTCTGCGCTGCTTCAAGGACTGTGATGAACGATCCATGACCCGCAGGACAGTTTGGCCCAAGCGAACCCACTGCAAGTCAATTAGCACCTAGAGCCGTCCGTGTACTGAGTCAACTTACACATAAAGTTGGGGAAGCCGCTCGCAGCAAGTGCAAGGTACGCCGCTGGGTCATCCTTCCAAGCCTCACCAAGCGACACATCATCGCGGCCGATGACAGGGAAATGTGGCTTGAAGCTGACGTTGAAGCCCGTCGCGCAAATTATGACGTCTGCTTGATACTCCGTTCCATCGGCAACACGTAGACCATTCTCGGTGAAAGACTCGATTTCGCCTTCGGCTAGTTCAACGTTGTCTTCGTGGAACGACTCAAGGAACCCTTCAGCTGGGCCGAGGCGACGACATCCCATGGGAAAGGTTGGGATCAGGCGCTGTGTCAACCTCGCGTCGTTCTTGAGAATCTTGGCCATTCTTTTAGCCACGAACTGTAGATATACATTAGAGCCTGGCGATCTTTTGAGGGGAGTGCTGTAGGTATTCTGACCTCGCGAGCCATCTTCTGGTTCGGGTGATCGGCGATGTTATTTTTAAAACTCGTGTTAATCTTTGTCTCCATTTCTTTCCGATGCTCCAAGTACGCCTCTGGGTCTTCAGCGAATTTCTTCTTTTGCTCATCGGTATCTAGAACCATGTTAGGTAAGCCTGCAAGCGAGGTCTCTTCAACTCACAGACAAAGTTTCGTCCCTCCGAGTCCGTGTAGCCTTCCATGGGTAAACCGGGTCCAATCCACTGCGGTGTGCGATAGAATGAGATAACTTTCTTTGCTGTCGACCTGATGGCTGGCACAATTTGGATGGCAGAGGCGCCAGATCCAATTACTATCACAGTCTTGCCTTGTAGATCAAGATTGGTATCGTAGTCCGCTGAATGGGTCATGTGTCCACGGAAGGTTTCGCGGTTGGGAATGTCGGGCCACTTCCAAGTATTCAAGATGCCAATGTTGGCGATCAAAAAGTCGACTCGGTCCTCGAAAGTTCGCTCTTGGCCATGAGTGGTCTCCGTTACAGTCAGAATCCACTGTCCGTTGGGCTCATCCCAAGTCGCTTTGTCGACGCGATGAGATAGCTTGATGTAGTTATCCACATAACCCTTCTCTCTTGCAAATGACTCGTAATACGACTGGATCTCAGCAGCCGGGGAATAGTACTTGGACCAATCTGCTTTTGGGTGAAAGGGGTATTGATAGGCGGGCGAAGGAACGTCGCAGCGGCAACCGGGGTACTTGTTGGCGTACCAGACACCACCGGGCTTGGGGTACCCTGGAGAAATTGGAGATTAGACTATGCAGGATATTCCTTAGGGGCCATGTTTCACTCACTTTCATAAACTACCAGGTCAATGTCATCGCCAAATTCCTTCTCCTTCTTATAGCACATCATGATCCCAGAAGCTCCAGCTCCTATACATCCAACTCGGAGCTTTCTTGGCGCGCATAGGATATGCTCAGATACCTGGTAAGGACCGTCATTATCGCGAGTAATGGGCGTACCACCGACCCGGTTGTCAAAGGTTGTTGCGTAGCTGTTTCCGTTTGAGACTGTCATCTTGATGGGTGAGTGAGTCGACAAGGATGAGTATGAAGAGACAGATCAGTTCAGATTGCGACGAAACAGCAAAGAAATAAAGCACAGGGTCTTGGCATACAACACCCACGAGATGGACAAATCCAGATCTTCGGTAACTGACCCCGCGTTGACAACCGCCAATCTTGACTCCATACCCCAGACAAAGCTAGCCCCATGACTCTGGAGCTAGTGCGGTTAGCAGCCCCAACCCCGCAAAGCTGACTCTCCCGTCGAGTCAATACCTCCACGCGGGGGAACTGTTCCCTATCGTGCGTGGCCTGTAGAGAAGCGACCCAGGACCGCTTCCCCATGGGGTTGATCTGGTAGCTCCTCGATCTTTGGTAACCAGCGAGGCCCATTGACCAGTAGCACTGCACCACTACGCTGTCTAGAACGCACAGTTTCATTATTGTGGCGTATCGTGTTCAACTACAAAACCCTTGTCAATAACGAGGATTCTCGAGTTTCTCCTGCTCCCAACAGAACCTTGTTTTCTTTACAGGAATCAAGATCTCTTTTACTCATACCTCTTTTCGTCAGATAATTTGTCATGGATACTAAGAAGGAGGCCACGGCAATGACTACTGCTGAACACCTTGAGATGCAGCAGGCAGAGGATCATGCTGAAGCCGCTGCCAACCAAATCGCCTACGAGAAGACCCTCAGCTTCGCCCAGAGCGTTCGGGTCTTCTGGCGAAGTACTCTCTGGATCTTATACGTTCAGCTTGTTGTTTTTGGCTACGGCATAGACGGCATCATTGCGGGTAATCTCCTCGCAATCCCCAAGTTTCGGTAGGTACTCTTACATCTCGGCTCACACGCGTGTTTATACTGACTGGTTTCAAGGGAGGACTATGGCACTACACTTGCCCAAGGCGACACGACGATTTACATTATCCCTGCTACTTGGCAGAGCCTTTACGGCGGTGTGTCTCAGCTGGCAGCTGTCCTAGGAGCTGCCGTTACTGGATGGCTGGCTGATAAGATCGGTCGTCGATACACCAACATGCTCTTCTGTGCCATTTCTATCGTTGGAGTCGGTCTTCAATACCACTCGACTCGCGATGGCTCTCTTCCCATTTTGACAGTCGGAAAGGCCATCAATGGTCTCTCCATCGGTGCATGGCTCATCATCGGCCCTCTGTACGCTTCAGAAGTTGCTCCCCTGAAACTGCGAGGGTGGCTCACAGCCATGACCAACTTTATTCAGTTCTGCGGCACTCTACTCTTCACTGGAATTATGTATAAACTTGGTCCCCGAAACGACCGCGACTCTTATATCGTCCCTTTTGTGTGTCAATGGATCATCCCGGGTATCGTTCTTCCTACCGTCTGGCTCTGCCCCGAATCACCTGTCTGGTTAGTTCGTGCTGGGCGCCGAGACGCTGCTGTTAAGTCCCTCGATCGTCTCCACGGTGATTCGAAGGACATCGATAAGAAGGCCATCCTTGCCGTTATCGAGCAGACAATTCAGCATGAGCAGGACTACCGAACTGAGACGTCGTCGGTCTCCTACGCATCGTGCTTTCAAAAGCCTGACAGACAACGCACTCTCATCAGCATGTTCATCTATGGCTGCCAGTATCTCAGTGGTATCATCTTTGTTCTCGGGTATCAGTCTTATTACTATCAACTGGCTGGTTTTGGTGCACAAATGTCCTTCTTGCTGAGCATGTTGAACAATTGCAGCATGTTTGTCGCCAACATCCTTTCTTGGCCCTTGTTGACTGTCGTTGGTCGCCGGCCTCTTATTGTGTGGGGACAGTTTATCTGTGCAATCACGCTGTTCATCGTTGGTGGAGCTTCTCTGCCTGGTAGTCGGTCTACAAACCTCGTCACCATTGCCTTCATGTTTGTCTGGGTAAGTCAACAATCCCCCTCTCAACCATATCTGTGCTAATTTTATTTCGACAGGGCTTTGTTTACCAGATCACCTTGGGTACAGTTGCATGGACCGTCGTGGCAGAGATTCCAACCTGGCGTCTTCGCTCACGAACCCAAGGCCTTTCCAACATCGTCCTCTGTGTCGTTCAGTGGCTCATTGGTTTCGTGTTCCCATATATGTTCAACCCAGATGCTGGTAACCTTGGTGGCAAGGTTGGCTTCATTTTCGGTGCAACCACTCTCATCGGATTTGCTGGATGTTGGGTTTGGCTCCCTGAGACCAAGAACCGAACTACTGCAGAGCTCGATGATCTTTATGCTGCCAAGGTCAAGCCGCGTCATTTCCACAAGACTCATCTGGGAGAGGTGGCGGGGTCTGATGATAAGACCGCCTAGGATGGTTCCGGTTCTGGTTGATAGGTTCTGGTTTCTAGCTACCTTGGGTGCTTCCTATACTGGTACTTTGTAATTAGCTTGACTTGAACAACGAGTAGTTATCTTGAGCATTATCCCGTTTAAAACTTGTTGCCTGTATGCCTACAAGACTCTGAGTTATCTCTAATCAAGGCATCTTCAAGAACTTCGACTTACACCAAGTGTGATACAATACATGTTAACAAGTATTCGTTGAGCATGCTTCGTAGTTTCCTCGAGTCACGAGCCCACGGATTCATTGATCTCAGGAAAAACAGATCATAACTCATTTGACCGTCCGGACAGAAGTCCAAGTGTTTCACGCGTAATGGATAAATCATCAGCGCCAATACTTGATTCGTTTCACCTTTTTCACAGATCCTTTCAAACGAAAGATGGTTCCAAAACATATACAAAATATAGATCCGCCCTCCCCTACTCAGACTCGACATTTGTCGGCGATCCAGTCGGCCTGTAAGTGAATACCAGAATACACGTGATCTTCCTCTTGTCCACCACGAGCCGCCGGTAGCCCAGGCTGTGAACTGCCAAAGTCAACCAGACCCCAGACATGCCCCTTTTTGGGCTCAACATGCATTTCTAGGTTATTATAGCCGCTCTGTTATAGTGGTCAGTTTCAAAGTCACCAAAGGCGTATAGTGGGAAGACTTAATTTGAGGATGTTCTGAGCCAGCTTTTGTATGTCGGCGACAAAGAGCTCCAGGTCGCCGGCTATAAAGAGCGTGTTCTTGGGCAGAATCTCTTTCCAACCATCTAAGCAATCTATGGGGTTTGCATACTCATCCAGAGGCTTCCCATCAAGATATGCTTTCCGCCAACGGTCGAGAGCGCCCTTATCCAGACAATCCTGGTTCGCATTCTGCCGGTATGATTCCCCATTGTTTCGCAAATTGACCCAGGGACTGTTCAGGCAAGTTACCGCGATACTTCCGGTCTCTCCCTGAGTTTGCATGAGTGGTGGAATACTCGGGTGAGGCATGACCAGGTGTCGAAGTAGCCCAAAGCAGAGATTTCCCCCAGCCGAGTCACCAGCCAGAATGATGGGCAAATTCCGACTGGCGATGTATCTATATGCTGAGACGACTTGCCTCAGAGCACTGGGGTAGGGATACTCTGGGGCGAGGTCGTACTCCGCAACGAACATGTCAGCTTTGAAGCCCCGGGCCTGAAGCTCAATGCTCAATTGTAGCAGATACGGCATCACGGATCCTGCCGAACCGCTGACAAAGCCGCCTCCGTACACATAGAATATGATGTGTGTCGGATTGGGATATTTGACCAGGTAATGCCCCCGATAGTCGTCTCCCATGATCTGTTCTCGTCAGAATATGGAAGCGATCAAGTATTTACAGAATGAGTACCGTTTCGGCCCTGGCTTTCTCCTCGAGTAGAGTCGGGCAGTTCTGCAGCAGAGCAGTTGCATCACACTGGCCAGAGCTGAGAGCTCTGAATTGGTGTATCGATAGCGTAGATGATAACCTAGATCTTCAGCACTGGGACACATGCAAGATTACTGATTCTCACCATCGGATCGTGGCATTGGCGAGCATATGCTGAAGTGTGGGTTCTTGCTTCCCAAGAATCCGCGATATAAGGGCTCGTAGTCTGGTCCTAGGAATCACATAATCTGAGCAACACCTGTCAGTGTCTTTTCTCTTCTTCTGGTATATTTTGAGTTCGACTTACACTTTAGTAGGATCAGATAAGCTGTCAATCTGGTATCTTCGAACATTGTGCTGTAGTCGGTCATGTTGTCGCAAATGCTTCACTTGTAACACTCTTAACGCTCCGAGAAGTGATTAAGGTTAGTTCATCTATTCCCCAGATTTCGTGCATCGATAAGTGGCGTATCTATCGAGACCACGCAACTCGTCCTTGGCCAAATGGGGTTTCACTTGGCGATTTAGTCCACTGACTCGCTTACTGACTCAAGCCCACCGAGGTCCCCTAAACCCGAGATTTAGCGGGTGTTGACTCAACAGCGCGCGCTATCGCGCACTAAACAATCGGCCCCAGAGTGCGGGGAAATCTTGACTATAGAACGAGTCCAGCGAGCATGGTGGTCATTTACCATTCAATTAATTCCCGACCTTTACCAACAGCAAATTGCACCTGACCATGTCCCAAACGAAATTAACGTCTCTTCAAAGCCGCGTTGCCATCGTGACTGTAGGTCCTTCATGTCTGATTGTATCCATGGTAGCACTGACGATACTCTTCACAGGGTGCAGGTGGCGGCCTCGGTAGGGAGTATGCTCTTCTGCTCGCGTCGTATGGCGCAAAAGTAGTCGTCAATGACTACGGCGGCTCTCTCAGTGGCCAGCGCGGTACTATATCCCGTGCGCAAACCGTCGTCGATGAGATCAAAGCAAAGGGCGGAGAGGCCATCGCAGATGGTCATGATATCTCTGTCCAGAGCGAAGTCCAAGAGCTTGTGCAGGGTGCGCTAGCGGCATACGGAACTATTCACATCCTCGTCAACAATGCAGGCACAGCAGGTGAGGCCAGCTCACACGACAATGTGAACGTCCAATCCTTCCGCCGGACGTGGGAGATTGCTGCGCTGGGTACAGTTATGCTCATTGGTGCAGTGTATCCTACTATGGAGAAGCAAGGGTATGGGAGGATAGTTAATACTTCTTCTGACAGCCTGATTGGCATGGGAGCGGGTGGTGATGGTGGTTATGTGTCAAGCAAAGGTGCCACCTTTGGTTTGACCCGCGATCTTGGGCGCATGAGTCCCAAGCATGGTATCAAGATCAACGGCGTTCTCCCCTCAGCAGCATCCCGCATGTCGGACTTGTCGCCTGTTATCAAGAGAATTACGAGGGAGTATTTCCACACGCATCTCGTGGCGGATTTTGTGGTGGCATTGTGCAGCGCGGAGTGTCCGGTATCTGGAGAGCTATTCAGTGTTGGTGGTGGAAGAGCCGCGAGGACGACATTGGCTACGGTGCCTGGGCATTCTCGCGCGACGGGTCCGGGAGATTATTTGGCTCATTTCGATAAGGTTATCGGTACCACGGATGAGCTGTTTGTTCCGAAGGATACGTTGGATCTAGTGTCTTATGCGATAAAGCAAGCAACGGGGACTGATGTAGGAGTGATAAGCTTAGACTAGTGATAGTTCTAAACAATTAAATGCATATCTGGACTGCTGTGTCTTTCTACGCTATAGCTAAGTTGTGAGAATCATCGGCTTGTACATTTGAGAAGCTCATACTTCGGAAGTAAGGCTCACGACCGATCGTTGGAACATGACATTTGAACTCAAAACGGGCTACTGGCTACCAATTCGCTTTTGGTGTCTTTATCCGACTAATTTCTTAGCGGAAAACTGGCATGAGTATAGTTTAGATCTTTCAGAGATATATAATACTATCAGTTACATATATAAAACACTTGTCTAGCTCTTTTAAAAGCTGGCAGATGCGAGGTAAAGAGACGAAGCTACCCTAAGGCTGACCTGGATGGTCTAAAAACAGTTTAGTGGAGACCTGAAACACCGAGTTATCGTGCCTTGAGTGGTCAGTCTAAGCCATAGACGTCATAGCGCAAGTCAGGGATGAGTCATCCGTTGTCGTCATCGTCAAGTTGATTGGCCTATCGCTATCAACAGGGCCCACCGGATGCTACCACGCGGTTTTTCAGGCTCCAGTAGCATTGACAGCTCACCATGCATAATAAATAAAAGACCCCGTCCCGAGTGGGGACACTTGAAAAATAAAACCAACCTCTTAATATTCCCGACCGATCGTGTCCAACCCTATTCACGCCAGCCTCAACCTCAAGAGACATGACAAGAAGACAATACCTCATATCTACGCTCAGGACAGAAATCGAGATTGCATGAGATAAATCAAAGTACCCGTCCATGGCATCGCCTGAACCGCTCTAAACACGTGTCCCCACCCGTCCCCTCACTTTCACTTCATGAGCTCACTCTACCGACCCTCCACCAGAAGAGAAGCCCAAGCTGCCATGGCCAAGCTCACCGCCGCTGAGCGCGCCGCTCACGAGGAGGGGAATCTTCACATGCTGCGCGCTACCATCGAGCGCACTCTCTGGCATCTTGATCCGCACAGTGAATTGGCCGCTCATTTGCGGGAGACCACCAAAGAAATCAGACGACATACCCTTGCGGGCTTACTTCCAAAACCCAAACCAAAGTCACAACAGAAATCAATACCCTACCCACAACAACAAGAATCAGAGGAACCAGAATTGCCTCGGCTTTCTGTACCGCGGCAGCTCTCACCAGCTCGTGAACCGCAAAAAGTGCTCACGAATGAGGGCAGCAGATATCAGCTGCGCGATAGGCAGGATCACGTGCCGATAATCGAACTCAGCTCTGACGTATCCTCGGAACTGTCAGACGAGCCCATTTACGATTTCGACCATGCGCCCGACCAAGGCGAGAGCGCATCGGCCAGCGACATGAGCACCTTGGCAAAAGAACACCAGAAGCCAAGTCGAGAGATAGCAGTAGAAGAGACACCAGCCGAGGAGGCGCTGACTCAAGAAATGCCGACGCATGAGTCCAAAAAGCGACCTGCCGAGGATGACGGCGAAGACGACGCTTCACCAGTCTCAAAACGCGTCAAAGGCTGGCTGACGCACATCACGGGCGGATACATGTGATTCTTTCATTTCTCACGATTATAAGTGATACGATCTGGACACCGATCACGTCATCATCAAAGAATACCCTGACACTACTACATTTGACTGCATTCTGGAAATGCAGCATTAAAGCTTCGAGGCTTAGAGATGGAAAATCTGGTTTTGGGCATAATGTGCAAGTTATACTATACACTGGTTTACTGGGAAACAAGATGTAAAGGACTGCTAGGGCCTATTTCAGACGAACTGGGGTTGGGATTAGAAAACAACAGGAATGGCTGTATCGAAAGATGGGGGAGAGATTGAACGGGATACCCTTATGAGGCTTGGTGGATAGCTAATGTATTATTTGACTTTCAATATGAATCGGTGTTTTACCTGGTGCAGTCATGCCTCGGACCCTCTGTTGTATATCTGCATGCCTCAAATCCTGGGTGAGAAATCGCGAGATCCATTAGACAGTCGCAGTTTTCGCGTCGACCTTGACCAGCATAAAAAGGTAATTATGCGGCGCGGTGGTTTTCTATCCATTTCTAATGCACAGGCTTTTGGCTTAGAGTCGAATAAGCACTAGGTAAAATTTCCTGGCTGGTTGTTTCCAATGCGTCGGCCCTCGGAGCTCGGCCTTGGCTGTCAGCACCGTCTGCTGACAGCTTCGTCTCTGCCCCCAAATAACACTCGGCGCATCTCAGCCTCGGCGCTCAAAGTTGAACTCAATCGGTACATGAGCTGAATTCAGACCGTCATGTCTAGTCCACCCGTTACTCGGCGTAACGGCAAGAAGCAAGCATGCGAGCCTTGTCGGCGCCGAAAAGTGGCGTGCGACCACGGCTATCCAATCTGTCACCGGTGCAGAAAGCGGCCGAACGGTGCATCTGCGTGTTACTATGTATCGCCTGAACAAGCAGCGACTCTCTTTCGAGCGAGAACTTCTCAGCAACAAGTCTCCGAAGCGTCGGCCTCGAACTCCGAGGCCGCAGTCCCTTCAACCCAGCGGAATTTTGGGCCTGACGATGGGTTATGGAGCTCACCTGCTGCGAGACCACCGCAGGGCTTCTTCGGACCTACGAGCTTTCCGGCTGCGTATCAAGAGACTGAGGCTAGTTTGGCTGCACAGGGACCCGCAGTGGCAGTGGTCGACACGCCTTCTTCACCAACTATCTCAGCTCCACCATCGGTGGCTGAGATACAGAGTATTGTGGATATGGATCAAGGAGCAAGTCAACTTGCTGTCAGAGTACTCCAAGCCTTACCCCAAAAGCCGTCCATGTATAGATCGAAACCTGGAATTAGCCTTGATGAGGACTGGCTGGCTAGTATTGGTGATAGACTCCTAACTAGTACCTGGGAGGCATTCGGGTCTCATCTTAGTGACAAAGCAAACACAGCAAAGTTGCGGGAGATGGGGAGTAGAATATGTATCAACACAAGAAAAACACTCAGAGAGGACCAGGATGACCCGACTGCATGGATTCAAAGCTTCTCGGGAGAGAATCTACGCTGGGAGACTGTTGGCGTTATCTTCCTATACACAGCTTTGAGCGAGCTGACAGCTACTTCGAATGAAGAGTCGAAGAGGATAATTCGCCAGTGCACTGAATATTGTGCTTCATGCATAACTCTTGCGAATATGGGCGGGAGCTCGGGTACTTTGATGTTATTTCTGATGTACAAGCGATCTGTTCTTCATGCATGGATGCACGGTGAGACCAGTAAGTTTCCCAGACGTCTATTTGCGTATAGTTGATTCTGACTACTGTAGGTTTGCCGTACTGGAAGTTCCATGCAGAGACAGTCGCGATGTTGACGTTCTCTGGACTACACGATAATCGAGCCAAGTCAACACCGCATATATCATCAGTACCTACCGAGATCCGCAGGCGTATCGGATGTCAGGTCTTCGTAGTCGATAAATTCCTGGCTACCTTTGTTGGACGACCGCCTCTTCTTACGAGGAGATTCTGCTCTATCAAGTCACCACTTGACCTAGAAGAGTCAGCCTTGCTCTCGGACAAAGAAACCTTCCAGAGGAGATCTCAACTCCTTGATCAGGACGGATGGAACACAGATGGTCGTATCTACTCGAGCTCGCTTTTGCGTGTTCGCATGATGATTGCGCTTGTCAGAGACGAGATCCTCGAAGTTGTACTCGCTCAAGATGGAGCTTACGACATTACAGAAGTCATGTAAGTAAGGCCCTATTATTAGATGCTTCTCTGTCTAATCATTCATTTATGAAAAGGCAACTCAAAACCAAACAACTTGATCTTTATGGACAGCTTCCTCAGCATCTGATCTGGAACCCAACAGCAGAGGAAATAAACGAAATAGACCTTCAAATCGGTTATCCGAAGCTACTGATAAGACTAGACCATTTGCTCAACATGTTCCTTATCCAGCGTCTATTCGCCAAACATGGCCATCCAAGAAATGAGCTTCTCCGAACCAGTTTCGAGATGGTGGTGTTGACGCTGAATTTCTGGGCCCAGAAACACATCTGGGCTGCTTTGCAAGGCAAATGCCGATGGATAGTAAGTCGGCAATATTTCCGCTCCAGCTAAAATCAAGTCAGCCATCCCGGTCTAACACCGTTCAGATCATGGGATACGCGACCCTCGCCGGAGCCGTCCTGTGCATGGAACTCATAGAACCGACCCCAGTGACAATGCCAGCGCACGATAGGATCATTGCTGGCGAGGCATATTCCCGATCATCAATCATCCAACAACTCAGTCTTCTGTTGGGATATCTCAAGACTTCCTGTCCATCACAAACACACTGTTCAGTTGCTCATAATGTGCGAGGTGTTATTAAGAAGGTCCTTGATCATATTCTGAACAATCCAACTGTTACCTCATCTGTAACCGAGCTTGGGGCAATCGACTTCGCGGGTAGTTGGGATCATTTTTCGTATTTTAGTGCGATGGATAACTTTGACTGGCTTATGGAGGAGCGTGGCATTGAGGAGACCTCTGGTTCGCTATAGTTACAATCTATCTTAATCTAATCAACCTAATAGGGTTGATGAATGTCGCATTATTAATACCTAACCCGTGTTGTATTTTTCCTTGGCAAATGGTCAGCGCGTTGGTGTTGTTCGGTGCTCGGCTCTCAATCTCGGTTCTCGAAGCGGACTGCAACACGACTTCACTTACGCCGACACGACAGCACGCCTAGTGACGGCGTTCTTGGCGCAAAGGATCAGTTTAATTACTAAATACTTCCGAGCTGATAAATCAAGCGACGGGGACAGAATGGTATATATAAGAGTGTACCATCACAGCAATCAGTGTCTCATCACAACACAACAACAATTGACTGACTCTAAGCATACCATCTCACACTTTGAACCCCTCTGACAACATGGCTCTTCCCAAGACCTATAAAGCTGCATTTATCGATGAGAGTGGCTCAAAGCTGGCCCTCAAAGAAGTCGAACTTCAACAACCTGGCCCAGGCTTCATCTTGGCCAAAGTTCTCGCATGCGGCATCTGTCACTCTGATTCGTGGGTGCAGCAAGGCCGCTTTGGAGATTTATTTCCTCGTGTACCGGGTCATGAACTCGTTGGAGATGTCGTTGCTGTCGGTGATGGCGTGACCAACGTCAAGGTGGGCGAGCGTGTTGGTGGTGCCTGGCATGGCGGTAAGTCTCTGTACATTTATAAATTATTATGGCGGTTGGCTGATGATGTTGCGACAAGGGCACGATGGAACATGCCGTTCCTGTCAAACTGGATCATTCCAACTTTGTGACAATGGTGCTATCAACGGCGTGACCATGGATGGCGGATACGCCGAATACGTATTGCTTCACGCCGAAGCTGCGGTTCGAATCCCCTCCGACGCAGACCCCGCCGAAATCGCCCCTCTCCTCTGCGCTGGAGTGACCGTCTTCAATGCCATTCGCAGGATCGGTGTCCTCCAAGGTGGTCTGGTAGCTGTCCAAGGTCTAGGCGGACTGGGTCATCTGGCGCTTCAGTATGCCTCCAAGATGGGATACACCGTCGTTGCCATGAGCGCCGGAAGCGAGAAAAAGGACTTTGCGATGAAGTTGGGCGCCCATCATTACATCGATTCCAGCAAAGAAGATCCCTGCGAGGCGTTGCAGAAGCTTGGAGGGGCTAATATGATCCTGTCAACGGCCCCGAATGCAGAGGCAGTCAGCCCTCTCACAGGAGGTCTTGCGGCTCTTGGTAAGCTGGTCGTCCTCTCACCTCTTGGACCTGTTGAGTTCAATACGGTTCACATGATCATGAAGAATCTCAGTGTGCACGGATGGAACACGGGACATCAGCAAGATTCAGAGGATGCTATCGCGTTTGCGCACACACATGGTATCAAGTGTATCATTGAGAAGTTTGACTTTGCGACTCAGCACCGAGAGGCTTTTGAGAAGATGGAGAGTGGAAAGGTTCGCTTCAGGTCTGTTCTGACTATGTAGATACCTTCTTCTGTGTTGGTTTCACTCTTCATTTCAAATGCGAAATGCGAAATAGCTTGCATCTCGGGTTTGAATTGCGGGGACGTTTTCGGGGATACAGTGCCGAGTTCGGAGCGACCCTCTTATCTCTATCACGAGAAGCCATCAACTGCCGGTTCTAGAACCACTAGCTCCGTGAAGATTCTCCTTTAAACGAGGCATTTTAGATTCTCAATTCTTATAAAATATCCAAATTTGTTCTACAATCACAGTTGAAATATTGAGCATTATGTATTGGGAGACTACCGTGAAGCAGAAAAGGGAAGATCGTGATGGTGCCATCCAAAGCTGCGAGGCTCAGCTCTCCGCCGTTGGCGATGAAAGCATTGTCCCAGAACATGCCGATATTTCCTCCCTTATCGAAAAATTGAGGACGGGGGAGATAACAGCAGAGAAACTGGTCTCTGTTACGATCCGCAGGTAAACCTCTCCCATCGCTATAAGCTAGATGCCAATTGCTAACTCTTTGGCAGGGCCATCGCTTCACACAATGAGGTTCGCACATAGTATGTCCGCCCGCGAACACGACTGACTTTCTTTAGACAAACTGCCTCAGCGAACCTTTGTTCGATAGTGCACTTGAACGCGCGAAAAGTCTCGATGAGTACCTCCAGAAACACAAACAGCTCATTGGTCCTCTCCATGGCATTCCGGTCTCGGTGAAAGACCAGTTCAACGTCGCTGGCGTCGATACTACGCTAGGCTATGTCGGCCGCTCATTCAAGCCCGCCAGCGACAACGCCGTGATGGTGAGCATTCTGGAGAAGCTAGGTGCCGTCATCATAACGAAGACAGTTATCCCCCAGAGCATCATGTATGGCGAAACTGAAAGCCCACTTTGGGGACTGACTACATATCCTGGTAGACCAGAGCTTTCACCAGGTGGCTCATCAGGTGGAGAGGCTACTCTGATGCGAATGTCTGGATCACTTGGGGGCTGGGCAACTGACATTGGCGGTTCAATCCGCGTTCCAAGTCACCTATGCGGCCTTTTTGGACTGAAGCCTTCGTCTGGTCGGTTCTCATACTCCGGTGCAGCGAATTCTCATGAGGGACAGTCTCATGTTCCTTCATCAATTGGTCCCATGAGTCCATCGCTCCCGAACCTCATCACTTTGACCAAGGAATGTCTGCTAGCAGAACCATGGAAGCTTGATCCGGGCGTCGTCCCGATTCCATGGCGACAGGCCGGTTTTGAGGGCGTGCAGAAGCGAAAACTCACCATCGGCATTATCCTTGACGATGGAGTCGTGCGACCTCATCCAGAAATCCAAGAAGCCGTCCGCCGTGCAGTGGCAATCTTCGAAAAGGCAGGGCACAAAGTTATTCCGTGGAGTACAGCAGACCACTCAAGCTGCATCGAGATCCAGGACCAGTTCTACCGTGCAGACGGTGGGGAGGATATCAAGACCGAAGTCGCTGTTGCAGGCGAGCCGATGATTGCGCATGTCGAGGCGCTGGTCAACTCATCCAAACCGATATCTGTGTATGAATACTGGCAACTCAACCGCCGAAAGACGGCAGCACAGGAGGCTTACAATAGGAAATGGACTACAACTGCTGGTCTCGAGGATGGAGAATGCGTCGACATTATAATCAGTCCTGTATCGCCTCATACAGCTGTTCCGCATAGGTCGAGCAGATGGACTGGCTACTCCAAGATATGGAACTTTCTCGACTACACAGCCATGTCGTTCCCATTTGCAAAATTTGGAAGCCCGGGAGATCCAACATCGTCTAGTATATATGTCGCTGCGGCTGACGAAGCACGCCAGAGTTATCTACATGATTATGCGCCGCGCAACGCGATTGATGAGTGGATACGGGGCCTCTACAATCCTGAGGCGATGCAAGGGCTTGATATTGGAGTGCAGATCATTGGAAGGAGGTATGAAGAGGAAAAGGTGTTGGGCGTGGCGTCATTGTTAGAAAAGCTCATCCGAGCTTGATAGAGTTCGTTCACGGAAGATGCGGATACAGGGTATTGACGTGATGAGTAGATATCTAAGAAATCACCGCATTGCCTCAGTATTATTGCACAGTGTTCTTATCACCCAACACCTCCAATATAGCAATAAAAACACCCAACAACGAACCGATGAAACCCTGAAACTTTGGACTTAAGGGATTTGCCAGTCGCTAGGTTACATGTTTGGTTCATATTTCCGTCAGATAGAGTTCTTACAGGGTAAGACGAAAGTCTAATACAGCAATTACGGTTTACACGAGTAAGGATCCTGCTCGGAGATATTCATTTGATACGCCGCAAAAGCCCGAGAATAAAGTGATCTCCAACAAGCTGAAGTCTATCGTCACGATTACCTTTGATGGTCTTTACTGCTACGGCGGCTTCATAACTCTATTTACCGCGATTGACTATACATTCCGCTATCAGCGGAGAAATCCCGCGCCTTGAATGTCGCCATCTTTCCTAACCGCGATAGGAAACCCCTAAACCCACGGACAAAAAGGTCCCATCGTCTACCTGCTCTATCAATCGACATACATATCCGCAGAGCAGATTAAAATTACGGATCAGGCAGCGGAGTCGCGGCACTTGGATAAAAGTCCCACGGGCTAACGTCCCCCATTCGATACTGAGCCCGCGCGATTGCAACGCTAATCCCTGCAGTTCCCCTGAGCGCCAAGTCCAGCATCTAGACGCTCATTCGATCAGCTAGTCCGATCTTCCATGCGCTAACTTTAATCTGGTAGGTCTGTTGATAAGAGCGAGGGAACTTATGGTAATTGCTCTGGAACTTCTGGAGGTCGTTTGAAGCATTTATGGGAGGTCATGCAGCTTTGAGTTTGTGTCGCTGGGGGGCATCACATGTTCCTGCATATACTCCGTAGACGGGGTTGCTTGATCTGGACATATACAGATATTCCAAAGAGGGCGGGACACTCCGTGTAGCCTATATAATGTTGTGATAACGCCGTTGATCTGCCAAGGTCCTCTCTTCAACCACTCGCTCTGGTATCCTGTCACTCTTTGGCTGCTCCACACTCTTTATTGCATTGTTTGTCACTCTTTACAAGTCACTCTTTATATCACACTACACACATTCATTATGGTCCGTCTAGGATTGACGGCTCTGCTTTTCGCAGGGCTGTCCGCTGCCGTTCAAGACACTGAGCAGGGTACCGCTGTTACGCACGTCCCAGGTGCCTACATCTTCGAGTTTGAGGAGAACCACGTACGGATCTCACCACCAACTGTCCCTTCGCTGCTAACAGTAGTAGGATACTGCCAAGTTTTACAGGACTGCTGATGACAAGTACACCACCCGCGTCAAGTTCGACTACGACCTGTTCAAGGGCGTTTCTATCCAGTTTGACGATGTTTCTACCGCCGAGGACATGGCTGCCAAGATGGCGGCTCTTCCCGCTGTCAAGAACATGTGGCCTGTCAAGGTCTACAGCATTCCTAAGCCTCGCATTGAGTGGACTGCCACGCCTGGCATGAAGGCTCCTCTCAAGAAGCGTGATCTGAATGATACTGCTGATACATTCTCACCTCACGTTCAGGTCCAGGTTGATAAGCTTCGGGAGAAGGGTATCACTGGCCATGGTATCAAGGTCGCTGTTGTCGACACTGGTGTAAGTCTTATACTCTTGACTTTAGGTCCTGGCTGACATTATTAGATTGACTACAAGCACCCTGCTCTTGGTGGTTGCTTTGGTCCCGACTGTCTTGTTTCCTTCGGTACTGATCTCGTTGGTGATAAGTACGATGGCTTCAATGCCGTTTACCCCGATGAGGACCCCATGGATTGCCAAGGCCATGGATCCCACGTCGCTGGTATTATTGCTGCCCAAGAGAACGAGTACGGTTTCACCGGTGCTGCTCCTGGAGTCACCCTTGGTGCTTACCGAGTCTTCGGTTGCTCTGGAGAGGCCGGTAACGATGTTCTCATCGCCGCTTTCAACCAAGCCTACCAGGATGGCGCTGACATCATCACTGCTTCTATCGGCGGCCCCAGTGGTTGGTCTGAGGAGCCCTGGGCCGTCGCCGTCTCTCGCATCGTTGAGAAGGGTGTCCCTTGTACCGTCTCTGCTGGTAACTCCGGTGATGTCGGTATGTTCTACGCCAGCACTGCTGCCAACGGTAACAAGGTCATGGCTATCGCTTCTTACGACAACAGCGACTACGTCTCTCTTCTGAATATCTCTCACTACACTGTTGACAACAGCAGCAAGAAGATCGACTTCGGTTCCACTGCTGGCAGCCCTGCTGCTTGGGGCAACGTCACCCTCCCTCTTTGGGCTCCTAACCTGGATCCTACTGTCCCCAACGGCGGTTGTGATGCTTACCCTGATGACACTCCTGATCTTAGCAAGTACATCGTCTTGGTCCGTCGCGGAAGCTGTACTTTTGTTCAGAAGGCCCAGAACGCTGCTAAGCATGGCGCCAAGTACTTCCTCGTCTACAACAACGCTGCCAGCGGTGCTTCAGCCATTGATGTCTCGACCGTTGAGGGCATCGTTGCTGCTGGTATGGTCCCCGCCAAGACTGGTGTCAAGTGGGTTGAGCTTCTCAAGGCTGGATCTACCGTCACCCTCGAGATGTCTGATGGCTCTGATGGAAAGGTCATTCTTGAGGAGAGCAAGAACAATGTTACCGGTGGCGCTGTGAGCACTTACTCTTCTTGGGGTCCTACCTGGGAACTCGATGTCAAGCCCCAGTTTGGCTCTCCTGGTGGAAACATCCTCTCGACCTACCCTCTCAAGAAGGGCGGTTATGCCGTCCTTTCTGGAACTTCCATGGCCTGCCCCTTGGTTGCTGGAGTTATTGCCCTTATTGCCGAGGTCCGTGGTACTCTTGACCCTGAAGTCCTTGAGAACCTCTTGTCGTCTACTTCCAACCCTACTCTTTTCAACGACGGAGCCAAGTTCTACGACTACCTTGCCCCTGTCCCTCAACAGGGTGGTGGTTTGATCCAAGCCTATGACGCTGCGTACTCTACCCTCCTGTTGAGCCGCTCTAGCTTGGCTTTCAACGACACCGACCACTTCACCGAGGTTCTCAACTTCACTCTTCACAACACTGGTAAGACAGATCTCGATCTCAGTATCTCTCATGTTCCTACCAAGAGCGTCTACACTCTTGCCAAGGACAGCATCTATGCTTCTGAGTTCCCCAACGATGTTGCCGATGGCCACGCCAGCCTCAAGTTCAGCGAAGCCAAGGTCAGTGTCGGTGCTGGTGACTCTGTTACTATTGAGGTCATCCCTACTCCTCCCGAGGGTCTTGATGCCAAGCGTCTCGCACTTTGGTCTGGCTACATCGCCGTCAACGGCACTGGTGTTTCCCTGTCTCTCCCCTACCAAGGTCTCACCGGTTCTCTCCACGATTCCAAGGTCCTCGCCTCTGACGATACCTGGATCAGCAAGTCCAACGACAAGGACGAGCTCAACCCCGTTCCCGCAAACACCACATTCCTTCTCCCCATCAAGGGCCAGAACGCTACTGACGAGAAGCCCGCTCCTGCTCTGGCATGGAAGCTCGCCCTCGGATCCGCCAAGCTTGAGGCTGAACTCATTCCCGTCTCTGGTAACTCTACTGCCAAGAGCCTGGGAGCACCTGCTGGCTTCCCTACTCTTTGGAACCCCATGGGCAAGGGCTCCGTTGTCTGGAATGGAAAGTTGGCTAATGGAGGTTATGCACCTGCTGGAAAGTACAAGGTTGCTTACAGGGCTCTGAGAATCTTCGGTGATGAGAAGAAGGAGAGTGATTGGGACAAATCGGAGTCGCCCGTCTTTGGTGTGAGGTACCCTTGAGTATCATGATAGCTCGGAACATTATGAAACGACTTTGATGTTAGTACGGACAGCGGTGGTGGATGAAATGTAGCTAGCAGTCATTTGGCCATATCATTCATTGTTAATGGAATCTCTTTATGTCTCCACATACTATCCAGTATTCTTAGTCTTTTGGCTTCCAACCTCCAGTCCATCTTATCTTGCGGCTACTAGATACCCGAGTCATCCTGGAAGATATGGGCATTCCAAAGGTTCGTATCATTCTTGAACCACTTATTCCAGTTATCACAAACCCTGTTCACCTCCTTCATCTTCTCGGGATACTGATCCAAGATCCTATTCAGCAATTTCTGTTGCTCCAGGATCTGAATGGCCAGACCACTAGATGCGTGCCATGCGATGTGGCAGTGGAATAGCCAAGATCCAGGGTTGTCAGCCTTGAAGGCAACGACAAGATATCCTCCAGCTGGAAGAAGTGCCACGTCTCGACGAGGAGGGTTGTCGAACTTAAGGTTCACCTTCCCTGTGTCCAGGTCTGAGAAGTTTGTGCCTTGCGCTAGAAGGGCAAAGTCATGGCCGTGAAGATGGAGCTGTTATACATTAGGGAGAGTCCTTTGGGGGATGTAATTCGCTTACAGGATGAGCAACAGGAGCAAAAGCTCTGTTGGGCTTGCTCTGCATCGGAGCTGGGGGTGCTGTGATGGCGATGTAGACCCATTTATCCTTCTTCTCGTCAGGTACAACGAGATCAACGGCGTAGTCAGGATTCCACGTAGTGTTCTTGAGGTTAAGAATTGTAGGGTTGGAGAAGTTGAGCCAGAGTGGGTTCTCGCCAAAGGCCCACCAGGTGAAGTTGTCCATCAGCTCGGGCCTGTGAGCAAACTTGGACAGACCAATGTCGAACTGGCTCTTAGTGTCTGGCACGATAAGGTTAGATGAATAATGCAATGTCAGGGGAACTGTGACTTACAGTTGATCTTGACCTTGTCAACATTCCACTCATAAACCGGGCTGAGTCTATCATAGGCCTCATCTCGGCATTCCAAAGAGTAATTCTCTCGGAATGTTGTTGGCACAAGTTTGCTCGATGCGTTGTACCGTAGGATACCTTGACGTTCATCAGGCTCATTACCCGGCTCAAAGCCCTTGCAGCCAGTTGCTCCAACGGTTCGGACCCAGTAGTTGCCGTCTGGGTTTGCAGGCATTTTCGTAGTGTTGGTGGGATTGGCATCAAGGACGATATGGTACCTCTGACCTGTTCATATCGGTGAGAACGAACTACAGCCGATCGTGATGAGGAAATATGCTTACCGATTCCTAGGACAAGGTGAGAGACTGAGTAGGGATGGATCGGCACAAAGTCGGTCGACATAACAGTGAAGTTGTGATTATCAATGCTGAAGATCCATGTTGTGTCGACGGAAGTGTTGATCACACGAAGAACATACTTCTTGCCCTGATATATGTCAGTTTTGGAATATAGTTCAGTGCAATCGAATAACTAACCTTGGTAACTGTCATGTTGAATCGCTCACGAGGGAAACTACCAGCAAAGTTCCCCACGCCATTGATCAAAACACCATTCATCATAGGTCTTGTAGGATTCGGCACCAACTCTCTCTGCCACGACTGGAATGCACTGCGGTGGCTCCAATCGGTGATAAGAATAGGGTTTCGTCCCTCATCGAACGGCGCAGAAGACGGCCCGTAAATAGTGATGGGACCAGCCAAACCATCAGCATACTGCAGAGAATAATGGCTATGATACCACGAAGTACCGTATTGCACAGCACGGAAGGTGTAAGTATAACTGTCTCCAGGAGCAATAGGGCATTGAGTTACGCCATTGACACCGTCCATCTCAAAGGTCTCAAGCTGACGTAGACCGTGCCAGTGAATGGTTGTACCGTTGTACTTGAGATGGTTGTGGACAGTGACTTTGATCAAGTCGCCCCAGCAGGCTTGGATCCAAGGGCCGGGATACTTGCCATTGAAGACCTTGCCAAATGGATTGTCGACACCATCGCCGTTGATGGATTGATCAGTAACATTGAGGTGATACTGGTCTCAGTCAGGAAAGCCCAAGTCAATGCTGATGAACGCGGCTTACCTCTCTTGTGATTCCAATCGGCCAAAAGTTCTCATAATCAGTCTTGGTAGTGAAGTTCTGCCCGTATGGACCCTTCAACCAACACGAGCGATCATCTTTAGTTGTGCATGGCTTCCAGCCCTTGAGATCAGTGTAGTTGCATGTGAAGACCTTGCCGTCCTGGTCAGGGCCACTTGGTGATTCGAAGTATGGGTAGTTTATCTCTGGGGTGGAGTGCCCGTGGGTGAAGGTCATGACATCTTGATGCGGCCCCTCGTTGGAGACGGACGGGTAGTGAAATACCGCCACAAAAGACAAGACGACAGCCTTGCAGGCGTCTGTAATCCACATCTTGACTCAATCTGATGAAGTATTTTGACAATAATATGGTATATATCTGTCAATTGACTCAAAAACAGAGCATCAATTACAGAGCTAGAACGACGAGTTTAAAGGAACGCCGGACCATGGGCGACTCGCTTTTTCACTCTGTCCACGAAAACTCTCTTGTCTCGTCACATATCCCATTCCTGTACGTGACAAGCCACTTTCTTCAGCCGTTGTCCAACCCAACGCCGACCACGCCAATCATTACGCGCCGAGAATCAATACTTTGCGAAACTATCGTATTCCTAGCAGAATGGCGTTTTCACTGGGGTTCCTCAGCGGGTGCGGGGGATGCGTTGAATGGAGAGGGGTTTTGACGGTGCTGTACTGTATTCAGCCAGCCACGAGTTGGGCCTGTCAGCAAGGGAGGCATAAGCGTGAGGGGACTTTGGACATGGCGTCATGTCTCGTTCTCTTTGCTTGTTGCACTACTTCTGTCTTTTCGTCAACATTCCGACAATTCTCTGTAATGGTGGTGCTGTGTTGCGATGATTTCCTGACCTCGGGGGGAAATATCAGACGACCCCAAATACACCAAAATTCGCTGGCGTTCCACCCCTCGAGGGACTGGGTCATTTTTTATTCCCCCCCTAGCCTGTGACACGCATAGAATGCGTATGCCGCAAGCCACGCCAACGACGCAAGGGAGACGGTTCTGGCGTCAGTGAGCTAGGCTGGGCAATAGATCAGCCATGAGCTTGCCGACCGCTCTATACTCTCTGCACTAAGAGTGTGCCACTTCATCTCTGACGTCAGTGCTATCTCGAGTGATCTCTATTTATTCAGCACATCCCAACCACCTAGTTGCGTAGTCAATTGCACGACTTCCATCTCTTCAAATTATCCTTTTTCTTCCCTCGAGTATTCTCAATTGCATACAAAATGGATTCTCTCACAAAAATCGTCAATGGCAGGGTCGTCACCAACACCGATGTTCGTACCCCTCATCATATATCTTCATTGCTAATGCTCGACAGGTCAAACCTCCAAATGGATGGACCGTCAGATACGAAGACTTCGGCAGCCCAACTGAATGGGGCGATGATGGAGAGGTCGCAGATCTTGTCAGCGGTTACGGCATTTCCGGAGTGGTCAAGCCGCTGTTTAGGACCCGGTACAGCAGCAGTGAGGTCATTTTTGTGATTGAGATCAACGAGCAGTATTACATCTACGATGGCCAGAGTGGACGAGTGCAGCGAATTGTTACGCCGACGGATCTGACCGAGATTGTGGAATTCATCAATGAGCAGGGTTGGTTCAGGCTCGAGACTGAGGATCTCGGGTGATCGAAGTTGTGCATAGTATCGAATCTATTTTGCAGTCATATATCTACAGCCGTCAATCACACCTCTGGAGATACACTTTAATTGATTGAGACGCTTTACAAAAAGGACAGTCTGAAGTCAATTTGTCTGAAGCCGATAACTGCCTCCTGGACTTTCTCGAGTGTTATATTCCCCCGCCAGAGTCAAGATCTTCTAAGCTCAGCATTCTGCCACTCCAACTTGGCATGCCAACCTTTAAAGGCGAGGATGGCTTGAATGGCCCGACAGCTCTTACCGCTAGTAGCTAGAATATCCTCACCATAGTCCTCGATGTATTTGTTCACCTCAGTCGTTGTAGAGTAGATCAAGGTATTGAGCAATTGTATCGGCAGTTGGTATATTGCCTGAACGGGGCTTACAATGGTGTTTCTTTGAGTCGATAGAGCCCACAGCTGTTGCTTACATCACGCACCTCACTTGTTGGAACTTTGTGATGGCATCTGCTGCTAAGAACATCGGTGGTGAGGTTGTGAATGATTAGAGCGGAACGAAGATCGCTAGTCTAATGGTCTGTTCCTGATGAGTTTTCAGTTGTAGCCAACGAAGGATGCCAATCAACAGCGAGTTTGGAGACGCCATACATGAGTAGATTATGTTTCGAGGTCTGAGCCGTTGCGCTACTAGTAATGACGGTGCATTTCGTTGTTCTATTGGAGACCTATCTCTGCTTTGGCAGCTGGCTCGCTGGGGTCTGAGATAAAAGCTTCAGTGAATGTGGCAGTTGTAAATTTAGCTGACGTCAATCCCATCCCAAAGCACGTCTTATAGACTAAAAGGTGAGTTACAAGTGGGATGAATGATGGCGACTTCTCCATCAAGTCTTGGAACGTCCTGTTATTGATGATCGATGATGACATCACATGGCTTTAGGTATCCACTTATTTTAGTAATTCGTGATATCAGATATATTAATTGCTTGATATCTACGTTTGAGACTCAGCTCCGATATGGAATTGAACACTTTCGGGCTCCATCTGAAGCTGGGGAACGTAGCCCATCGCAACAGAGCCAGCAGCTCTGCCAATCCCTCATCAAGAACCTCCCTAACCTTAGTGACGAGAGGGTCAGCCGTGCCTTGAAGACTAACGTCAGTCTTGATGCCATGTCTAACAGCTAGTGCCGTTATCTCTTTACTCTATGTCAGTGCCACGTCCAATGGCCACTCCAGAACGACCTTGATTCATCTGCAATGCAGGCTGAGCAGGTATGAAGTACTTAACATTGTCGTAAGAAACGACTATGAAATCGGCCTCGGAGTCATTGGCCAAGCTCTCGGAGTTGCCGCACGCCTTGATAGTGTCGGTGAGCTTGTGTAACCCGATTGACTAGCGACCAGATTGGACGGATTAGATACAAAGAGCCACGATATCGTACCGCGGCCATTCAGGGAGGGGTCTCAGGTAAGGGAGGACATCCCGGTCACCGCCGGCGGGTTCTAGAACGTCGATGGCCGTGAGACCTGCATGACCAACGCATGCTGGTGCAATGTCGATGCTTGGATTTGAGGGGATAAGAGTCCTGATGGAATTAGTCACTGGAGATGAATGATTGGTTACAATTTATGGTTATGCAATACACTTTCTCTTTTGTAGAAGTCATCCGTTGACTGTGACCTTAAAATTCTACTGAGACGGACCATTGCCTAATATGGACAGCGGAGCGACCTCCTCTATAAATAATACTCTCTCCTCACGTCGGGACTTGATTACGGTCGCTCGAATCAATTTTCCCGATTTGGACCACTGATATCACAGCATTAGAGTCAGAAATGCCCTCAAGATTGCAGCCACAAACCTAGCGCTTACTCCCAGAGGTCGGTCGGGGATTGACCCGACTTGATCGCTGGAGGAAAAGGGCATCTTCCGGAATAATTCTCTCCCACAAGGAACGGCCCGTTGCGTTGTTGATGGAGCCGGAATCCTTCTGCTTGTGCGCATACGTAAGCGGCCTCTACGCGTCTTCTGTGTGAATGAACATCCATTGCTATCATTCGTGCCCCGCTTGGGGCTCTGGATACCTAGCTACCTAATCTGCCAGTAGCTTCTTGACTGCACCTGCAAGACAATGCATGATTGGGGTTACACATGAGCTTACGAGATCGCCGAGCATTTGCGTAGCATCACTACCGTCCCAGAGCGGATGTCACTTGGTAAGCAGATGGCTGTCGTCTTTGAAATCACAAAGATCTCAAGTTCGTGAATTCCTATTCTCTGGGCGCTGCTTCCCGGAGATATATCAATCGGGCTTACGATACCAAAATTCCCCACATAAGATTTCATCATAGAGGCGGGATAACAGTCCGTTGGATCATCTGAGTCAGATGCCGTGAGCCTCGGTAGATATTAATAGGTAGTCTGTGAATGACGAACCTGCTAGTTTGCCATCATTTGCGTGATTTTAAGGGACATAACGACAAGCGCCAGCTCTGATCATCAGTCATGAAGTCATATTTTAGATTGTAATGGAACGAGGCTTGAGAAGGTAAACGCCCTTTGGCTGTGGCAATGTTCCATTGCAAGGTTGAGCCGTTTCGTATCTCGACAATGGGGCCTCGAAGCGTCATGCGAGATACGAAAATTGCAACCTATAGCCATGAGTACGAGCAGCGACCCCCATTCCACTTTAAGACATATGAATCACCACCCCCAGCTGATTCAATGTGCAAGGAAGTCGACTTCTCTCATCTTGGAAACGTCCCCCGCCATTGCATATGCCGCTGTAACGCATGTCCACTATGACTCTTATGCAGTCACGTAAGCAACCGTTCGCGGACGTTGTCCGCCAAGAGAGTTTATTACTGACACCTACGCTTTTGGAAGGACCCTGAGCTGTGCCTCGACACTAACGCGTGGGATGCTTATCCGCTGAAAGACAGTGCGGCTGGAAATGCTTATATGCACGCCGGGTCCTTCGTGCTTAGCAGGGGTGGATGGATCTGCGCGAGGCCTTCCCCGGCTTGACCGGGCAAGGAGGGGGATGGGGATTGGCCAACATACGGGATTTCTATGGTCAAGTTGTACAATATTGCATTCATATATGTCATTGTATACCTTACCACCCGAAATGCTGATTTGAAACAGACTAGGATCAAAGTATATGCCGGAAAGTATTTTATTTTTAGATGGCACTAGATAACGTCTAACGTCAAAGTGGAATGCATCTCCAAGAACATTATACGGTATGTTATGCAAATCCCGAATATCGTGAAAGTCTTCGAGAGACCTTTGACGAATAAGCTTTGTGGGAGAGGCTCCAAAGGGCTGACTTTGAGTAGTAAGCCAGCCTCAATATGGCTTATGATCATGTACGTTCGGCTTATTGTCGATAGTCGGAAGCCGCCAAAGATACAGCGGTCAGGCAGACGTATATTTCAGCAGAGTAGGTAGCACAGCGGCTGTAAATTGCAGCTGGAAACCAATCAGGTGATAAAGTAATGAATGGCGTGCACCCCGTGGGGAGAACAAGCTTTGTGCACCCGGCAGTTTTGACGCCGAGGGGGGCTGGAGGATTAGGTGAGAATGCAGGCTGACCAGCGCCCCCAAAATGTCTTGATAGCCAGAAAGCTGACCAGACTCGCCTGCGTATGCTCTGCAGTGGCATTTGAGACTCTTTTGAACTTAAAAGAGGGATTAAACAGCCTCGAGAAGAGTATGATCCCGAGCAAATCTCCAGTCTGCGGTTAAAGTGAAGAAGCTGTTGGCAGATGTCTCCTCCGAAACTAGAGGGATTGGTCCAGCTCATATTCTTAGGCAAATGATTGGTTGATGGTATAATCTGTAGCCTGACTCGTGTTGTCAACCTGAAGCAGCGCAACACAGTGGCCCTCATACCCCAAGACACCTATCTTATATCAGAAGAGCCATTTATCCATCATGTTCGGCACTCTCCAGTTCAACCATTCAGCAAACGCAGGGCCCACCTTCGTCGAACGAGCAGACGGTGCCGCATTCAGCGCCCTGGGCAATAACGTCTTACAGCACACGGCATGCGACCAGTGCCGCCAGAAGAAGCTCCGTTGCACGGGGCGCAAGACAGGCTGTGAGCGCTGCAAGGCATGTTCTACAGAGTGTACTTATACCCAACTCTTTGGGAGCAACGTGCGCCGCAAGGATCGAAAGCGGACGGCCCGACAGAATGATGCTGCTGCGCGGTCGCAGTCACCGTCATCTGAGCAGCAGTCTGAATCGGATACTATGCAGAGCACGGCTGCCGTTACCAACAGAACCTCCCCGAGCGCATCGGCGCAGGCAGGGAATAGTGGCGATGAGAACGGCAGCAATTCTTCTGTTAATCCCACGGCGAATCCATTGGAAGCAACGCTCCTAGAAGATGCGGCCATGGGCAGCAACACTTCGGGAGATGAATTTGTGTTCTTCGATTTGGATCCCTCCACTTTTGACCGTAAGTTCTTTTCTCTCTCAACATGAATTGCAAGTCACTAAGCCTTCCTTTCGCAAAATCAGTGCCAGACTCCAACTCATTGCCGGATTTTCACTGGTCACCATATAGTATACCTGGAGTTCCTTCACCACGCAGCACACAGCCCGACACCTTCAACTTTTTGGATTCTCGCTCGTCAACAGCCACAACAGCGACGCGTATAATCAGCAATCCTGTTAATGTCAGCAACAGCACCTGTGCCGGTCGATGTCTCAAGGTCATGAAGTCACTGCTCGAGGAGCTTGAAACACGCATGCAAGATATGAGGCCCTGCAAAGCAGACGTTGCACTGTCGTTTCAAAAACAATCCTGTATCGAATGCACCCAGGTAGTCCGCTGCAAGAGTTGCTACACAGACCCAGACGCCATGTTGTTTCTTGCCATGATTTGCGATAAACTCATCATGCTCAACAAGAAGATAATCTGGTACACGAGGGAGGGTGCTGATTTAGAGCAGCAGTTGCGCGTGGGTGAATACGATGTAGACCAGACTGAAGAATGGGGCAGTATGTTGCAGCTTCTTACAGTGGTGCAGCTGCGGAAGATCAAGGCGCTGGTAGATGATATTGAGAAAAGTCCAGCAATCGAGGGGAGACATGCTCAGCTTATAATGCTAAAGAGTGTGAAGCAGCAGGTCATTGTGCTTCTAGGGAGGATTAGAGAGGCGTTATTCAAGGTTGTTGATGAGCCATAGACAAGCTCGATAGAACGGGTCGAAGACAAGACAATTTAGACAGACTATATATTATCTATCAGGGATAGCGTACAAATATACATCGTTCAGCACTCTGGAGTCCCATATTCGGAAGTTGTTCGGTCATTCAAAAGGAGAAATATCAATCACAAGAACCCAATGTCGCTTTTTGCAACCTAACAAGGCAACTTCCGGCGGTTGGCATATGGTAATTCTACATACAGCGAGATCAAACTCCCCATATCAGTACATTCAGTGTTATCCATGCCATTCCCGATTTCCTAATCTTGTCATCTCACGTCCTAGATCGGACCCCTCCCGAAATCGAACATGCAGGTCCTTTGTTTACCACAAGACATCACAATGGGTTTCACTCAATTAGTCAATATCTACATTGACCGGTTCCCAGTTATACCTGCCCCCCATTTCGGTAACATTCTGCTTACATTCAACTATTACGTTGCAAAGTTTGCAAGACAAGCAGTCAGCAGACAATAAATCACTGAAGAACGGGGTTCAAGGACTTTGGTCTAAGACAAGCTTTGGCCCCCAGAGAGAGCGGCTGACTAGCCTTTTGGGCGCTGTTGCTGAGCCATCTGTTTAGATCAAATTGGGAAGGATCCGGGAAATAGTTCTCGTCATGGGTCACCATGTAAGCACTTGTGAAGAGCTCGGTCTGCAAACCATGTCAGTCGTGTTATGTCGAATCTCCAGCTGTGACACGGCTTTGTAATGTCGTTAATGAAGATTCTTAGGCGGCTGCATCAATACCCTCATTTGACTTTAAGCGATACGGTAATGAAGAAGAGGTGCTCAAGAATTAGTTACAACCGAAATTGAGGTTTGTTAATTTTGGTGCTAGAGTAATCTCTCCGCAGAATGACACATAGCTTGTCAATTAGTCCCCTAGAAACTCGTCAAATCCTATCTCTCTAAGAATATTGAACTCAAGCTCTTACATCACTTGATCACATCTAACTTATATAGCCTTAGATCACCGGGCCGGTCAATCTAATTGACAAAAGTATCATCAATATTCACCACAATTTCCAGTTGCTCATGAAACCTTTGTGGGAGAAAGCATCAGCAAGGCGCTATTTCATCGCCCTATAGATCTGTGAACCCCTTCGACTCCCCATACACAAACTCGTATACCTCACAGCATTTGACCATATATAACATAAATCTCGTTTAAAATTATTCTTCTTCCCAACGTCACGGCCGTATACATCCTCCCCCGACTTTGAAGGAGCGATTTACTGGAATTGACTTGAAAATCGCCGGGGAAAAGTGTTATGAACTACCATATCTCTTGTGGCCTTTATCGATCTTAAAACGTATACGGCCGCGAGTTGTTGACCGAACGAATCTCCATATCTTTCCAGAATGGATAACGATGGCTTCTAAGTACATTACTAGAAGCAAGGCACGTACTGGGGTAGATATTGCTAGGAAGGGGCCGAGGTAGGACGCCAGTGAGTAAAAGTAGATATGGTAAATTATGAGACCGGCCCAGTATAAAGTGAGCTATCGCGAATCAGTTTACATGGTCTTTAAAACTCATGACTGTTGATCGACGTACCAGTACGCCCAGAACGCTGCTACCATATAGGGCCAACTGTCCGGTAGAGGACTTGCCGTTGAGTCGAAGCCAAGCTTCCACGTTCGTTGGAGTTAAAAGAAGTGACATTATGACTATTTGTTTGCTGAGCGGTGAATAATGACGTTGGTGGAGAAGATGCCTCTAGTGTTTTATACTTCCTGTTGCCGCACAAGCGTCTGAACTGTCAGCTTCTAAGCCTCTCACTGCTCTTCCAAAATCACAATGACACTCGAATAATAATTCACACTGCTTACACTAAATTGTCATATGATAATTTGTATCAAGTGTTAAATCCCCCACTAATCATGGCGTCTAATGCGATGCAACTTGAGGGTTCGGGTAATTGCCAGATTAGGAAACAAGCCGACATGGTCAACAGCCAGAGCTTGCAGAGCAAGAAAGGTAACAGGCCGCCCGATTACACAAGGTGACTCCAATAAACTTGGCGGCCGCTGAGGAATTTGAGGCTGAGGGGGAGGTTAGACCAGCTGCTAGACGAAGGCCAGGGTGGGGATTCTGCACAATAGATCGGTTATGTGGTGATAGAACGTGCATAGCCCAACCAGAAAGAAACAAGGTGATAACTAGTCTGAGCTTCAGGTTTCCTTTCACATGGCAAGAAGAGAACTCACTTTGGCGGTGACAACTACACGAAAGACAAGCTGTGTACAAGCTCATGACTGATGTCTATCAGAGATGAGTCCATGATGCTGTCTCCTCTTAGGCGATTCCTAGTGAGACGGTTGATAAGCTGAACAACTGCTCTATGAATGAGCTTCTCTGTCAGCAGGTTTACGCTTACCTCAAGTCGAGTCCTGGTTATCCAATCGGACTAACTCTAGCGCATGATGCAGCTCGGATACACATCTCCCAACGCAGTAATGTTCCGCACTATGTTAAATGGAACATAACCCAATTGAATAACAACCGTCGCGCATAATTCAATTGGCATAATAAGACAATATGTCCGAGTATTGCACAAATATAATTGAATCAACCGCACGAGAGCATTAACTTCATCAACCAGTACAGCCATAATGAAGTCGCCAGCCAGCGATACCCAAAGCCTGTATTCAACCACCAGCACTAAAAATGGACTCCCTCCTCGTCCTCTTTCTCTGCGCCGCTGGGCTCTGCATAGCCTTCAGTATTGCCAACTCCTGCTGGTCACAACTCCGGTACGACGCTAAAGGCAACACCAACGGCTGTCAGCATGCTTCGCATATACCCTCCCTATACCCCTTCACCTTACGCTTCTTCACTGATGCTGTCAAGGTAGATAAGGAGAAGAACGTTCCTGAGTTAATAGTGAAGCGGTATGGGAAGATGAAGCGCGCTGGAGCGTTTGAGCACTATACTCTTGGGAACTATCAATGATTCGATAAACATTAAGACTGTACTCTTGAGATGGCTCAAAGGCTCTAGAGTGGGTGAGAGAAGAAGCAATACGATCCGATCTTTGCTTGGAAGTGGTATCCATGTACTTGATGGACCAAGATGGGAACATCAACGGGATATTCTCCGACCTTGTTTCGTATGGAGTCAGATATTCGGTCTTGGACAACAAAAAGCGAACATTCAGTATTACCCAACAGAATTTTCCAGCTAGGCACTGCCAACACATATTGCTCAGGCTTCATGCTTTAGTCTTGTTGTTGGTACAACTACTGGGCTTCTGTCCAGCGTGTCTGTCATTTCAGAGGTGGCGTGTCTATCATTGGACATCAGAAAAGCATATACTTTGGCAAACAACAATCCCGTTGATGGAGTTGCGTCATAGCGGCTTTTGACCTTGCGCAAGCTTGGTTTTCTTATCAGTCTAGCCTGATGGGAGAGTAATGGATTTGATAGGGTTGGAAAGAGTCCCCATTATGTCTTGGAGGAATTGGCTTCTGATGTACACTAATCGTTAGCTACTGGGTGTTCCAAAGGCCATATTGTTCGCCAAGTTTATAAGTACTAGCCAAGAACTGATCATATCCAGTCCCTTGCACATCTGTATCGTTCATTTGCCAATGCCTGTCCCGTGCCTCTTTCTGTGAACCAGGGTCACGTTCAATGTCAAACGGAGTTAGTGCGCATAAATCCGGATTAAGCCCGATCGCTATGACGCTTCGATACACTGAATAGATGAAGTAGAGGGGGTCATTTTCTCTTCAATACAACCTTTCAATCTTGAGGCAGTCTCATCGCATTGCCTCACCCTCACCATCCAGCTATCAGCACTTTAATTTAAGCTTATATATCATGTCCCGCTACGCTGATGTTCACAAGAACACTTCTGGCCCAGGTGATGCTCGTCCAACAGCCCTGCAAATCGTGCGCGATGAAGGCCTCGAGGGCGCTTTGACGGATAAAGTCTTCCTGATCACTGGTACTTCTGCGGGAATTGGCGTTGAGGTTGGCCGTGCTATTGCTGCAACCGGCGCCCGTGTTTTCCTCGCTGTGCGGGATCTTGAGAAGGGCAAGGCTGCGTGCTCTTCTTTTTTGAAGTCTGGTCAGGTTGACTTAATACTTCTTGATACTTCCGATATGTCCTCCGTTCGCGCATGCGCCGCTGAATTCCTGGAGAAGTCATCTTCACTCAATGTCCTCATCAACAACGCCGCCATCATGGCGACACCTACACGCATTGAAACAAAGGATGGTTTCGAACAACAACTAGCTACTAACTATCTCGGCCACTTCCTTCTCTTCTGGCTCCTCAAAGATGCCCTCCTCAAAGGTTCAACTCCAGAGTTCAACTCCCGCGTCGTGAACGTATCTTCCTCGGGCCACCACGCTTCAGAGATCATCTACGATGATTTCCAGCTCAAAGCGGCAGATGCTTATAATCCTTTCAAGGCCTACGGCCAGAGCAAGCTTGCCCAAATCTACATGTCCAACTACATTGACCGTGTTTACGGGCCAAAAGGCCTTCACGCTACTAGTCTCATGCCGGGTGGAATCGCATCAAACCTCCAGAAGCATCTCCCTGAATCGGTGCACAAGGACATGAAGGAGAATCCAACAACGATCAATTTCATGAAAAGTCCCGAGCAAGGCGCTGCGACTACGGTTCTGGCAGCTGTTGGTAAAGAGTGGGAGGGCAAAGGCGGGAAGTACCTTGAGAACTGTCAACCATCTATGCCACAGCCGTTGATCCCTGGTATGATGGGGTATAAGGATTACGTCTATGATTCAGAAAAGGAGAACCGAACTTGGGAGCTTACTTTGGAGACCTTGGGTCTCCAGGAGACGTCCTAGGGAATGGGCGAATGATGGCTAAGCAGGTCTGTTGCGCTGGAACCTGTGTTGGACAAATGACTTCGAAGCTACCAACGCTATGAGTAGTCAGAGGACGTGAGTATTGCCGAAATGGTTGAAGGGGTTCATCTCAAATACAAGCCTAAGCCACAGGAGTGCAGATAGTTCTCTCGTTCTTTTCATAATGTCCTGTACCCTGATCACGTTACTTACATACAGCTTCAAGATCATATTGATTGATAGTTAAAGCTTAAGACATCTCAACGACACATATCAAGCCAACACTCAAGAGCATATTACTCACTCAATTTTATAGAGCCGATCCACGGTGTACCGTAGATTACTGACTCTATTGGCACTTCATGTTAGGTAGACAATATGTTACAATGTTATGTGGTTCAAATAGGCCATAATTCTTCTATTCCTCTCA
Organism: Fusarium mangiferae; assembly: GCF_900044065.1. NCBI lineage: Eukaryota > Fungi > Ascomycota > Sordariomycetes > Hypocreales > Nectriaceae > Fusarium > Fusarium mangiferae. The sequence goes on from NW_024573938.1 coordinate 244,723, forward strand.
TCTACCCTATGCGCAAATAGCATCCACAGCTTGGTTGATCCAAAACTGGTTCGTAGGGTTAGGATCATCCATGGTCTTCTGAGCAATTACTTTCAGATCATCCATCCTCAGATACTCATCAAGACCAATCTCCTCCTTCAGGAATGGGTTGAAGCGAATATACTTTGTATCCTTGTGCTCATCTCTCTCATTAAGATGCGTCATGTGTCGTGAAAAGTCCTTGCCCTTGGCGTTGGTGTTGGTAGCAAAGTCCATGACCTTGGACGCTACGCCAACAACCTTGATCCAAGACTGCTTTGCCTTGCCTGGGCTGACGTAGCCAGTACCGAGGCTGATAACGCAAGAGATTGGAGGCGCAGGGTCTTTGGGGTCAACGAGCTCAAAGCGTGTGTACCAGAGCTGATCAATAGGGTTGTTGTTGAGAAGGCCGCCGTCCCAGAACACCAGCTCGGGCTTATCCTCAGGAAACTTCACTTCAGGGAAGAATGTTGGGGCAGCGGATGTTGCGCGAGCTGCGATGCTAATGGTGAGTTTGTCACCGTGCTTGAGTAGAGCATCGTTGACTTTGGACTTGGCGTAGATAGTCTTGTCCTTGTATGTTCGCATCAACATGGACTCAGCTCTGTTCTGGGCAGTAGTACAGCAGAACCTGTCTGATGTCAGCGACGTATTAGAAAGGTGGAGGGATACTCACATCCGTGCACCACCTTCGTGCTGAAGAGGGGCGTTGCCCTTGAGCTTCTTATCGTTCTCATCAAGGCCAAACTTCTCGACAACCTCATCAATAGCTTTGCTCATAGACCCAGCATCAAATCGGCTGTCCTGAACTAAAGCCTTACTGTTGTTGAGGTACGATGAACCAGGGATCCAGCTGATATCCCAGCCGTAAATCTTGGGGCTAAAGATAGTCTTGGCGATTCTGTCGTATTCATCGATGGTGTCATCAACGCTCATGCGAAGACGGAAGAGCATAATACCCATGATACCGCCCGTGCTGGTACCGCCGGCCAGCTCGAAATAATCGGCTGGCAAGGGAATCTTGTCGAGGCCTTTCTTCTTTTGGACGCGAAGCATGAGCTCTCTGAGGATGACGAGGCCCATGATACCCCGGACGCCACCGCCATCGAGGGAGAGGAGACGGAGTCCCTTGGGATGCTTGGTAGAGGCTACGTAGACCATTGCGACTTTTGACTGTAAATGAATGAAATGAGATGAAAAGACCTGAGAAAGATGAGCTGCAGCTGAACGGTATAAATACCCATTCATTTGCAAATTTTGCCTTCTTTTCTCTTCTTATCATCTTGCCTTAATACGACATCACTAAGCTGAAACTATTGCTCTCCTCAGGGGGATCTTGTCCCGTTTGGGCTACCTGCCATAGCGGTCCGGGCGCTGGAGCCAGCTGAACCGCCTTTAGCTTACCACTAGTCGCTGTGGGATATCGCTAGTCTTCAACTTCATCCCGGATGGTTTGTCCGATAGTTCGGTGAGCATGCAGGATGGGGAGCGGCATCGCCATTCTGTAGCATCAGGATGAGGAAACTAAAACTTTGGGAAGGATTTTGTTAGCTTAGTGAATTATTTAAAGGGAACGTTGGTGTAGTGATGCCAGCGGTAATTGAGAAGAATACTCGTTGCTGAAATGCTCAGCGATCGACTTGAGGATGTGCAGGCCACTTACGACAATTCCCACGTTACTTTACTTCAGGTTGAAGCAGATACACTCATCCGATAGCCTGTATGGTAAGCAATACTTGCCATTAATCCGAAAATATGACGGTAATTTTGTAAGTGGTTCGATAACTGAAATGTTTCTGAATACATCCTCCCCTGCTGCATTATCTTCTACAGTATTGCTCAGAAGCAATTTAATATCATGATAAACTAACCGAAACATTAAAAGAAAACAAAAAATCATTTTCTAAACCGCTGCTAAGGCTCCAGAGTTGGAGCCTAAGCACTGAAGCCATGTTGACAAGGATAAGGATAAGATAGGCGATAAGGTGATAACAGATAAGAGTAGCATTACTCCAGCAACGCGTCACTCCGCCCTTCCTCACGCGTCTGATTACGAAAAGGAGACACTCGATCGTTCACGGCTACTTACCCCATCAATAGCCATGAAACCCTCACTGTTAGTCTTCAATCCTAATGGAGACATGAATTTGATCCTTCGACAATCGAGGACACAGCGTTTTCAAAAAGTCACACGTGGATCGTTTTCCTCCGACGGTGCTAATGAGGAGCCAACAAGTGGTGAAACCATAGCGACGGTGGATCAAGTCGAGCATAAACGGGGTCCTCTCGTGAAATTCAAGAACATCTCTTCTTCTGTCCACACAGTGGAAGATCTGAGAAACCTGGGGTCAATGAATGAGCAGAGGCAACACATTGAATTACGCTAACGTGTGTCATCAGCCCACTTAGCGCTTGCCTCTCCGGCTTTCAAGTGGATGGTTGATAGATCATTTGCCACGATTGACTTGAGTAGCCGTAGCGCAAGCGGATTCAGACGGTATGCTGAAGCGATGCTCATCTTGCTTGACGTCATTCATGGGCACCACAAAAGCGTTCCAAAGGCGATGGCCCTAAAGTTATTGATTGAGCTATGGGGGATCATCGATAGCCATAAGTGTCACGAAGTCGTGGAAATGTTTGCTGATCATTGGGTTGTCTCTGTTATTGACAAGGACAAGATCAAAGGATCCAGTTTAGACATAAACATGTCTCGGCTTTATGTCAGTTGGTTGTTCGCCAAAGGCGAACACTTCGACTTACTGGTTCATGAGATCCTAGAGTCAGCTGTAGGGCCGATACAGACAGCTCTGCCATTGCCAGCGAAAATTCTAGGTATTTTGCAATATCAGAGAGCTTACGAAGAACGACTAACACGCTTTCAGGGTCACTAGAAGACAGGAAACAAGCTATTATAGATCAAGTCCTGGAGAAGATATATGGACTACTAGAAGAGCTCTGGGCTAATAACTGCATTTGGGCAACCTGTTATTCCCTGGTGCTAGGGAAACTTATGAAAAGCATGCGCGGCTTTGGTTTGGAGATACCAAGACCAGTTGACCGGCCTATCAATGAAAAGAGCTTCAAACAGTTGTATGATTTCACAACTCGCATCGACTGGAGACGAATTGATTCAAATGAACATTGGAATCAATGCTATGTTGTAACATTACAGAAAGGAATGATCCGCTGACAGAAGGAAATGTCTTAGAAAGATATCTGCGATGGCGTGGGATTCAAGGATTTCGAAGTGGCCCAGTCGACGCAAGAGGGTAACGGACCGAGTCACAAGAGAAAAAGAGAGGCCAGTGTAACCATCACCAACACGAGAGTACGTACTTAAGCCCAGGGGGGGTGGGGGGGGGGTAGCTAATTTTTAAGGGAAGTTTATCATGAATACCGTCCTGTAGCTATAATACGAGGGAGGTTAGATGCGGGAAAGTTTACTGAATACAATCGGGTTGAAGTTTCGCAGGCCATGTAAAAATTCAGAATCAGTCACAGAACTATCCCTGGTCGGTCTTTCATTTCGCAGCATTTTGTTTAGTATGCATTTGGTCTTTTGTCGCGACAATCGACATGTTCATGTGAGATTTTGGGTCGGTTCACATGTCAGCAATACGGCATGACTAATTGAAATTTCCAAGATATGTGCTCCGTAGTGTGTGTTATATTCATCAAGTGTAGGCGGATAAGAAAAGTCCAATACTATGATTCCTCCATCTTAGGGTTTGTTCACAATTTGTTACTTCTTGCTGTGTAGACATCGACATAACATTGTAATAGCTCACTAATTTTGGTTGTCAGAAGCGCGATCATTTCAACCACATCCATCGTAATATCAACCACTGTTATCGGAACTCTTATACTAAGCAAGAGCCATAATATATTTTCAAAGAATAGATATTTTGTTATGATTTCTTTCGTAAATATAGACGCGAGATAATCCGTTCTGAGTGATTGATTAGTCTGATGCTACCCTGAAGCAAAAAAACCATGGGGTAAGAGATAAGATAAGCGATAAGCGATAGCGATAATGCCATATTGGGATGTGGAGAAGCCTAGACGCGACGCGTTTGATGTTTACCATTAACTCGTAATCGAGCCAATAGCCCCTGGCGATATCGACAGGGATGAAGCCTTCACTACTAGTCTTCGCTCCTAAAGGAGACACTGATGTCGCTCTCCGAAAGCCCAATTTCCGCAGCCACAAAGAACCGCTGCCCGAGGCCTCTGATCCAAAAGCCGCTGAGGAAGAGCATGAGGAGGACGAGGAGGGCAAGGGTAAAGAGCAAGATGACCAAGAAGAGCTCGAACGACCTGCTTGGGGGGACTACAATGACGTCACATCTTCTATACAGAGCCTCGATGATCTAAGGAACCTGAAACCATCGTACGACGGGCAAAATGTCGAACTGTGCTATCGCGTTTCATCAGCACACCTGATGCTTGCGTCACCCGTCTTCAAGGCCATGATCGACGGCCCTTTTAAAGAGAGCTCTCATAATAAGGATGGTCGCTTTGAAGTCAAGACTTCTGAGTGCAGCGCCGAAGCGCTGCTTATCTTACTAGATATCATACATGGGCACCATAGAGACGTCCCAAAGACTATGGAGTTCAGCCTATTGACGGAAATGGCTATTCTTGTCGACTATTACGAGTGCCATGAGATTGTGGAGATGTTTGCAGAGAACTGGATGGCCTCTGTTATCCAGGAAGATGACATAGAAGAATCTGATTACCAGACGAATATGTCTCGACTATTCATCAGCTGGGTCTTTGGGAAGATCGCGTTGTTCAACTCTGTTGTTTATTCAATTATTAAATTGACCGCCGGGCCGATAGAAACAGACCTACCTCTCCCTTGTACCATTTTAGGTGAGTTTCAACAACGAACTGCTCTGGGCCCATAACTGACAGCTGTGCAGACTTACTAGAACAACGCAGACAGAGTTACACGAAAAGCTTTCTGGATAAAATTTATGAGCTACTCGACTCGTTCTGGAGCAGTGATGGTGGCTGCACCAAGGAATGTACCGCCATAATGCTGGGGATGCTAATAAAGCAGATGCTCAGCTTCGGTTTGGATGTCCCGCGCCCCATGAGCGGCCGTCCTACTCAAGAAAAGAGCCTTTGGCAGCTACATGAGTTCTCGGCTCAACTCAAATCGCCAAGGTGGCGCCAGGATGGTTCTCGTCCTGGTCATTGTTGTTTGTTTTCCACCAGAACACAGTCCTGGCTGGTACCATTGTCTACAGCCGATATCTGTCATGGTGTCAGATTCGAAAATTTGAAGCCGGGGACTTCGGTGCCAAAGGACGTCGCATCAGAGGGCCAATGTTCAAAGAAGGAAATAAAAAAGCGAAAAGGGAGCAATAATGATCTTTTCCGAGGGTGGAGATGAGCTTGATTCCTAATTTGTTGCGGAGGTTCGCGCCATTGCGATGCCGTATTTATGATATATAGAAGTCTTGTCAAACATGAAAGGCATGATGCCAATTGAGTTGATAGACCCTACAGCTGATGGCTCACATCGCTCGCCTCACACGAATCGCAAAACATGCAAAATATAACAAAGGGAGGCCTACATTGAGATTCGTAGCCGCTGTCCCAGCTCCACTTAGTTGCTTAGCCGGTTTGCCTGGTTCCGTTGCGACCCAGGCAGGGCATACGGTCTTGCGTATTGACGATTAGGAGGCTGATGTAAGATGTTGGATAGGTAGGCAATGACTCCTCGGTGAGACCGATATGGAAAATGGGGCATTGATCCTTCAGACCCACTGCCCGATCAGTATTTAACCCCATCGCAAGACTCGGATCACTAAAAACATTATAATGCTCTGATACTAGCTATAAAATCTTAATAATGCCAAAGAACAGACCATCGAAAGAGAAGAGAAACCAAGCGAAAACGGAAGAGAGACGTGCCAGGAGAATAGAAAAGGAAGCCAGAGAAAATGACCGCGCGAAAGCAGTCGCTGAAGACGACACCCTCGACTTTGGTTCAAAGATTGACCGCTTAGCAGAGATACGAAATTGGTTCTGCGCAGATACAACTGTCGTGGATCAATACATGTCAGGTGAGATTTCAACAATCGATGCAGTCGATATTCTGGCAAAGCCAATAGATGGGGCATACTCAACTGCAAACGCTGGCACAGAATACTTTCGACAAGAGAGGGTCGCTCGAATACAGCGAAAGTATCATAGTCCCGAGAAGGCACTTGAGCTATGGGGACCTGAACAAGATTGGCCTGAACCTGAAAATGAGCGAGATCACTCTGGAAACGCTGAAATGCTGCTATGGAACCTATGGTATTCTATTCTTCACACAGCAAAGAAAATACCCTTCACCGAAGAAGCTCGACAGAAGAAACTAGTTGATCTTGTCAGAGCACTCAAAGCCCGACCAAATCCCCTAGAACCAGTACCAATGACAATTCCCCTAAAGAGAGATTGGGTCTGGGAACTAGGTACTGTTTGGAGTGACCTGATTATTCTGGGCGCCTCAATTGCCGAAGTCAGGAATGATTCCTGTGGATGTGGAGCCGGTTGGTCCTGGCCAGAGCAACAAGCAGAGCAGAACCTGAACGCGTTCTACGCTCGACTGACTGCCAGCGGAGTAGCAAACATAAACGTGCAAGGAGAAATATGCGCCATTGACGCGCTGGAAAAGGCTCCGACGCCATGGTATCGGCGTGTATCGCCACCGCCAGACCATGAGATCCTCAGTCACTACGTTACTTGCGCTGCGCTATGGACTATCATCGCTGGGAAGGAGGTTTATGCTAGGTATCCGCATACGAGAGATGGAAGGGATATCGAGGTGGTGGATAGGATATTGGAGTTGAGGGGCGATGAACTTCCGTGGAACAGATCACGGAAGAGGTATAAAGGCCGGGCGAGGTGGGAGACGGCAAGGAGGGAATACGCGCGGAGGAGGTTTGAGGCTGAGTCTCACAACGAGGATCTATCACCCGAAGTTCGAGACTTGGCTGGACGAGCTGCAAAGGCGATGAGTGACATTGTCTGGCAAAGGTTGGAGGAGAAGTGATTAGTCTCTTGGATAAGTAATCGCGTACGCGTTATCACCGTCTCAAAGTGGGGATAAGACATGCTGCATTGAGAACGTAACCACGATGCGGGGTACCCAGAATAAGACAACAAGACCAATAATAGCAACGGAATAATGTAGGAAGATGCACATTCACATGAAAGAAATGGATTTAAGGGACGAAAGTAATCTAGACTTTGATATACACGATTTGCCGTATTCCGTGGGTCACGCGGCAACAAGGTCCTTTCCCCGATGCTCAATGGGGTTACCGCCACTAACAAGTCTCAGCTGAAGCATCAATAGCGCAAGCTCACCTTTCCCCATTCAAAAATTGGCACAGGTAGCACTGCATATATTCGTTCCGTGCATGAGACTATAGGATTTTAAACATTCACCGTGATGGCCATGTTTCATATGCATCACTCCTCACTGTTCTAGACTGGTCTTTGTGACGACGATGGAGGGGAAGGTTGTGATACCCCTCAATGTGTACAGAATGGATAGGCTTGGTATACGAATTGTCAGACTTTCAGCTGAGGTCAAGGTAACAACCTTTCCGGTTCTGTAGAGGTAGATTTATGGTATCACTCGCGATATAAGAACAGCGCCATTTCCTCAATCTTCGAGGCTACTCTTGAGATCCCCATACTGTTCGATATCTCTATCACTACTCCAACCTAAACACAATGGTCAGCGACGAGCAGATCGAGCATGAGCGTCGCCAACACGCCCGCGTCGGCTCATACTTCCTCGGCCCACGCGCCGAGAACTTTGATCTTCTCAGTGAATTTTTCACTTATGTCTTGAATGAACAGAAAAACACACGAGAGAATCTTTACAAAGATGATCCAGCCTTCATCACTCAAGACATGATCAAGACTGAGGAGTTCCAAGGTAGCATCGCTCGACTCCGTGAAGATGTTAAGGATATCTCCAAGAAGCTGTCGACCAATTCCATTCCGTTTTGGTCGCCGAGATATAATGCTCATATGAACATGGATACTGCTATGCCTAGCATCATCGGATGTAAGTAGGGTTCACACGCTGGTGAATGTTGCTGATGGGATGGTGGGTAGATATGGCGGCTATGATGTACAACCCCAACAACGTTGCCACAGAGGCTAGTCCCTACACTACTGGCGTTGAGCGTCAAGTCGGGGAAGACCTGTGCCACATGCTAGGCTATGGCTATGGTGTTGGTGGTGAGGACTCTGATGTTGTGCCATGGGGCCACATTACCTGCGTCAGTAAACTCGTCCTGTGTCGTGATGATGTCTAACAATATTGCAGGACGGTTCAGTTGCCAATCTTGAAGCTATTTGGGCGAGTAAGTCCATCATTTCACCTATCAAAGCTTTGCTTCTCTGACTGATGACTTAGTTCGAAACCTCAAGTTCTACCCGCTCTCTCTCAAACTCGCCATGGCTGAAGGCGCACCACTCAACTTCCTTACCCGTATTGAGCCACCCTTCAAGGTCACCACCTGCAAGGGTGATGAAAAGCCCTTCACTGAGTTGTCAACTTGGGAACTTCTCAACCTGAAGCCCACAGCCATTCTCCAGATCCCAACTCGTTTGACAAGCGAATATGCCATCTCTGCCACTTTCTTGCAGACTGCCCTGCACGATTATCTGATTCAGACTGTCGGAAAGGAATATGTTGATCAGAAGTTTGGTATTACCAAACCTGCCAAGTTCTTTGTCAGTGCTACGAAGCATTACTCTTGGCCCAAAGGTGGAGGTAAGCAAAGTCAAACCCATCACATGGCTACAATAGGCTTGCTAACAGTATGCAGCTATCTCTGGTCTCGGTTCCGATAACTTTGTCGACATCGCGGTTGATGAAGAAGCCCGCATGGACATCTCCAGCCTCCGCGCCCATCTGGAATCCTGCATCGAAGGCGATGATGAATCTCAGTACACACCCGTCTTTGGCGGTGTCGTCATCATCGGATCAACTGAACATGGTGCCTGTGACCCGCTTCGTCAAGTTGTTGAGCTTCGTGAAGAATTTCAAGCTCGTGGTCTGTCCTTCGCCATCCATTGCGATGCTGCGTGGGGAGGCTACTTCTCGTCCATGATTGAGCGCAGGATGTTCGCTCCCATTCCTGGTGGAGATTTGCCGTTTGTTCCAAAGTTGGCTATCCAGCCTTATACGAGGGAGCAGCTTGAGTTTTTGCCTTTTGCTGACAGCATCACAATCGATCCTCACAAGTAAGTCCACAGGCTCCATGGAAGATTTGTTCTAATAATGGCCGATAGGTCTGGTTACATCAATTATCCTGCCGGTGGCCTTTGCTACCGTGATCGGCGCATGCGCTACCTCATCACCTGGACCAGCCCCATTGTTTACCATCCAGGCGACGACAAGGGAAGTATGGGCGTATATGGTGTTGAGGGAAGCAAGCCCGGAGCTGCAGCAGTGGCAACATGGCTGACGCACAAGACCCTCGGGCTTGAGGTCGACGGATATGGTAGACTCCTTGGAGAGGCCATCTTCACTTGCACCAAGGTTTGTACCACTGCACCCTTTGAGAAAGCATGTACTAATTACGACAGCTCTACTGCCACTGGGCCACTTTGACCAAGCCTGAAGATGACCTGATCGTCGTACCCCTCATTAGACTACCCATTGAGCGCAACGGTGGCTCAGCTGAGGATGTTGCGAAAGAAAAGGAACGGATCCGCGAAAAGATCCTTGGAGTCAGCAATGAGGATCTGTTCAAGGATGAAGAGACTTGGGAGCTTCTCGAAACTCTCGGCGGCGATCTAATGATCAACGCCTTCGCTTGCAACTTCAGGATTAACGGCAAGGCTAATACCGACATCGTAAGTTACATCACTGTCGACTTGGTGCATATACTGACGAACATCAGGGAGAGGCCAACTACCTCAATCAACGTATCTTCCAGCGCCTCTCCTACACCATTGAAGATGATAAGACGCCAATTTCTGATCGACCTCTGTTCCTGACCTCGTCGTCATTCGGTGAAAAGCCTTATGGCAAGTGTTTGACCAACTTCAAGCAACGTCTTGAACTTTCAAACAAGGAGCATACTGCCCATGGAGACCTGACATTCTTGGTCAATGTGACGATGAGCCCTTGGCCTACCGACTCGCCCTTCCTTGAGAGTTTGGTCACTTCCTTCAGGAAGATTGCAGAGGAAGAGGTGCAGGTAAGCTTTCCAGATTTAGCCTTTCATGACTTATACTAACGATCGTAGCATGTCCTTACTCGTAACACCGAGAATCCAGACATTCACGGCTTCGTCGTTCAAGGTCACGACAAGATCTACCTAGTCCACATTCCCATGTTCAACATGGCCGCTCACCGCTGGCAAGTCATCATCACCGTTGAGCTCCCCGACGACGTCAAAGATCTCTACCAGAAGCTTCGCAAGGAGAACCCAGACAAGTTCTACACCATCGCCAACGTGGAGCCTGAGAAACTCGGTAACCTTCTTGAGTCAACCGGCGATGTTGAATTCCGACTGGACGACGGCATTCCGGCCAATGGTGACGTTGAACCTCTGGCCAAGTTCAAGCTTTCCAAAATCCAAGTTGTTGTCAAGCGATCCATGTCGCATGATGACCTGGACAAGAAATACCCAGATAGAATGCCCTTCTATCTTTATGGAAGCAATGCCGAGGCTAACATCGATCATGTGCTGAGAACTTCGCCTAATGCCCAGCTTAGCGGAGATCGCGTCAAACTCAATCTCGAGCCTGCACTGAGCGATGAGCAGCTTGGTAAGGGTGTAGTAGCTGTGCTGGAAGACGTCTATGAGAACTCAATTCAGCCGCTGTAAGTTCTTTTCTTCTAACATCGGAGTTATTCATGCTAATCCTTTGCAGACCGCAAGAGGAGAAAGAGGAGGGAACCTGGGTCCTAAAGACCGATGCACCTGGGCTGTCGCTTGTTGCCGATCATAAGCATAGGGTCTCGGTTTACAACAACTACGATGAGTTCCTTGGAGGGTCTAAGCCCATCTCAGGTGGTGACTTGAGTCTCACATCAAAGATCTTTGCTGATTGGGGAATGGTCAACATGGATTAAACATCATTAGACCATCAATGTAACTCATGAAGAATCCGTATTAATTCCAAATCATAACTACTCTAAATGAACTACCGAGCAATGCATATAATAGCTAGAATTAATGTTGATCATCTCACTTCTTCACAGAGTCAGAACCCATCTCATAGACCGGCTCCTGCTCACGCGCCTCAGGCCCAGCCATCTCATATGCCGGCGCAGGTGTGTGAAACGGCGGGGGCGATGGCTGTTGATGCCATCCCCCGGGTGAAGTTGGTCCGACACTTGAGACAGGTCCACTCATCATCGATATACGAGCATCTGATGGCGCAGGAGATGCCGCCATGCTATGGTCGGGATAAGGCTGCACAGCTGGCTGGAAATACTGTTGCTGAGGATAAGGATTCTGGTTCATAGGGGCGGGAGGAGGAGCTTGTTGCTGAGCCATGACTGGTTGAGCTGGAGCGGGAGCGGGTTCAGGCTTGGATTTACGTCTGCGCAGCAGGCAGAAGACACCAAGACCGATGAGGCCAATGAGAGCGACACCACCGACTACACCGCCGACAATGGCACCAACAGGCGTTGACTTGCTCTTCTTGGTAGGCTCAGGAGCCTCAGAAGTAGTGGTTGTTTCTGCTTGTGTCTCTGTCTCGCTTGCCTGTCCAGCAGAGCCACTACCGCTGTCGGTGTTGGTGGCTGATAGTGACTGTGATGCGATGCCGTCGCTGAGAGTTGTTGTCTTGAAGTTGGCATTCTTCTGGCCGTCATATGTGAAGTCGACAGATTGTGCCTTCTCGACGGATGTGGATGCACAGCGATAGTCGGCAATACCACTTGGGTAGGCATACGTGCGGCAGAAGGGCGTGTCGGAGTCGGTACTGAGAGGTGAATTAGTATTGAGAGTTTGAGACGGCGATAATAGTGTCTCACCATTTAAGATAGAAAGTGTTACTTTGACACACGTCATCGCATGAACTAGGATTGACGGCTACACTAGACTCGACGCAAAGGATATAGATCTCGTTGCCGCAACCGACGAGACCGGTACGACTAGCGGTGGCCCATGAACACGCACGACCATTGGGACAGGTGACTGCAGCGCCTGCTTGCCCAGACAAGTATCCGCATGTTGCATCGGGCGCGACAGTGACCACCAGAGGCTCACTCGAAGAGGCTGCTTGCCGAGCGTGAAGTCCGTTGTGGCCGACAAGCAGCTCTGCTTCGTGAACCAGGCCGTATGGGGCTTCGGTTATCGCTGGTGCTGCATCGCGTACGCGGTTCCTTTGGGCAGCGTGAGCCATCTCCATTGCATTCGTAGCTTGGAGCAGAGCTCCAAGCAGGAGAGCCTGTGAAGTTGACCTCATGGTGGTGAACCTGCAAGCCAAAAAGGTGAAAATTGGTACGAAGATAGTGAGGAAAAAAAGAGATGCACGAAGAAGCAACCAAGACAAGGGACAGGCGACGCGATTGCAGGAAACAATTGTTTTGAAGGAGCCAGCGCAGAACGAGAATGCGGCTGGGCTGCTTCCCCCCTGGGCAGATCAAAACGCCACTGGAGGGCCAGAACCAATATCGTGTGACAGGGCTTGCAGAAGCTGAATCCTCCATACCAGGGTCCTCTCAGCCGCACCCATTCGGGATGATTGTTAGCAATCTCCGCCTCGAAACGGAGCTAATTACTTTGGAAGAGGACTTTTAGACGATAGCTTGAGGTACAAAAATAGCGAAACCGCGATTCTTGGGGAATATTTTGAGGTTCATCCCGTCGGCGAGGGATATATGCAGGGACCATCACGGTCTGGAGAAAGGGTCCAATTGCTTCAAGATGTTGTTGCTGGGACAGGATAAATATCATTGACTGCGCTGCTTAATTGACGCAAAGACCTAGTTCTCCCAATCGGGTATGCGATGACACCACAAAAGCTCTTGTTGCTGGCACCTACGGACCTTTACTCAAGCACTGCCCCTCTACCATTCCGCAATGGATTCATCTTTATCGTCAGCCAACAGCAATCTATCTCAAGCCCAGACCGAATAAAGAAAGAAAAGCAGCAGAATGAGGCATACGATAACAGTGGCGAGGCATACACCGGGCACAGATTGAGCGTCCCTTGCTTATCGTCGCACAGCTTCCCGTAAACAGCACCCCTGCCTCTATACGAGATCTGCTCCGCGGTGCAACACTTTGATCCCGACAGCCCAACTCAATTGGGCATGACCCCCCAAGACCGCTGTTTTGAAGAAACACAAGCGTGAGCCGTTTTCATTTCGGCGAATATGCTTAACATCCGCCATGTCATGTCTCATTGGCTTGGCGTCGGGAGCTGAAAGATTTCGGCGCTATGATTTGAGACTATTGGTCTTGGCAACTGTCTTACAGTCACAGCCCCGGAGAATGAGCCTTGTAAGGCTCTCGACGAGAAACAATCGCGGCAACGGTGCGGTCATGGCTGAGTCGCTACGAAGAAGCCGGGCGGGCAATTGAAGAGCAGGAGATGTAGCCAAGACGTGAGGCTCTGTGAAGACCCGAACAGCGGAGGTCCTGCGATTAAATGGTGCAGAGAGCGGTTCTGTGTTGGTGCTGGTGGTCTAGATGCGACCCTTGGCCGCTAAATTGAGGGGTTGAAACGCCACGTCTGGAAAACATCACAGGCCAGACGAGATCCAACAATTGATGCTTAGTTGATTCAACTTCTCGTTCAGCAACATTGACTACGTTGCTGTAAAAAAATACAAGTGTAAGTTTCCGGCTAGTGAAATAACCTTAAAAGCCTTTGGGACAATAATGGAACATTCACTCAAGCCGACCAAGTTTCGCAGTTCGAGGTTTGTGCATAACATGCATAATGCTTATGCTGACGACGCAGGACTTTATGCACAGAAACTTCTGTCAGCAAATACTGACCTGTGATACGCGCAAGGGACACAATGACATCATTTATCTTTCTCACCTCTGGTTACTGTGAGCCAAGGCATTCACCAACTTCAATGCACGCATCTTCACAATAGCCATACCTCTCGTCCATAACATGGCCATCTTATCCGACTTGCCTGACGAGATCCTCGACAGAGTTTTCGACTTCGTTACAAGTGATCGCGTATCCCTTGAAAACGTCAGCCTCGTCAACCGCCGCTTCAACAAAATCGTCTTCCCTCTCCTCGTGCGCCAATGGAGCAACAGCCAAGAATGTGTTGAACCTTCCATCAAGAGACTTGCCCTTCATCTTCTCCGAAACCCCCATCTTCGACGGCACGTTGAAAGGCTGGACTTTGGTTATCTTCGACCATTACACGACCATGATCCTGCTTCAGTTGACTTGAGCCCTGATAGTCTAGCTGCTCTGGCAGACGCTGCTGAGAAGGATCTCCAAGCATCCAAGTTTCTCTCAACTCACGTGTGCCATCGCATACGCCTCGGGTGCGAGGATGCTATCGCCGTGTTGATCTTGGCTTGGTGTACGAGGTTGACCCATCTGAACATCACGATACCATCTTTCTATCCTGAATCTCGCCAACACTTTATGCCTTTACTTTACGTGAAAGAAGCTGTTGGTAGATTGCTTGATGAACCGGCTGAGATGGCATCGCAATTGCCTCTGAGTCAGGTTCGTCATGTTACCCTGCAACCCTGGAATAGCGAGCAAGTTTTCGACATGTCATATGCTAGATCGTTTCTGCACCTCCCTTGTATCCAAACGTTCTGTGCCTATGGTTTACTTGATGGCCAGGATAATGAGCTGGGTAGCGAGGAAAATGAACTTCCTCTAACACATCTTGACGACTACATGGTGCCTTTCCCAATTTCGACATCACCGATCACAGAGTTAACCATTGTGGGATGTTTACGATCTGGGGTCACAGGCTTCATTACTGCATGTAGGTCCCTCATAAAGCTCAGTGTTCGCATTGATCACGGACTGGAAATCTACGGTTGGCCAGACCAGAAAGAGCTAGCAAAGGCTATTTTGAAACATACATATTCTCTGGAAGACTTGGACCTCGACATTAGTATCCCGAGATTCCCTAACCCAGATCCTATTTTGGAGGAAGCCTATTCACAAATGTTATGTATCCGGACTCTTGCGGTCCATATCACCGACCTTTTCGAAGGTTCCTGGTCCAGCGAAGATGAGAACTCTATTAAGATCGTCCTCGATCGTATACCTCAAAGTACCCAGGTTCTCAAGCCCCGTTCCCACAAGTTCATCGAAAGTTGGGTCAGCAGCAGTAATGACGTGTTCCTCGAGCCATACCTGGAGGGCATTATAGAATTACTCGAGAACGCTGGACCACAAGGGCGGTTTGGCGAGTTGAGAGTCCTGGATCTCTCGGAAGCATTTGTGGATGACCCGATTATGTTTGATATTAAGAGGATTAAGCAATTGGCTACATCCAGAGGGGTCAGGCTTTTGTTGCATGATTGAAGTACTGCCCGCACCTTGGAGAGATATAGAAGTATTTTGAGATGATAATGAACACTTGGACTCTTATAGTTATAATCCACCATCTCTACCACTTTTACTTATTAATCTCGGGAAAATCTCATTTTGCAGTTTCGTCCCTTTCCGTATGATGTGACCCTCCATGCCGAAAGCCTGTTCAGTGAGTACTTGCTACGCTGGACGCGCGTCCTGGCTGCAGATGCAAGAAGCCCGGGTATTCTCAGGCGTCTCTGGCAATGGTGCCACGTATAAAGCAGCGACCCGCAAAGTTTGGCACGGGTGACCAATAGTATGCCAAGAGTCAGAAGGGATGTAACTCAGCTCTACATCATACTCTGTACAGCCTTTGGATTCAGGTTACACATGTGCGGGGTTTGTCCGTTTCTTCAATTCTCCCAGTCTATACGGGGGCAAAGTGATAAAACTGGCAGACGCTGCCCTCGTTCTCTAATGTAACTTTCCATGGCTATAAATATTGCCTATCGGGCTAATACTTGTCATTCCAACTCCTCATTTTTGCGACCCCAATAAAGACCTCTTATCTTTCGTAACCCATCCACCTGAAGTCAATGTCACCGTGGCAGGCAGCCAAGCCAATATGTCATTCAGCAGTCTCTGCAATATCTGCAGGGACGTGGACTTCCCTGGTATCTTCACAGGCCGTGATTACGCCAATTACCCCAATGGCTTCAACCCGTACCGGGCAGATCTCGACTCTCAGAAACAGGTCCCGAGAACCTGGGGGCACATCAGAATGTATGTGCGATGCTGTACCTTTTGCATGTTGACTTTCCATCAGATACAGACATTTAGGATGATGACACGCACCTCAAACCGTCTAAACGTACCCAACCCTTTCCCGGATGAAAGAGAAAATGAGATGGTGATCACCGCGGTTGAGATAGGAACAGGCATGTTTGACGGAGAGTTTACGCAGTGTATTGGCTTTCACAACGGTACATATCGGCATCCCAGCCATGGTTCACTCATGGTTCGTGGTCTTCAGCTGCGTTCTCCGAAGCGCTCTCCTACAGCGGCTTGGGAGCACGCACGTCAAGTCAAGGAACAAGCCGAGTCGCGTTCGGGACTTCAAGCAAACAAGAAACTGAACATAAAATTTGGGAGCTGTTTTGGCGGGAGACTCGTCGGCGCAGATATTGACTTTGAACTCTGTAAAACCTGGTTAGGTCTTTGCAATGAGCAGCATGAGGAGTGCAGGGAGTACAAACCAGTCGGCAAGATAACTCGGCCAAACAGGCTTATCGATGTTCAGAGTAACTGCATTGTCTCTGGATCCTCTTCACTCGATGAATATGCTGCCTTGAGCTACGTCTGGGGTGGTGGTATACCTGGTACCCAGCTAACGACCTCCAACGAGCAAGAGCTCCAACAAACAGGCAGTCTCTCTGCACCAGGCATAATTTTGGGCCATACCATTACCGATGCCATGAAGTTCTGTCGTCAGATCGGCTTACGCTTCCTATGGGTTGATCAATTGTGCATCCCCCAAAAGCCGGGCTCGGTCGACCCTGAGATCCATCACATGGCGTCAATCTATTCCGGAGCAACTTGTACTTTGGTTGCCTTGAGCGGTACTTCCTTTTGCGACCCCCTCCCGGGAGTCCGATCGGGTACACGGCAGCCAGAGACACAACACAAGGCTACTATAAGGGGTTTGAGTATCATGACATGCTACCCATCGCTCTTCACGGAGATAGAGAGCTCAGTCTGGTTCAGTCGCGGCTGGACATTCCAAGAAGCAGCATTCTCGAGACGGATATTTTTCTTCACGACGTCACAGACCTTCTTCCTGTGTCGTGAGACGATGTACTGCGAGGAAAGTGTCTGGGAAGTACCAGGCGGTAGTTCTACGGCAGCTTCAGCAAACACCGAAACGACAGAGGCTGGGAGAATAAAGGATCTCATGCTCCTCCGCTCAAATGGATCGTACCCAGAAGGGGGCTACTACAAGATTGTTGAAGAGTACACCAAGCGGACTCTGGGTCATCCTGAGGATATCCTCAATGCTTGGGCTGCCGCGGTCCAGTGGATGGAGGAAGACAAGGAGTGGGGATCGACATGCAGCTTTGGTCTTCCCTTGGACCAGTTTGGGTTCGGGCTGGGATGGCGACCACTTCATGGCCATGACCCCCATCCTGATCACCAGCGAACTGACTTCCCCAGTTGGAGTTGGTCAAGCTTCCAAGGTCCAGTTGAATGGTGCCTTGCAGTACCTTCCAGTACACGGACGTCTGGTGGCGGACGAGAGAGCGCCTGGGGTAGGTCTGGCATTGTCCAAGAGACAGACATCGACAAAGCGTTGCGTGAGAGATATAATGAATATCTTTCACCAGTTCGTACATCCCAGAGTCCTTTCGCGCCGCAAAATCCTGTCCTGGAGTTCAAAACCTCAGCTGCTCACATCACAGTCTCCAAAACGCCCGACGTCAGGATTGGACTGCCAAACTTTGAGATGATGGGGAAAGACGTTTATTCGATTGGAAGTCTGCAGTGTGATCCTGGCTGGCGTGCTGAGCAACCAGAGCAACTAGAGTTTATCGTCTTTGCCACGGCTAAACTGACGGATCCAGAGCCTCCGCAGTTCTCGGGATATGCTGCCGGTTGCGGAACAAGCCGATATAACGCAAAGATGAGCGGTCGCTTGTTTTCCGATCAATATAGCTTTGATGCCGCTATCTCTCAGTGGCAGGATTTATGCTCAAAAGAGCGATTTGTAGTCGATTTAATGTGTATCTCCAGAGAAGATGACGGCGTCGCCAAGAGGGTTCAGGTTTGCCATGGAATATCCTTGGATCAGTGGCTGAGCCTAGAGCCGAAGGAAGTGGCAGTCAGACTTGGATGATCACATAGCAAGGTTGGCACTTCCTCAATCGAAAGGCTACTATAGCGGCCATACATGTCACCCTCGATCTTGTCTTCATTCTTTGTCAATGCTCTATGTGACTCAATAAAGCATAATTCCCTCTCAACTTCGTTCAGCCAGCGAATCACTATTCCGGAAATGCCCCAGGAAGAGAGATTTACCCGACAAAGCCATCACTGCAACGTTGGTGGGTCTGTTGGTTGGAACTGTCGCTGTGCCGGTGGTATGCATCGGATTACGTTACTGAACCAGGCAGTATTGTATGCTGCATATGAGGTGTTTTTCTTTTTCCCTGCCTTTCCGGAGCCGAACTCCGAGAATCACCTAATTGTTCTTGGCTTTATTGCTATCTTTTCTCAAGTAAACACCTTTCCTCAATTCGCTGGCACTCTACAACCATCTGCTACTTATTACTGTCAAACAGACACATGACATCATGTCTGCGCCTACTCAAGAACCACATGAGGCATTGGTATAGAGATACTGCGGTATTGACTGCGTTGAACGATGCTGACCTCTCTGGACAGGCCGCTGATACCTTTGACGATACCGACTCCACATTCTCTGGCGTAAGTTCAGCGGGCGCCAGACAGTACGCGCAATGTTGCACCTAGAAGTAGGACTAAACAGCCGCAGACCGATTCAGAAAGCCTAGAGTCACTTCGATCAAGCGTTTTGCGCTTCCAAGAAGAAAATGGGAGAACATACCATGCCATGAGTTCCGGAAGTGAGTCGTTCTAGTCGAGATCTCATTCAAAATTAACATACGATCCAGAATATAACTTTCCTAACGACGCGTCTGAAAGTGACCGTTTGGGTAGGTCTATTGGCAGGCCCTCGTCTATGTTACGTGCTGAGTGTTGGTGAAGATCTTCAGCATAATCTCTGGCTACTCACGCTTCATGGAGAACTTGGCCTTAGCCCCAAGATCAAGGAGCTAGCTAAGAGAGTCATGGATGTTGGAACTGGAACTGGCATTTGGGCTATCGAATATGGTGCGTCAAGCAAGTCGATCGAGGATCTATACACTGACTATCTGATACAGCCGATCTTCATCCCGAAGCTCAGGTATCATTCCTCTTTCCCTCGACAAGATTACCTCACTGACTGGTTCAGGTCGTTGGCGTAGACCTTAGCCCTATCCAACCTTCACTGTATTACTTGCTTTCATTCTCAGATTCCATATGGCTAAATTGTTCCTTAGAGTCCCACCGAACTGTGCCTTTGAAATCGACGATCTTGAAAAGGAATGGATGTGGTCAGAGCCATTCGACTTCATCTTCTGTCGCGTCATGACAGGATCCTTCGCAGATATGGAAAAATTCGTTCAGAACGCCTACGAGTAAGTCAAGCTAAACTCAATCACCAACCCTCTCTTGACGTGCGACAGTAATCTCGAGCCTGGCGGTTATCTCGAGATGCAGGACCTAACTTACCCCATTGCCTGCGATGACGGAACTCTTCCCCCAAATTGTGAAGTCCTCCGCTCCGGTCTTCTCAGCATCGGAGCCAGCGCCAAAGCAGGACGAGCTATCAACCTTGCTCCCAAGTACGAAAACTTCCTTGAGAAGGCTGGGTTTGTTGATGTGGTGGAGAAGCAGTTCAAGTGGCCTATTAACGAGTGGCCCAAGGACAAGCACTATAAAGAGCTGGGAAAGTGGTCCTATGCTAACATTAACAATGGCTTGGAAGGTCTGTTGCTTGGATTGTTCACGAGGTTCTTGGGCTGGAGCGCGGATGAGGTCCGCGTGTTCTGCAGTGCGATGAGAAAACAGCTGCGCGATCGAAGTATTCATGCGTATATCCCGGTGTAAGTCCATATTCACGTTTGATACCACTGGCTATCTTCTGACATTGGTATTTATAGCTATGTGGTTTACGGAAGAAAACCACTGGAACAGTCTGAGGTCAAAGCCTAGCAGTATCAGCTACCTGTTCACAATCTGCACCACGTTTCATGTCCTCAAGCATGGCCTAAAGTAGTATTTCTCGTTTCCATAAATTTCGTTTTGCAAACGACTAGTCCAAGTTACCCAGCTTCCTCGAAAAGTCGATGGTCTCTGTAATTCCCTTCTCGAGGCTGATCCAGTCCCTACCAGCCCACTTCTGCAGCAGCTCAGGCGCAATATCGTTCTCAATATTGTAGCTCAGAACAGGGTCGCCAGGTACAAAGTCTTCTTCAAAATCTTCCTCAGGATATGCTTTACGCATGATGGCCAAAGCATTGTTCCAGTTGAAAGACTGGGCCAGTGCTGGAATACGAGCGCCTTTGACGTTTGGATCGATAGCTGCTGCTACGTAAATGACAGCTGCGTCGGAGACATGAGTGTAATAGACTATCTGGTCAGCTTTGTGAGACTCTTACCCAACCTTCTGTCAACTTACTTGTTGTGTTCTCTTTCAGAGCATCTGTTTTGCCAAGGTATAGTTGTTGTAAGAGCTGAGTAGGCATAGGCCCATAGTGTCTCGCATCAAGCGGATCGCCCAATTCCCAACAGGGACTAACCGAATTGACTTCCCATGGGACATTCTCGTCTTTCGCGAACTTCCATACCGCCTTCTCGGCTTCAACTCTGGCACCCAAGTACACAGGAAGAATGCGGCTCAACTCATACGGTGGCGGCGCCTGTGCTACCTTGACCAGGTCATCGTTCCACGTATCCTGTCCAACAGTCTTTGTCTCTCCCGGCTTGGGCCAGACTGATGACCATAGTCCAGATGCCACCACTAATCGCTTGATTGACGATTCCTTGGCAGCAGATCGGCACACGGTCAAGGCAGCCTCAATAGCTGATGCGAAACCGACACTAGGATCTGGCGTATAATCGCCGATGTTGGCGAGATGGATAATAGCCGAGACACCTTTCACCGCCTCGTCGAAATCTCCCGGCTTTGATGTATTTGCGATAACCAATTCCACCTTTCCTTCGTCTGCGTGTGGCTTCACGGCTGGGTGCTCGAGCAGCCACTTGCTGTATGAGAGATCTCTTACTGTGCCGCGCACTTTGAAGCCTTGCTTCAGAAGCTCGATGACCACATGGCTGCCGGTGTAACAATTCGCTCCCGTCACGAGGACCCATGAGCCTCGGGGAATAACCGTCGGTAAATTGCTCATGTTAGCTGACACTGTTTA
The DNA here is from genome assembly GCF_900044065.1 of Fusarium mangiferae. NCBI lineage: Eukaryota > Fungi > Ascomycota > Sordariomycetes > Hypocreales > Nectriaceae > Fusarium > Fusarium mangiferae. Next base: position 266,289 of record NW_024573938.1, read on the forward strand.
GTGCGAATTCCCTAAGTTATATGGTACGTCCAGAACTCGGAGAGTGTCAAGGCTGGCAGAAAATGGTCATAAGAGTCAAGGTATGATGTATAATCTAATCAAGGTCGGAATCAAATCGAGGAATAAGATGAAGATGGGACGATATATGGAGCATCGATCCCCGCCTTCTTAGCGTGAACCCGGAATTTTCCAGCTTCCGCTATCGCTAGCTTGCGGTGAGCCTGAAATCTAAATGAAGCGATCGCTCCCGATTCATTAGGCCGAGACTAAAGATTTTAGCGATGATGCAGATGACGGAATTTGGTCGCAGTGGCAGCTTCCAGCCATCACTATATTTTACCAGGAGGAACGAAAATACTCGTAGTTTACATCTTCTCTTGTTTTTTTGCTGATGAAAGTATTGTTTCTGACTCTGCCTGGGTTGAATCATTAGCTCAAAGTTCTCGATATAATCGATTGGCGTCAAGGATTATTGCGATCGGCTAGCTAGCTTCGTCTTAGTGACAGTTTGTGACCACTCAGGATCCAATTCCCGTTACCCGACTCCCCGGGTCATCAATCCCGGAAGCTTGGTCCCATAGATTACAGGCTAATGTTCCCGGAAAATCTCGTTCCAGTGTGTTACTTGATGCAATGGTTCGTTGTGACAAATGCTTTCCAGGGTCTTGTAAGCTCGGTTAGCAACTTGCGTGTGTTATGGAGATTCGGGCTATTATTCGGATAAATCGACGGCCTGACTCATCCAGGTACAGGTGAGTGAGATGATCCAGGGTAGCTTGAAAATTTATCGGCATCAATACACTGCACAGGACAGTATATAGCTTGAAGTCTTCCAATGTGAATTATTATCTACATAAGCCTTCATATTTTCCCTTCTCTGCTCAGGCACATCAAGTTCGATATCTGCTACGGGTTTCACAATGACCGCTAGGTCTCCCTACAAAGTATTCCATCAAAGGTTCCCAGCTGTTCATGCTGAACTTCCAAATCCAACCACGGAGTATCCGACGATAGTTGATATTGACGGATCAATTCTTTACGAACAGCAGTTTTACCGTCTTCGCACAGAAATTATTGAGCGCAACGATACAGTGACCCTAGAGAAATACCTATAAAACGCACCATGGGCTGTCAAGAGAGGTCATGCTCTCGGAATGTACTATGATCCATTCATTGTGGCAGCTAGACATGGAAGCCTCGATGTGCTCAAAATGCTCCTGGATCATTATTCAACATTCATCAAGCCTGTTGGAAGAACTGACCCCGATGGTCGTTGCTGTCGAGTGTTGAACACAGCAGCTCATTGTGGCCATCTCGAGGTAGTCAAGTGTCTGCTCGATCACCCTCTTCTCTATGCTGATATCCACCATAACAATAATGGTTTCACTCCGATTATGATAGCTGCCGAGGCTTCTTATTGCAAGGATAATCTTGAGAAAAAAAGAGGCAGTCATCAATTTCTTGCTCGATCAAGGTGCCCGCGCCTCCGACGCAGAATACACATGGGACTACTGTCTTGATCCCATGATCGGAGAGTCTACCCACAAGCAGGTGCCGGTTTTTATGACCTTGAACTTTGATGCAGAGTGGGCTGGCGCCGATCTGATCCGGCGGCTCATCGAGAGTGGCGCTGATCCTCACGTCAAGATGATGGAGGATAAAGAATTCACAGTTCGCTCTGATGTAACGATCATCTCCACCACAAGTCGATGTGCGAACGTTGATGCTCTCAAAGTCTTGCTTGAATGCGCAACCAAGGTAGGTGATGTGGGAGACGCAGTGTCTTATCGTGATAGCTGGGGCAGCATGCCACTTCACTGGGCTTGTCAAGTCTCGATGGATGGAGTTCCCCGTGAGGTGACTTCAGAAGTCATGGAGGAGAAGATGCAACGAATTATCACAATTCTTGGCTTGCTGCTAGACTGCAGTCCAGAAACGATCAAGGCCCAGGACCAGTACGGAAATACGCCTTTATACCATGCAGCCAAGAACTACAGCAATTGCGGACAAGAGCATACAGCCATCTTTCAGTACCTTTGTGAGAGAGGTGCTAATTCCAGCATTATCAACAAAAAGGGCGTAACAGCGTTGCATAGATTGTGTTCCTACGATGGAGGATGGCCAATTGATACAGCAGCTATAGAGATTCTGCTCGGGCATGGCGCAAAGATTACGGATACAGACAATGAAGGCAATACGCCAACACATCTGGCAGTCAAGACCCTAGAAAATCTTGAAGCCATCGCCTTTCTGCTCGATCATGGTGCAGACATACGTGCAAAGAACTTCAAAGGAAACACGCCACTACACGAAGCCGCGAATGGAATGCACTGGCCTGGAGTAGTCGAAGAAAAGTTCAAAAGCATGGGAGATATACTTCGAAGGCTTCAAGGCGATGGAGGATATCTGATGGATGAACTGAATGCAGAGGGAAAGTCTCCTCGGCAAATTCAGATTGAGAGAAGGAAAGACTTTCGGGAGAAGATAGATGATATTGAGAACGGGTGGAGGCGCTGAGGATTATGCTAGATGTAGAAAGCAGAGGTACGATTTGGCTCGGTAGATACAAATGAGGGGTAAGGAGCCATGATGCAGACCATCAGCCAGGTCCAAGGTCACGGTAACTTGCAGGTCTAAGCCTTTAGACACTCCAGCAAGTTTGACAGCACTATCTTGGCAGGGTGAACGAAGTAAATAAAAAGACGTTAACAACTAACATTTCAACAGTTTATCTCTCTTTCTACATACTTGTCTCCCTCCCGAGAAATGCAAGGGACGTTACGCGCTTGTGTAATATGCATAGCATCGCTTAGTCCAATAAATGCCCACGACTGACAACCACCCTGGTTCGTGTATGAGGCGCGTGATGTGAACCATCAGTTGTAAGGTCAATCAACTCAAAATAACACTCTAATCAAAGTCGGTCTGGGCAACCACCCTGGTTCTCAGCTAGCCACTAAGCGCCGATTCTGCCACCAAAGTCTCGCAATGGTGGCCCTTTCTGGTCGTTTCGCTATCTTAACCTGCTTCTCAAGTGATTGGCACCCGGGCAGCATGTCGGCCGCCGCCTGCATGATGCTCGCCTCACTTTGGGGGGTGGCCAATTAGTTGTGCCGCCAAGGCTATCACGCGCCCTGGAGCTTAGGACTTGAACTTCGTAATGTCCTTGATGTGGACTGCAGCCTCATTTTTCTACATCTCACTCCACTTAGCGCTTTCGATTTTGACGATGTCTGGAGACGATAATGCAGCGTTCGAATTGGAGGAATACACCGTTGGATGGGTCTGCGCCCTTCCACTCGAGATGGCTGCCGCTAGAGGGATGCTCGACAAGATTCACCCAAGCCTGGCTCAGCAGGACCCTGATGATCATAACAGCTATATCCTGGGAGAAATTCAGGGTCACAAAGTTGCAATTGCATGTCTGCCAGCTGGCATCTACGGGACCAATCTTGCAGCTACAGTCGCTAAAGACTTACTTCGATCATTCAAATCTATTCGATTTGGCTTGTTGGTTGGCATCGGAGGCGGAGCGCCATCATCGAAGCACGACATCCGGTTAGGTGATGTGGTGGTCAGTCAGCCTTCAGGAATATTCGGAGGAGTCGTGCAACATGATAGAGGAAAAACGTTACCAGAAGGCGGATTTGAGCGTACTGGGTCACACAATGCGCCCCCGCAGTCTTTACTATCCGCTTTGGCTCGCCTCCAAGCTACCCATATGACTGAGGAAAGCAGGGTCCCCGAGTTTCTATCTCAGTTGTCTGCGAAAGCTCCCAAGCGGATGAAGGGCAAATTCAGCTACCCAGGTGCATTACATGATCGACTTTACGCAGCTTGGTATGACCATGTCAAGCCAGGAAACACAACATGTGCCGAATGTGATGAGTCACAGGTCATCAATAGAGAGGATCGTGATGACACCGATCCATACTTCCACTATGGCATCATCGCCTCAGGAAATCATGTCATCAAGGACGGAAAGACGCGTGAGCGTTTGAGTCAAGAATACGATGCACTGTGCTTCGAAATGGAAGCTGCAGGCCTGTATAATTTTCCATGTCTTGTTATCCGGGGTATCTGCGATTATGCCGATTCGCATAAGAACAAGGACTGGCAAGAATATGCTGCTGCGACGGCGGCAGCATTTGCGAAAGAGCTGTTGTTGTTTGTGCCAACTAACCAGGTTCTACAAGAAAAGAAGCTTGTGTCAGAGCTTGTGTCAAGTTAGTAAATTTCTACCTTTGATTGTTTGCAAACAACTGTCACCCACTGTCTACCTAGACCCCCTTAACGGCATGCAAACAACATATTCAGGTTAACGCTATTCGCACAGTCTCGCTGACTTATGATAGTTGCCAAAGATCACCTAGAAACCTCGGTACAGAGCCTAAATGAACAAAAACACATCAGGTATGCAGTCCATTTTGCTCACGGGTGGTCGTTAATCGGGAATAGGAAATTTCTAGATGATCGCCCCTTTGATCTCCACATAGTTCACAATGCACGCTGTGACAGCGAAGACGTCAAAAAGAGTCCAAGATGCGAACCTAACACACGAGCCCGTATCCTCGAGCTCATCCAAAACTGGGCAGATAATGAATCAGAATTGCCACTACTTTGGCTTATCGGTCCCGCCGGGACTGGCAAGTCTACTCTTGCCAGGAGTGTAATCGACTCTCTGGAAACAAGCAAGCGACTGATTGCTGGATACATGTTCAAAAGAGGAGAACAGGACCGGAATGGCACCAATCGGATATTCTCTACTCTCGCGATGCAATTGGCAGATACTCTGTCCCGGTTTAAAGAGAGCCTTCGGAGTTCTCTTGAAGGTCTCGATAAGGACGCAGTAGACAAGAGTAGCCTCGAGAATCAGTTTCAAAAGCTCTTATGGGACCCCTTGGAGAGTTTGAAAATCAAAGAGGCAAATCAGCTGCCAGGGATAATCGTCATTGACGCTTTGGATGAGTGTGAACGACTCGAAAATCTTACAAGGTTATTGGGGCTTTTTTCGAAGCTTTGCACTATCTCTACGCTCCGCCTGCGTGTATTAATTACCAGCAGGTATGCCCCCGAGATCATCGAAGCCTTCGAGCCTCTTGTGAAGGAAAAGACTGTCCACACGTTAGAACTCCACCGAGAATTCTCTGGCGATACCGCGCTCGACATTCGCAACTTTCTCGAAGCGAGATTTGCAGATATAAAGCACAAGAGGAGGGTACAAAAGGACCCATGGCCTACCGTGGATGACCTTGATCGCCTTGTATGGCTTTCTACCACCCCTGAGCCCTTGTTCATCTATGCCGCGACTTTATGTCGATTCGTGTCAGATAAGAACCGGGGTCCGATCCAGCAGCTAATCATGTGGCTGGAACAAGGGAGCAAGTCGCAACTGCACCAGATATACTATCCTATCCTCGACCAAGCATTCTCAGGTTTTGATAAAGTGGAATTTCGTCAGAAGTTGCGATTTCTCGGTACCATTGTACTTCTTGCCAAACCACTCTCAGCCAAGTCTCTCACCCTTTTACTTCGTACGGATCTAGACGACATCAGCTGGTGGGTTCCAAGCCTATATGCAGTATTGCATGTACCCTACGAGCTCTATCAACCGATACAGATCCTTCACAAATCATTTTCCGACTTCTTGACCAGCGACGACGGTTTGGGCTCTAACAGGTACAAAATAAACACAGCTCAGATACATGCACATCTTGCGGAGGCTTGCATTCAATGTATGAACGCCAAACTCAAGCAAGACATTTGCGGGATTCGCAAACCAGGGACGACCAAAGACGAGATTGATGCGAATTCTATAAGCCATCACATCCCCCCTGAACTCGACTATGCCTGTAATTACTGGTTCTTACACTTGAGACGGAGCGATCGACCCCTGAGTTTCTTCACGTACACGTTTCTTTTTGATCATCTCCTTCACTGGGTCGAGGTGCTATCTCTCCTGGGGAGACTGGCAGATGGTGTAAGTATCCTAAAGAAACTATTAGAGATGATTCAGGTATAACATGCGGAGCCATCTTATGTTGTGTCTCTTAGCTGACTGTTGCAGGTATGCAAAGATCTACGACCGGATTTCGTCCCATTCGTTCAAGATTCAATAAGGGTCATCGTTGCCTTCATCGCGATTATAGAGCTTGCCCCTCTTCAGATATACGGATCCTCAATCTTCTTCTCTCCCACTGAAAGCATAGTGCGTCGAAGGTTTTGGCATCAGCGCATACCCAAGACTGGTGGGATACATGGTGTCGAGGCCCACTGGAGCCCACGTCTGCAAGTGATTCAGAACTCTGGCAGAACCGTGTATTTACATGTGTTTTCACCGAATTGCCATGTCTTGGCATCTGCAGTAGAAAGTGGCTTCCACGAACATGAGATTCGACTGCGCAGCAACATCAAGATTCGTACCCATTTAGACCCTCTACCATTCACTGGGAGCCGTATAGAAACGATTGCCTTTTCAGCAGACAGTCTCCATCTGGCAGCAGCGGACTTTGATGGGCATATAAGACTTTGGGATGTGAAATCCGGTCATACCCAACAGATGGATATTGGTTGTAACAGGCGACTTATAGCCATCGGATTCTCATCAGACCTGAACCTTGTGATTTCTGTATCCGAGGATGGGACGGTTCAGTTTTGGGAGAGATTGGAAAATCTTTACCTAGAGCTCGCTTCAAAACGACGAAATATTACACGAAAGGCCAACTGGGCGGAAGTACGACTTGGAGAGGCAACCTTCTCACCATGTATGCAATTATTGGCATACCGGGATAAGAATGAACCTTATGTAAAGATTCGGAATTTCACGACTGGCGAACTAAAATTTGCAGCCAGGCCCCGGATATATCGAACCCGACGTCAGAGAATTGGCAAAGTTGAATTCTCACCAGACAGTAGGCTGCTGGCATTTGTGTGCATTACGATAGTGACCATTTGGGACGTGGAGACAGGTGCACAGCACCTGTCACTAGAACACGATCACCCTGTGAACGCTATTGCATTTTCACCCTGCGGAAGGATTATAGCGTCGAGTGCACGGGAAAAGATTCAGCTATGGGACTTGCGGACTGGTGTTTCTGAAACCACTTTGATCGAAGATGGAACTGTCAGTGCATTGGCCTTTACACCGGACGGTTCAACTCTAGCATCGCCTCAACACCTTTGGGATACCACGAAGCCGCGAGAACATCAATTTTCCGGTGGTGATAGTCAGTGCATTACTCGAATAGTCTCGTCACCGGAGGGAAAGCTTCTTGCTTCAGCTTCTCGAGATAAAATAATTCGAATCTGGGACGCTGCAACACTAGCGCATCGATGGTCGTTCGTATGGGATGGAAAGGATATCTCGCAATTATCCTTTTCCTCTGATAGTAAATTTCTAGCTTCCTTATCAGAGGATAGGCAACTGTGCGTATGGAGCATGATGTCTGGTGCGCGACAGGAGAGATTTCCCAGCTCTATTTCAGACGTGACTTACTCGCCAGACGGCCAGATCGTGGCAACAAAGCGTCAGCTCCAACTTGGCGGCGAAGTAGCGCTCTGGGAAGCAGTGAGTGGTCGGCCGCTATGCATACTCGACGGCACCCGAACATTTGTCTCAAGATATTCCAGCCCAGTCTTTTCACCCGATAGCCGCAGCGTAGCTGCAATTGGGCCCACTGGCTCGCTGGAATTATGGGAAACATCTACAGGCAGACACCAACGGTGCCCAATTGACTCCTTGGTCGACAAAATTCTCTTCTCCCCAGATAGTCAACTTATCGCGGCCTTAGGGCGTTCAGAAGTTTTCCTATGGCGCATTACTGGTTTTGAGCCACCCAAACGTCTTGAAGTTAATGCAAAGACAGCGGAGTTTTTCCCTGACGGGAACTTGTTAGTAGTAGCTGGTTCAAAGGTCACAGTCTGGGATGTCGCGACTGGCTCCCATCAAGATACACTCGGAGACTTGCAGGGGAGTCCGATGGCTTTACGTGTCTCATTTGATGGAAGACTGATAGCGGTGTCATCGGACACTCAGTCTGTTCTAGTGTGGGATGTCACTTCACGCCCCGAGTCACATTTCACAATGAGACAGAACGAAACTGTCACAACCATGGCATTCTCACCGGACGGGAAACTCTTGGCTACGGCATCGGAGCACGGCTTAATTTGGCTCTGGGATACATCTTCTGGCACTCAATCAAGATGTACTAAGCGCCAGGAAGGTATCATTAGAGGAATCAAAGTCCTACCGGATGAGCTGATCGTTTCAGTTTCAGATCTCCCTCCTTTCTTCAACCTTTGGAACGACATGAAACTTCGAATCTATCGCTATCGAACTACCAGCATGACAACTGAGCAATTATTGGAGCGGTTTCCAGACGATATCGGGCTCAGGTACGATGCAGACTGGATCAAGCAAGGTTATGAGAAACTCTTATGGGTACCACCACAATACAGACCGACTGATGGAAGTGTTAGATGCTGGATCTGTCAGAACTCCGCAACGATGTTGATTGGCTCTGTCTCAGGTCATGTAATTCGATTTGAACGTGTGTGAGGTATTCATGGGAATGTATAGAGATACCACCTCTAGCCAGTGGTTTATTCAGGCTTTGTGGCATAAACCGACCAACTATTTTATGATTAATACAACACTTCACTGCTGGGTCAGAGATATACTTACATTGGCCAGTATGAATGAATGTTGACATTCTTAATATCCTTCCGCACATCTGTCAGGAAAACCTCGACTTCTTCTTTACTCCAGCCGAGTCCACCCTGACCATCAGGGCGTGTAAAGACAGCGAGGCTCAAAGCCGCCAACGCATCTAGAGTGTTCTGCTGGGCCCAGATACCTATCAACACCTTTAGTAGCTGCTCATACGAAACTTTGGACTGGGCTAACTGACCAATCTGCTTATGCTTGGGATCCTTGGGCCATCTGCTTAAGGGCCACTTGCGCTTGACAATGTTGACATCTACAAAACCAGCTGCCTCAAGTTGATCTTTGTACTTCAACGCACTATCCATGCCACGGCCGTTCTTGGTGAAGATATGGTGGAGTAGTTCTGACCACTTGGACAGTGCTGAGTCTTTTGTCAGAGTGCCATCGTCGGAGAGGAGAGGGTAGATGATGTCGATCATCTCTATTCTGCCTCCAGGATTGAGGTTCCTGTTGATACGTATTAGACTATTGCTCAGGAGAAGGGAGAGGGAATGGCGGACTTGTAGCTTTCGCTGAAGAACTTAGGCCAATCGAGGATGGAGCCTGTAAGAAAGCGAGCAAAGACAAAGTCAAATTTGTCGGAGTACTCCCATGGCTCTTCTAGATCATCTACGTAGAAGGAGGCGTTGGGTGGAACGCTTTGGAGATGTCAGTAAGCCCCGTTACTGCGAAAATGTTTACATACGCCGAAGGCTGAATCGGACTCAAGTCGACGCCAATGACCTAAACAGTCAATAATAGTCTCCCAAGTCATCTCCAAAAAAACTGACCTCGCACTCGGGATGCTCATCAGCTGTCCATTTCGTTAGCTTTATCGTCTTTGTTATGTAGCTGGTAGTGCTCACCAAACTCGATGGCCCAGATTCCAGTGCCACAGCCCGCATCAAAAGCACGGCTGAGCGTTTTGGGCAAGGGGGCTGCGTGTAGTCTTTCATCGAAAGTGAGCAGAAAGAGATGATGTTGAAGATCTGTCACGATTAGAAAGGGACGAAAGGAGGGACGGTATGGGTACCTAGTCGTTCGTTCTCAATCTATATCAGGTCAGTACCAATTACTGTGTAAAGTGAAAAAGGCTTACCTCGTCGTTAGGAAGTGCATAAGCTATGTCAATTAGTTCATTTGCTTGTCGCATTTGTTGCACTCCTCAGCTCACCTCCGTCCTTGTAAGCGTGATAAGTCCTGCCATTTTCCTCGCGGTATCTCAGAATACTCGATCTCAGAGATGTAGTATCACTAGCATTGTCCTGAAACACGTCAACTACTGCGATCTTCCTGAAGATATCCACTTACGTCTCCAATGGCGGAGTCAGCATCGGTGTCGTCCTGAGCCGCCTGTCCAATCGGTTAGCCGCATGCAATAAGACTTCAGCCATAGCAGATGCATACATGCTCATCAACAGCAAGGGGGTCCTCGTCCGCGCACATCGTCAAGGGTTCGATTTAGGGTTTGGTGACGTTAGATCGAAATGGCGGTCGGTACGAGTGGGGTTTCAAGACGGCTGAGATGTCACCAGTCACGTGTGATAAGATCACGCTCCAGTCAGTATCACGATAACATCAAGATTAGCCCTTAGGGAGCAAGAAAACACCAGACCTGTATATAAGGTGTCAAAATAATCTAAGCAAAACGTGCCCTAAGTTTTTACTAAATTTAGTCTCGACTCATGCTAACTTACCTAAGTGTTTTTGTCATTTAGGGTCGAGGTTCCTGAGATTTCTTTCCTCCCCAAGCTAGCATCATAACGGCTAGACCAGTAACACAACATCCCTGTCGATATCTAAGGCCCAGAGCGGGGTTTTGAGTGATATTGTCAGAACCAACACGCAAATCAACGACCAACAAACCAATCACTATCCACTGTCTGTGCCCAGCATGTCTCACGTCGAGAAAACGCAATACGATTCGTTCGCTCCCAAGTATGCGTCTGTAGAGGAGTTGCCCTGTTCGAAACTGGAGGGGCAGCTTGTGAGGAATGCTTTGGGAGACTGTACAGGCTTGAAGGTGCTGGATCTTGGCGGTGGAAGCGGACTCCATGCCAGAAGGGCTATTGATACTGGTGCAAGTGTTGTTGATGTTGTTGATATTTCACCCGAGATGATGAAAGCGGGCGAGGAGATTGAGAACAGCCTCGGACGAAAGGATCGCATTCGTTGGTTCGAGGCTGATGTCACCAAACCCGTCACGGAGCAAGTCAAGTTGGAGGAGGGATACGACATCGTCATGGCCAATTGGGTTTTCGACCATGCTACCTCTGTTTCCGAACTGAGAAGCATGTACGAGAATGTTGTGAAGAATTTGAAGCCTGGTGGCAAGTTTATCGGCGTGAGATCAAAGAGCATCCGCGCTCAGTACATGAGCCACGGCCAAGGCAAATACGGCGTCACCTTTACCGATGTCACGGAGATCCCCGGCGGCTTAAGATACAATGTTAATTGTGTCACTGAGCCGCCATTCTCGTTTGAGGCTACTTCAATGGAATCGACTTTCTCGCTCTCTGATGACATTGGAAAGGAACTCGGGCTGGTTGATATACATGTTGCCGCAGCCGAAGAAACGGAGCTTGTTAAGAATAATCACGAATTCTGGGAGGATTACCTCAAGGACCCCAACTTTGTCGTTGTAGTAGCGAACAAGGCATGAAGAAACGCTTCGTTTGGAAATAGCCTGCTATACATAATTACCTAGTCCTCAGAGAGCAAGAGAATAGCAGGGCTCAATACAGGGCATCAAAATAAACTCAGCAAAAGATGTCCTCAATCTATATTAATCTCCCTAAACTTATGCCAAGTTGCCTAAATCTTTTTCATTTAGGATGAAGATCCTGAGCTTTTCCCCTCCCCTAGCCAGTGTTTCCCATGAACGGAAATGTTATTCTGTGGTCCTTCTCAACGATAGCCTGCAAATATAATACAATAAGCTCTTCGATTCCTTCCTTCCTCGCCTGCTCAATCCAATCGTCCAAGTCCAGTTCTCGGAATTCGTCTTCATACGTCTTTTGCATGTATGATGCGAAATCTGTAGGCGGTACCTTGACACCACTTGAGTAATGCTTGAACGTCACGCCCAAGTGGCTCTGTTGCGAGGATATGACATACTCGGCAAAGGACTTGGCGACGGCAGTGACAGGGAGGAAGTCAAAGAAGCCCGCGACATTCAAGCTTGATACACGCGGTACAGCCTTTATAAGCTTGGAGTATCGAAGCAGAGCGTTGAGTGCATCCTCAATAGGAGCCTCGTCACCCACGATTGCACAATGCCGATGAATTGATACAGGAAGATCCTTCTCTGTATTGGCTGCTGCTGCTTCCGATAGTTTTTCTAGGAACACCTCGCCTGCCCATTTAGCTGCTGTGAACCCCTCCGACCCATCTGTAGGAGGTTGATGGTCTTTAACGTTGACTGGCGGAAGGGTAGCCTCGGCGCCGGAGGCAAGCAGTGTAACTCGGTTCGATGAGATGTAATGGATAGGAACTCGGCGACCAAGGGCGAAGCGGCCCAGCTGTCGCGTCGACTCCACGTTGGGCGCTCGAAGGGTTGAGTAATTGTTGAGACAATGGCCTTGCGATCCTGCGAGAATTATACTGTCGACAGTTGCTTGAAGGTACTGCCAAGTTTCTCTCTTGAGTCCCAGCATGGGCTCACTCAGGCTGCCAGAATACACTGTGACGCGATCGTCCTTGAGGTGACTGGCCTCAGAGTCTGGGTCAACAGCGATGCAGTGGATGCGTGCGACTGACGGTCGGCTTAAGAGAGACTGGAGGATCTGTTTCCCCAAGAATGATGTTGAACCAGTCATGAGAATCTCAAGATCGGATACTGTCTTGACCGGAGTTGCATCGTGAGGATAAGTCAAGTTGATGGCCTGAGGCAAAGCAGTCTCGGCCTCCCAGTCAATGACCTCAGGCATATAGTCAGAGCTCTTCTGCTGTTCAACCAGACCCACCATGCCAGCCAATGTGCTGGCGCGGTACATGTCGCTGAGAGGCAGTGTGGCGCCCATTGATATCTCAATTGCACTTCGTAGTCTAACAAGAAGCAGTGAGTTGCCTCCAACGTGGAAGAAATCCGTGTCTGGCTCAAGCCTCGCAGAGTTGAAAAGACCCGCCTGAGATAGTACGTTGTGCCAAATGAGTCTCAATTCTCCCTCAACAAGCGTTGGCTTCCTGTCTGATGCTGCTTTGGAAGGGCCAGAGGGTGTAGGTGATACAGGGAGAGTGAGGCTTGCAATAGCACGGCGATCAACCTTTCCACTGCTATTCAACGGCAGCTTCTCCAACTCAATGACCAATGCAGGTCTCATGTACTGAGGAAGTGGCAGGGCACTCGCCAACTCTTGCAATCTCGAAGCATCCATAGAAGTTCCCGGAGTCAGCACAACATGCGCAACGAGGAACGCTGCATCACCACGGACAGTGACAACAACGTCGTCAAGAGAACCCTTGAACTGCTGCAGCATGACATTGGCGACATCTTCAAGGTCGATGCGTAGTCCGCGAAGCTTAATAGTCGTATCACCATCCATACGGCCCATAAACTGAAGACCGCCATCAGCACGAATGAGACCCTTGTCTCCAGTACGATACATCGCAGTCCACCCCTTATAAGTATGCTCAGCTGTCGCAAACGGGTTCGGTACAAATTTCTGCGAGGTTGACATCTTGTCGAGATAGCTGAGGGCAACACCAACGCCGCCAACGTAGATCTCACCATGGAGGCCCTGCGGAACTACGTGTCCGCTCTCATCAAGAATGTAGATAGAAGTGTTGGGATTCACTGGGCCAACAGTCGAGTAAGCGCTGTTGTCTCCATCATCTTCGAGGTCAATAGTCTTCATGGTAGCGCAGCATGAGATCTCTGTTGGCCCGTAGCAATCGGTGAGAGTTGGAGGGTGTTGCAACGACTTGAAAGCCGCCCTCAGTTGAGCAGTGACGGCTTCACCACCGGAAGTCGCGTGGCGCCAGGACTGCATTACCTTCACGCTTTGACCACCGTGTCGAATGAGCATGAGATACTCCGTCGGAGTGCCCAACGTGAAGGTGACGCCTTCATCAACCATGAGCTTACTCAATGCGAGAGGGTCGCCCCGATCTATACTGGGAGCTATGACAAGAGTACCACCTATGGTAAGGGCCATGAAAGCTTGGGCAAGGGACATGTCGAAGCCAAGAGCACTTTGCTGGAGAACAAACTCTCGATCGAGACAGAGTTTCGAGCTCTTCGTGGCAACATAGTTGATGATTCCTCTTGAAGAGAGTCGAATACCTTTCGGTGTACCCGTCGACCCGCTTGTGAAAAGGATGAAGGTCGTGTCATCGACGCGCTCTAGGTTTGGTGTAGTAATGGCCTCGGTGGGGTTTAATATGCGAGTCACGGAAAGGATGGGCGACCCAACAGAGATACCATGAGCGCGCTCTTCAGTGGAGTCTTCACAGAGTATCAAGCCCGGCGCAACAGCATCGAGAATAACCTTGAGGCGCTCATCAGGTAATTTTCCATCCAACGGAACGTAGATGCAACCCAATCGAATGATGGCCAACATGGAAATGACCCAGCATGCGGTCGGCTCACAGAGAACTGCCACTGTTGAACCCGGCTGGAGCTGAGACCGGATGCCTGAGGCAAGGTTGTTGACCCTGACGGCAAGTTCTTCGTAGGTCAGCTGACCATCGACATCTTTGACAGCGACAACATGGGGGTTGGTCTGAATGACCTCATCCAGCTTCTCCGTTAGCGTTGAGGGCCATTTGTAGTCCACTATATCCCCGTACCCAAGCACTAATGCCTTGTTGATACCGGCTTGGTCGTAGAGGTTGATGGTCTCCAAAGTCTTGCTTACATCTGTTGATGCATCGCGTAGCAACGCCAGATATGCAGATAACAGAGTATCTGTTCCCTGTCTTGTATACAAGTCTTCTCTTGCAACGACTTGAACATAAGTCGTGTCGTCATTTGGTGTAACGCTGAAAGCAATATCATAAGGACTCTGCGCATCATAGCCATCCTTGAACTCCAGGTTACTTCCACCAAGCGGGATCTTGGAGAAGTTTCCTTGCCGATAGTTCATGGCGACTTGGAAGAGTGGTGTACTGGTTGACTGTCGAGGGACGTTCGCCTTGTCGAGAATGACATCAAAAGGGACTCCCATGTTGGCTTGTGCTGTTCGATAATGCTGGGCTGTCTTCGTGACAAGGTCTGAGAACCTCGTATCCTTCTGAACGTCGAAGCGGAGGGGTAGCAAGTTCAGGAAGAAGCCGATGGTCTGTAAACTGCTTTCGTCGCGGTTCGCGTCGGTGACACCGATGCAGATATCTTCGATGTTGAGAAGTCGGTTGAAGAGAGTCTGCAGAGCAGCCAGGTAGAAGTAGAAAGGCGTGATGCGTAGAGACTGGCTTGCCCGCTTGATCTGCTCCGAGAGGTCATTGCCAATGTCAATGAGAGACTCAACGTTACGATAAGTCTTCGGAATGGGCCGTGACTTGACGCGAGCGAATGGAAATAGTGGAAGGGTGTCCGCAGGTGGTGAGTGCAGCTTGGTCCAGTAAGAGATCCTGTCGTCCATCTGGCCACTCTCAATCGCTCTTCGTTCCTCGACTGAGATGTCCATGTACTGCTTCGGCGACGAATCGAGCTTGTGTCCCAAGTATACTGCGTTGAGGTCTCGTAGGAATAGATGCATGCTCACACCATCCATGGCAATGTGATGGTAGGCAATGATGATGGAGTGCTCTTCCGGTCCATGAGTGACAAGTATGACACTGAGAACATCTCCGTCAGACAGTTGCCAAACATGGTTTCGCCAAGTCTTAGTTTCATGCTCCAAAGCGTGACCATCACCTTTGACATGTTTGAAACAGTCTCTCGCTGAAGCAAGGAGTCCTTGAACGGGCTCACCAGTTCCCGGTCGGGTAAAGAAGCATGTTCTCAACGAGTCGTGGTGATTTGCAACAGTGGATACGGCCCTCTTCAGTCGTGGAATCTGGATGTTTCCGGTGACTTTGTAAATGTAGACGCAGTTGTAGGATGTATCATCTTTGGAAAACTGACTTAGAAACCATAACCTATATACAATTTAGCTAAAGTACATCTTATTACTGCCGTGACACATCTACCTCGATTGAGCATACGACAGCTTCTCAGCCCTCTCTAACTCCTTCTCCTGCTTGACATCCTCTTGGTGCTCCGTTTCTCCAACTGTACTTGGTGGTGTTGCGTGACCTGATCTGATGGGGCTTGAACTGCCGTCACTAGATGTCCCGGTTGCTGACCCGTTGGCAGCCGAGTCTGACTTGGACGCATCGCCAGTCTCAGATTTGCCCTCTTGCATCTTGGCTGAGAGATACTTATTCGCTGCGTCAGCGCAGATATCCCTCGCGTTGTCCCCACTGAGAGTCTTGAGAACAGGCACGTCGACATGAACTTCCTTCAAGAACCATGACCGGATCTCAACAGCCAAGAGCGAGTCGATGCCGACATCCAGTAATGATGCCTCAACGTTAAGGCTATCTGGGCTCATCTGTAGCATTGTCTCCACCTTAGCTCGGAAGGCAATAAGAAGAGCAGCAGCAGCCTCCTCTTCAGAACCAGCTGCGTCCAGTCGTTCCAAGACGCGAATGTCACTCTGGCCTGCTCGGGACGCATCAACATCCTTTGAACCTTCCTCCTCACGAACAAAGTGTGAGAAGCGTGGATTGTTCACCCAGGGAGGTCGAGCCTTGGTGGACGCCGTGTAATTGAAAGGCTGGATACCTGACACCATCTCGATCGTGTCGTCATCCGTCACTCCCGGTTTGCTCGCAGCGACAGCTTCAGCGAAGATCTGGTGAGCGTCCGACTCCGAGATAGGCATGTAAAAGGCCTTTTTGAGCCGCTCCATGAGTGTTG
The DNA here is from genome assembly GCF_900044065.1 of Fusarium mangiferae. NCBI lineage: Eukaryota > Fungi > Ascomycota > Sordariomycetes > Hypocreales > Nectriaceae > Fusarium > Fusarium mangiferae. Next base: position 282,896 of record NW_024573938.1, read on the forward strand.
GACCCTTTGCAGCGATGTATCCAACATCAGCGACCATGCCCAGAGCCATGACTGATGCAGCGAGACCTCTTTCGCGTCTCTGTTGTGCAACGGCTGCTTGGAACAGAGATGCGGCGTTGTAATTGGACTGGCCAGCATTTCCGACGACAGAACTCATAGACGAGAACAGAACGAAGAAGTCGAGCGTGGGCTCGGAGAAAATGTCGCTAAGATGGATTGTTCCATCAACCTTGGGCGCAAACACGTCACTTAATGCCTCAGGCTCCATCTTGACAAACAGCTGATCCTTGAGAACAAGCGCACCGTTGCAGACGCCACCAACAGGCGGGAGATCCTTGATGGAATCGCATACAGCCTGTACAGAGTCACGCTTGGATACATCCATGGGGTAAACTCTGACAACAGCGCCCAAGTCCTCCATCTCTTGCAGCCAGAGTTGGTCGACCTGTGCTCTACGGCTAGTGAGGACGATGTACTTGGCGCCGTTCTCGACCATCCAACGACAGAGGGAGCGGCCAAAGTCGGAGACGAGACCGACCATGAGGTAGGTCTTATCGGTGGAGAAGAGGCCTTGCCCACTGATCGGACGGATGGTGATGCTGACGGGCTGGGGCTTGGTCCAGTCGATGATAGTGCGTGTGAGGTCGAGGGCGGGAAGGGAGGCGATGCCTTGAACGGGCACAGTTGTCGAAGATGATGAACGATGTGATTGATGGGCGAAAGTAAAAGCAGTCTCAAGTAGATGGGCAGTGTTGGAGGCCAATGCATGACTGGACTTGAAGCTGATGGCCTCATACAAGTGAGATAGATGCTGCTTGACCTTGTCGTCGGTCTTGGAGAGATCGACGAAGTGCCTGATTCCCTGAGGGAGGATATGCTGAATGGTTCTGATGGATGCCCTGGGGTGGATGAAAATCGAGGCAGATCCTGTCACGGAGCTGGCAAAGGTGAGCTTGCGAGGCGCTTGGGTAGTCAGTGCACTCTGTATGTCAGTGCTTGCACCGTAAATCAGAACACCTTCCTCTTCAGTGTTAAGTGCCGCTGAAGAGATGGACGAAAGAAGGAGAGATGCAGTCAAGTTGACAGCTATGCCCCAGAGATCAGTCTGCATTTGTGTAGCCTCCGCCTCAGGGACGAGAAATACGTCGGTTGCCGGGAGCGATATTGCTGAGCTGTGGCACGGGGCGATGGCCATAGTGACTTGACCATCACTCTTACCAAAGCAAAGAACCCTTGCATCGTCTTCACAGAAGGGAAGTGAAAGTGACTGCTCCACTTGGATGTTGGCGATGCCATCGCCAGTCAGGGACTTGGCCCAAGGAGCCTTCTCCTCAAGACAGGGACCGCCCTCAGTATTTGTCAGAATAACCTCTGTCTCTCCAAGAGAAACTTCCTTCGTAATCTTCCTCCTCTGAGAGTTCAACCGGTTATTCCTTTCCTGGTCAGGCACCACCCTCGGAATCGTCACCAGGCCATCCCTCAGTAGCACCTCAGGCTCTGTACTCCACAACATCGGCGTCTTAGTAAACTCAGCTGACTTTGCAAGCTTGAGCTTCAGGAACGCCTCAACCACCATCTTAGCATCAGCGCTCGAGGCTTTGGGAAGGTCGAGGAACTGAAGGTTCAATTGGGGGAGTTCGTTGATGATAGCGCGCCCAAGACCGATTGTCATGTTGGCGTATGGGTTCTCATCGAGACGGCCTACTGTGAGCCAGAGGACGTGCGATGAGTGGGAGAACAGAGACTGTAGGTTGTGAAGGCGCGAAGAGGTCATGGGAGTAGAGAAGATGGGCTTTTCGAGTTCGGTGAGACAGATGACTGATGTTTCACTGCTGAGATGCTTGTCTGATAGGGAGTCGATACTGTCGACGACCGTGACTTGGTCTGCGACTCGTGACGCGAGTCGCTGGATACTCTTGACAATTCGGGAGATGGGTAGAGTCTTGCCACCAATGATGAGAAGTCGTTGTTCGAGTGGAATCTCATCGAGGAACGACAGCGGCTCCTGAAGCATCGTGACCCTCTCATCGGCGGCCTGAGATACAAGAACAGAGCACACATGCTTGAGAGAATCAGGCAAGTCAGTGACATACTTATCCGCTCCCGTAAAGCCCGAATCTCGGAGAATCTCATCCCATTCCGTCAACCCAATACCTGGGCCACGAGTCCTTCCCTCATCGACACCAAGCCACCAACCAGGCAAACCACCCATGAGAAACATCATTTGGAGATAGTAGCCCGTGACTTCAACCATAATGAGATAGCCACCAGGCTTAAGAAGTTTGCGAACGTTAGTCATGGTCTCGTTGAGATTGCGAGTTGCGTGGAGGACGTTGGCGGCCAGAACGACATCTTGACTACCTTCTGGAATACCTTGACCTGTGGGGTCATTCTCAATGTCGAGGACTTTATAGTCAAGTCGCTTGCTGTGTGCATGGAAGCGCGTTTTGGCAGCCTCGAAGAACCCAGCTGAGATGTCGGTGTACGTATATCGACCATACGTGTCTCCAATGGCGTTGAGGACGGAGTTTGTGGTTCCGCCTGTACCAGCTCCGATCTCAAGGATGTTGAGACGGGGATATCGGTGAGACAGGTTCTGGAAGAGCTCTGCGACGATTCTGTTGAGAGGCTGCATGGCTCGGCCGTCGGTGTAGAGGTTGCTCAACATGTTATCGACAAGCATTACCTCCAAGAGTTGAGTGTCGGATGTCATGACTCCAACGAGGTTCCCGGCCACTGCATGAATGAGCTTGAGGTCAGCTTGTTCGGGATACTTGTCCTTGTATCCCTGGATCAGGTCTTCGGTATCATCGAACCACTCCTTCTGCGCAGTTGGGTGCTTGCCATCTCTCGTCTCCTGGAGGACCTCCTTCGCAGCTTTGTAGAAGGCTTGATGGAACCACTTCCAGTCCTGTACATCTGCTTCCGACAGATTATCAAAGGTTTTCCTGATGAAGTAGAAAGACGTGCGGTCGATGGCTTCAGCGAGTGCAAGTTCTTGCTCATCAGGATTAATTTCGTCAAGATTTTCGGAAGAGTCCAAGATATCAGCGCGCCAGATTGTCTTGGAGAACATGTGCCGGTCATCAGAGGAGCTTGCCTCGGTGAAGAGCTTCAAGGTAAGACCTTCAGCCTGCAAACCAGTCTTACCATCGGGGCTTATAATGTGTACATCTCCTCTGAACGTGTTGGACGTTGTCTCAGTAATGAAAGTGTCAACGTCGAAGTTGATCTCGCCTGGTACTCCCTCGTAGTTGGTGTTTGGAGTAATAGCCAGCCTATCAATCCCAACAGGTAGGTAGGGTGCCCAAAGAGCCCCGCTAAGAGGTGTACACATGGCGGCAATGATGGAGTGGAAAGCGACATCTAGAGGTCCTGGGTGCATGACATACTGGTTGCCCACTTCAGACTTGTCCCAGGTTGCCTTTGTCGTAGCATATCCCATGGTTCGCTGAACAGACTTGAGACCTCTGAAGAGCCCTTGATAGTTGAGGCCAATGTTGAGAAGTGAGTCGTAGTACTCCTGGGTGTCGACAGGTGTGATACCCGACTTCCCAGGTGCTCGTGGTGGAAGATCATAGTCCGAAGGCTCACCAAAGTCAATGGTGATCAGACCAGTACAGTTCCTCTCCAAAGTTCCTTCAGCTTCGGCAGGACAGGTATGGCAAGAGAACTCTCCGTAAAAGACGTCCTCATCAACATGGCCACCAATCTTCTTGACTGAGAAGATAGACTCAATGCCAGGGTTGTTCTCCTCAATAGTCAAAGCCCGAGGAATAACAAGGTCGCGGATCTCTACCAGCTTGACGGGTCGTGAGCCGGCTATCTCCATGGCGGCTTGGATAGCCATGGCCATGTATCCAGATGTCGGGAAGAGAGCCATGCCTTGGAAAGCATGGCCGCGAATCCAGGGAAGTTCGTTGAGACGTAGGATGTTGCGCCAACGGATCTCAAACTCCGAGTCATCTGGAGCGCGTCGACCCAGAAGTTCGTGTGGAGCTTTGTCAGCAAGTCGATAACGACGGGAGATGCGGGACTCTTTCCAGTGGACCTTGCTGTGGTTCCACGTATAGGAGGGAAGCCCCTTGATCATCTTTGGCTTCTCTGCTTCAGACCCATAAATAGCTTTGCGGTATCCAGCAAAGTCAACATGAGATCCGAGATATGCCCAGACGTAGCCGATTCCGCCCGAGAATGCTTCGACATCATCATAACCACGTCTCAAGAAAGTGGCATATGGAAGAACGTGACCCAGGGCTGTCTTCATAGTCTGTGAAGCAGGTCCTTTCAAAGCCGGGTGAGGTCCAATCTCAAGCGAGAGGTTGAAGGGACCAGCCCTCCAAAGCGAGCACTCCAGTGCCTCAGAGAACAGAACAGGTCGAACCATATTGTCGATCCAGTACTGCCCAGCCAAAGCCGAAAGATCATCCTCGTCATCAAGCATATCTGCGTTTCCGTAGACCGATGAGACCCAGATACAGTTGCTGGAAGGAGTGTTGACAGTAATGTTGCATGCCTTGAGTGACTCAAGATAAGGCTGTGCACAAGCTCTCATATGATGTGAGTGATATGCTGTATCAACCTTGAGAAGACGAGCAAAGGTCTTCTGCTCCTCGAGAAGTTCCTTCGCTTCCAAAATAGCATCTTCGTCGCCGGAAATAGTAGCACTGGACGGAGAATTGCTCGCAGCAAGACTTATTCGTCCCTTGAACTGTTCCTGGTCACAGAAGGCTGTCGCATCTTCAGAACCCATACCTACAGCCATCATGGAGCCTTTAGCGCCAGATGGTCCAGAGGCGTGCTTGGCGTAGAGACCTCGGTAGTAGGCAATGCGCATGGCATCAGTGGCTGAGAGTAGACCAGTAGCGTAAACAGCAGAAATCTCGCCTGACGAGTGACCGACGACAGCATCAAAGTGAACTCCCGCAGACGCCAGGACGTCCACAATAGCGATTTGCGTCGCTGTGCAAAGGGGTTGAGAAATCGCAGCTTCACCGATACGCGACATCTCATCAGAAGCCATCAACTCATCCATGAGAGTCCACGTTGGAGCATCAGGAATGTCACGCAAAGCATCCTGACATTTCTGTATGGAATCCCTAAACTGGGAAGACGTCTCGATCATGGTTTTACCCATGGACGCCCACTGCGCTCCTTGACCGGTGAAGATCCCAAGAATAGCCGGTGTTTCCGACGATGAACCTGGCGCTTGGATGCCAATCTCAGCACCAGTCTTGGAGGTCTCAACAGCGGAGTCGAGGAACTCGAGAAGCTTATCCCGGCTCTCGCCGGAGAAGAAAGCCCGTCGACCGAAGACGCTTCGGCGAGTTTGGGTAACGAATGCCACATCTTCCAGGTTGACACCTGGATTGGACCGGATGAAGTCGGCGTACTTCCCAACTGTTGCCGCGAGAGACGACTCAGTCTCGGCAGAGATGACTAGAGGGCCAACGAACTTCTCAGACACTGTCGTTTTGCATGGTTCATCTGGCTGGTAGTTCTCAACAATGGCGTGGACGTTGGTTCCTCCAAAGCCGAAGCTGTTTAGACTGACCCGTCGTGGGCCGTCAGAGACCTTCGGCCAAGGCATAGCTGCAGTAGGAACTTGGAGTCGATCGTAGAAGGGCTTGATGGACGGGTTCAGTGTGTTGAAGAGTAGATTGGGCGGAATGATGGCATTCTGCACCGCCAAAGATGCCTTGAGCAGGCCTGCAAGGCCAGCGCATCCTTCAGTATGACCGATCACAGTCTTGATGGAGCCACAATAAAGCTTTTCAGCGTCCTCAGATGATGTTTCATAGTCAGCAAAGAATGACTGGCGGATAGCGCGAGCCTCAACCGGGTCACCAGCAAGGGTACCCGTACCGTGAGCCTCAAAATACAGCGGTCGGTCTTTAATAGGATCCAGCCCGGCATTTTGATACGTTCGACGGATCAAGGCTGACTGTGCCGCTGCAGATGGCATAGTGATACCAGTGGTACGCCCATCGCTGTTCATACCCGTCTCACGCACGATACACTCAATGTGATCGCCGCATCGAATAGCTTCCGAAAGAGGCTTGAGAATGACAGATGCGACGCCCTCACCACGAGCATAGCCATCAGCTCCAGCATCCCACATTCGACTGCGTGATGTAGGACTCAGCATGTGAAGCTTTGACTCAGCGACGTAACCTGCTGCATCGAAGATGAGATTCACTCCAACGGCTATAGCAGTGGTTGATTCGCCGCTGCGCAGTGACTGCGTGGCAAAATGTAGTGCCGCGAGCGATGACGAACACGCAGTGTCCATCGTAACTGAGGGTCCGCGAAGATCGAAGTAATACGACACTCGGTTTGAGAGAATACTCTTCGATGTCCCCGTCGGATGATATCGATTGATGATTTCAGGATCCCTCGACTGAATATCATGATAGTCACCCGTCATAACCCCCAAATAGACCGACGTCAACGATCCCTGCATTTCCTCAATAGTATAACCCGCAGCCTCGAGCGATTCGTAAACCGTCTCAAGCGTCAATCTCTGCTGCGGATCCATACCATCAGCCTCAGCAGGGTTGACATTGAAGAACGACGCGTCGAACAAGCGACTGTCTTCTTCAAGAAGGTAGCCTTTGTTGCAGACGTCTGTGGCGCCGTGATGCTCGCCATCTTTGTTGTAGAAGGCTTCAAGGTTGAGACGGTCTTTTGGGAAATCGCGAAGGCAGTCTTTGGGAGATTGGAGAAGAGACCAGAGTTTAGAGGGGGATGAGGCGCCGCCGGGGAAGCGACAGGCTGAGCCGATTACGGCGATGGGCTCGCCTGGGGATGGCATGGTGATTGTTAGGATGGGTAATGAGTGTAGTGCCGTGCTGTTGAAGACAAAATGTATGTCCAAATGTTGAAGGGTTGCTCAGTACGACAGATTACTTGCTGTTTGTCCAAGGTTACGGTTGCTTCATTCGACGGATGTCATTCATCTTAACTCAAACCACTATCAGTGTAGAGCCGTATTGTGAATTTCGTATTCCATCTTCGATCAGATCGAACCGGCATCAGCTCCCGCGCCGCCCCAGACCTTGCGGCACCGGCCAAACATGCTTGTGCTTACATCGACTGCCGTCGGTATTGTGGAGCATATTCCGGAGGCGGCCGTTGGCCAACCGGAATGGGTCAATATCCCGAGCAAGGGTATGGATCCTCCTACGGGGCAGTATCTGGGGAATGCGGAGAAGTTCCTCTAGTAGATGCCGGCTTACGGTGTTGATTGCTCGGAGCAAGGCTGTTGGGTCTTACGCAGTACCAAGGGGACAGGTTGTGTCGTGGCAAATGAATGCGACCGTTCTTGATCAAAACAGTCTTCGCTGGCTGACGAGTAAGTACGCTCAGAGAAGCGACGTCTCCTCTAGTTGATTCATTTTCCGTCCCAAATCTGTTCAAGTCATCTCGCTGTGGCATTGTTCCCTCGCTCGTCACTGTCGTTGTCGTTGTCGGCTACCTTCATCATGGCAGTCCAATCAATCATCTCCCGTCAAGCCATACCAGCTACTCAAAAAGCCCTCAAAGTTCAAGGTGCAGGAACAGTCACCCTCCAAGAAAACAGCCCCGTCGAGCCCCCAAAAGAAGATGAAGTCCTCGTCAGAATCTTTTGCGTTGGCGTCAATCCCCATGACTGGAAATCCCTAGACATGTCAGCATCCCCCGGCGCAACGTGGGGTTGCGATTTTGCAGGTGAAGTCGTCACTGCGGGACCTCTCACAAACAAGTTCAAACCTGGTGATCGCGTTGGTGGTGCTTGTGCGGGTAACCGATCTGATAATCCGAATAACGGAGGTTTCGCAGAGTATGTCAGTGTTCCGGAGATGTTGCTCCTCAGACTTCCGGATTGGATGAGTTTTGAGCAGGGCGCGACATTGGGTGTTGGTTTACTGACTGTCGGGTTGTCTTTGTACCATACTATGAAGCTTCCACTTCCTTACTCGGGTGAAGCAAGAGACCAGTACATATTGATCTACGGTGGTGGAACGGCTACCGGAGGTTTGGCCATCCAGGCCGCCAAACTGTAAGTTCATCGTCCTTACTCCGTGAGCCTAAGCTGATGATATTCAGATCTGGCTTGAAGCCCATCACAACCTGTTCACCAGGAAAGTTTGAGCACGTCAAGTCTCTAGGCGCCGTTGGAGCCTTCGACTACCGCTCTCCCTCCTGCGCCTCAGACATCCGCACCTTTACACAAGATAGTCTGGAGTACGTTTTCGACTGCATCACCGAGAGCAGCAGTATGAAAATCTGCTACGCTGCCATCGGTGGTCACGGAGGTAACTACATCGGTCTAGACCAATTTCCGATTCGCGGCCATACGCGTCGCGATGTTCGTCCTGGCTGGGTTCTCGCGTGGACAGCGCTGGGTAAGCCTGTTGATTGGAGAAAGCCATATCGCAGAGAAGCAAGACCCAAGGATAAGGCGTTTGCGGAGAGATGGGCGCCTATCGCACAGAAGTTGTTGGACAACAAGGATATTGTGACGCATCCTACTGAGGTTAGTGATGAGGGCCTCGCTGGGGTCGCGAAGGGAGCGGAGAGGGTTAAGATGGGTACAGCTGGTGGTAAGAAGCTGATATACCGTGTTGCTACGCCCTCAACATCTTGATTTACGCGTATTTATGATAGCTATTTAGTTTTTTAACAATTTCTTTATCGATCTCGACTCGGTTCAGATTGGCAGTTTGTCTGGGACGCGTCGCGCTGTTTCAAACCGCAAGACGGCATAGAGTCAAAAATCATACCTATTTTTAGCAACCCCTCATCTCAGCACTCGTGTTTAACATCACTTGCCTCTCAGAACGAACTAGATTAAATATATACAAATAATGTCAATGGAGGCTTCTACATGAATAATTGACATTTTTCGGCTTTTGGATCATTTGAGCACCTTGACAGAAGGAGGCCGTTGGTTTTCCAGATCAAATGGCTTTTAGATCATGAAAATGTAATTTTACCACCAACGTCGGCCGTGTGCAACCAGCGCACGCTGGAGTACCTCCTAGACATGGTAAACCTCAATGCTACAGATCAATTGAAGACTCAACAGCTCAAATACTGAAATCAATTCTTCTTGTTGACACTGGTTTAGCCCTACGCCCTTCACAGCTGCTTTCCCTTTCATTTGTTTTTAGCTACCCTATACTCTGTGAATGACGTCAGTGTACCGCTCAGCAAACACAAAAGCAGCCGATTCAAAGGTGCCTCAAAACCTATCGGATACTCCTTAATTGATACTTCCGCAGGTCTGTATGCTTCGCCGTGCGCCAGTAGCCTATCTCTGTCCGCCTGCAGCCTGTCACACGCGTTACAGGCACAGGGGGTAAATTTCCGTGGAGAATCTCCGGGCTCGGCCCCGGAACAGCGAAGTGGCGTCCGGGAACAAGAAAACATCGGACCTTAATACATGGCGTCAGAATAGACTGATTAAAGGTGTCCCAAACTCGGGCTAAATTTGTCCTATGCTTATGCTAGGTTACCTAAACCTTTTTGTCGCTTAGGATCAAGGTCCTGAGTTTTCCTTTCCCCTAATACACTCACCCCGGTCTCACCTTATAGACCGGGTTTTTGGCAGACCTCTGATCCGCTGTCCGGATGTCTCATACCATTTGTGTTGCTAATTGTAATTTCTTTCTTTCTCAACACCAACCATTCATACATCCAAACGCCTTTCATTCTTCACTCATACCAATGACGTTTGGCTGCCCTTACGTCGTCGCCATCCCTCTACGCACTGAAGTCCCCAACACTGTCCATCATGTCATCTCGTCTCTCCGCGATTTCACTCGTAGCATTCTACGGTCTTGTAATCTTCTACTTCCTAAACAGACTATGGGACCATATCAGCTACTCAATCAAGACGAAGAAGTACAAATGCGGACCTCTCAAGACTTATCCCCACTGGGATCCCATCTGGGGCATTGACTTTGTTCTCTCCATGAGCCGTGCTTTCAAAGAGCATCGGTGGTTATCATGGATGGAAGAGACATGGGCCGCGCAAGGAACCAAGACCTTTAAGGCCAGATTTCTGGGAATGAGGATGGTGTATTCGTCTGAGATGGAGAATATGAAGGCGATGAGTACGTCGCAGTGGGAGGAGTTTGTGCTTGAGCCAATTCGTGTGGATAATGGCGTCGCGACGCCGTTTACTGGGAAGGGCGTTAGTACGGCGGATGGCGAGTTCTGGCATTATAGCCGGGGTATCATCAAGCCGTATTTCGAGAGGCAGGCATTTGCCAATGTCGCGAGATTGAAACCATTTACCGATAAGATGTTGGACCTCATTCCCACCAACGGCGACACCTTTGACATGCAGGTTCTGACAAGGCGATGGGTAAGTAACATCCAATCAACGCGAACGCAGCTGACTTGGTATCGACAGTTTCTTGACACGTCAACCGAGTTTCTTTTTGGAAAGTCTCGCGACTGTCTCACCTATCCTGAGCGCGAGGATGTAATGCTCGCCATGGTAGACATCATGCGCGGCGCACGGGTCCGTCTCACCATGAGTAAATTCATGTTTCTCCACCGAGACCCAAAATGGTATGAGAGCATTCGCTTCGTGCACAACTTTATGAATGAGTACATCCATAAAGCCTACGATGAACTGCACCAGAGACAAGAGAAAGGTGAGAAGTTTGCTGACAAGCCTGAGCGAACCGACTTGCTCTGGGACATGGTGCAGAAGATCCCCTCTGAGGATAGAATTCTCCTCAGAGACCAGATCACTGCTGTTTGGGTACCGAGTAATGAGACTACGAGTATTCATATCTCAAATGCTATTTATCAGCTGGCGAGACATCCAGATGCTTGGGAGAAATTGCAGAAGGAGGTTCTTGAGCTTGGCGATGAAGAGCTTACGTTCTCCAAGCTTCGCGGGATGAAGTACATGAATTGGGTTATCAACGAGAGTGAGTAAATTCAACCTATTACAAGCCACTCACTAATCGTTACAGCACACCGAACTATTCCAAATGGTATCCAAATGATCCGTGTCGCAGCCCATGACACAACCCTTCCCCGTGGCGGAGGTCCAGACGGAAAACAGCCCATCTTCTGCGCCAAGGGCGACATTGTCCACTGTAATCGCTATCTCATGCATCGCGACCCTGACTACTGGGGTGAAGATGCAGCTGAGTTCAGACCAGAACGATGGGATGGTCTTCGTCCGCTTTGGCATTTCGTCCCATTTGGTGGCGGACCTAGAATCTGCCCTGCTCATATTCTTGTCGCTACTGAGACAGCTTATGTCTTGACAAGGTTTTGCCAGAAGTTTAAGGGGATTGAGGCGAGGGATGAGAGGGGCTATGTTCCTGTTATGAGAGTTGGGCCTAGTAGCTTGAATGGCGTTAGAATTGCTGTTACGCCGAGGTAAAGCTGAAAGGGACAAGTTTGGGTGATGACTCCCTGAGAAAATGTGTTATTGATCATCAAGAGAATCTACACTCAAGCTTGACTTGGATAGTTACACCATGGCAGCCATACTCAATCGGTTCTGAATGCTTCGTCAATAGAAGACGAAAGTGATTCAAAGGACATAGCTCTACTTTTGACCCGATATCTCATTAAACACTTGTTGGATATGCTCCAAAACCCTGAGAGGCCATCCTTCTCTCTCCAGAGGCCCCAGCACTTTGCCATCCGTAACTGTGCTCCCGTCACTCAAGACACGATAAAAACCACTACACGACCCATGGCAGGCTGCTTGATCAGTGACGTCTACAACTGCAGAACACATCATTTCTCTGCTTGGATATCTCCCGCTCAAAGCATACCCAGCCTGCCGTCGTCCGCATTCTTCCTCAGACATAGCTACTAATCGGTAAATAGGCAAAACAATCTTCCCAGCTAGCACACCAACTGCCCCAGCACTCTGCAGCAAATCAGACAGAAAGGTAGTCGCCACCCAGCCAGGATGGACATGCATCCAAGAAACTTTTGGGTAATGAGACGCGAAGTGGATGAAAGCAAGACTGTGCAGTGTAGTGACCTGATTTACCGCCCTTGGCGCTGTATAGTTGCACTTCTTCCGTAGTCCAATATCCCCGTCATTGGTGAAGAGTGGACCTTCATGACCCCCGGCTAAGACGGAGAGAACTCGTGGGTGGGGTGCTTGCATGAGCATGGGGAGTAAGCGTTCGATAAGACGTATGCGGATGTAGAAAGACAGAGCAAAACAAAGATCAAGCCTCTCCTCAGTATCTGTGGATGAAGTCAGCAGGAATAAACTCCACAGAACGGGTGACTTACAGTGCGGTCCACCAAACGCCAAAGATCCTGGACTCATAAACAATAAATCCACACGTTTTTCCAATTTCATAATCCCCTCACAAGCATCATCAATACCTTTGATAAGCGAAGCCTCAGCTTCGACGAATTGGATCGTAGCATTGGGGTTGTATTCGCTTAGCAGAGCGAGTTCGCCCGCACACCTCGCTTTCGACCGACCAATAACGTAGAATCGCGGATTAGGCAAAGTCCGGATAAGAACCTTGAGAGTAGCGAGACCAATGCCCCTCGTTGCACCTACGAAAACTGCCACGAAGGATTGGGGAGCGGGGTGTGATGACGACATTCTGTGCTGACAGGTGCTTATCGTCTGATACGAACAGCTATTCTAACTATGCTTGTGAACTGAAAATCTTCCGCCTTTTTACAGGTGAAGGGGAGTGCGACGCGAGACCGAAGTGCATGGCGAGATACCCGGGGTATCGTTTTCCAAGACGTGGTCTGCAACGGGTACTATACCCGATTGATGAAGGATTCTCCGGCAGATGCATGTCTGCACGACCGGCCCGGGCGGCACGGAGAATTAGAGTCTGTTGAGCACGGGTGAGTGCCGTTGGTGCGACGTTCGCGGTGCCTACTATCCTAATAGCCAATGCTCATGTCAAAGACAAGCGGTAGTGCTACCAGTATAGCTTAGAAATTGATCTTGTTGACTGGATGAACTGGCTCTGCGACATCATTGCTTCTGTATCACTTGGAAGTTTGAACTGACTAAGATGGCGAACCTCACAAACCTTAGCATGAATCAGCTCAACATAAACCGGCAGTGCGTCGCCTTCACCTGGCAGACAGCTTCCCCAGCCTCACGAGTAATTGTCACCCTCAGCACCCTTTCACTCACAGCCCTTCTCATCTCAATCATCTACGAACTCTACTTCTCCCCCCTCTCTAAATTCCCCGGCCGAAAACTCTGCGCCATCTCCCGCATTCCCCATCTCATAGCAACAGCCAGCGGCCGCCAACTCCCCTGGCTCATCGATCTCCACAACAAATACGGCGGCGTTGTTCGCATTGCCCCAGACGCTCTCACATTCACTGATGAGCGCGCCTGGGCTGATATCTGTGGTGCATCCAAGGCTGCAAAAGATGGAATGGCGAAAGATCCGCGTCTTGCGGCTTTGGTCGGCGGTGATTTGGTGAATCCTGATCCTGCGAAGCCGAGATCGCAGCAGACTCATAGTATTATGAGAAAAGCGATGGTACCGGCGCTGAAGCGGGAGAATGTAAAGAAACTTGAGGGTATGATCAATGGGCATATCGAAGAGTATCTCTCGGCTTTACAGAAAGCCAGTGAAAGGAAAGAAGCTGTTGATATGCGAGACATGAACAGTTTTCTCATCTGCGATCTCATCGCTGACCTCTTCCTCGGTGAATCTCTACATCTCTTCACTGATGAGGAGTTCATTCCTTGGGTACACTCTTTCGATCGCTTCGCACGAGGTGTCACCATCCTCGCTGTGCTTAACCGCTTTCCATTCCTACACAAATTCCTCCTCTTTGCTGTTCATCGCTGGGGAAGCGGTGAGCGTGACTCTTTCATGGCGCCCATATTTGCACGCTTTGATCGTCGTGTTGCTCTGACTTCAGCTCGCCATGACATGCTGCAAATGGTCCTTGATGGAGACTCTGAAGGTACTGTACGTCAGGGAACTATGCCCCTTGACCTTCTACGAGAGTTTGCACCATTTCTAATGCTAGGTGGATGTGAGGCTATGCCTACAGTTCTCACTGGTTTCGTATACTTTGTCTTTCGCAGGAAGAGCACAGATATCAAGAAAAAGCTTCTAGAGGAGGTCCGCGGAGCTTTCTCTAGTGATTCAGATATCACCATGGACAAGATCAGCCAGTCTCAGAAAGACCTGCCATACTTGGAAGCATGTCTTCAAGAGTCTATTCGCTGCTACTCACCTGCTGCAACCGGCACCGACCGTGTAGTACCTTCATCTGGTGCTCAAATCGCAGACCGCTTTGTGCCCGGTAACACAGTGGTTATGATGTTGCATCAAGTGACCTACTCAGTCAAACAAAATTTCTCGAGAGCGGATGAGTATGTCCCTGAGAGATGGCTTCCTGAAGGAAAGGGCCGGCCTCAGGATTGCATCGATGATGTGAGGGGCAGTGTTCACCCTTTCTCGGTTGGCCCACAGTCCTGCTTCGGACAAGAGTGAGTTTACTATTACATGAACTTCCCTGAGATTTACGCTAACACTTTACAGACTGAGCTTTTATGTTTTGCGACTGGCGTTGTGTAAGCTTTTGTATCGCTTTGATATCGAGCTCACGCCTGAGTCTGAGAATTGGGTTGACGGACAGCTCACTTTTGGTACAAGGTCAAAGCCTCCACTGATGGCATATATCAAGAAAGCATCACTATAGTTAGATCGAGATGTCTATATAAATGATATCCTTATTTTCTGTGGGCAATTTGTGTAATGAGCGGTAATTTCTGAAACCTCTGGCTTATGGAGTTCTCTCCTCTGGTGGATGCAAAGCGAAGGCGTGACGACTGCACGTTCGAATAGAGCCTTGAGGTATATCAAGTAGCCGAAACCATCGATCTCGAATAAAGAGGTTTACAGGGTCACTTTGAGTTATTAGGAGAAGGCCTAAACTGGTTCATCAGGTCTCCAGAACCTTGCCTTTATGATAGTAATTCCTGTATTAAAATTTACAAACTGGCCAATCTACTCACTGCGATCCTTCAAAACCCTGACCATAACACCCTTGGAATCCAACGGCGGCATACCCACAAAGAAATCATGAGCAATCTCCACATCCCTCTTCGTTGTGCCAACAAGCTCAAGATCAAACCTCGAGAAAATAGTCGCAACAGTGAGGTACAGCTCAGCATATGCAAGATTCATGCCAATGCACTGACGGCTTCCTCTACAGAAAGGCACGAAGTGACGGCTAAGAGTAGTCTTGCCGTGCGTCCAACGCTCTGGGTCAAATTTGAAAGGATCTGGGTAGTGCTCCACGTTTGTATCAATGAGATATGATGATGAACTCATGCGGGTCTAGGAAAGTTAGCAACTGACGAGGATGAGTCGAATGGGCACTTACCCCTCGAGGCAGCTTATACCCAGCATAAACAAGATCCTCCGTTGGTGCATAGCGAGGTAAGCGCCCAGGAACACCGAATGAGAGCCTGATACCTTCTTGAATTACACCCGTCTTCTAATCGTCAGTTATTATCAATAGCTGTATAAGATCAACTAACCAGATATGGAAGAGGCTCAAGCTTTGCAACAGTGACTGGTGAATCTGCATCGCCCATCACTGTTTGAAGTTCCTTCCTCAGTGTAGCTAACATATCCGGATTCTCGGTAAGATGAAAACTCAGCGTCGTCAACGCGGCAGCCGTCGTCTCAGTACCAGCGCCCAGAAAGATAGCTGCCTCAGACTTGAATCTCTCAAGAGTCTTATCCGCTTGGGGGAGTTGCTTGCTGTCTCTCATCTCATGAAAGACTGTTCTAATCCCATCCTTCTTCTCCTTTGCCAGGACATCTGAGATTTGACCAGAGATCTTCTTGTCATAGTCAGCCAGTGGCTGTAGCTTAGGATCAAGCTTTGCAAGATAGCTAATGGGGATCTTTTGAATAATATCAAACAGCCATGGAAACATGCGTCCAATCGGATGAGCTTGAGGCATCTCATGGAAGAAGTCTAGTAGCTCTTTGCCGAACTGGTCTTGCTTCATGTTATCCATGCTCTCGCCAAAGCAATACTGTGCAATGACATCCATGGTGAGACCACTGTAGAGAGCTTTGATATTCACAACCTCTCCGCTCTGTATAAGTGAGCGCATTCTACCAGCGAGTTGGTGAATGGTTTGTAGGATCTGCGGCTCAAGAGCGCGGATAGACTGCTTCGAGAAAGACCCCGACAATGCAGCCCGCCGAACTCGATGTGTTTCAGCAGCGTAACTGTCAAACATGCTCTCATCATGGGTAGACATGAAGCGGACTTTGTTGCGAGGGTGATGCGGCCCATTGGCATAGATTTCATCGTAGAAGCTATCATCGTTGATATGAACCTCGCAAGGGTTGATTCTCACGATTGGACCATACTGGCGATGAAGGTCTTGGATCTTCCAGAGGAATCTACCTCGTTTGATAACATCATAGTAGAACTCATAGAAGAATGTGAGAGCTGCTAATTTGGGTCCTGGTATCTTTGCCAGTGGCGATAGATACAGGCGGTAGATGATGGTGTAGGCGATGCGCAGTGCAATGAGGAAAGCTGCCACTGTCAGCAGCGTTCCGGTGTTCAGTTGCAAACTTTCCATGGTCGTCTTGGTGCTGAGACGTGAACTAACTCAGTGCAGAGATGAGACAGTATGCCTACTACCCATCTTACCAGGCATGACAGCATATACGAAAGCTAACTCACCAACCCACCATCACAAAACTAGTTCTGATGTAAAGGTGCCGTTTTCCCGCCCATCCTTCGGCATGTGAATTCTCACCATCAGCGCGGAGAAAACACTCCGGTTGACGTGAGCGGCAAAAGACAATGTCGTATCCGGCATAGTCGAACTTGGTGCGTAAGCCGTCAGCCCATTTCCCCTCCATTTTCCGTTACCGTGCTTGAATCCTTCGGCACCCCACGGAAAACCCCTGGCTCACCTTATTCTTTGGGCTAGTGAGCCGTCGACCCGGCTTTAGTATAATCAGCGCGGCAAATACTCGTATGCAGCGTCGGCCGCCGTATCAGACAACGATACGGGCCGTTCCGTGCACTACGCACTAGCTTTTGGAGGCGTTTTGCAGATCAGAAGTAAACAGTTAAAAGAAGGTGGTGATTGATGTAGTTGAGAGTAGCAATATTGCCAATTGAACTCCACAAACAATACAACAAGGTTAATATTTGCACAAATCAAGAATGGCTACTGAAGCAGTGAACCAACCTCCCCAGACGGGTGCCGACTCCAGCGTTGCCAATGGCACTGGTATGGATGCCCTGATGGAGGATGCGAAGAAGCGTGGCTTGCAGGAAGAAATCTCTCGACTGACTGATAACCATTTGGTCTACACTGATGCTGCTGGCGGCAAGCTCTCGTACGCACCAGTTGATTGGAAGAAGCCAGGTCTGAGAATTCTCGATTCTGCTACCGCAGACGGTACGTATACCTACATAGACATAGAGAACGGACGATGATAACAGTGTATCAGGTATCTGGCTGCAGGATCTTCGCAAGCAAGCTGGCCCTGTTGCTGATGAGCAAACCTACATTGGCACTGATCTGGTGGAGGACTTGTTCCCCAAGCCTCGACCCCACGGGATTGAGTTCAAGAAACAGTCCATCACAGAGCCATGGCCTACTGAGTGGAAAGAGTCCTTCGACCTCGTCCACCAGCGCCAAGTCCTCGGCTTCTGCGGCAACTTCTCCCTCGAGCAAGCGGTCGCCAATCTCTGCGCCCTCGCCAAACCCGGTGGCTGGGTTGAGCTCGTAGAACTTGACTGCGACCAGAGCCTCCTGGAGGAAGGGACCGCAGCGCACGAGTTCTTCCGTCTTCTCGAGCAGATCTGGAAGATCAAGAAGATGGGCGGCAACTTTGGCCCTAATCTCAAAGAGTGGATGGAGAATGCGGGGCTGGAGGATGTCCAAGTTGATGTCTTGCAGTGCAAGGTTGGCGCAAAGGCTAAACCTGAGCTGAAGCAGGCTAGTATCAACGGCGCAGCTGGGGCGGGGCCGATGATTGTGGCTATGGCGCGCAGTAAGTTTACTTCGGACCTTTTTATCCTTTGATTAGTGCTGACCTTTGATGATAGCTCTTCCCGAGTTGGAGGGGTTTACTACTGAGCAGCTTGATACTCTTGATACTAGAGTTCGTAAGGAGCTTGCTGAGAAGGGGGCCGAGTTTCAGAGCTTTGCTGTCAGGGGTCGTGTTCCTGCTGGAGGATTGAAGCCTAAGAAGTAGATTCTAGAACTTTCACATGATGGTGTTTTGGTTGGAAGGATCAAGACAATTACTACTATAGTCCAGCCAAGAGATTATTTGAAATTATTATCCAACCACTCTCTGACTGCCTTGACCTGTCCTCAAATCATGCATCTTGACTTTACACGGTGGGATGATTGCTTAGTAAATATTCACGCCCTTACAAGTGTTCAACCGAATGATAGTAGCCAATCAGGACTAAATCGACCCGAATGCATGCACGTTTGATAATTATCATTGAGCTGCTATTGCCTTTTTGCCTATCAAATTGCAACGCTTACAGCCTTGTGGGGTTCGAAGGATCTGCGTGATAAAGTGCGAGGACCCGCCTCGGATCACGCCCTGTAATCACCATTGGTCAAGATGCGACTGGGACGATTATCAAATTCTCTACAAGGCAACTCGTAAGAGCAGTCGCTGTAACGCTCATATTGGTTGGATTTGTTCTGCATGTCAGAGGAGCTTTCGTTGTGGATAATGCTGAGAGGTCCCCCACTTGTCATCACCCATTGCAACATCGCCAAAGTTTAAACGTCACCTACCTGCCGTATCGAGATCGACATTCCATTTACCCCAAGATTCCAAGGTCACCCTAATGGGGAAGCGTTGGGGAAACGTGCACGAAGTGTCACAGCGTTTGGGGCGTCGGTAGTCTGTAGATAAGCAAGTCTTTGTGATATACCTCGGCTGGAACAGCTGGCCAGCTCTGAAAGATACTACTCACCATTATAATAGTCTTAGATACGAATGATATGACATAATTCTATGTATCATATTGGACTCAGTAATATTAGTCCCAGAGGATTAAGAACCATGGTCTTTGCACCTCTTAGAACTTCTCCAAGCCGGAATCCCGTATTGACCTGCGCAACTGGGCTTAAGCGCCTAGAATACCAAGCTTTTTAGCCTTACTCACAAGCCGTCCTGCCACACGCACTCAGACCCTCCCAACCCTCGCTAATGCATTTGTGGCGAGCTGACCACTCGGGACCGATGGCATCATGTGCCAGTGATCCTTCGCCCCACTGCCGACGGCAATTCTTTTAAAGTCCGTAGGACTGGGCAAATAAGATGCTGCAGTGAGATACTGATAGGGTCGTCGAAATTGGCCCTGTCTGAGATTATGAGGGAACATGATCTGATTAGACTTCCGCGGAATCTGCATATGGGCGGAGAACTTTATCCGGAGGATCTTACACGCAGCAACAACCTTGACATATTCGTCATGACTTTTTCCTTCACAAGATTGTAAAGAACTCGAAGCTCTAGGTCCACCAATTGAATGATTCCGCATTGACCTTGAGATGCCGGGTGTTATGGGGGAGGTGTAACCCCAAAGGGCTAGGATTACATCCTTCGATCGACGCGTATCAAAACGTGTCGAATATGGATGACTGCAGTGGAAGTCGAACGTTATTTGCATTATTTACAGAAAGAAATAGGCATTCTTGCTGACTACGGTTCATAGCTGCCGAGAAGAGATGATTCCAAGGTAATTACTGTACTTGCATGACAACATTGACGCCCTGGGCGTATCGTTTCTATAGTTCGTGACACCGTCCTATTACCGTGGGTATAAGCTCCTATACATATGAACCGTCATCAATAGCTCCCTTTCAAAGATAGAGGTGCCTCCTGTCATCCAGACAACACCCACTCACGGCTAAACCAGGCCAAACTATCCATAACCAAAACCCATTAGCTCCCCTCTCCCAATGGATCCAGGCCCAGCATACAAACGGCGCCGTCCCGCCGTAGCATGCACCGAATGCCGCAGACGAAAGATTCGCTGCGACCGCCACTCTCCCTGCGGACCATGTAGCAAATCAATGCCGAGCCTGCGATGCGTGTACAACAACCAGCCAACAGCGCGTATTCCCGAGAGTTATCTAGATCCCGGGATGCAACAGCAGCACGACTCGTTGGCTCTGAGCGGTCACGCGCATAGAGTACCTTTTGAGCAGTCGATCTTTGGACAGCAGCCTTTTGATGAGGTGCAGGATATGGACCTTTTTAACGTGGATGTTGCGCCCATGACTGACGTGTCGTTGGGATTTGTTGATATGGACTTTTTTGGCATGAGTGATGTTTCGCACTCGAAATCAGCTTCTATTGATTCGACAAACTCTCTTCTTCAAAGCTTATCTAGATCGCCATCTTGGACAACTTCAAGCCTTCCCTCAACAATGGCCAGCAGTATTACAAATTCACTACAAAACTTGCCTCTCGCTCAAACAAAAAGGTCAGGAAGGTCTCCAGGAGCCCAAACTCGAGAACGAGAGTATTCCGGCGCTGAAGACCATGAGAGGCATTGGTATGAGCCATTCTCTACATATGAAAAGTTGAGATTCCTCGTGGACAGCCTTTCTAGAGACGACCCCTATCTTTCCTCTGAGCAAGAAGCCCTTCGACCACTTTTTGAGACTTACAAGAGACTCCTTCGGGATAGTCGAAGAACTCAAGAAGCAAGACTCACCAGCGAGAACTTGGTGTCAACTCAAAGTGGTCATCGTGGCATGCTCCCAGCCAGAAGAACGTGCGACTCACTCGTTGATGCGTATATCAAGACCTTTGAGTCTGTACTGCGCATCATCCACGTACCATCTTTCTTGAGAGATTATGAACACTTCTGGGAAGATTCTGCTTCAGCAGTCTCAAGCTCTGACGAAACATTCGCCTGCAAGCTACTTCTAGTGGCAGCACTTGGATCCATCACCTTCACCCCGGCAGAGTCACAGCAAGGTCAGGCCACTTCATGCCGAGAACAGTCAAACAACTGGATCTCCCACGTCAAAGACTGGCTCGCCCGCAAGAGCATGAAAGTTATGCGAGGAGATCTAAGTATGGCACAGATCGCCTGTCTTCTAGCCTTGACACGTCACACGCACCACCAGGATTCCGCCCCCATGGGCGTAGCATGGCTCTCCGAAGGACACGGTCTAACTCACATGGCCGTTCAGATGGGTTTACACCGGGAACCAAGAGTCCGGTCGCCGAACATGTCCGCGAAGGAAGCCGAGATACGGAGACGCCTTTGGGCCACCATGTTGGAGTTGTCATTGCAGGTTTCTGTCGATCAGGGCCTTCCAGCTCCTATTGCACCGGAAAGCTATGATTGTGAGGTGCCGAGTAGTATTGCGGATGAGGACCTGGTGCTTAGAGTTGAGTCACAGGGGCCAAGTCAATCATCTGTCCTGACGCTTCTGGCAAAGACACAAAGGCTGCGTCTGAGAATACTCCAACTCGTTAACGCGCCCGGGTCGTCAAAGACGTATCAGGAATGTCATGGTCTTGCATCTGAACTCAACACGGAATGTTCCGCCGGCCAGCTCAGGCTAGATTCACCGCTCAGCGATTTTCAGAGTAGCTTTTTGACGAGCTTTACCAAACCGTTTATGCTGGCGCTCCATGAAGCCTTTGCCGAGGAAGCATATTACAAGCCGGAATACTACTATTCAAGAAGAATGCGAATGGAGATCTCAGCCCAACTACTATCATCGACAGCAAGCCTGGGCCCGTATTCAGCACTATTTACCAACGGTTCAGGACAATTTTCCGTCATGCAGAGACAGGCCACAATGTCCCTTTGCCTGGATCTAATCCGAGATTTTGAGGAAGACTCATTTCCCAACTTGGATAGTGCCTCTAGAGTACAACTTCGAGATATCCTGTCCAATGCAGTAACAATGTTCAAGAGACGTGTCGAAATGTCACGTGGCTCAGAGTCAACAGAGGAGTTTGTCTTATTCTCCTGTGCATTATCCTACATTGAAAGTCTACAGCGAAAGGAGGACGGTGATAAAATGGCTGCGAAGATCAGTGAAACAGCAAAGACTGTGCTGAAAGTGTGCTCAGATGTAATGGAAAGGCAGAGGCGGAGGGAGTCACTTGCAGAGACAGATATGTGGATGGGCTGAAAATTCTTCGACACTTCGGAATAGTTACTGCATGCTTGGCTTCATTATCTTATCACATTGAGTTTACTATTTGAACGTGAATGGAGCATTCCTTGGTTGTCCGCGTCCATACCACTCTTTCGAGTTGCTTTACTCCAGTATGAGATCCAAGGCAGCATACCTTTTCACTAGCCGCTTCAAGCAACACCAAGCTCTCTCGTATGATGATAACCTTCGAATAGAAGCTCTTGACCCGAGGCTCTTGACCCGAGAATGCGAGATTACATGGTGGAAGCGGCGTGGTATATGCACGGGAAATCCCACGGGGAATCCTTCGGGGAATCTCTCCCGCGCCGTCTCACCCTTGCTTTACAGTGCGATAACGTGCTAAAAAGTACGAAGGAAGCACTGTCTAGTGTTTTACCCCGTAATATCTCGACGGTCGAGATCTAGTTGCTTGTCGATAGGAGCCTTGCGGCGATGCATGTCCTATACTAATATTCTACAGTTTATCATAGCCATCCAAAAACGCCACCAGATTTGAATCCGTAATTATCCCAAACTCTTTTTTCTAAAGCAAGCCAAGGTGAGATATACGTCAGGGTATCACACACGAAACAATGGCGCTTCATCAATTATTGCTCCAGCAGCTCTCAACTCGCAATATCCCAGTTCTTGCAATTGGGGCATTTTTTCTCCTACTTATCTTCCGGAAGCTTTTCACAAGTAGCCCAAATTCTGAAGCAAAAGGCTGGAAGCCAATCCCTCGCTACTGGCAATGGGACCGAATATGGGGTCTCGATCTGGTAGCGAGTCAGATACATGCCTTGAGATCAAACCAGTTCTTGGCATGGCTTGCCAAGCTTCACGCCAGCATGCCTCACACCAAGACATTCAGTATCAACATGTTTGGTGTCAAGTGGATTTACACCTATGATCCTGAAGTCTTGAAGGCTGTCTATGCAACTCACTTCAAGGAGTTTGGTGTTACGCCAATCGGTAACCTTCGAAGAGGATTAACTCCCTTCGCTGATAAAGGTGCAATCACTACCGACGGCGAGGATTGGAAGCACAGTCGTTTTCTGATCCAGCCCTTCTTTGATCGTCAGGTGTATACAAGCACCGACAGAGTGGCTCGACACACGGACCAGTTCATTAAACTACTACCTGAGAATGGCGAAACCGTTGATTTACAACCTCTGCTGCAGCGCTGGGTAAGTTGAAATCACCCATTGGACAATTTGAACCATACTAATCGTTACATACAGTTCTTGGACATCGCTACAGAGTTCATTTTTGGCGAGTCAACGGAAGCTTTAGTATACCCTGAGCGCGCCAAGATTGCAAACACAATGCTTGACGTGCTTGACGGTGGTCGCCTCCGCGCTCAGCTAAACAGACTCATGTTCCTTCGTGATTGGACTCCCTGGCTGAAGTCAGTCGAAGAGATCCACGCCTTTGTCACTCCTCCCATTCAAGAGACCATCAAGGAGAAGCATGAGCGTGAAAAGAAGATCAAAGAGGGCGCAAGTGACTTGGAACCCGAGAGAACTGATCTCTTGTGGACCATGGTGCAAAACCTTGAGGATGTTGAGGAGCTTAGATCACAGATCTGCTTGATTCTCGTCGCCAACATCGACACTACATCTGTGTTCATTAGCAACTGCGTTTGGTGGCTTGCCCGCTATCCTGATGTTTGGGATAAGATTCGCCAGGAAGTCCATGAACTGGGCGACATCCCAATGAACTTTTCAGTTCTACGAAATATGAAGTATCTGAACTGCGTCATGAATGAGAGTAAGTGCATCACCTCATTTTCTCCGCATTTTCTGATCTAACGGGAAAGCTCATCGCATGATTCCTAACAACGTCTCTCAACTTCGCGGTGCGTTTGAGGATGTCGTGATACCGGTAGGCGGCGGCCCAGATGGCAAATCACCGACTCTCATTCGCAAGGGCGATCTGGTTCTCATCAACAAGACCGTCATGTACCGTGATCCTGAGGCCTGGGGTGAGGACTCCAACGAGTTTAAGCCCGAAAGGTTTGACGGATATCGAGGCTCTTGGGGCTTCCTACCTTTTGGTGGCGGGCCTAGACGATGTCCAGCGCAAATGATGGTTCAGACTGAGGCGGCGTACATCCTTGCTCACCTTGCCAAGACTTTCAAGCGAATTGAGCCTCGGGACCCAGAACCTTACGTGCCAGTTATGAGAATTGGGCCATCGAACAAGACTGGTGTCAAGGTGGCTTTATACAGATGATCTAGGTTTCTGTTTCCGATGCTAGAAGGCATTTCATTGTTGTTCTACGGCGTCTAGCTCCCTTCGGGGTGCTTAGTGGAGTATCTGTGTATACAGCACTGTGTCGCATAATGTCAACCCATGCCTGAGAATGTCACAGATACTTAATCTTAGAGTTGAATTAGCAGCAATATTTCCTATCATATTCCTAGATTTCTCTTGTCGTATATAAAGCCGTTGCCTTTCATTCGTGCCCTGTTTCATGTCTTTCTATAGATCACCACAAACGCTGTCGGCGAAATCTTTATCAAAGCCCAAAAGAACTTTTCTAGAGGATCACTTTCAGAACCTCTAATAGAGATAGAAAGCTAAAATGGAATAGTTGAAATTAGAGATGTGGTGTCTGATTGGACACGGAGAATAACGGGATATTACGTGTTACACCGAGCCCTACCTTGACATCCGTACGCGAGTCGCATTTTGGAGTGGATCTATCCGTACGATCAACTCTGGACCGTTTGCCTCCACCGTAGAGTGGGCCAATTATAGATTCTATCTGTAGTTTTTGAACTTACTCGATAGTACTCTTGCTTTCATCCAGTTCTTCATCTAAGAACCTCCACCTTCACAGCGAATAGAACACCAGTCTGAACACTAGCACTATGGAACTCGCTATCGCACAACCAATCACGCTGAAATGCGGCCTCACTTTACCAAATCGACTCACCAAAGCCGCCATGGCGGAAAGATTGGCTGACAAAGAGGGCCTTCCGGGTGGCAAACAATGTCTGGCAACCTACAGTGAATGGGCGAAAGGGGGTTGGGGATTGATCATCAGTGGTGCGGGTCCCTCGAACTATCACAACTCATCACTTTCTTAACCGATCGATAGGTAATGTTCACATCGATCCTGCTCATCCCGGTGCACCAGGGGACTTCACAGTGAACCGGGATCTGCCCAGGGGAAAGACTCTTACAGCTTGGAAATCGTGGGCCAGTGCCTGTTCACTCAACGGAACCAAAGCCATCGTTCAGATCAACCACCCAGGTCGGCAAGCACCATTTGTCAAAAGCCTAGCTCCAAGTCCAATTCCTTTAGATCTCGGCAAGGGTCTGTTTCCATGGCTTGTCAGATCTCTGGTATACGGAACGCCAAAGGAGATGACTCAAGCTGACATAGACGATGTGGTGATGCGGTTTGCAGAGGCAGCGCAGTTATCCGTGGAAGCAGGGTTTGCGGGTGTAGAGATCCATGCAGCACATGGATACCTGTTGGCGCAGTTCCTATCTCCTTTGTCCAATGAACGAACAGATGATTATGGCGGTTCTCCGTTGGCAAGAGCCAAGATCGTTATTGACGCCGTCAAAGCTGTTAGGAAGGCTGTACCAGCGGAGACCTGTGTTGGGATCAAGGTCAACTCAACTGACCATACCAATTTGGGTGACTTTATCATACAACTGAAGGCCATAGTCGATGCTGGAGTTGACTTTGTCGAGGTGAGTGGAGGGTCCATCGAGGACCCTATGTTCAGCACTGGCCTGCACACAACAGTTAAGGCAAGCACCAAGGCTCGAGAAGCCTTCTTCATCGACTTTGCAAATTCAATCAGATCTGAGCTCCCGGATGTTCCCATCATGCTGACTGGTGGTTTTCGAACACGACAAGGTATGGAGACTGCTGTGAAAGGAGGCAGTTGTGATCTTGTCGGCCTAGCTCGACCGTCTGTCATTGACCCAGCTCTGCCAAAAAAAGTCTTAGACACCAGCATACCGGAGCATGGGGCTCTGGCGTATGCTAAGAGGATTGAGGCATGGAGTTGGGCTAAGTATACTGGCATCAAAGCTGTTGGTATGGGAGCTGAAACGGTACGTCTTTCTTCCTCTTTTGCCAAGAACGGTGAACTGATCACCAAAATAGCTCTGGTATACCAAACAGATTGGGCGGTTAGGGATGGCAAACAATTGAGTTGGAGTACCAAGGTTTTACATCATATATAGTTATAAGTATAGTCATCAACCTCGGCACCTCCATCATTCCGATAATAATGTTCAGCATGCGACTTGACTTTCGTGAACGATGTTTAATGTCTGTTCACCTCCCATATGCACCTAAGCAATATTCTTTATTGACTTTAGGCGAGAAAAGCTGCTAGCCATAAAACTATCACGCCACAATACAGCGTAAATCACAACAAAGAAGCCGATCGGAACCCATCCTACAAATACAACCATAATGGAAGACAACAACGCTATCATTATTGTCGGAGCCGGTTGCATTGGGCTTTGCACTGCGTACGAGTTGTCCAAGTCCTTCGATGATCAGGAGCGTATGCCCCGTATTATCGTCGCTGAGGCATGCGACAGACCATTCGCTGCTGCTTCGTCAGCTTGCACAGGTTGCTTTCACTACCACTTCCCTGGCCCTCTGAGCAAGGCACTTACACCTCTTGGGAAATATTCTTTCGATCTATGGGCGCAAGAGGCACAGAATGCTGACTTCAGACTTGCTACGGGATACCTTGAAAACTCCTCCTACAGCATCCTTCAAGGCGATGGCAAGGGCCTTGATAGGCTCCCCGATTGGATCAAGACAGAGGCATTTTGGGATGTTGACAACCACGTTCTGGGGAATAAAACAGCGACAGTGTACGTACTTCGAAAGTCCAAATCAATTGTGCCAGTCTTGGTACTAATGATGTTCAAAGGAACCCGCTTGGTGTAGGCAAATGGCTGACACAGCAGTGCCTCGCGAGAGGCGTGAAAATCGTGTTAAACACGGAGATTCTCGCGGTCGAACTATCCACCTTGAACGAGTTGCGAGCCGTAAATTTGAGAAATGGACATCAGAAGACAAATATTGCATGCAAGCAAATGCTCTTAGCTTGTGGACCATGGACTCCCACTGTATATGAGCGGCTGTTTCCGGAGCACCCATCTGTCTGCAGTGGACTACAAATGCCGGAGACTGGATCACTTTCAAGAATCCATGTCTAACAACTATTGAGAGTACTGCATTCGTCTCATTCGAATCATATATCGGCGAAAAGTTTGAATTCGCTGGCCGAAATGATGGAAGCATTTGGGTTTGTGGACGAAGGAATTTCAACGCCAAGCTGCCATCGCCAGGTCAATCAGATGAACCAGACAATGCACTTATTGAGGAAATGAGTCGACTTGCACGCAAGTGGCTCAACCGAGATTGCTCTCATCATGAGGAGCATTGCGATGATGTCCAGATAGTCAAGAAAGGCAGGGCATTCAGGCCGGCGACTAAATCCGAGCTTCCAGTCATGTCCAAAGTCAAGCCTTCAGACATTACTCCGAATTATACCTCACATTCTACCGGAATCTTTGTTTGTTGTGGCCATGGCTCATGGGGTCTGACGCTCGGAATGGGCAGTGGAAGAGTCATGAGTCAAACAATACGTGGAGAGCAGTCTGACATTGATTTATCGCCCTTCTCCTTGGCGTTGAATACTACATCCTGTGCCTAACTACTATCAAATGACGCCTCAAGTTTCTTACCTGCTAGTTCCATCTTAATAACATCTGAATGGCACCCTTCAGTGTAAATGATGACAGCGATGCAATTCTATAAGGTGGGCTATCAGAATACGTTTATTTAAGTCCATGCTTAGGTACTGCAGTATGTCGAACCCTTTTTTCTTCCCTCCTACATGTCACATTATCACTGGAGTATTTGCGCATGGATAACTCCAGATGTCCAATGAGCATAGTAAATCTAGACCGAGGTTTTCCTTCACAGTGCCAAGTCTGTGAATAGATTATTGGCGAATTCATCGCCGGTGTCCGCAAACACGCATCCTCGTATTAAGAGAATAATTGTTGCCACGGCGGGGTCTGGCGGAGTCTCAAGTCAACAGCGGAGGGATAACCTTGATGCCTTTCCAGGATAATGCTAAATTTATATCATCGGTCCTTTCTAAGCTTTATTGGTTAAGATGGCTTGAACGTGGCGGAAAATTGCTTCTCAAGGTGGAAAAGGTTAGTTCCAACCGTCCTCAGAAAAGTGAAAGAATAAGGCATATCTTTCTCAGATTTATCTGTGATAGGGTTTGAATGGTCAAAGAGGCTTCAGCCTCAAGGCCACAAAGGTAAAGAACACCAAAAAAACACATACGGGCAAAATACTTGTCGCCCTCACTATTGCCTAGGATCTTGCTTCTAGCTGAAAGCTAGATATCCTGATGACTGACTCCAGAGGTGTATAAATAAGTGGCTGCTGCTTGTCCGTCAGGATTATCAGGCTCACTCAGATTTATCAAGCTCAGCGTCAGGACCTTTTTATGTCTTTGTTTGGCTCGTCTTATGGCCAATCATAAAATGCATGTAAGCGCTGCGGCTTGTCTTTGTAACATGCACTTCTGCCTTGCCTAATTGAGGCCTCCCATCTCAAACTAACAGACACTGCCGCCTATAGGTTCGAAGGCTTGATAAAGTACGTATATCTGAGGGGCCAGCTCATGCTATAAACAGTGAACTCATTTTACCCATTGCCACCCACCCTTTGCCGCCCCAGTTTCATTACCCACCGCTTGACTCGTTTCATTCTTAATTAGTTGTTTCATTCGAAGCCTCTCTCTCAACTATTTCTACACTCGTATCATGCCATATCTTACCCATTCCTTGACACGTTCTTCGGACCAAACACGTGAGCTCCTTGATTTTTGTGAGCATCACAGTTCGCCGAGACAAAATGTAGATTTCCAGGCCATGGCCACCGCACTTGCCCAGATATTTCGAGCCTACATCAATCAAACAGAAATTACATGCATAGTGAAAGGCCGCATTCGGCGCCCTAATGCTATTGGAGATTCTCTCAATCTCCTTGGTAAGAATGTCCGTTCATATCAGATTCTTGTTTCAAACAAGGCCTATAAAGTTCCAAGCATCAAGATCCTTGTCAATGGGTCAGATGAGAAGAACACCTATTATTCATTCTCAAGTAATGATACGTTCCGCCTCACAGGCTTTCGTACTTCAACGAAAAGTCTTTCCCAAAAGCGTCTAAGAGAAAGGCGCGCTGCTGGCTTTCTACTAGACTGGAGTGTCTATTATATGACTGCTCAGTTCCCGGCCACTGAGCCATTGCAAAAGTATAATGATATTTTGTTCGAGGTTCTGTTGACGTCTTATTGGCCTTCTGGTGAAGGACCCAACTTACCGAGTCACTTGTTTTGGAAGAACTTCAAGAAACGTCCAGAGATTGAGCAGCCGGATAGCCTTATGCTTGCGTTACAAGATGGCCTCACCAGATTATGTTTCACACCCAGTGGTAGACTGATAAGTCTCAGGGATGTTAATATTATGATACAAGGTCATGACCCCGGTATGGGCGCTTCAAGGATCAAGAACCTCCTCATGGAAGGATTCGAAGAAATCGTTATCTACGCATGCCAGCAATGCTTCTTCCAGCCAGGCAATACAACAGTCGATGCGACATTGTCGCATATATGCCGTTCACTCAGGTATGGCCGCTGAACTCAGATGCACTGAACTCCCATTGAAGTCAACTAGGATCGTAATGCAGGATGAATACCTTCCCCTCGAGCACGTGGATACCCGGAGAATTCTTCACAGAGCGTGGTTGAGACTGCAGTTTATGCTAGTAGTCAAAGACACGACAAACAGTGCGACTGAAGACTCAATACCTCCTATCAAATGTCGCAGCCAAGCGTCAGATATTCAACCTCTTATCAAAAGAATTGCCAATAGTATCGTCTCCCACCCGATGGCTACGAGCGTTCTTATCTCGGTGTTGCTGCGAGTCCATGAGACAGACATCCCCCTAATATTGCTAATCGCATCATATGCCTATTGTAAGAGCTTGCAATCAGAGGCATGGGGCACCGAGGAGACTCGGGTAGCGACCGCCATAGGATCGCAGGTAGAGGTGCTATCGGACGAAATAGAGCGCGCAGTGGCATTTACCAACGAACTTTGTCAGCAAATGCAAGATGATGGCCCCTACGAATCTTGCGATGCTTCTGATACTAGGCCTCGAAATGGCCATAGCGAAGATGTCTCAAACACCGCTTTGAAAGAAGCGGGACAAGATTCAGCACCCCTGTTCCGCGAGCAAGAGAAGTTTCAAAATTTCAAAGCTCCAGAGTTACTCTTAAGGTACACTGACAGAGAATTGGAGAGATTCATTTTTTCAATCGAGGCATTAGAGGCTTTTGTTGATGTTCTTCTATTCTGGCTCCCAAGGCTAGGCCTGAACCAAGAGATTGAATTGAAACCGGACGTCTCGAAGCGTAATATTGACAGAGATGAAGAGTTCGTCGCTTCCGAACACCTTTGTCTTGAGACGCCTCCCGGCTCCGGGTTGAAAGATGCAATACAGGTCCAAATTGAAGCGCTGAATGCTTCCACTCGGCTGCGAGAGGCATGTATCAGACTCGGAGCCTATATCTTGGGGTCCTGGAATTCCGATCGTCTATGGATCGAGATTGCTCGTCTTTTTAATGCCCCAGTAGCTAATGGCTACAGGCGCGTTACTTGGCAATGTGTAAGTCCACTCTTTAATCAGCAATGCGAGCATCAAGACTGACTATCAATTATACATGTGGCAAACAACTTACAGCCGACTTTGACGATTCTGATCCTTCTGATTTGGATGAGCATTTATTAGAACTAGCAGATTGTCAAGCGGCGTCGTTGAGTTCAATGATATGCACATCGGAGAATCAGCTCATTGGAACCTTCAGACTGTCGGATAGAATGATGCTGAGCGCGCCTAGTAGCAAATTCCAACATTCTCCGGCAACAAAGACAAGTCTTGGGACTTCCATCATCAAGCAATCTGCTGGTGGTACGAATTCTGATCATTTGGGGAATTGCAGCTCAAACGGCCCGAGGAATCAACTGGCCATTGAAAATTCCACAACAGAATCTTCGCAACTCAATGTGAAGAGATTTTTCGAGGTATGCATAAGTATGGGTAACCATGCGGTACGGTTAGAGGAGATCGACTTAAGCTCCGTGCACTCAGATGGGGCTCTCTTTAAACATATCTGGAACAGATATCGTCAGTCACGCGGATTCTGTATGCGAAGACTGTTTCTCAAGCCAAGAGATGTCCATTTTGTACAGGTAAGTCCTTGTGACAACAATTGGTCACTGGGAGCTCCAAGCCTGGCAACTTGACTAATGGCTTCGCGGTAATCTAGTTTTGTTTAAATCGCTCTTTGCAAGATCTAGTCGGTATTCAAAAATCACCCAGTGAATACCCACCAGATGAGGAGGTTCAATGGAATCGCTACCACTATGTGCGGCCAAAGCTCTTGATGCCTGCTAATTTATTTCTTCATTTTCTGCATCTTGCGGGCAAGGATTCTGAAAGGCTACATTATCGTCGGACATGGATTGAGAGACTACCAAAAAAGCTTGAAACGGCCATCCTCGAAGTAGACACGACGGCTCGCATCTTTCCAGGTCTATCAGCGGAGGTTCAAGTGCAGAGGGCCGAGGAAGGCACGAGCGTACCAAACTGGGCACTTCATACTAATCAGCCCCAAAGCTTGGATGACCCAGAGGAGACCGACATTGTTACAGGCTGGGGAGTTCACATTATCGAAGGACCTAACCACTCGGGCCTGAGTTTCGTTTTGATGTTTGGGGTGGTGATTTCTTTCTTTGTGTCTGTTATGCTGACCGGTCTTGCAAGAACAGAAGAACAGGGATTCGGCGTTGGCTCTTTTCTAATCGCTGTTTTGACATGCGGTATGACAGCGGTATACTTTGCTTTGACAGACTGATGTTTAGACTCAATATTGATTTTTATTCTTCTATCCCTTTTCGGTTTCGAATAGTGCATCTTTGCAATTAAATTCAAGACATACTGTGATCTAAATAAGGCCTCCGTTTCTTAATCTGTGCCCTCCATTAGTTTACTCATATCCCTTCGTTGGATGAGGCCGCGCTTGCAATCGGTCTGATAGCCTCCACTTGTTTTTTTAAATCACGATTCATCCTGACGTATCCTTCCTGCAACTCGTTCAACTTTCCCGCTGCAGCAGCTATTGGCGCCAAGATGCCAGAAAATCGCTCTCCTTGCGTAAATCGCGTCGATCGTCCATCATCGACAGCTTCCAGTCGACACCAGTGCTCAGTATCGAAGATGATTGGCGTTAAGATGCTGCCGTTCCATCGAAGTTCCTTTTCAGGCTGTAATACTGATACGATATTCGTGTACGTTTGAGTCTTTTCGATTGTGATGATCTGATTGCTTCCAACAGCGAGTTCAGTGTGTGGAGGTTGTACTTTAATTGAAGTGACGAATGTGTTCCATTTTGGCCAAGACTCCAAGTCCATGAGCACGCTCCATACTTGTGATGGAGGTGCTGCAATTGTGATTGATTCTTGAATTTCGCGCATACTGGTCGTAATTGATTTGAGCGGCCGCCTCGTAAGATGGTAGATGGTGATGGTATTCTGAGTATGGAAGAAGAGGTCTTTGTGCTACTAGAATTATCAAGAGTTCGCGACTGGCTTTATATCTATAGTTCCTAATTTTTGACCACCTAGTACCGAAGAACTCATGTCGTCGCTCGCTCGGTGACGCGAGACGGCTCGGCGCGTATGGTAGACCGACACGGGCTGTTTCAGCTATGACGTCAATGAGTTCGGAGGGTTATTTGTCCGCTCACTCCCATGAGTGCGACATCTATTGCCCCGATGGAACAACAACATGGCGATTGTTTAACTTTTCACCTGGGACAAAGAGTCAAATAATGATAGAATATGGATTTCGTTATCAAAATGCATCAACAGCTGCTACAGCAAGACGCTGACTGCTTGAGTCATTGGGTGATTGATAGCCCTAGCACACCATTGTATTACTGCTCCAGCGACCACCTAAAATCGTCACCAAAGTTGACTACAGCGTTAGTCCTTTGCGACATGTCAATCTGAATGCTCTGTGCATAAATTCCATCGATCATGGTTCCAGTTTGGCCATCGCTGCCAAACCAAACCGTGACCTTGTTATTGAGCTTAATATCCTGACTGGCGCCTCTCGGGATTTGCGAGGAACCGACGTAGATTGGAGCCTTGTCGAAGCCCATTGTTCTGTAGATGACGGGTGAGGCTCTGTCGGCCTGGTTCTTGAAGCGAAAACCGCCTTGGGGCCCACCGTCATTGACACTGCCTTGAAAGTCTGGGCTCAAGGTGTAGGTCTGACCGGGCCTGATGGGGCTGAGATCAGTCGATGCCTCAACATAGGCTGAAGAACTGATTAGTAGCTTGACTCTTGATTTGTGATTTTGTTGGCCTGCATACCTCCTTGCATGAAGTTGGACTGACTGGCAGCCATAGCATAGTCGTCATTCCACCGGATTTGGATATTGGGTGCAAGGTCTTGATTGCAATCGTCAGTGCGGGTTCAATCAGGGGAGTATGAAACCTTACTTGAGCTTGATGCAATGACCTTGGGTTCCCCGTTTTCTACTCCAAAAGCCAAGCAGAGCTTATTGCCTTGCTGGCTGAGTTGCTGTATGGCCCTCTGCCCTTGAATCTTGACTAACAGAGAATAGTTGGTCATTTTGGCAAAGAGTTACAGGATTGCTTTATATGAAGCTGAAAATTGTTGAGTTGTTTTCTATGATATAAAGAATGAGCTTAATGAGGGGGCTCTATCACCTTTTATAGCTAAAAGCCATTGTCCTAGAGAGCCGGTCAACTTCCTCAACATCGACAGTCTGGACTTTCGATGAGACCTCAGCTGGCCACGTTTATGCAGTCTATTATAGTTCACAACCACTTGCTAGGAAACATACATAGACGGGCGGCTGACTATACGCAGCTTACTCTAGCTATCGAACTTTACTAACCTATGGCTGCATGCTTTCTGAGCATGTTGAGAGACATGGCGTATACTGTTCAATAGTCTGCCCAGCCTTTTATACTAGTCTTTGGCCCAGACCAATCTCGGGCAGATAGTCCAGCCAGCCACGATATACCCCGCGCGCCAATTGAGGCTAGACAGTTGCTGATGTTTCTGGTAATCCCTAGGCTGCTAAGGAATACTTCTTTATACCTTGTTATTCTGTGATAGTTCATGTACTCCTTAACAGACACCAAAATGTAACCTCAACCAGTATTCTCCTGCATGTGGTGTCTGTTGCCCCAACGTAATGTTAATCGCCCTCATTTGTCCTAGAAATAATAACATGACGTTATGACTTATTCTTTGAATATCAAATTGTTGAAATTGTTGCTTTGTAATTCTGATTGAGGTCTCTCCGTTCTCGGCGTGTTTGGTTTTAAGGCGCGAGGAAAACCAGCCACAATGGATGCTTCACTCTGCCACAGTGACTCGTTCCGCGAAAGCGGAATGCGATGTGATCCATGTACTGTGATCTGATTGGCGGTTGTTTCTTCCTCTTTCGGCGATTTACTCCACCATTGATGTTCGCCTATCTTAGTGCGAGCCAGCAATCTCGGTGAGTGTACCAAGATCCCGCGGGATACTGTGAATGTTCTTGACATCTCGCTCGAGACTGGTAATCTCGAAGGGTTGATAGCATCTGATATTAATATGAAAGCGACAAGCTCCTGAGTGTTGAGCTCTCGATAATATCAAAGTCTAAAGAGAAACTCGTTTAAACCATTCTGAAATTTATCTCCCCTTCAAAACATGCACTACCGGGTAGTCAATCACTTAGTTAGGTAAAACAGCAGCTCATCATGCTCGATATTTTATCTCAACTCAGAACAGGCTTAGCAACGCTTGATATTCAGGCCATTAATCATAAAATGCTACTGGCTGTCTGATCATAAAACATAAAAACACTATGCTTACATATCACCTACCAATGTCATAATCCGGTTTACCCGATCTATCCGCCGTCAGCTGAATACCTTTCCTTCATGCATCGGCCAACCAGAATACGCATCCTCGCGCGAACTAAGTAGTTTACAGCGGAATCATGAATTTTTGACAGCCGCTATTTAAGCCGCATAGCAACCATTCGGCCATGCCTCCGAGGTTCGGCAAGCAATAGCGCTGCCCGACCTAAGAGTCACTAAGCAAAATTTCCCAAGGCCTGTCAACAGCGCCCTTCACATGATTTCACAAACATCGTCCTTGCGACTCTCCCTCCATTCGAGCATGAGATGTTTTGCGTTTTGCGGTAACCAAAGGCAAACATGTCGACCGATGAATGGCTGGATCGGGTTATGCTTATAGAACAAGCTGTCGCCAAGTGCCGCGGAGATGTTGCGCATGCTCAATCGGCGCAGAATGAGGAGGAGCTGCGGGCAGTTATCACCACCATGTGTCACGATATCATCGGGATAATCGGAAGACCTCAGGTCGAGAGATCGCTACAAGCATGGTCTGAAGTATATCCAGAACAAGAGGGCTCCAAGCTGATAGAGAAGACGAGCATCTACCGCCATTTGGTCAGTGCTCAGGCCCCACATACGAGTCTCTCATGCTAATGAGCTTTATAGCAACAAAAGAATGCGCCTTGGATTCCTGCATCTGAGCAGGATCAAATAAGAACTGAAAATCAAGCTGTGTCTTTGAGGCCTACACCTGGGACTTCATCTTCGCCCCCATCGGTACAAGAGATGGACGTCCAGAACAGGGCGGAGAGACTTCGGGATGCCCTCTGCCTTCCACCTATTCGTCGGGCCTCTGCCGACAATATCAACCTATCGCATCCGAGATATATATCTCACTTACCACCAAGCCATCAAAGAACACCACAAGATGGTTATTACTCTCCGTTCACAACCTCTCCGACAACCCGAAGCAACCGTTCAGAGTCGCCGCGTGTTCTTCCCCCAATCATATCATTCGGCGACGACATAGCCGAGTCGCCTGTCTTTCATACTCCCCAGAGCAGTCGCCGAGCAAGCCAGGTCTCCTACCCAGCTTCAGATAAAAGTCTCGATCCATTCCAACCGATCCACTATGACCCAGATCCTCACGAGAAGGCAGCGCCAAGTTTGATGTCGCACGCTGCTAGCAATATGACAACACATGGCGACGTGAATCAGAATAATGGTACGTGTCGGATACCGAGTGACAAAAAGGCTGGGACTACATTCCATGAGATCCCAACGTCTTTAGCAGAGTATCTGGAGAGGATCCTTGCTGCAGGGGATATGCCGTTTACTCTGGCAGGCTTCAGAGACAGAGATAACTATTACAACTGCCCATTCTGTAGTGAGAATGGGAAGAGAAATTATAAAAGGTCAGGACCTTTTGCGGACCATTTAGCAAGGCACTGGAAATCACTACAGGCATAATATCAGGAGGGACATAGTCTAGTTGTCGAAGAAGAAATAATCGACTCCACTCATAATATTGGCTATTTACATAAACATCTACTCGTTACTATCCTCCAATCCGAAGAAGAGAAAGTTTACTCGCATGCGCAAGTCTAAATCTTAGGACGATTAAGCAAGATCTTGCCATCCTTGTCATACCAGATCTTCCGCGCCTTAACCTGTCGAAGGTAATCCTTTCCAGAAGTATGCGCATCAGCAAAGAAAAGCCACCACTGTCCTTTGTACTCAACAATACTTCCGTGAGTGGTCCACCCATCAACAGGGTCAAGAATCTTGCCCTGGTAGGTATAAGGACCGTAGATGTTCTTAGAAGTAGCGTAGACAAGGAAGTGGGTGTCACCGGTGGAGTACATGAGGTAGTACAGCTTGCCGCGCTTGTGAACCCAGGGTCCCTCGAAGAACCGACGCTTGTTGTCCTCGGCTTGAAGAGGCTTTCCTGT
Source organism: Fusarium mangiferae (assembly GCF_900044065.1). Lineage (NCBI taxonomy): Eukaryota > Fungi > Ascomycota > Sordariomycetes > Hypocreales > Nectriaceae > Fusarium > Fusarium mangiferae. The sequence continues at coordinate 320,051 of NW_024573938.1, forward strand.
CTCGGGGGCGAGAATGACGAGATCGCGGGGCGTTTCGGTGATCTTGTGCATGTCCTTGCTGAGCTTGGCGATCTGGGGAGACAGGGCGTTGGTGCCGTTAGGAGCAGCCTTGTCTCCGATCCACGACTCGTTGAAGTTCTTCTTATCCTGCCAGGCCTGGAGCTGGCCGCCCCAGATACCACCCCAGATAAGATAGGCCTCGCCGTCAGTGTCGACATAGCTAGCAGGATCGATACTGTATGTGCCGGGGATCCAGCTCTTGTCGGCCTTGAAAGGGCCGCTGGGCTTGTTGGAGACAGCAACTCCAATTCTGAAGATCTCATCCTTGTCCTTGGCGGGGAAGTAGAGATAATATTTGCCGTTCTTGTAAGCTGCATCAGGAGCCCACATTTGCTGCTTGGCCCAGGGAACGTCATCGACTGAGAGAGCGACGCCGTGGTCAATAACGGGGTCTTTTCCGTAGATACTCTTCATGGAGTAGGTGTGATAGTCCCTCATGGCGTACTGTGCGCCTCCTGTTCCGTTGACGACATTGGCTTCGATGTCGTGAGATGGGTAAACCCAGAGCTTGCCCTCGAAAACATGAGCAGAGGGATCGGCGGACCAGAGGTCGGTGATCAAAGGTGGAATATCATTGGTGTCTTGGGCAGCGCATTTGCTAGCCAAAGACAGCAGGAATGCTGAAGACAGAAACTTGAGCTGCATCGTAGCGAACTGTAGAACTAACGCTTAATTGGCAATATTGAACAAGAGCCTGATGAACCAAACTATCGTGGATCGTGGCCTTGTCTTTTATACCCAGTTTTCTCGCTACTATACCAACTGCCGCGATGATGACCTCAACTAAGTTTGTCCCCTTGATAAATCAGGCTATTCCCCCTGGAAATACGGGGTTTGCGGGGTATCCTCTTGGCACAGGATTGGCCCGCCGGATAAAACAATTTTAATAGAGTTTACTGGATGTTTTCTATATAAACTCTTTGTCATGCTGCACCGCGCCCTCAACTAAGCAGCTGGGGGCGACAAAACACACCGCCAAGCGTAAGCAGATACGACGTCCATCACGGCAAGGTTTGTGCCTAAATGGAAATTCTATTACCCAGAATTATCCGTGTAGTATTGCGTTGATGTTAGTGAGAAAATAGTCTATTTGAGTTTATACTTGCCAGGGGATCGTCAGGAATATAGACACATTGGGAATTCAGTGCATGCTTGGTCGTGTCATGGACTGGTGCGCTTAGCATTAGCCCCGCAGAGTACCAGATGACCGGTCCATTCAGCTTACAAAACGGATGTAGCCAAGGTGCTTGATGCTACCTTATTGGATCTTGCCTCCCATGTTTTCGTAATGCATCTAGAACCTGAGATACATTAGACCCTGGGAGAACAAGAAACTCAAGATCATGCCGTTTCATGGTAAAGGGCCGTTTACGAAGGAGATGCCCTGAAGATGCACCGAATGATCCGGCCGTACTATCCGGTCGTTGATTAATGCCATGTGGAACACTCATCGAGTCTTAGCGTCAACGATCTAGATATAGTGGGCCTGGGGAAAATGCTCCGAATCCTGGCATCGTGTAGTAGGGAGGATCAGTAGTTAAGGCACAGCATGCGGCGATTGCTTCTTTTTCGGCAAAATCAAAGTTATTATTGTTACACGAGAATTAATTGGGGGCCAGCGTGGATAATGGTAATATACATGATACGACATGTACACGTGAGGGACGTGCTTTAGGCAACCAACCAATATGACGCCTGAGGTATCAACACGAACTTCATGAGCTGATTCCTTGTGGCAAAATGGAATACGCATGCAATAATCCAGACCCTATCAACCCAAGCCTAGTCAGCCTCCAAGATGACATACACAAGTCGTCATATGCGCCGTCCTGGTCTGAAACCAGCTCTATACTATTATATCCGTTTCGGTTTGAGGGACACTACCCCCAGACCTAGACCCGCCACACCATATCAGCCGCAATTATTCAAGCGAAGCAAAGAAGATGAAGCACAACTCAAAGAACTATGTGCACGTCACTCCCGGGATTGGAGTCAGATAGACGCACAAGCCTATGATAAAATCATGGACAGAGATGATGCTAGGAAGGATGCATCCAGGGAACCGCTGAGACTTATTATATACAGCTACTTCGAGCATCTCAACCTTCCTCCTCTGCCACCTCCTCTTCCAGGATGTAGTACAAGTGTACAAATAAAGAGGGCAGAAAACCACAGTAACGAGAGCGTAAGACCTTTTATGTTGGCTTGCGAAAAAGGTTTGCTTGATGAGGTCAAGGCTTGGACAGAAGATGGGGAACGGATAGAAGAGCTGCAACAGCTGGGTCTCCAAGACGGACTGGTCTACGCAGCGAGGGCGAATGAGATCGAAGTAGTGCAATATTTGCTCCACGAAAGATGGACACCTCTAAACGGTGAAGTGGTGAGAGAAGCTTGCGATAATCTCTCCCTCCCGCTATTCGAAATGTGCGTCCAGCATGGCTATCACCCTAATCAGCAGATACCTAGCCGCAATGGGTATTTCGGCGTTGCCATAAACCACTGCGTTCAAGACGTGGATATCACTCGTTTTCTTCTTGAACACGGTGCAGATCCGGATCTTGCTCCATTCAAGGACGGAAGGCTACACGACTGGGGGGAGAAAGCCACGCCGCCAATGGACCGTACATCAGGACTCGCGCTCGACCTTGCAGTTGAGAAGAGCCCAATGATAGTGGCGCAGATGCTTCTAGAGTACGGTGCTCATCCACAATACTCACGCCCACTGCATCGAGCTATCAAAAGACTGCACTGCCATTCAATTCCTGGCGCGGAGACAGACTGGAGACCTCTGATGGAAATGGCCTTGAGCCACGGCGCTGAGATCAACGCAAGGACCTACTCGGGCGGCACAGCGCTGTCGAGGGCTGTTCACTACAAAAACTGGGAAATTGTTGAATTTCTCATTGAGAAGGGCGCGGACCCGTTCGTCAAAGGCCCTGCTTCAAAACACGATTCGTTCGATTCAGCGCTGAAATTTGAGGATCAGCCTTGGCAGAGAAGCAAGGAGGTGAAGGAATATCTGAAAGGTTTGATGAGTGGATCAAAATTGGAGATTGGAGGAGAAGCCCTAGAGGAGGCGAGGAAGAACCCACTCGTGCGGATCATTGAGAAAGTAAAGAGCAGAGATGCGGCTGGACTAGAGACTCCATAAGCCGTTGGCTTGATATATGCATTTGTACCTCTTTACGTACAGGACAGTGTCTGTTCTATAAAGGTATAATCGGAAGCTGAGAAAGGAACCTCAATTGGCAATGGAGTTGATATTCACTTGAGCGAAAAGTCAATGAAACCGCGACTGTTTGCCAGCTTCCTCAAATAGCAGTTTCAGCCTTAGCAGACCCGCAGCCTCGGACGATCTACGTTTATTTGATCTTAGTGTAACGTATTTTTATGGATCTAGACCTTCGGGCCGCCTCCGACTCGAAATTGGTTGGATAGCAGTACCTAGCTCTACTAGCTATCCACTAAGAAACAGCAGACATTCACTAGTAGTCTATAACGCATTAAAGTACTGATCTGTACCTGCGGGGCATCCATCGGTGGCTTCGATAAGGATAAAGCTCAATCTCTTCCCCTGTAAGACCTAACTACATAATAAATAGTCCTCGCCACCTAATTTCTAAATTTCTCCTCATCCTCACTATCCCTCCCCAATCGTCGCAATGGCCGACGATTCATCCAAATCATCGACAGATCCCTCCGCTGCCGTCGGCCCCTCGAAAGAAGCGAACAAACTCCTCCTCGAAGAAACAGAACTCGACCAAGATGGCTTTCACAACGATCACCAGGACCACCTGGACATGCAGCGCCTCGGCAAGAAACAGCAGTTCAAACGAACGTTTTCGCTGTGGTCGTCAATTGGCTTCGTGGCTATTTACATGGCGACGTGGGAATTTGTGCTGATCTCGCTTGCGCCCGGTTTCACGAACGGTGGATATGCTGGTGTTTTCTGGTGTTTTGTTACCACGACTATCGCGTATTCTGCTGTTGTTGCGAGTCTGGCGGAGATGGCTTCTATGGCGCCTACGTCGGGTGGGCAGTACCATTGGGTTAGCGAGTTTTCACCACCAAAGTATCAAAAGGTTCTGTCTTATGCTTCGGGGTGGATGACGACGTTGGGATGGCTGGCGAGTTTTGCCAGTAGTTGCTATACTATCGCTTTTCAGGTCCAGGCGTGCATCAACGTTACGAAACCTGATTTTGCGTTTACGACGTGGCAGATTGCGCTGATTATGTGGGCTGTTATCATTGTCACCATCGCCTTCAATACTTGGGGCACTGCTTTTTTTCCGCAGCTCGAGACAGCGAGTCTGATTGGTCATCTTTTGGGATTTTTCGCCGTCATGATCCCTCTTTGGGTTCTCTGCGACAAGAATGACGCGCACGACGTGTTTCTGCAGTTTACGGACCAGAGTGGATGGGATAATATGGGCTTTGCGTACATCTCGTCTCAGATCTATGTTCTCTGGTGCTGCTTTGGTTCAGACAGTATCGTGCATCTGTCCGAAGAAGTCAAGAATGCGTCTATCGTTGTTCCACGAGCTATTTGGTGGTCATATGTTGGCAACGTCTTTTTTGGGTTCATCATGCTGATTACCATGCTCTTCTGCATTGGCCCTCTTGATGCTATCATCGAAGCGGACTGGCCCTTCATCGCCCTCTTCGATCGCACAGGCTCTCAAGGACTGAACTTGTTCTTCAATGTCATCTTGTGGCTTTTGGTTTACCTTGGTAACATTACGACTCTTGCGACTTGTGCTCGCGAGACATGGGCGTTTGCCAGAGATAGAGGTCTTCCAGGTTCTCAGTGGATTGGTCATATGTAAGTTTCCACTTCCACGTCGCACATCTTCTGCTAACAGTTTGCAGGGACAAGAAATGGCACATGCCCTTCAACGCTGTCTACCTTATGTCCATCGGCGCTGCTCTCCTCAGCCTCATCCAAATTGGCTCCGACGTCGCCTTCACTGTTCTGGTTTCGCTTTCAACACTGGGAATCATGAGCACTTACCTCCTCAGCATCGGCTGTGTACTCCTCAAGCGCATTAAAGGTGAACAGCTGCCTTCTGCTCGATGGAGCCTGGGTCGCTTTGGACTGGCGATCAACGCATTTTCTGTGCTTTACAGCTTGTTCATTGTCATTCTCTGCTGCTTCCCACTAACTCTGCCTGTTGATACTGCTTCAGCCAACTGGGCGCCTTTGATATGGGCTGGTGTTATCATCATCGCTGCCATTGCATATCTTACACATGGCAGGAAGGCGTACACTCCTCCGGTGAACTTTGTAGAGGGTTTCAAGTTGCAGGGAGTTGGTCTTCAACAGTCGTCGTAGGGAAAGTGAAAGAGGGGAAACTGTGCTGAAGCTTAGTATTAGACGACCAATCCGTCAATCTAACAATCCGACCCTTGCATCACAGAGCTCGAAAATTCCCCACTTTCTGCATTCCCCCAATATTGTGACTGCTCTTGCGGTTTCTCTCGGTTGCACTCCTTTTGCCTAACGTATCCTTCAGTACCAACCACGGTTTTCACCTTGTCTATAACATAGCTGATCGTATTTCGAGATTTGAATCTCGCAGCTACGTGTACGAAGTTTATGCCATTACCCACTGTAGTCATATCAACTCCCTGGTCAGCGAGGTGTGAGCAGATCTCTTTGTTATTGCAGTTGACCGACCCAAATCGGGGGGTCATTCCATCATCAGCCAGCTCTAGAAGTCGGCTGCGGACTTTGGGACTTATGTTTTCCGTAGATCGTTTCGCAGTATCGAGTCCTCTGATCGACGAACTAAGAGAAAGCGTGCTTTCTTCAATATCTGGCTCCATGATACTCTCAGGACTGGAGTCAACCTCCTCTACTTTTCTGCATCGTGACAATGATTTCGGGGTCGTCATCGTAGCAGCAATATGGAATGGGTTTCGCGGAATTTGTCCATTGGGGGCCATGAATCTCGATTCATCTTTCCCATGAGGCGACCGATTGCTCTAATTTTCCAGCTATCGATCAATTCAACGACTATGGATACAAACAGCCCCGCAGGAGTATATAAAGAGCTCCAACGATGGCAATTGCATTTTTCACTATGGTGCTCTTTATTAGATAGAAAAATGCACCGGGTTAGCCGTTTGCATTTGTGTAAATTACCTATATCGAGGCCTCAGCTGATATACTGTTGGTCTCTTGGTCCCCTCCATTGAAACTCAGCCTCTATTTTAGTTTATTTCAACTAATGATGCAACCCAGACATCCATTGTCCGCACTTTTTCACCGTCAAGTCCTTCAACAGCTCTTACAACCGCTTCTCTACCACTCGTAAGCACAGTCCTAATTTTACTATCCGCAACATGCTCCTCAATGTCGCCAAGGAAACTCTTGCTTTTCACATCGCCAACTTCCCAGCCCCCATCTTGAAGTCCTGCATGCGGTACAATTTCGGTCTCTCGTTCGACTTTCCAGCCAGCATCCCCGGCAATATGCTTGATATCAGGTGGACTCAGCAGACATCGGATGTTTGCCTCGCTCTCTGGTCTCTGTGCCTCAAATGTAGCGCGTGTCAAGGCAGCGAGCAAGTGAGGGACAGCAGCTGGCTCAGATGCCTTCATGGCGTACTCGGCAACACAGACTCTATTCACGCGTCCCTTCAGCGCTTTGAGCATACGGGCAAGGGTTTCTGGCGCATCGAGATACCATAAACAGTGCACAAAGACTGCATAGTCCCACTTCTTGTCCCCTGTATCTTTCAGAAAGTCATCGAGTTGGGCCTGCCAGAATTTCACACGCGCGCCCAAAGCGCCTTTGGTGATATGTTGTTGTGCCTGGCCAAGGGTGTATGGTGCACCGTAATCAAGAGGTGCGGGGTCGATGGCGTCAACATGGCCTTCTTCCCCAACGGCATGTCCCAAGACAACAGTGCATGTTCCCTGGCCGCATCCAATCTCAAGAATGTGTGATGAAGCAGGAATATGAAAGAAGTTGAGGAGCTCAAGCCTGTGAGTTGTTTGATCAATCTCAACTTGGAGTGACTCTGGCGTAGACAGGGAGTAAGACGCTATTGATGGAGCGATTGACAAGGGCATTGGCTGCCATGTCTCTTGAGACTGTGTCTGAGCTGTCATGTCGATACCAAATTTACCAGGAAACTGTTTCGAAAAAGTATTTTTGGTGTATGTAGGTATTTGAGGGAGTCAATGTCTGCGATATCAGACGGTCCAAGCTGACACTATTTATAAGCGACCGACAATCTTACCTGTGACTCATTCACTAACATATATCTCAACCTCCTTCCTATACGGGCAATCACCATTTTGTGCTTACAACAAGACTATAAAGGTCACAAAACGTCCATAGCAGCGAAAGAATACGCGAACAACAGTGATGATATTTCCAGTCACGTACAAGCTACCTGCGCTCACAATACAGGGTTGGATCCTGCTGCTTATGCCATGTCCTTACATGCCTTTCAACGTTGGCCTGTCGTGCCGTGCCATCGCGCGCCATTTTATACGTGCATCCTGGGAAGCTGCAATACCATTTGGTAGAGCCATGCTGTTCGTTGACATGGCGGGTGAGGTCCTTGCTCAGTGCAAAGCTTGCGTTGCACCCAACCTTGGTGCATTTGAATGGTCTGGTGTGAGTTTTTAGATGCGCGCTGTTTGCATCTATTAGTTTCGATACCCCCAAAGGGAATGGGCGTGAACTCACGTATAGGGCTTTTTGGTAGCAAACGCAGCTGGGCAATTGGGACATTGGTGAGCGTCTCCAGTAGGTACGCCACCCTGACTGTTGTCGTTTTCGTGAGAGCTGTGATTCTCAATAACCTGTTCTAGCCGTGTATCATCTTCGACTTGTGCGCTCTGTCCAGCAGGCTGAGGAGTAGTACTTGAACAACCCCAATCATAGGGAGGCAGAGGACCCGCATTTCCGGACTGAGTCCAGCTCGGATCAATGAACTGGAGAGTTCGATGTTCGTGATAACGTTCGTGATAATGTTCGTGTTCGTGAACTGAACTCTCTAGTTCCGGTGGCCCTGACTGGTTTTGACTAGAAATAAAAGACCCCTACCTGGGACGGGAAGTTGGTGGTGTTTTAACCTGCCGAAGAGAGACAGTAGAGGAAGAAAGAATACGACGGCTAAAGAGTTTCAAGGAGCGTAGACAGTTGGCGATAGAAGTGGATGCAACGAATGACTGCGGAAGCACCACCAGGGTCAACCGTGAAGAAGAAAAGAGAAATGCACGACCATCGCATATCGAGATAGGTTTATGTAGACGATTTCAGTCTAGAAGAGTGCCTCCAATCGGATATGGCGGATTAATTTGGTTTGGCCGATTGGCCAAACTCTCCGGCTAGGCCTCAGAATCTGCATGATGATGGTGGTTGCATCCGACTGGTCGAGCCAATCATAATGATGGTATTGAGACGGCAGTTGATTGAATTTCACAAGTTGTCAGCTTGAAAAACAGAAGATAAATATCTGGCACTTTCAACCATTATCTTCCAGTAATCTTCATACTTTCGTCAGTCTTTCTTCATATACCTTCAAAATGTCTACACTCTTCTGCTGTGGTACCGTCGAACCTTATCGTCCTCAATACCTTTCCCATCAATCCAAGTTCAACAACTTCATGTCATGGGCTTCTTTCCCCAGAGAGTCTACTCTTAATGAGACCCAGCATGACCTCTCCCAGCTCAATCCTTCTTACGCAGTCCAGCTTGTTAGACAAGTGAACTTCGGCCCGCTGGAGTCTAAAAGATACTTCATCCCTCAGAATACATCCGAAGGGCAATACGTTGAAGTGTCTGAGCAAGACTTGATCCAAGCCAACTTCAAGAAGCTAAATACGTAAGCCGACGCATTTTTCCTAAGGCATGAGAACCATGTCGACGATACTAACAGTCCCTCCAGCTACAAGAACTACAAATGCGGTGGCCACAACAAGTTCTTTGAAGTGAACATCTACCAGAAAGACCCCGTCAACAAACACCACTGGCGCGCTAATATCGCGAGACCCGCTGGTTCAATCGACCTCTAAGTTGCTTCTGGTGAGGGGGTCATGTTCTTGTAGCCCTACGCCATGCAACAGTTTCAAGGGCGTCATAGCACAACTCATATGTTCTATCGCACTGAATGGTGATTTGGCATAGGCCCCTAAGGTGGTGGTAATGCCCGAGGTATTGGCCCGAGTCTCAAGCTATATGTTGTACGTTTTGGCTAAGGCATCTTTGTAATCTCGCAGAAGAAATCAGCTGTCATAGGATATTCAATGCACTTCGAAGTGATATGTTTGCCTTTGTACTTCCCTAATTGCGTCGCTCATCTGCTTCGCCACAAATGCCAGCCACCGCCTTTGTCCTGTACTTGGGCAACTCGTGATTAAAGTAGAAAGGGTGAAACCGAGAGTGCCTAGCGTTGAGATGCTATCCATCAACGATCACGATATTAGTGTTTCTACTGAGAGGAGTATTTCTCGGGTCAGGCTATTGCCAGTTGGAATAAGTCTCGCCAGCATCCGCACTCTTTTCTTCCTGGAGGATCTTGGAGTGACCCCTCACTAACTTCAAATGAGATTAGAGTATTGGAGACCTTCTAATAGTTCCATTTTATTCAAATCTTATCAACTATAGTCTCTTATGCATCACCCAAGTCTACAACCGCTCCTTGGAAGGTCAATAGCCTCTCCAGGCCCCATTTCTTACTGCAGGTAATACAATACATTAGAGAACTCACGTCCTGCCTTATCTTCAAATCTACAATGCAATATGTTGGAGTTCGCCATACTTCAAACAATTCCACTTGGAGTCCAAGTCCAATTAAGAACTACGGTGCTGTATTTTATCGATAGGTTGTGTTTCATACACAGGGGCTACATTTTGGTCTTATGTACCTATAATATTGTTAATATAGAACTTTAGTATACTTATAGAACTGTCCAGCATTAAGAGTAGCGATATCCAGTATTTCTAACATATGTATCTGGCATCCTTGGCCGAAGAGGCTTACATCAAGGCCTGGAGACTCCAGCGTCACTAACAAAGGAGTCTAGTATCACTAGCAGAAGAGTCTAGCGATGTTTGAGATGTTTACATGAAACTTTATTGCAGCCTTCTGTTTGGAAATTCCTGTCAAAGCCACCTCGCCACTGCATCCCGCAGAGTGTGGTGCTCAAAGATTCAGTGATAGCCAAGACGTCTCAAGTACTCCAATGCCAGTCAGTGACTAGGAGACCGCGGTCTTTAGTGAATCACGCAGTGAATACTCTTAATCGTTAAAGACTCAGTGACGACTGAGATAATGACATACTCAGCCTGGCGCTACTCATACTGCCATCCTCTCCCACAGCACACCGACAAACGTGGCATCCTTCACAAACTACAACAAGGATTGCAGATTCTACGCTGCTTTTTGTTCCTGTCGTTACAATGGTAACTGAAATTTTCAGGGCGACCTATACCGAGCAAGACGCCATAGAAAAGTTCTTGAACAACGTCTTTGGAAAAGGAAACGCGACTGTGCAGGTAAGAAGCTTTCTACTGATGTTCTAGAGGCGCAAGGAAGCTGATATTATAATACAGTGGAAACAGGGCAAGTACAATTGTACGCTCCCGAGACATCTTACCGAGGTCAGTATATTCCCAAGTTGCTTGCAGCTCTAAACTCCATACTAACAGTAGAAGGCCGAAAAGAAAACGATGCAGGAAACCCTGAACGTTGAGCATCATGAAGAAACTAAGGACGGTGGTACTGGATAGATTGTCTGTCACGTGTAGACACAACTACTAGACATAAGTAGCTACTAGACACAAGTACCTACCAGACATAACCCAAAAAGAACCATCACAAAGAAAAGTTCCCAAATTCCAGACTCCCTTACTATAACGTGAGTTACGCTAATTATTTGGGTACAAGTGCTGTTCAGCTCTTTGGGGAAAAGTCTCAATTATCTGTTGTTTTGTGCTAAACGGATTGTCAACCTTTGCTAAACCGCATCGATGAGCGCCTGTATGTTCTAGCGAGGAATTGCATCGACAGCAACATTATCCTTTCTTATAGAGTTTCCAACAGTTTCAGCTTTATCGGCATTCCAAGGGTTGCCAATAACATAACCCTTCTTCATCGCGCATCTCGAGGATAACTTCTGGAAAGCGTTTAAAATCTGTCTGGACGATGATCGACTTCTCCCTTGCACAATGACGACTATCATCTCTTTTGAAATGATATCAAGGGCATCGTGTAAGAATTCAGAGCAATATGGATGTTGATGTAACTTGATAATCCACTTTCGAATATTAATAAGACCCCAAGGCATTGTTTCGGGACGACTTACTTCAACAACCTCAGCCTTTACCTGCACCGCGTAACTCTCTTTATGATGTCTTCTTGAAAAAGAAAAGAAGACATTATTATTTGCACCGTTGATGGACATCGTGGTCCTTGCATCATCAAACTCTTCGACACATCGAGGTCCGCCTAAGAACCAGGTTATTAGCTCTAGAAACAAACACCCCATTGTCCAGATATCAAAGGCTTTTGATATAGTTCCGCCTTCGATTTTGCATTCAGGAGGGCAGTATCCAGGAACTGGAGGAACCCTTTGATTGGGGATGTTGGAGCGACTCTTAGCGCTGTTGAGGGTCGACAAGCCAAAGTCAGAGATGACTAAAACAATTTCTTCTTCAACCCCTGATTTCTTAAAACAGAGAATGTTATCGCACTTAATGTCCCCATGTCTGCCATAGCCACTTGCTACTCCTTGGTCTACATGTTTCGGATCATGTATGGTCTGGAGAGCACCGATTAGTCCTAGCAGTTGGTTGGATAACCAGATTGTCGCCTTGTGGTCCCTGGGGGGTTCTCTCCTCTCCAGGTACTCGCTGAGATCACAGATCGCACTAGGGAAGATAAAACCCCTTTCTTCTGCACATTGAAAAGCACACAGGGCGGTCACTAGGTGGGGGTGCTTGAGTCCGTTGAAAAGCTTAAGCATCTTCCACTCCTCTTGGAACTTTGACTCATCATCGTGGCTTGTGGTGTGAAGTGTCTTGATTGCAAACTTTGTACAATCAAGATTGATCTTTTGTTTGGCTTATCAGCTTCCCTTCTCTGTAAAATAGTATTTGAAGGGCTTTTACTCACACTTGCCAATAGTTGCTGATAGGAATGTGAAGTTGGATGGATGTCGACTCTTGTCACTATTCCAAAAGTTCCCATATTATCTGAAACGTCATCATGGGGATCAGATGGCGTTTCGCGAGACCGACGCCACGGCTTGCAGGCGTCTTTATGTAGATAGTGCACTTTTAAAGGCTCATCTACTGTCGAGCTGAAATATGGCGTGTCAACTCTCCATTGATACGATTCAAAGTATTCTTTCTCTGAAGTTTTCCAGCCTTCGAAACATGGGATAGGTAGGTTAGGTCCGGCTACACGATAGACTGTGTTGTTTTCAATCCTGATAGGCAGCTGCTGGTCGTTAAACCCAGCATTTATAAAATGCCGAATATCATGGCAGCGTTCTTGTAATGCGAGCAGTGCGAAAACCTTGAGGAACGCTCCCGGTGGAGTGTAGTCTGCTGAGAGTTCTACCTCTGGCGGATGGATTTTGTCGACGTATTTATCAACTTCCGGGTAGTCGAAGCCATGTTCAGGTCGTTCTAGTTCGGTCTTGATTCTTCCTCGATTCAAGATATGCCGCAGCAACTTGTCAGTCCAGAATCGACCATTTATACCCTCCACACCATAATCTCGTAGGAGTTTTCCCAGGTCAACACATAGACTCTCTACTGGGACGAGTCCATTGCCATAATACTTGTACTTCTCCCTCGGCGTCTTCCCAAGGTCACCAAGCTCGGTCTTTAGGTCTGTCATTGGATTTATATAGTCGCCGTTGGTTCTATCGACTTACTTATCAATATGGCCGCAATTTGAGTCCAGATTATCAGAAAACCACTTACTAGGCGCATTGATATGTCCCAGATAATATTCTTGCAGCAGCGTGTATTTGTTTCTTCATCGACGATTCATGTAGTTTTCTATTGGCAGCCTTTGTAAGTCTAGACGGTTAGCACTATACATCATGAACCCGCTCTGAGCAGGTAGCATAAGTATAAGTAATTCAGGAACCAGAAAGCTTACCAGTGGTGTATTAACTATTAAAGTTTAGGCAGTAACCAAATACTTGTGGATTGTGAGTATTGGTTTTCCCAGCCTTTTGGACACGTATTTTGAAAGCGTCAAATTTAGGGAAGCGGAGTAAGTGGTAGCTTGAGCACGAATCTTTCTCTTATGAGGATAGCCACTTGTCATACGCTATTCGTCTCGAAAGCCACGCAGGCACTTTTCGTTGGCTTGTGCGAGGTGATTCAAGCGCCCGTCACACGTTGCAAAGTTTCTCAACATTGCAATGCCTCGACATAGCCATTGACGGATGACTGGACGCCTTTGGATCAAAGAGGGGTAAAACTTTCAAAATGTCGCAAGCACAGCCTCTTTAGGAAAGGTAAATAAGTGGCATGTGTGCCGATCAAAATATTGTTTGCCATAACTATTTCTATCCCTTCGAAAGTTGGTATCGTGACTCTGCAATACCAGAAAATCATAAATTGGGCGAATGACAATGCTATATGCTGCGAAAATGAAATTAGCAGAGTATTCAAATATCAAGAGAGACCAACAAGCCTCGTACGAGTACATTCAGACAGAAGGGTTCGTATTCTACCATCGAAACGGCTGCACTTTACTAACAGTATTTCAGAAGCCTTTGGTATGGACAATGTCTAATAGTAGTGATTGGAATGAATGGTTCAATAAGGTCGGTATTACCCTTTGTTCTTAAGCTTACTGAGACTCACGGCTTTCTAGCAGCACCCAAAGCTTGATGGATCAGACTCAGGCCTTGTTCTGATGTATATAATCCCCTCATCCATAAACTTCAGAGGTTGATCATATTTTTAGTCTATCAAGAAGAATCGGCGAACCCATTATCAATCCAGTGAAGAGTATCGAATCGAAAGACTGGATCAAGGCTATCCGAAAAGCAACAGTGCATGATAAAACTGCTTTTGACAAAAGTCTGCACGGCACCGGCGGTCAGCGTAACTTACGAACATTGCCATTTTCCGAGCAGTGCTTTCAGAAAATTGCAAAGAAGTTCTATATACATGACTCGATCAACCGTGTCGTAAGTCGAGCAAATGTTTCTCAGTTCTCGGCCGTCAAGCTAGAGATGGGCAGGCATGATGGTCATGAGCTACCAGCACATGGTACGTATCTCCTGATTAATGAAGGCGGGTAACTTCTCATGCCGGGACAGTATACAGCGCCCGAACTTCAAATGCTTGGGAGGGTGACCTTGCCGTATCTGCGACGTACTTCCCGCATTGTAGGCTCACATTCGCAGTCATGTTTGGCTATCCGCTGTCTGTTGAAGCAGAGATATTGACACGGCTTGAAATGGCGACCTACGAGATATGCCACCCACTATTGGTCCCTAGTATGCTTGTCAAAATCGAGAGGCGACGCCATCTACCAATTATAGATCACACTCTTGATGGAATTGAAGCGCGGTTCCTGGAGGTGGACGATCCCGAGTCTCTGCAATACATAACAGAGGCAGAGAAGGTCACTCGCAAGGAAGCAAAGAGATCAGCTTGGCTAGACATGCTGTATCTCCGCAACCAGTTGATGAGCTGGAATACATGCTTGGAAGCCCTGTACGAACATGCAGATCACCTTAACCGGACAAAATTTCGAGACATCACTATTTCTCCTCAATTGGGAAATAGGTCTACCGAGGAGTTTAGTATTCACGGAGACAGTTCTTCAGGCTCTGGCACAGATTGGAATGCCCCAATCGGTGAGTTATGTTTGGGAAACAGCCAGGACAGCCAGGAATCTAACACAGCTAATACAGATGTCTTTCTTGCGGATCTTAAATTCGGCGATAGTCAAAAGTTGGAATCAATAAGAGGTTCCAGAAGCTATATGAGACGAACAGGTGCCAAAATGCAAGCAAGACTGCGGGAGGTTATCAAGGACTATAATGAAAAGATTCGAGAGTGCACAGCTGGTTTTGAAGGCATGGCCATGACGACGCAATGGGTAAGTCATGCTTTTGCCTTCTTCGTCTCTTCCGAAACCTTTGCTAACAGCGTCAAGACCCAAGGTGAAACAAACGTCGAGATAGCATTGGCAACTAGTCAGGACTCACGTCATATGCGTTCCATCGCACTACTCACTATGATATTCCTCCCTGGAACCTTCTTTGCAGTAAGCCATAGCTCGAAGTGTTCGATAGACTGCTGACAGATCGGGTAGAGTATATTCTCGATGGGATTCTTTGAGTGGAAATCCGACGATGGTACTATATCTGTGTCTCAGTCCTTCTGGATCTACGTGGTCCTCGCCACAGGCTTTACAGCTTTCACTGTTGGAGCGTGGTGGTACATCGGAGTCTATCGCTACAAGAGACACAAGAACATTCCCTCAGCACTCAGTGCAAGCCGTTTCCTAAGTCTTAGACCACTCAAGTCTTTGCGACATTGGATTGTGAAGGCTATAATGGAAAGGGTGAATAGAATTTCATCTCCTCCATAACTTTAGAACTTCGATATTGTGGAGACTTATTACCCTAAATCACTAAAACGATTCTGCCTCGTTGCGCTTGACATGCAGTTGGTCATTATCTTAGATTTTGGTGAAATAGATATAAGCAATTAATTATACTGTCGAAGTTAGAAGGTCAAAGGTCTTAGTTATCAAATATAATTAAAGCGTTAAAACTGTTAGTAGAAAGCCTAAAACAGAGACGTAACATGTTTCAACTGTTTAGAAACACGTTATTACTGTTGTTTGGATATTTTATTTATATAATCTAATATAAACCTTAAAACCGTTATAATATCTAAAATTGTAACTTCGCTTCTCACCTACAGTAGACTTATTTCTTATTCGAAACATCTAGTAAAGACAGTCAGCCGAGAACCGAAGACCGTCGTCATGGAGCTATTACTTACTGAACTGGAAATGGATGATATCTCCATCTTGAACAACCTGCAGAGAATAAAAGTGAGCTTTTGTGGCAGTTCTAGTCGCTTGCACTTACATATGATTTTCCTTCTTGACGGTACTTGCCAGCTGCTTTGATGGGACCCATAGACTTTTGTCCTTCGCAAAGATCATGGAAGTCTTGATAAGCGACAACCTCAGCTTTGATGAAGCCTCTCTCGAAGTCACTGTGGATAGCGCCAGCGGCTTGCGGAGCCAAGCAGCCCCTAGGAATAGTCCAGCATCGAATCTCCTTCTCGCCAGCTACATACGAGTCAGCGTTGATGTTACTACCCAGAGGATGTATACAAACCTGTGAAGTAGTATTGCAATCCAAGCTTTGTGAATCCTTCGGTAATGATCTTGTCTAGCTTTGACTTAACCTTGATGTCCTTAAGAAACTCAGCTTGAGCATCGGGGTCATCCTTCAAGCTGTGCAGCTTTTCTTCGAACTCGATCGAGAAGGGAATGATATCACGGGGGGTTCCGCCATGCTCAGTAACCCACTTGGCAATACCGGGGAGGTACTTGCACTTCTGTCGAAGGTAGTCCTTCATTGTCAAGTTGACGAGGTAAATGACTGGCTTGGTTGTGATGAGCTGAATCTTCTCGTTGATGAGGGCGATCTCGGCAGGTGTCCAGCTTCCATCTCGAACTGGCTGGTCCTTTTCCAGCATCTATTTCGTGTCAGTCTTATTCCCATTCCCCTTACTTGTTTTCACTAACCTCTTTAATCTTGGTTGTTGTCTCAGTGAAAAGAGGCAACATCTTGTACTTGCCACCAGCTTTCTTGACGATCAGCTCCTCAGCGACGATTTGCTTCGCGAGAATATCTAATCTCGACGTTAGTTTATTTCTTTACCGCAGAGATGGTACATACCGAGATCCTTCTTGCAGAGCTCGCTTTGGATGGTGTCTATATGAGCCTTTGTCAGTTAAGTTGCCTCTAGATACGGTGCTAGTCTTACCCAAGTCCCGAACAGGGTCAATCGAGTCGTCGACATGCAAGACTTGATCGTTATCAAATGCTCTGTAGAATAACCCAAGTAAGCCTGGTTCCTTACCATTCTGTTCGACAGAACCTACCTGACAATATGGAACATGCCATCAACGGCCTGGATATGTGACAAGAAGGCATTTCCAAGACCTTCTCCCTGAGAAGCTCCCTTGATCAAGCCAGCAATGTCGGTAACCTGAAGATAAGCAGGGTACATAGAAGGAGGCTTCCAAAGATCACAAAGAAAGTCCTGAATTTCACCGATTTAGCTCATCCCTCACCGATATTTCGTAGGACCCCAACTTACATATCTCGCATCCGGAACAGCACATCTCGCCTCATTAGGCTCAATCGTACAAAAGGGATAATTCTCCGCTGCAGCACTCTGCTCCGTCAAGAGGTTGAACAAGCTCGATTTTCCGACATTAGGAAGACCGACGCATCCCATTTTCAAGTTCTTGCGAACTCTTCCAAAGGCGACAACATTATCGATAACGGGCTCGGGTTTCTTGGGAGCCATTTTTGATAGATACTTGCTGAGATTGAAGTTGAGATGTTTTCTGTTGGTGTTTTTGTTTTGAGAGGATTCAAAGGATACGAGTGTGAGGAAGACTTTTCAGAAGTGGCCTGATAGCCCACTTTAAAGACATGGGTGTAGAGTGTTCTGGCCAGTTAGTCGAAAGCCACGTTGATACGCTGTAACCTCAAGAAAATATGAGAAAACGATGAATATTAATATTCATTGAGTTTATTCAATGTCTATTACGGTTTATTAGTTAGGATAAGTACAGAGAGGTTCCAGTCTAGTGCATACAATGCTTCATATCGCCCAGTGAGGGAAAAAGGCATTCGTGAGGGGTATCACGTGAAGGACCCTGAAGATTTAGTGGAGGGCGGAGATGCCGTTAATAAACAGGTCTAAGCCTAACTCAGCTTCGGTTAGGAAGCGAGCCAACGTTGAAACGTCGCAAGCACGGCCACAGCTGTGATTATCCACAGCCACGACCAAGCCACCATTAGGGACTAAGTTTGTGACATCTAGGTATCCTGAGAGATGAAAAGCTTTAGGTAAATCAGGTAGAGACTTAGAAGACCTTCCGACCATGCATCAGGTAATTCACCAATGGGTCTCGCAACAAAGTTGAACCGAACTCTCTAGTCTTATTATTCTAACAAGCACTCTAATTACCAGAATCCATGGGCCAGCCCATTACTTCCAGCACCCCATCACTCCAAGCCAAGACATAATCTCTCCCCTTCACCCCAGCCATTACATGCCTTGCCGCTTTTTGTCCAAGCCTACAAGAGACTTTATACAGTGCATTATATCTTAGTTGCAACCAGCGGCCTGAGCGTTTTGCTTGTTCTGGCCGCCTTGGTGGTGACGAGTCTCGAGATCTCGCTTGCAGTTGTTGGCCTGGGCGTTGTTGCCAGTTGCTGCGGCAGCGGCTTGGTTGCGGTTGTTGCCATTGCGGTTGGCACCGGCGGCGTTGGCCTTGTTGCCACCTTGAGCTCCCTGATGGTGGCGAGCGACGAGCTCCTCACGCTTGTTGTTCTTGCCGTTCCTGCCCTTGCCCTTTGCTCCCTGGTGGTGACGGGCTACGAGTTCCTCGTCACGCTTGTTGTTGTTGTTGCCATTGGCGTTACCGTTGTTGGCAGCGGCATTGTTGTTGTTGTTGGCAGCGGCGTTGTTGTTGTTGTTGGCAGCGGCGTTGTTGTTGTTGCAGCCGTTGGCAGCAGCAGCAGCTCCGTTGCCATTGGCATTTCCATTGGCGTTGCCGTTAGCATTACTCTGGGCGTTGCCTCCCTGGTTGCCCTGATGGTGACGAGCTACAAGCTCCTCATCTCGCTTGTTGTTGGCGTTGCATCCATTGGCGTTGGCATTAGCGCCAGCATTGGCATTGTTGTTGGCATTTTGACCCTGAGCCTGGTTGTTGTTCTGGTTGCCCTGAGCCTGGTTGTTATTTTGGCCCTGGGCCTGGTTGTTGTTGTTCTGTCCGCCTTGGTGATGAGGCTATGCTTGTTAGATGAAGGCCTACCAATATACATAAATATGACTAACCTCGCGTTTCTCAGCGCTGAAGATGGGGAGAGCGAGAGCGTCTGCGGGAAGAGCTGCAGCAGCCATCAAAGCCTTGTTCACGTTAGCTTGAAAGTATTATGACCATGGTGAGTAACTTACAGCAACTTGTCCAAAGCTAGAGCGAGAAACTCGGCTGTCTTGCGAGAAGGCCTGAGCGGCGAGGACAGTGACGACAACGTTGGAGAAATACATCTTGACTTGGAAGTGATGAAAAAAGGTGTAGAAGTGGTTTTTCTGACCGGCAGGTAAAATGAGAGTGATGTAGAATAAAAGTAGGACTAGCCTTGAAAGTTGATGAGAAGAGAAAGACGTTTGCGTCAAGCAAAGCTAAGCTCAGATGATTGAAGAAGGAAATGTGAGTTGGTTGAAGAATTAAGATTGGAGCTGAAGATGCTAAGCTTCTTATACTTCTTGACTTAGGCAATGTTAAGCCTAACTTGAGATGATAACCCCAGATTCTTTCCGTCTTAGAATAGATCGTTGCCCCCTCGATCTCTCCAAGCTCAGAGAATCGTCAAACGCAAGCGCCAAGACAAGACCGATAGCGTTTGAAGACATCTTGGACATGATGCCGACATTGCCGCCCTGTTGAGTCAACAACGCCGTATACGAAAAAGGGCGCTTTCTCCTTGATACTCGCGCGTCGGCCTCCCGCTAGGCAACTTTGAGGTCAAGGTGTAGGGACGGTTAGAGCGGCCAATCATGAAACTCCAGCCTCGGCCGAAACCCAAGGCTCTGGTCGTTGTTTGCTTAAACGCGAAAACGCGAAGTGACATGCCAAAGTCGATGGTGGCGCGTGATTGGTGGAAGTAAAACTCAAACAAGTTTCGATGGTTTCACATGATTGGTCTAGAAAACACGACCCCTGACGGCTACGACGTATAGTGCCTCACGTTGCCTGAAAATATCACTCACCCCTGTTACAGATATTGTCTGAGCCTATAATTCTCGGTGACTAATGGTTTACTATTCCTGATTCGAGACCTGTCAAACCCGTGAAGCTGGAACATTGTTTTAAGTGGGCGGTCTGGATGACTTCAAGTAGTATTCTGTTGTCGCACGAACCATTTCACGTTTCGTCTTGGCGTTTGAAGAATTGTTATTGGGAGCCGATTACCCGCTCACTGTCGAACCCAAACGCCAAGTTAAAGAAGACCAATTATAGAATCAGGTTCTTGAACAGTGATATATACATCATTGCTTCAAAACTTGTCGCACTTATTCTTTTTCCCTCATCGCCCTGGAGGTCGACGTTCATTCTGTCACTGCAGGCCAGTCATTTTCTCTAGCTTTTTCGAGGTTCAGTTAATCATTTTTTACAACAATGGGTTCAAAGTATCGTCCAGTCCCTGAAGATGAGGAGCAGCAAACTTATGAGAAGAATGCTCTCTTATCACCTTTACCCATCTACACCAACATCTCGCCATTCATCTCACAGCCAGGCGCACATCCAATCTTGATATGGATTTGTCACGGCGTCTTACTCTCTTTTTCATTGGCGTTCTTCGCTCTTTCATTACTGCTTCGCGCCAGCCCTTTACAAAGTGGCGTTTGCAATCAGCCAAACTTTCCTTACTGTGAGTATGTCACGGCCCTTTTCTGGCCTTTATTGACAAGAATAGCTCCGGCAGAAAGTGTTGCAGACTTCCATACGGTCCGATACAATATTACTCCAGCCCTCGAGATGTCCGAGTTCGTCGGATATGGGCCCGAAGTTGACAAAGCGTGGAACCATGTCACATACGACGTCGGTGATCAAATGATTTCAAAAGCTGAGCTTGACAAATTGGGTCTCGACCCCAAATCCCTCAAGGTCAAGGATCCCAAGACAGGGCATAAGGGCTATCGCGTTGGAATCCAAGTCTTCCATCAACTTCACTGTCTGAACTTGCTTCGCCAAGACACCTACCGGGATTACTACTCCAAGATGGGTGGCGATATTGAGGTTGAGCCTGAAGACTTGAGAGGACATCTAGGTAAGTCGAACTTTTTGGGTCGGTTGCTTGATAAATCCTAATCTGATTTGTAGATCACTGCATCGAGATTCTGCGAAACAACATAATGTGCCAGAGCGACACTGGTGTTTTCGCATTCAAGTATTACGATGGCTATGATGATCACTGGCCTGATTTCAGCACGCTGCATACATGTCGCAATTTTGATGCCATTCGAGATTGGGCTTTTGAGCATGCTGTTGTATTTGGGGATGAGGATTGAACACATCGTGGTAACCATTTAGATAGAAATATAAAACCAACTATAGAACCCTGGCGGTAGACAATGAGCCATTAATCTCGATCTTCATCCACTCTTACCTGGCTGCGCAGGCCTTCAACTGCAGTAGATTTATGACATCGGCTTTTCATGTGATCAAGCGTTATGCCTACCAGAAGTAGTATTGATAAGAGTTGCGACAAACTTCCGACTTATAAATGATGACTTCTGACTGGCTGAAAGGATGTGGGGAGTTTATATCTCAGCTGTCAATTATTCACAGAATGAAACTGGGCATGCAAGCTGATAACGTCAGATGAAAAAGTCCCTGCAGAGTGCTCATTCAAGCTTAGCCGTGCATGCATTTTAATTGGACCGTCTAATTGGGATCTGATGGTGATAAGATAAGATGGGGCCGATAAGATCTTCAACATTACCCTACAGAGATAGATTTAAATAACAAAAAACTCTATCTGGCGTAAAAAACTAAGTTTACGCATTAAATAATATTGAATGCAGTATCTAGAGTCCCTATCATCTCTTTTTCTTTTCTTCAGAAGGTCCCTTGGCAGCTCTGAGCAATGTCACTTGGTTCTTACGCGTTAACAATTTTCACTAATGACTCGATCACTCTGAGACAATGCACATCTCAATAGACACAATCCGTTGACCCGAAATGGCCCAATTCACTCGCCAAGCCGGCATCGGCTTGAACCCCAACATCACCTCCACAATCTATCAAGATAATGTGATCACTTTAGCCTAAGCTTAGCAAAAGTTCTCAAGCTCCGGTAGTTAACCATACCATAATGCTTCATTTTAAGCTTACAGGGGATTGACCCGCCCAGATCAAGCCCGTGCGTCGGCAGAAGATCCTTCCAAGACGGGAAGGTCTCTTGGCGTCCGAAGTTCGGCTGTCTCGTATTTACCACGGCGGCCATTTCCTTTAACAGAAGGTCCAGGGGTTCATTTCCGAACACTAGCATAGGTACGGAATAGGCACCGCGGCAAGCTGTCCACTCATGAGTCAATATGGCAGGTCGAATTTACGGAATAACTTGTGTAGTTGCTCTTATGGGGAATTGGCATAGATAAGGATGGCGAGTTATGCTATGATGGGATGGACCTTTGGTCTGGATGAACGGAGATATGGCATAATTGGAAACGATCGCCATGAGATAGTAAGATGGATAGATTATGCCCGCTGTATATCGCTGCCGAGAACAAGAGAATATAATTATAAATATCAAGTGTAGTTGCATAGATTATAGTCGATATCCTCATCTTCGTCCATCTCTTCACAACTCATCACCGCAACAATGGTTTCTAAGCTCGCTCTCGCTCTCTTCTTCGGCAACGCCCTGGCTGGTCTGGCCGGACGTGCCATTCCTCCTCGCTGTGCCATCGCAGACCCTACCCCCGAGCAAGTCCAGCACGCTCAGAACCTCAAGAAGATCGAGTCCGTCTCCAAAGTCGCAGCTACCTCTATCACCGTTGACACCTACTTCCACGTTGTGTCTTCATCCTCCTCAAAGTACATCACCAAGGCTAAGCTCCAAGCGCAGCTCAAGGCCTTGAACGATGCTTACGGTCCTCATGATGTTACCTTTAACCTCATCGATACCACTTTCACCACCAACTCTAACTGGGCTGCTGGAAATGGCGAGGTTGCTATGAAGAGACAGCTTCGTCAAGGTGATTACAAGACTCTCAACTTGTACTTCACTGACGTTGCCAAGCTTGATGGCCTTGATGCTCTTGGATACTGCTTCTTCCCTGAGCCTAATGTGTCAACTGGATCTTCAACCTTCATCCGCGACGGTTGCGTCATTGTCGCTGAGACCGTCCCCGGAGGTTCAATGGCTCCTTATAACCTCGGTGGAACTGCCGTTCACGAGGTCGGTCATTGGTTCAACCTCTTCCATACTTTCCAGGATGGTTGCACTGGTGGAGATCTGGTTAGCGATACCCCTGCTCAGGCTAGCCAAACCAGTGGATGCCCTGCTCGACGGGATAGCTGCCCTAACCAGGCTGGTGATGACCCCATCCACAACTTTATGGATTACTCCGACGAGTAAGTTATTTCGAAACGTTGACTGATACAATTACTAATACTTATTCCAGTGTTTGCTACGAGGAGTTTACCCCTGGTCAGAAGACCCGCATGCACAGTGCTTGGACCACTTACCGCAAGTAGATTTGCGATTATGAGATGA
Source organism: Fusarium mangiferae (assembly GCF_900044065.1). NCBI lineage: Eukaryota > Fungi > Ascomycota > Sordariomycetes > Hypocreales > Nectriaceae > Fusarium > Fusarium mangiferae. The sequence continues at coordinate 343,664 of NW_024573938.1, forward strand.
GATGAGATGACAAGACATGTATATAAATGTTTGTACATATTTCTGCATGGGAGCGATGTGGAGTTTGCAAGTTGGTGGGCATGACTGTATTGGTGTTATCTGGATAGCGAGTATGAGTTTAGACATGAAGAGATGAGTTGATCTGGAACGTTTCACAGGTTTTAGTCAATTGTAGACCCCGTACGGGGTATAGTGAAACCACGGTTCCTTCGGTAGTCGCCGTGAAATTCTTTGAAACTTCGGCCAATCCCGAACTCATTTATTTGGCTGCATATGTAGGCAAAAGCGCTGTTATAACCCAGGTATGAAAGCCGTCGCGAGATTGCAATACACATATAGAATCCCCACTTTAGATGAGCTTAGTGTAGCTACTCTAAAACTCATGCTAAATTTAGTCCACTTACTCAAAGCTTTGACCAAGTTTAGTATAGTTATTCTAAGCCTAGCAGCGAGGATTCCAGCTAGTTCCGAAGCCGAGAGATTCCCTCACAAAACCCATTCATCTTCTCAAGCTCAAGGAGGTACTGGCTTGAGTGGCCTGCCCACTCTGGCACACTTGAAGAAGCTGGTCCAGGCTGTCAAGCACCGCAGCTTGCGAACTTTCCAGTGATCAGGGTTGGTTGGGGACAGTGTTCACACTTGGTGAACTCGGGGGAGATGGTGATGGTGCTTGGGGCTGGGGGACGGTGGCTTGAGCAGTGGCTTGGGGAGCGGGTGGGACAGTGGCTGGTGGGGAACGTGAGATGGCGTTGTTGGTCTGTACACCAACGGCAGGTGGTGCAGGCGGGACGCGAGTCGGCGGGGGAGGGATCCGGACAATGCGTTGGGCCTGGCGATGTCGTGAAGCGTTGGTCGAGGCCTGCGCATGGGACTGGCCACGTGACTGTTGCGCTGTATTTATTTTTGTTCAAAAAAAATGGCCGGAGAGCAGAAAACAGGAGGCAGGGCTCAGATGTGATGCGATGTCTAAACAGCTCTAATATAAAGATATAAGAACTTAGTTCAGCCTCAGAGGCACCTCCTCCAAACAACGAGAAATGCACTTTTTCTGCGTCCTCGATCAGACAACATTGAGGGACCGTAGCGAATGTCAATCGAGTCAAAGCTGGAGCTGGATCGATAGCAGGAGGTACAGCAGTATGAAGAGGATGAGGTGAGACATGAGAAAGAGCAAGAGGAGGAAAGGTAGGAGTAGTGACAGAACTGCAAGTGGAATCGTGGCTATAACCGATGTCGCAGTTGGTGACGGTGGACGAGGCGGTGCCGCCGGAGCTGGGACTCCTGTGGTCGGAAGTTGTCTTTGGCGCTGTCGAGAGGCGAAAGTTGATGATTGCACCCGTGGTACACCATTTTCCATGACAGGTGGCTGTCTTGATGAGAGAACCATTGCTGTTAGTGTGAGGGGAGGAGAATGATACAAGTAACAAATGGGTAGCGAATATTAGAATAAAAGTTAGGCCTGATGAGGGACACGTAGCATGAGCAGGTTTTCAGCCCTAGACACGTGAAGTACAAACTATCCAGCCTCTCTAAACTCTGCTTGAGTGGCGTTGATTGAATCTTGCCTGCTAGCCTGATGCTTTTCGAGATGATGATAGTTACTGATAACCATGAGCAGCCGACAATGAAGACGGAACGTGGCCATCTATTCGTATAAAGTGTGATAAAAAACAATAAAAGATTAAATCAAACTAGGGTATGCCTATGTTGACACATCGATCATATGATGGTGTTTCGGCGTATCTTGGACCGTGATGTGTTTTGGCATGCTGCCCGAAATATGCTTTTGAGGGTGCTACTTTGAGTTGGTCAACCTGGTAGCTGACGCATCAGATAACAATCAGACTCTACTTGAACTAATTTTCAAGGACCGTAATTAACCCAAGTCGCCCAAAATCTCGGATCAACACCAGCTTGCCGCTGTTCCAAAACAGCTTGTCTCAACGCCCTCGCAGATCGATCCCCCGTGACACCCGTCCCTCCTTTCAGTAAATCCGCATAAAAAACCTTGGAGACAAGACCACATGTCTCATCTTCTGCCTTCCACAGACTAGCCACTACACAGGGTACACCCGCCATTTGGAAACCAGCGGCAAGATGGATCGATTCCTCTGGAAGCATTGGATCACCCGTGATGGCTGTTTCACAGGCGGATACATAGATGAGAGAGCAGTTTAGCTTCTTTGGCGCTGACATCATGCTTTGAACGTCGAGCACGTTTCCTCTTGTGATCTCGCCATTTGCATCTTGGGTGTACCAGTCCCGTAGGAGAAGACCGCTACGTGCTGGGTTTAAGTTGTCGACTTCCCCGTGGCAGGCGAAATGTGCGACCTGCGAGTTCAATAGACCCACGAGTGCCTCCTTTCGGACTGGACGGTCATGAACTACGGCCTCGTATCCTCCGCGAGTAAGAATGGTGTCGATAGCTTCGATCTCGCTTGAGGCATATTGAAGCGGCGCAAGGTGATCTGTTGTCTCCATCTTGACCAGCATCGCTTTCTGATGTCCACCATGTTGCATGATCTCTTTCTCACGATGCCTCACGAATGACAAACCTCGAAGGGTATTTGTATACGATGGAACGCATCGATCGAGCACCGTGCAGCGCTCTCCCGTCTCTACTGCCCGTCGATGATCTCCAGCCGTATGAATGGGCCAAGCATTAATGCTACTCGTCGTCAACCACCATACCCTCGGCAAATTTCCATCTTTGGGAACTCCATCATACCCCAGACTGAGTAGAATGGGTTCTGCTACAACGTCCCAGAGCCATGTGAGTAGATAATGGAGAAGATCCCCGCCCTGATCATCTCCGTCACTCGACATATTAATGGCCTCACGAAAGAGTTTTTTATGCTCCCTGATATCATCGACAGTGAATCTGGGAAGTAACATCTTCCGGATGTCAGTGGTGGTTATGATGAGAGCGTAGCCACCACTCAGAGGTTCCGTTTCGACTATGACGATGGGACCAGACTCCGCAAGTTCATAGAAGTGCGAGTCCTCGCGTGGAAGCCTAAGAAAATCTTGGAACCCTTCTTTTGCTCGGATCTCGGCTATCAGCTCCTGAAACGAAGTTGACTTATTGAAAGCCGTCTGACTCTGGAGAAACTTCTTATCAAGGTCGAATCGAGCCGCGCGCTGGCCCTTGGCCTTCTCAGACAACCTCGCTTCAGTGAAACGAGTTGCCAGATCTGGAAACTGCTCCTTCAACTGATCTAGCCCAGAATCTACGCCCTTGTTGAGAATCTCTTCCCACAAGACACATCGGCTTCTCTCATACAGCTGTAGCGATTCAACCACTGAATCTCCAGCGGCAAGCGAAAAGCAGAGAGCAAGTGTCGGTACGGCTTGGAATTTCTTGGCTTGACGTAACTGATCAGCCCGAGTGGTACAAGCATATACCGCAAAGGGGAGATCCTCAGCTGCCTCTCGTATGTAGTTCCTTGCAGCTGTCGAGTCTTTTGCTACAATATGCGCAAACATGGAGGCATAGACCTTCGTCCACGCGAGCGCATGACGAGCGATGCCGGGCGCCGATGAGAATTGAGCCATCATTATTAGGTATGCATCAGCAGCGACGGTACTCAACGGGGCGGGACTGACGTTCCAGATTGCGATGAGTAGTTCTGCTTGATTGATGAGAAGGCCTCCACGGTTAATGTCGTCCATGCCGCCCAGCGAGATACACTCTTGGAAATTCACGAGGGCATCCCGAAGGTCTCGTAGACTGAGTGTCTTTCTAGCTCTGTACTGCAACGTACGTGTCAGATTCACCCGCGCGGAGAATAAGTAAAACTTGTCCATGCATCCACAAGAGAGAGCTTTATTGAAGTTCGTCTCAGCTTGAGCAAGAAGGCTCAGATCTTCCTCTCGGTGATATTGACGAAGATACGCTGTTCCGAGCATATTATGCAATGCCGAGATTTCGACCGGGGGAAGATTCAAATTCGTTCCCAGGACCTTTTCCACGATCTGGCCAGCTCTGATGACATCTCTAACATCGTTGGTATCGTCGTACCTGAGCTGAAGAGCATGGCTGAGACTTCTCGTCCGGGAGCCGGCCCGAACTTCGGTAGGCCCAGTTGAGTCCAGACAACTTTCAAAGGCCTTGATCGCTATGTTGATGTCTTCCAGCCTTCCAGAGAATTTGAACTGATACATAGCCGTGTTCCCCAAACCATGAGTCAACATGATATCCATAGCGCCACTTGTAGACCCCTGCTCCTTCGAGGCATCGAGACCGTCCTGATATGCTTCAGCTGCCTGAGAAAGATACTTGAAGTCGCCGGTGCATTGACATTTGACAACGTAAGCGTTGCCGATATCATTCGCGACAGTAAGATAAAAGGCATTCGTCCGAGATGTCAGTCCCTTCGCTGCAATCAGTGCCGTTAAAGCACCATCGATGAACTGCTCTTGTCCTGGAATCTGAGCCGACACAAAAGCCGCCCTCCCTGAAGCTCTCAAACATCGAGCTTTCATAGGGTCATCGAGGTCGTTGAGAAAAGGCAAGACATCGAGATTTGCCTGACATGCGTTACGGAGATCATCTTTATTCCCATTGGCTTCGAATCTGAGGAGAAGTGCTATGGCGAGTTGTTGATAGCAGTTGATCTGCTGATGGCCTTGTAAGTCTGGGTGGTCGAGGGCATCTTGGAGGCATTTAACAGCCCGGTCAATTTCCGAGAAAAGCCCGGTTTTGCTGAATTGTTCTTCATGAGCACCTGCGTCTCTGATCAGTCGTGCCGGTGTTTTTGGAGATGGATCAATGATCTGTAGCTCATTCATCCGCTCGATAAGCTTGTCTGCTTCGACTTGCGTTTCCCGGTGGTTATTCTGTTCAGCCCTTTCACCCAGTGCATTCGCCAACTCCTCCAGTGCCTCTGTGGAGTTTGGATGGACCCGGAGGGCTTGTCTCAAATAACCAATCTCAGCAGAAGGATCTCGTGTGTTCTCTTCCTCATTGAGCTTCTGCTGTAACGATGCCAAGTTGATGAGACAGTTGAATCGATCTTTCGGACGCTTTTCTTCCGAGACTGCGAGTCCTCTGTTGAGAGACGCCTTTGCCTTCCTGAGGTTCTCGATATCCTGGTTCAGGTCGTATAAGTGAACGAAACACGCTGCGCGAGCACGATGGATATCTGCAATGGTGTATCTGAAAGGCGTCGAGTCGAACTGACTTGGGACTGAGTCTTCGGCAAGCTGGAGAGTGGCCATACTCTCACGAAGTAATCTTTCCTTGTCTTCTTCCTGAAACAAGGCTCTTTCCTGCTGCAGCTTTGCCAAGCCAAGATAGAAGATCGGTTTCCCTGGGAAAGGCGTCGCCAAAGCTTCGTGGAAAGCCGCATTCGCATCGTCAAAATCGACCTCTCCGTGGGTAACCTTATACCTTTGTGTCAGAATATCGCCGAGGTCGTCCAGATGCAATGCTCGGTTGGAATGATCCCGCGGCCCAAAGTCAACAGCCTTTCTGAGATATTCCACGGCCCGATCCAGAGCCTCTGGCTCATCATCCGGCGTTGCAACCTCCCATTGTCTCCGCAGAACTCTCCCAAACATGCTGACAACGACCCCTCTCATAGGCTCGCTTTTAAGAACGTTGAAAACAGCCAGAGCGCCCAAGAGAGCGGCATCCTTCAGGCCAGACGTATTGTTGCCGACACCTCTCGTCATTAAGACTTCTTCACTTGCCATGGAGAATTGCTTTGCTCTCTCGGAGCGATCCGAAAGCATGACAGCATAGATATACTTGCATGTTTCGGGATCCACGTCGTTTAGAAAGTCTTTATTACGGCAGAACTGACCGTCCGGAATGAGCTCCTCATCTTGTTTTTGAGATGCAATCAATGCTGCTGCATGTTCTAGTTGACTCGTGATATCTGACGCCATATTGAATGTCGTGAGAAGCCGGCAATTGTATAGTAATTTACTTAGTGACAGGAAAAGAGGGGAAAGCCGATTTGAGCAAGCACTAGGAACAGCAGCAAGCGACGTGATCACTGGACTCTGATGCGGGGTTTTCGTGCTAATGTACCTATGCAAGAGATTTGAAACATTGGCCCCTGGAGACAAAAAGATTGGAACGATTCTAGGACGATTTGCGTCCTTTTCAACTGCAAATTGACGGGTTTATTCTTCCCTTGATTAGCGAATGAATGCGACCAGCTGATAGGGTACAGTATCACAAGCTGCAGCGCAGTGTAACACTGCGTGCATAAATATTGGCACGCTATTAGCGCCACATCGGCTAAATCGGGTCCTGAGATACGAGGTATTTGTGCTGCCTGCTTGGTCAGTTGACCCAAGATAAGATCAGACCTAATACCCCTCTGTCATGCAACAAAATCTCCCAGAACATTAGAAATAATGGGCAAGGCTTTAGATCTCAAGTATGCCGAGCTCATGCGGGCACATCCTTTCGGCACTGCACTGTATCTTCCGATTCCCTCGAGTCAGTTCGAGCCCGGATTCATCGGATATTTTGACTCGACTGGGGCCTGGAATCCCATCGGAAACATCACATCGTCGCCGAGCTTACCGTCTGGGCTGTCATCCATCGATGGCACAACATTGAAGCGGGCGCCGTCTCAGAAACAAACATGGGGACCAAAACTGGGCAACGAGACAAGAGGTCGCGCCATCGATCTCAGCGTCGGCCTTGGGGCAATACCCATGCTGGCAGCAGCAGCACTACCCTTTGATGTTTCCGCTTGCTTTCGATTCCAGGCAGATAGGAATCAAGGCGCTGTTCTTCTCACCAGTGGTCCTGTTGTTCATGAGCGGTACTATCATAAAGAGCCACTTCTTCAGTGGATGAAGCAGAACGCGAAAAGCATAGTGAAATCGTACCCTGAGGTCAGAGATAACGGCTTGTGGATCATCACTTCCACATGGACAGCAGAGAATGCATCTGTAAATTGCTGGAACTCCAAGGATAAAAGCGTTGATGTTGGGTTTAGCACAACAGCTCTTGAGTTTGGCGAAGTGGCTCCAAAGGGAAGCTATCTACACGGAGGGAGTGCAGAAGGATGGATAAGCACCCAGAGTGACGATGTAAGCTTTTATGTCACTTCTTGTCTGTTGACCGTCTAACAAGTACAGAACGACAAAGGCCATGTTGTCTTCTTCCATGGCATCAGATTTACATGGGTTCCCATTCGTGGAGTGAGTCACCAATCTGAACTGTGAGAGTCAAAAGCTAAATCACGGTAGTTGACAGAGAAGAAGAACGCCCCCGGGAAATTCCGAGGAGAGGGTCGTACAACGTCCGAATCTCTGACCATATTTGAGGATGACTTGAGCGATGGGACTTTTGAGGTACGGTATGAAGACCAGACTGAGAAAGATGAACAAGATGCAGTGCACCAGGACGACGATGAAGAAGACGCATGGGAGTAGACCTAGCTGTGTGATGACTGAGATAGAGCTTCCTAATAATTATTTATCATTATATGGAAACTGGCCTTGTGATCTCATTTTTGGACCCTATTTTACTTGTGAGTATTGATGAGGTCAGGAGTTCAGTAATACAGCTCATGCCGTCCAGTCCTCGCTTTTAAGCCAAACGTATACATCAAATCACAGCCAATGGTAGATCACTGCACTTCTGGTAAAGCTGTCATGGGGATATATACTTTTGTGAACAAATAAGGTTCAACGTTGGGGATTGGGCGTTTTGCACTGTCATTCCGCCACTCAGGCCTACAAGAGTTTGACCTACCCGGCGAACAACTACGAGAGTGTCTATGGACGCACAAGGGAGACTGCTGGTTGACTTTCCAAGCAAGAGCCAGACTAGACAGCGCTCTTGAAGGACGCATATGGTCCTGCGGCGGGTGTTCAACTGACTACGCCGTCAACATCATCCGGTCAGAGAGCTCGTGCGCGAACTATATCGTCATGACATCGTGGAAAGATCTCGGGACTTGTATTAGACGAGACGATCCGCTGTGGCAGGAACATATAGACTCTGATGTTCATGCGACCTGTGGCTGAGAGCTTAATCCAGCCGAGAGAACCTAGTTCATGCGGGACATAGGCGTGAGGAATTTGGTACGATTGCGGGGCAGATTGAGAAGTTGACGAGGGGGGCAAGGACGAGAGTGTATTACTTCCCTCAGATTTCGAAGAAAAGGCTTCGCGAGATCTTCATTGATGAGGGAGGGGATGAAGAGCCGAAGCTCAATGGGAGGGTGGAGGTGGATTCGTGAGGCACTGAGGTTATATTTCTGCTTGTTATTTGTAGAGTTGGAGTCGAGATATAGGACATGACGCCCATGAAGGAAGTCAACAGCTACATTCCTTGACTAGTTCGTCATGCGGATCAGGAAAAGAGAAAGAAGGGTCTGTTAGAGGACGGAAAGTATACTTGGTCAGATAGGTCTTTGTTCTACTGGCTGTAGGAAATTAACAGTTTGCTTCCTGAGAGAGTAATGACACATTGCATGGATTGTTCTCACAACCAAAACGGACGTTCTCTGTCCCTTTGATGTGCATAAGAGGTAGAACGAGGTTCCATTTAACCGACTACGAGCGCCTCTCCCGACTTAGCTAAGATTAACTCTCCGGCTTATGTGAGATTGAGTTCGCGGATATGAGTGCCGAACGGAAGGCTTGGCAGTCGACATCTCGATTAGAGGGCGACCAATCAAGGAGGATAAGAGACACAGGTTAGGTGCAGACAGTATCACCATCTTATTCCCCGTGAAACCGACCTCAGGAACGGCGGTTGATGGTGCGGTGCACGTGGCTATGTTCCCTTTTCTGACACAGCCTTGTAGGGTTGCCGAATCATACGACAGTTTTCCTGACAGGCTTTGTGGGTTGTCTGTGAAGTCAACATTGTGATGTCAATGAAAACAGACTGAAGGGAACTGAGTCTTGTAGAATATCTTATCCAGCTGTTCCCCATCACTTCTGGTATAAGACTCGCGTCCTCCCACTTTGGAGCAGCCCATAAAGTCTAGAATTATAGACGGTATGTTTCAATCTGCCAAATGCCAGACCGTCGTATCCGAACAACCTATCCAAAAATACATCGAAGCAAAATGTCACCCAAAGTGACGTTTTAGAAAAGGAAGGAGTGCAAAGGTCCCAGCCAAATTGAGACGTCGCCAAGTTAGGTTGTGCCTTTAATCATCATACGGATATTTTATCTGTGGGCCCGCAACTCTTGGCATTGTCCATTCTGATCCACTCTGATTGGGCTGCTCGTTCCGGCCCTTCCATCATTGGCTTGCCCATAAGCGAGACGTCGATGATATGTTTATCTTAGTCAGATATAATGGTTTGATCATCTCAAGTATTGTGGGATCTGAATCCTTTTGACACTCTGATTGCTTAGTCTGTTTTGGGGGCAGTAAACGTGAGACCTGAAATGGAAGTTTTCGGAGAGGTTCGCACAGAAAGCCAAGAGAATATAACATAAAGTCACCAATATCGCGCCTCATATTCCAGCAATGTTCTATACGCTCGTTCTTCTTTTGACCTAAGTGTATCCAAACGCAATTATGCGGCTATTTGGCAACGGCCAGGCCGCCATCTCAATTGTATCTGTTATTCTTCTTTGCCCATACCCACTCATTGCTAGTCATGCAGATGGCATTTCGCCGTACGGTGACGGTGATGCGCCTGATGTTATTCACTCAGAAACCCGAGGCTATGGACTGCACGAGTCTCGAAGCAGTACTGACCTAGACCTAAACGAATTCGACAACTTGACCGTCACAGTTGATCAGAATTTAGAACTTGATCGCAGAGCTGCCAAAGACTTTTTTCTACGAGTAATGCCACTTGGTGCTTCCATTACTCAAGGATACAAGTCCAGTGATGGTAATGGTTACCGCAAGTGGCTTCGAGCTCAGCTCCGCTTCCGTGGATGGAAAGTCAACATGGTTGGATCAGAGAGAGACGGCACTATGGCAGACTCGGTAAGCTATAAACGATGATCCGTTTTCATTGGTGGCGTGCTTACTGTTCACTAGGACAATGAAGGTCACCCTGGCTGGACGATTGAGTCTGTCCACGGCGCTTGGACAAAAAGCAAGTGGATGAAGCCGAACCTGGGTCTTATCAACGCTGGGCTGTAAGTTTATCTGGTTAGAACCCCGCATAAGCCAAGCTAATTGATTGACCAGAAACGACTGCAACTCGGGGGGCGACCCTACCAAAGCCGGCGAACGAACAAAAAGCCTAGTCGATGACATCTTCGACAGTGTCCCTGGCGTGACAGTTGTTCTCTCGACTCTCCTTCTAAACAAAGACTCATCCCGAAACTCCTGCTCCGGCGACATCAGCAAGCAAATTCGAAAAGTCGCAGCAGGATACAAAGGAGCACGTATTGCCCTCGCCGACGTCCGAAGCGTCATGTCCATGGATGACATTGGCCCGGACAAAGACCATCCCACCGACGAAGGGTACAAGATGTTTGCGGGTGTCTGGTGGTATGCCATCAGCAAGATTGAAGACCAGATCCAGGCGCCTGCCAAGGCTGATAACATCGACGATCCAGCTGGTGGTTCAAGTAGTCAGTGTAAGAAAGTCGCTGGTAACGCTGGCTTACCTGGGCAATCTCAGATGGGCAGCGGTCACGACGATGGAAATTACGTTCACAGGAGCACTTCGAAGGGTGTTATTGAGAGTGCAAAGATTGACAAGGGGAGTGACCCAAAGTCTATCACCGATGCGATCCTTTGGCATACTTTGTTCGGGAATATTGTCGAGGGTGAGCCAAATGCGGAACGAGTGGATTCACGACAAGAGGGCAAAGAATTGGTCCGATTTGTGTTTCATGCAAGCCATGAACACGTCAGGAGGTCCGACCTATGATTGCACTGACTTGACTTCTTCAAGCTGCCCTTTGCCCTTGGACAAAGACTGCTCTACCTACTTGCCGCCTCAAGGATACTGCATACACATTCAGATAGCTAATATCTTCGACAGTTTCAAGAAGGTTTGGCTGCAGAGCATCAAGGAATCCGTGATTCAGCTCTCTTCAGAGATCAAGAAGATTGTACGAGAATACGGCACACCTCCTAAATAGGATGACGGAGATTCTATCAACATGCTTGTTGGCATCTTGACTTCGCTGGCAGACTTCGGGGCGGCTAGGCCTCTCTTCACCGGCACAATGACTTCATTCGCCGGCGTGTTTGCCGCCATGTCAGCTGGCACGAGCTGGGAAGAAAAGGTGTCTCCAGATACCTTGGGCGATGAGCTTGAGGAGGCATATGGTGAGATATTTACTCAGATCCTCAACTCGACCGAGAACTTCGTTGGGAACATGTTTGGCGGCGTACCTCCCACCGGATGGAGTGAAAACAAGATGACGGACTTTATTTATGAGCTTTTCCGTGATGGTGACTGGCTCAGCAGGAGCATTACAAAGCCGTTTATGGACCAATATATCAGCCAAGTACAGGCCAAATGGGTATTTCACCTCTAATGAGCTTAGGTGCGGTGAATTAACGAGCGAGCTATAGGATGAATTCGCTGTTGTAAAGGCCATGAAGTCGAGGAACAAAGCTGATTATTTCCTCATGGTCAGTGACGTAAGTAGCTACCCCCCATTCATTGAAAAATGTACAGCAACACTAATACGAGATTTTAAATCAGTAGGAGGACACTTAGTGCTCAAAGATCAATATGCTAGGACATGCTCGATTATGAAGACATGGCTAATAGCTGTACAGCACCACAACGGTGTTGGTACGGTCCAGCCTACCAGGACATGTCTGAGCAGGTGTGCAGGGATCACATGGAAGGCTGCCTCTGGCACGAGAAGGTAAATCATCATAATGCCTGTCTTACTCGAGTTATTTCAGATCCCCTAATGTACGCTGCAGCGCTGGATCTGTTTTGGCTCTAAAGGAAACGATCCAGGAAGCATCGGTGGAGCACGAAACCTCCAAGGCGATGAACTCAAGACAGACGCTCGAGGGTTGTGTTTTTGACTACGAAGCAGCTCTCAAGAACAACTATGACTGTGTAAAGTATTGGATCGACAACCCGAAGCGTCTCGTTTCTGTCAATGACAATGTTCCCGAGGAATGCAATATTAAGGACGCCACTGTTCCGGATTACAACGACATGGATATCGACAACCCGATCCAGTACACCAAGTGTTGGTTCAACTTGCCGCCGGCAATGAGACATGATTATCTCTGTGGGTGGACTGAAGATTGAGCGAATTGCTGCTTTGGGGCTCTTTATTCAATTCTTGTTATATATTTCTCTCTATAGCTAGACATTTCGTCCGAAGATGAGGCCGTGAGCTTATTATTGTCAGTAGTAGCTACTATGGATGTGAACTTGCCATCCACTGTGACGACTGGTATCTAACATCTTACGGTGATCGTACATACTGCCATTTGTATCCAACTAGCCCAATGGAAGCCAGAAATAATTCTGCGACACTTATGCCATTTTCCTTACTTTCAATACCGAGGATATTGCAGCCGCTGATTGATTTACCGATTGAGGTATCATGCATGGATGCCTTAGGAATGAGCCACATACTTGGCATTCCCAGAGCCTGATTGGAGTGTCTACGTCTGATCTCAGCTGGATCAGGCTGCATCAAGCGGGGTATTCCTCCCAACTTCTAGCACTATTATTTTCTTCACACGCCTTTTGCGGACCTCACTTGGTGCTATCTGAAGGTGCGCTAGCAGGTTCATCTTTGTAGAACAACAAAGGAAACGTGTCAGGAGCAATGAAAGACACCTTTAGGCGGCTCAGGATCCGTGCTCGTGAGCGCCTCGAGAGTCTCCGGCCCAGCTCTGATGAAGTCGAGTCACCGGTATGATTCAGCAAAAATGATGGGAAATCTGGTCGCTAACCATCTTGATACTGAATAGATAGTCGAAGGACAAGTAGCCTCTGATCGAATCTCGACCGACTCCCGACAGCAGCATTCTGAAATCACCCGACAGGAAGATCGAGTCGACGTTGCAGCAGAACCAAGAGATACCTCCGAATCTACCTCTCAGTTCGGCAAGAACCGTTCACCAATCGAGAACATAGATGGGTCTAGTTGGGCCAATATCTGGCCGGAGGCATACCAGAACGTCAAGACCGATCCAGAGCATTCAGAGCTTCTGCAAAAGCTGGAGAGATTTCTGGAGGGCGAAGGCGGACGTTTGGAGGCTAGTATGTACCCACTGACGACACATGTATCCGTCATTGTACAAGGCTGATGATATGCTACCTTAGCAGATGATGTCAAACTATGGGACGATCCATCAGGGGCGACTGATGATAGTAGTCGGCTAAAGACTATTCAAAAGAATGCAGAAGAGACGCTCGGAAATTTCTCAGAGGTCCATCTGTCCTTCAAAATCCGAGATAAACCTATTGTGGTCCGCGAAAGTATTCTCAAGGTTGTTCAGGTTATCAACACGTTGAAGCCTGTCATCGGTGGGGCTGTTGCAGCCGAGCCTTCTGCAGCTTTGGCTTGGGCTGGCGTAACGACTATTTTGCCGGTAAGTGTCACCTTTGCTCAGAGACTAGCACCTGTCTAACTGATCTCTTCGCAAGATATTAGAAAACGTCTTCCAGCAAGATGAGGATGCGGCCACTGGTCTCACCAACATTATTTTTCTTTTAGCCCGATATCAAGGGTTTTATGAACGGGACTTTACGTCCCAACTAGCATCACTCAGGTATGACTTGACTTCCAAACTGATCATTACTTTAGTACTGCTCCCTTGATACGGTGTCTTACTGAATCGCATATAGTGGATCTGGCGCTTCACAGGAGCTGCTTAATCGTGTCAGAGACGAGCTTGTTAGCGTGTACGGCAAGATATATGTCTATGAAGCTCGGTTTATTCTTCAGTATGGGAAACGAAACAAAGCACATCGTGCTCTCAGAAATGCGCTGAGCGCCGACGACTGGAAGAAGTCATGGTCAGATATTGAGTCGATTAGCAATCGTATTGACAAGGGTGTAGCTGCTCAAGTCAATACCGCAACGCTTGAGACGTGGAAGGCAGTCAAAGATGTTCAGGAGCATGTCGCGAGAGTTGAGGCTATGCAGAATGTAAGCTCTCTTATATTACCATCATCGACTTGACCTAACCTCGTGTCTCAAATAATAGGACTTCGACCGAAGGCAGCTCTTGCTATCTTTACAGGTCACTGGCAACGCTAGTTACGATTCATACCGAAGCTCAAAAGTAGAAGCCCCCTGCTTACCAGGCACTCAACGCCATATACTTCAGACGATTCAAGAGTGGACAGAAAACTCTCAGAGTGAAATGATATTGTGGCTTGAAGGAATGGCTGGCACTGGCAAGACCAGTATTGCACTTACAGTGGCCAGTGCTTTAGAAGCCAGAAAACCTTTTACTGATATTCTCGAACATGGAAGTAAAGCCTTCCTTGGTGCCAGCTTCTTCTTTTCCCAAGGCGATACGACTAGGAACAACATATTTGAGTTATTTCGTACTATAGCATGGTGCTTGGCGGATATGTCTCCAGAATTTGGGAAGCATGTTACCAACGCCATCAAAGACAACCCAGGCATACAGACAAAGGTTCCCTTACAGCAGCTCCAAAAGCTAATCATCGGCCCTCTTACGATTCTTGATGAGAGTAAATATGTACCTCTACTCCTCATCGTCGTGATTGACGCTTTGGATGAGTGTGACAAGGAGGACGCACAAGACTTGTTGGGCATGCTTATACACCTGCGAAATCTACACCAGATACGGCTTCGCTTTTTGATCACGAGCAGACCTGAAGAACATATTGCCACGAGCTTCGCGCCTTTACTTAGCGGGCTATGCCGAAGGATTCAACTGAACAAGATCAAATCGGCGACCGATAAGAACAACGACATCGTCTACTATCTATCCGAGACACTAAAAGAGATTGCGAAGACACAAGGCGTTGCCGATGACGGAGTCAGTAATGCTGACATCATAAAGCTGGCCGAAAAGGCCGATGGTCTTTTCATTTACGCTGCTACTGCATGTCGATTCCTCACCCCTAACTTTGCGCACAAGACATTAAGAGACGAACACTTGGCTCTTATTTTTGACGGCGAAATAGAGGAAGACGGTCCACAGCAAAAGGTTGATGGAATATACCTCAAGGTTCTGGCATTTCCTGACATCCAGAAGTCTCACAAAAGAGTACAGACTACTTTTTACGTCTACATCAGCAGACTCATCGGTTTCATGGTCGTCTTGTTTCGACCCGCCTCAGTGGAAACACTTTTCCACTTACTTCACACGGCAACGCCTGGAATGACAGAGAAGATGAGGGAAACAGTAAGAAGAGATCTCCACAGTTACCTGCGCCGCCTCCATTCGATCATAAATGTCCCTGAGGAAGCTGGAATTCCTCTCTCGCTTGCACACCTATCGTTCCGCGACTTTGTTCTCGACCAGGAACGGTCCAAACGACTCCCGTTTTCCATCGACGAGCTTTCCATGCACCGCGAGGTACTGCATCGATGTTTCGTGCTTATGAACTCGAAACTTCGGCAAAACATCTGCTGTTTGAGCCTCCCGGGATCACTCGTTTCTGATGTCGATCCTAGTCACATCTCATATCACATTCCTCAATACCTACAATATGCGTGTCGCTACTGGGTCGAGCATCTGCTCAAAGCAGATCGTAAATTTCTGACCCATACTACATTCGAGGATACTGAGGACCATTCGTCAGCTGGTCTCGTCTACAAGCTTCTGAAAGAAAAGCTCCTATACTGGCTGGAGGTCATGGCATTCATTGGAGAGGCACCGTCAATAATTCCGATGTTCAGCCAGTTGGAAAGGTCTATCGAAGTGAGTCTTTTGACGGCCATCGTTTAGTTGTATTGTAAATGGCTAATCATCTTCATTGACAGTTGTCCACAAACCCTGATCTATCATCTTTATTGCTTGATGCAAAGCGCTTTGTACTAAACAACCGATGGATTATTGAGCATACCCCTCTTCAAATGTATTGCTCTGCTCTTCTTTTCTGCCCAAGGGAGAGTCTAGTGCGTTCCTACTACCAAACGATGATTCCTGTTTGGATCACGAAGAAACCTCAAACTCAGCAAACCTGGACTGCCGAGCTTTCTACCCTCGTAGGCCACACAGGTCATATTTGCGATACAGCATTCTCTCCGACCGAAACACTACTCGCGTCTGTCTCAGGTGATAATACAACTAGGGTCTGGGACTATGTTACTGGATCAGAAAAATACAGGTTTGAGGATCCAGGTAAACCGCTGAAGGTGTGTTTCTCGGCCGATGGGCTCAGCCTTGCTTCGGGGTGCCTGGATGGGACTGTGCGCGTCAGAGATCTCAGGAATGGAACAGAAGTCAGTCTACATTCTCCATCCTATGTCAAAGGAATGTTATTTTCACCAATCAGTCGCAACATCGTGGCATCAATATGCAACGAGAACATTCTCCGTGTATGGGATATTGCAGGAAAAAGACAGTTGCTCGCTCTACAACTTCCGGATAGTGGCAAGAAGAAACATATAGTTTTCTCACCAGATGGAAAGCTCGTGGCTGTTTGTCTTTACTACTCTGCTGCGCTCTGCAACGTTGAACTTGGGCAATTAGTTCATGAATTCCTGCCGCATAAGAGATTGAAGGGATTCACAGCAACGGAGTATATCTGTGGACTGTCAATTTCTACCAACAGCAGAATCGTCGCAGTGAGATTCGATCACAGCATCGATATTTGGGAAATTATGGCACCAAACCCGAAGTTGATTAGAACCTATGAGGTGGCTTGGAGCGAATATTCCCCATTTCTGTTCATATCTCCAGGGGAGATGATCAAAGTCTGTCAAAGCCATACCCATTTGATTGATCTTTTTGACCTCACTACCGGAGACTTAATCGGGACATTTTTAAAGAGCTTTGTCAAGCAGGACCCGAATGCTGGGCCTCTACGAGCAGATATACCGCCTTATCATCCTTTGATTAGAATCCTCAGCGGTCCATCCACTTCAAGATTCAGGGGTAGAGAGAAGAGTGCCCCAGAGAACGTGAAGTTTTCTCTTGACAATGAGAAAGCGCTGAGCTATTCTTTCAGCACAGAAACAAAACAATGGAATACGATTGACGGGTCTATGAAGGCATTCGAGGTCAATGTCCAGGCACTTACATACTCACCAGATGGCGAATTTGTCCTTTTACAGCTGAGCCGTGGTGATAAATTCCAGGTTTGGGACAAAAGCCTGACTCGAAAAGTTGCTACTTATGAGCAGTGGGCTTATATGGACTTTGTTCCCGATACCAGCCATTTAATTTCGTTGTCTCTCGCGGGGAATTTCAAGATTCTCTGTCACGATCCCGGAAGACTTTCCTTCGAGACGGTCAATGAATTTAGTCTTCCTGCCGTGTACTTCCGCAGCAAGCGAAGATTAAGCAGTGAGAGGGCAAAACCCTTCTACGTTTCACCAAATGGCGAAGTAGTCGCCGTAGTTCTCGACTATCATGACCCTAACCATTACAGCAGCCATGGCCATGCCTCCTACTTACTGCAAATATGGAACATTCCTAGGTGGGAAAAGATTGGGGAGTTTCGGTTTCCCGTGATTCGTCAAATAGTCTTTTCGCCCGATAGTAGATACATGGCTGTTGAGTTCCGCGGCCGTACTCTGCTCCTCCACATATCAAACGAAATAGATGTTAAAGATTGGAATCTCTATGATGGTATTTCTATAACATTCCACCCCTCTCGTCGGATGTTTGGTATTGTGTCGGGAAAAAACAAAACTGTATCAGTATGGGAAGGTACGCCATTGGTCAAACGTTTCATGTTGCAATCGCCCGAAAGTTTCCGTGTGAGAAGTATCGCTTTCTCTACAACAAACAAACTTGTCGCCTTATCAAATTCATACGATACAGGTTCTATCATTGAAATATGGGATACCACAACTAAGCAGATCATCGGTTCACAGAACCTTATACTGAAAGGGTTTGCATTTTCTCTGCGCTTTTCCAAAAAGGAAGTCTTCTTGGTGTCAAGTAGGGGCCGACTGCCACTTCCTACGCAAGACATTGCAGATGCAAGCCCGGACAAGTCGCTGGATGGTCTACATAAATGCCTGTATGTTTTGGATGACTGGGTATACCAAGGACGTGAGCGACTCATCTGGCTTCCGCCATCATATCGGCCGCCGACCTCTGAGACAAGAAATATTGAAGTGCAAGGGGATACGATTGCAATATCTTATGAAGGAAATTCTGTGAAGTTCATTGGGATTTCTCTTGAGGATACGCCTGTTGCGAAGCATTATCTGGGATTGGTAAGAAAGTAATGTGTCATTTATATTTAGTTTGTTCAAATTTTGTATCAATAGTAACATCTCAAATTGAAAAGAAATAATCAGACTTTAGCCTACCCGTATGTCAGGTGTAGTAGGGAACGTGGGCCCTCAAAAGTACCTCCACCCCGGCATGCGGATGACATCCCAATCATCCTCAAATCGATATCCCACACCTTCACCAGCCCTCTTAACCAGCGACGCAGCACGACACGCACCCTCTTCACTAGTTTCCGTTTCGGTAGGTGTTGTCAGATTAGTGGTCACAGCAGTAACGCCAGCGCGAGAACAAGCACCATGATACTCCTCAGCCGAGTTACAATAAGTAACATAAGCAGGCGCCTCGCTGGGAAAGATAGCAGTCGCATCGGGATCTTGACGGCGGATGAGCTGTCTGTTTGTAGGCCTTGCAGTGGGCCAACCGGTAGGGATGCGGTACTTACATCGCTTTTTAACGGTTGTAACAACACTTTATCTTGTTAGCTAACTAATGCCGATATGTCCAGCGACTTGATCAACTTACACGCTGTACGGACTAACTGTGACCACGTCGAATTCTTCGCAGTCATAGATACGATCTTGCAGGGGAGGTGAGCCTCCTGCTGAGGTAATACCTGCTACACAGGCGTCGACTGTCATAGTTGGAGTTTCTGGGGTCGTAGTGGTCTGCACAGTTGTTTCATCTGCGGTAGTAGAGACTTCCGTGGTGGCGTCAGTGCTAGTTGTCTCTTGCGCTGTATCGCCTTTAGATTCTACGGTTGTCTTTACAAAAGATGCTTCCAAGGTAGCTCAAGTGGTTGAAGTGCTATCCAAGACGGAGGTAGATTCGGCAAGCTCGGATGACGATGAATCGGATGTTGATAAGACAGGGGTGTCCCTGGCTGGATCTTCAAACTCGGACGACGTAGTGGAGGCCACGTCTTTAATGCTCGACGGCGTTTCGTAGGATGATGCCAGGTGGGGCTGGAGCGTTGTCACTCCAAAGCTGGAGGTGTGTGGCTCGACAGCTTCAGAAGACAAGGTGATAGCTTCTTCCGACACGATAGTACTCTCTTCAGTTATAGTCGTAGGGGAAATAGAGCTAGCATAATCCACGCCAACGAGTTTGTCATTCTGACATCGAGAAACTTGAAGGAAGTCAGTAACAAAAGACCTCTATACAACGAAGTGACATACCGCCATAAACACCAAGGGTGACTGGTGTACAGCCAGGCGGAGCAGAAGTAAACGTGATATAAACATCTCCATTAGATGTCTGACAAAAGCCTGCCTCTCCATTCAGCAAGTCATCGTTTTGGAAGCTAAGCGATGTTCCAGTCGAAGCAAAGCCCTTGGTAACCGCGCCTGACGGCGGGGCTCCTTGGCCTTATAGCTGTTTAAAGTCTTCGCCAGAATGAAAAATGGCATTTCCGTTCTTGAAGAGCTGGCCCTGGGCGAGGTTGAAGGTGGAGGCAAACGTGCAGGTATCGGGGCTACCGTTTCCAACAAACCGTCCAACTTCTCGTTTATTGAGGCTGCGCTTCCGATCGTCGTCGGGGGATTGGATGAGGAGAATCACTATCTGCCCTTCAGGTTCGGTGATGCTGGTCGTTGTGGGAGCCGCAAGTGTTGTTTGGCCAAAGGAGGTTTACAAGGCTGGTTGGGTTGTAGGTGACTTGTCGGTTGACATTGGTACGTCCAAGGTTGTAGATTATGGCGCAGATTCCGCCAACCGCGAAGTCTCTTCATCGATGAGTGAGGGTACCGAGTCTTTTTTACTCTCATTAGTTTGTCTTCCGAATACTGAGGTAAAGTATGACATACTTGTACTTGTAGTTGCAATGGAAGTATTCTCTCCAAAAGTTGGACGAAGTGACGGAGCCAAAGGAAGCCTGGCGGTCTCACTGTCTCCTCCATCCGGTGCTTCGTCATCTCCATCGATTGAACTGGAGCGTCCATCCTTGTTTGGAATCGCAACGAGGTCAGTAGGGAGATAGGTCATACAGTACGTCTCTGCTTCCCTCGGTGCAAGATCCTGCCCCGGGGAGGCAGCTATGCCTTTTAATGAAACTGCAAAGAAGATGTGACTCTTCATTGTGGATTGTGATACTGTTTCTGATGTGGTGAACGTTACGCAATAATGAAAAAGAGATTCATGGGGACTATTTGAGGCACGAAATAAGGAGCGGCCGATGTCTCAGCCGCCATAGTTGTATGGAAGCAAGAGATCAGCCAGCCACCCAGAGATGCTACGAGAAATTTCGCATCCCTACATAGCACAATCATATTTTCATTTCACCTACCAACAGACTCTTGGTTCAGAAGTTGATTGCGAGCAACCTCAGGGACCAAGAAAATATCAGACGTTAATATAGGGCAGCGAAATAAACTTCATAGAAGGTATCATAAACTTATCCTAAATTATATAAGTCTTTTATCACTTGTGATCAAGGTCCCGTGTTTTCTTTCCTCCCTAAGGCAACGGTCAAATTCGCGGATGTTCTGAACATCTGTCAGTCACATCATGTTCTGAAATAAGCCCATTGACAATGAGATTGTACTTGGGAGAAATCGCGACAAGTCAGGGAAAATTAGAATCGTTCTAGACGTGATAAGGGCAACATTCATATCAGAACCCTGTTATGTACAGTCTTACAATTGTGGATACAATCGTCTGAGATACCGCATGTCATCGCTGACATCCGAACTTGCATCCGATGTGTTGGTTGCCCTACAAGGCGAATGTCTCAGCCACAACATCCTTCTCTCGGACCAAAAACTCCTTGAAGCTACCCAATTCAATTCCCCACGTCTTGACCCTCTCAGCATCGACACATTTCTCCCCATCCCTCAGAAACACCTGCGATCCAATGAACGGATTGGAATTCATGACCTGGGCCACCTGTTCATCAGTGTAGAACTCAACCTTCATCTCTCGCCCAGTGGCATCAGCCAGATTCTCCATCATTTGCATGGCTGTCAATCTCTCGCTGACAAGATCAATTCCTTCCCCACTGAATCCCTCAGGCTCGTTAAAGGCGGCGAAAGTGAATTTAGCGATATCTTGCGGGTCAACGAGGTTGAGCTTGGTGTCGGGCTTCAGGGCGGTCAACCAGGTGTTCCTCTCGAACAAGTCGCTGTAGATGCGAGCTTTTGGTGCGAGAAGATTGGACATGAAGAACCCTGGACGGATGATAGTCCAATGCTTGAATCCAGCGCGTTGAACAAGTCCTTCAATAATATTTTTGACAAAGAGGCTTTTGAACAGCAAGTGACCGGGAGGAAGAAGCGTGCGCTTCTCAGGAGCATCGGCGCTAATGGAGCTCGAGTACACGACATGTTCAACGCCCGCCGTTTTGGCCAGTGCAATAATTCTCTGAGCCCAGATACGCTCATCATCAAGATTGCTATAGTTGGGCCCAAGAGCGAGGAAGAGCTTATTGCAGCCTGTCAGACCCGCAGTGAGGGCCTCTTCGTCGTCCCAGTCGCCGGCGTTTAGGACAACGCCGATCTTAGCGAGAGCTTGGGATTGGGGGGATTCGGTGTTTCGCACTGTAGCGCGGACGGACCAGTTTGATTGGCGGAGGTGGCGACATACTGCTGAGCCTTGGGTGCCTGTAGCAGCGACGACGTAGACTGTTGGGAGAGACATGGTAATAAACTGAATATTTGATTGAGCGTGGTTTGATAGTATTGCTTGCTTCCAATTCCAGGCGATTGAACTCTTTATATCTCTTTTGTTGTAAATGGCAGCTCCTCCTCGTCGCGCTATTGCGTCGTGCTTCTGTGGGGCTCATCAGCGGAGTTCCGCTGCTCCTGAGGTCCCTCAGCGCATTTCCACCATTTTACCTCATCGCAAACCACCAACTCTCATCTTGCTCAACATCCATGGAGCGCAACAATCCCCCAGCGCGACGTAAATCCTGTCAAGCCTGTAAAAAGGCGCGTCGGAGATGCGATCTAGCGCGTCCGACATGTCAGCGCTGCGCTCAACGGAATATCCACTGCCATTATCCTTATGCACCTCAGCCGCGCGAGAGCGCCAGCTGCATACAGCCCGAGATTCCAGTTTCTATTATTGAGGGTCCACTTACGCCATCATGCTTTGGGATGCTTGATTCGATTCTGGAACCAACAGACTATTTCGCAGACCAACTGTTTGATGGGTCATTGGATTGCGATGCTTCCAACTGGTCTGCGCCACGGCTTTCAACCACGGCTCAGAATGCATTGAACCGGTCTCAGCTTGTGACTATCCCTCAGGTCACAAGATCGATTTCATCCCGACTCCAGTATGCTATGGATGCGATATTGAAGGGCCCTTCGCAAATGGTTTCAGAGAATCAGACACCTTGGTGCCATTCGCATCTATACGACGATAGAATGCCTAAATCTATGCAACGTAAGTCCAATCCATGCCCCACCAACTCATTCATAACAATTAAGCAGATGCTGTATCATCTGCTGCACTCCATGCAGCAAAGAATCATCTCAACGCCAGAGTCATCCGCGACAACGTGGAAAGCCGCGTGCAGGAACTCCTCGCCAGCCCACCACCAGCTACTTCAGTGGAAACGCTGGCATATGCACAAGCGCTCTTCATTTACCAAATCCTTCGTCTACTAGACAACGACGCCCGAACCTACGCCATCTACGAAGCCACCATGCCTCATCTGGAAGAAGCATCCAACGCGCTCATTCCCCACATTGCCATCGACGAAGCAGCAGGTTCACCAAGCCAATCCTCCGATCTTATTCCCCTGTTTCCCGCCTCAGCAGCGCAGGCCTTCTGGACAAATTGGATCTTCCAAGAATCAGCCAAGAGAACCCTCGGCATGATAAACTTCTTCATGCTGACACATTACTTCATGAAAGGCGAGTCGGGTAATAGATGCGGTCAGAATAAAAACATAGCTGTGAACCGGTCTGTCACCATGTCTGCGCATTTGTGGAACGCTCAAGATCCTGTCGATTTTGCACTGGCGTGGCGAAATAAGAAACATTTTGTAATAAATGTTAGCGCGTAAGTCAACTTTGAGTCTTGTTTGTTGTGTTCTTAGCTGATGAGTGAAAGACCAAATTTCTTGGAGACGATACTTCATGATGCCCAGAAGGATGATATTGATGCTTTCGGCAAAATATGTCTGACATCCTTAATGGGACTTACTGAGGCAAAAGGCTGGTTAGCTATGAAGGGAATTACTATATAGTCCCAGAAAGTCTCTCTCGAACTCATCTTCCTGTTTGCAGTATGCATCGGCCTTTGCCCTCGGCTTCAATTCCCCAGATTGGACAAGCTTATCAGACGGGTACTGGTAGACATCCAGTTTGATGACTTGATTCTCTGTTTATGAATGCAGATACGTATCTAGCCACCGTTTTGATGAACGTTCAAGACCACCGATGTGAAATGCATCTCGGGGAGCACCGGGTATCAGATCATTTCATGGAACTGTCTTGGCCAGGTCGGATAATCCTGCCGAGAATCCCGACTCATATAGCCATGTCCCTCGCTAATCGGGTCTTTGCTTGGCAACTCTTCCACGCTAGGCTAGCATGGACAGGTTATATTGCAAATCATGAGAAGTAATAAGAGTGTAGAATTCCGATTTTTTTAAGGTCATATGGCAGTGATTTTGCTGTAGGGCTGTTGAGATGTAAGTCATTGTGGCTCATTATATTAGCACTTTATCATAGTAGTAGTGATCCACGTCCACACAATGTTACAGCTCTGTTCCGAAATTAGGAATAAATACACATAACTCGTCACTACACTTTGCGGGCAAGAAAGAAGATGGCAGACACTAGTATCATTCTACATAGAGCATTGGCACTTTTTTACCCCTATACATAGAGATGATTTAATGCCTGAAAATTAGGTCTAGGGTAACATTGAATATTTGGCGCTTTTGTCAAAGACCTGAGATAAATGAATAAAATCAGCTCAGAGTATCAAGCCCTCTTCTTTTGCTAAGCCTGTATTCATGGACGGCGACGCCGAGGCAAAACCGGTGCGGCTGAGAAAAAAAAGTTGTACCGAAGGACGCGATCTTACTTCAATTCCACAACATCATGTTTTGTTATCTTATCTCGTATTGATAAGGTTCTTACCGACCGAAGCTAGCAAGGATCCTGGCCTTGAGATACAAAAACAAAGTGCCAAAATCATCTGGTCTAAAGATATAATAGAATACACTGAATTTACCTATGTCTTTTTGTGACTTGGGATAAGGTTCTTTAATTCCTTTGCCTCCCCTGTCCTGGAAACCTGGCAAAAGTCCCTTAAGTAAGCTGCTGACAGAACAACAAGTGGACCAGGTCGGCCGCGGCTCAACTCCACCCAAGCGGCCGACTTTACAACAGTCGTGATAGGGCCATCAGTTGCAAGCAACACAATGATGGTTAAAAATAAGCAAAAATACAAGCTTAGGAACAAGCTTCTGCCAAGCGCCAATGCCGAATCCTTGCCGCCCCTGGTAGTCGAGACCTTTTGGATCTATATCCCCTGCCAAGAGCTGCGTGATTGAGAGGCTTTCACGAGGTGGGACCCTGATTGAATGGAACGATGTTTGTTCTAGTGCACTGCCAAGCTAGCTGTTGTTGCGAAAATGGAAGGTTGTATTCTCGGACCTCGCGAAATGCTGCCTTGCACGTGTCACGGCATTGTACTGAAAAGAGATTGAGTTTGACGGCAGCGGTCAACCTCGACAACGTGTATAAAGACGTGGCTACTGTCCTTACTAATTCATCCCTTTTCTTATCCTCAGATCATCAGTCTCCTCTCACTCTCTTTCGACAACTCAATATTCTCACCTCATCACCATGCTCGTCTCAACCGCTCTTCTCGCTCTCTGCTCGGCAGCCTTCACAGCAGCCACGCCTGCTCCAGCTCAAACCGCCGAGACAGACTTTAGCTTCTGGCTCGGCGGCCCTATCCTCGAGAAATGTCTTGCCGAAGGAAACTGCGAGGACCGCCTCCTCGACAACCCTTACTACGTCGAAGCAAAGAAGAACAAGCATGCCAAGCGGTACAGCTGCCATGGCTCCGGTATACACACCGTCGTGACCAGCGGCAAGAACTTTGTCAAATTTGGTTCTTTCAACCCATACGACCTGTTCCACCACGTCTACGATCTGTGTCACGAAGTCGGATGCGACAGTGGCAGTGACTGGACCCGAAGTACAAAGTACGTCACTGCAACGGGCATCTACTCGAAGGACATCAAAGTCAGTGCTCAGGGTGTTTATTCCGGCTGGGAGATGCGTAATGCTCTTGCACAGTCCCTGGCCGATGCTTCTGGACGCAACCAGGTTTGGGCTGAGGAGGTTGCGTGCCCAAGTGGAGGACGGGCGTGTTCGCGGGTCAAGGCTTGGCAGGGATGGGCACCCAACTTTCATCAGTCTGCTATCTTCAACAACTGTAATCAGTATGGTTGGATGAATGCTAAGACTGATGGTCTTACTGGAATCACTTCGGGTGGAGATTGCAAGTCTATCATTGAGAATCTTGGAGCTATCGTCGGAGAGACGCTGCCCTATGGATCAGGAACTATTCCACTTCTAGGGGCACTTTGTAGTTAAGCAGTATCGAATAAAGGCTATGAGTAGCTCGGAGCAGAAGGGAGTGAGCTAGGGAGAATTATGAGTCATTGTACCTTGCAGAGATAAGAGCGAGTATTAGACTAGCTAAGCAAACATAGCCCTTGACCGCGTATCGACCCCAGATCTATTGCCATTCCTTATCCAAAACAGTCAGATTCTGATATCCGCTCTTTACAACTTCAGTGTCAACCACCATGACAGCGATGAAAGTAGTGTCCTCAGTCTCACTGGCATTGTCGCTAACAGTGTGATGACATCCAGGAAACTCGCGGAAGCTCTCACCCGCGTGATAAACCTTGGGTGGGTTACCGTTCATCCCGCTGAGCAGTTGGCCCTTAAGCACAGTGGCGACGACAGTTGCGCCAGAGTGAGTATGCGGAGGTGTCCAGCCACCCGGACCGTAGTGCACTTCGACACCGACGATGGACTTGCCGGGTGCGTTGGTGAGCTCGTAGTCGTAGAGGATCTTGACAGTTTCGCGAGGGCGATTGCTGGTAATAATTAGATTGATTTTGGACGAGGGACCGGCTCAAAATTACCGGTTTTTGTCAACAATGTCTGCCATATTTACGAAATAGATGTTGTACGCTTGTTGCGCTGTGATGGATGGGGTGTGATGGCGGAGACACAGGAGCCAGAGATAACGAGGGATGAGGAACCTAAAGATACTGTTCTTTGCCGTAATGCAACTACTTATACTGATGGGATAGTCGTACTTCCTCAATTGACAGACGACGATTACCCTTCTTATCGGCCTCCCGATTTCCGGGTGGAGACGAATAAGCCGGGCACTCGTCAATTGTAGGACCCGCCCGGGTATCCGGGTATTCGCCTTCTGTCCCCGAATCGCAGGCGCAATTGCCCACTACGACTATCAACATATAAACAGTTCTTTCTTGGCTGAAAAAAGTGCTTATTGATATCAGTTCTTAGAAATATCATCAACTAGTTTATCGTTACACTTTATACACCAGAAAACAATCCCCTCAAAATCAGGATGAAAGCCGTTCAAATCTTTGGAGACATGTCTTCTCCAAAACTCACCACCAATTTCTCTATGGAGAAACCCGAGCCTGTCAAGTCTGATATTCTGGTTCGCGTCCACGCCGCCGGAGTCACTGGCGATGAAGTCATGTGGGGGGAGACATATCGACGCCCAACCCGCATTCCCGGCCACGACATTTCCGGAGTCATCACCGCTTTTGGCCCTAACTATTCTGGTCCCCTACAAGTCGGCCAAGAAGTCTTTGCGTTTCTATCAGCGCATACTGGTGCAGGGCAGGCTGACTATGTTGTCTGCACTCCCGATGAAGTCGCCTTGAAGCCAGCGTCGCTTTCACACGCTGAAGCTGCTGCCCTGCCGATTCCGGTATTGACAGCGTGGGAGGTCTTGGACTATACCGAGATCCACGCTGGAACGAGAGTGCTTGTGACGGGTGCGTCGGGCGCAGTTGGTCAGCAGTTTGTGCAGCTTGTCAAGCACTTGACGGGTGCTCATGTAATTGCGCTGGCATCCGCGACAAACAAGCAGCTTCTGGACGATATACCTGACGAAATCGTTGACTACAAAACCCCAAATTGGGAGAGGTCTGTGAAGGACGTTGATGTTGTCTTTGATACTGTGGGCGGAGAGGTTCTGGCCAGGACGTGGGAAACGGTCAAATCTGATGGCATGATCATCACGATTGGCGACCCTGCACCCCAGTGGGCTTTTGGCGGTGATGAACCCTCCGAGTCCTTGTCCTTACCCGGCGTAAAGTACAAGTACTTCATCGTATCGCCGAATATCGATCGCTTGGGGAAAATGGCGAAGCTGTTCGACGAGGGAGTTTTGAAGCCACTAGCTGTGAAGAAGTTCCGGTTTGAGCAGGCGGTTGAGGCTTGGGAGGATGCTCAGCAGCGTGGAAAGGGCTATAAGGTCGTGGTCGAGTTTTAAGGTGTATCTGGAAATTTAATGATGAAGAGACGTCCAGTAGTAGAGATTACATAGATTATTTAGTGTTTAACTTGTACCTCCTTCAATCCAGCTGGAATCCAGCTCCACACCCATATTGATCCATCCGCAAATATCCTCAAACGACCCCAGAGACGCAAAGACATTATCGTCTTGGTCCATTGTAGGCAAAGACTCCATGCTCCCTTCTCCCTCGCTCTGCGTCAAACTCGGAACCTGGGTTGACCCTGGAGTACTCCCGACTTCCGCACTACCCCCTCCGAGTCCCAAGACATGACGAGCGATAGTCTGTATCTCTTTGACGTTCCTCGCAGTCCTTGGCCAAACTTCGCCTATGGCTTTGAGACATCCGATAGTCAACCGGATCTGATCTCGCGCTACTGCCAAAGCTTGATCTTTGAGCATGTATGTACAAGCTGAGAGAAGGGCAAGTGTTCCTTCGCTGACCATACATGTTGTGAAAGGCGTGTGATGAAACGGGCGGACAGGCAAAGCTAGGAGTTGAATCTGTGCATTGACTGACTTGAGAATCCTTGTCGTGTGTACGTTGATGAGATTTGGTTTCGGTGTATCTGCCGGTGGCTCTCGAGCACAGCTTGATACTTTTTCAACGGGGTTAAATCTCAGATCCGATAATGGCCTGTGTATACCAATGGTGGCACTAGACACTTAGCTCGACTCTCAACATGGTGAAGGAAGGACATACACATGAATGAGTAAGTGAGCTTGAAACATCAGCTCATCAATGGTTCCATCTGCCTTTAGCACTGGCTTCTTATCCTTGGGAAGCAGCAGCAGCCAGGCATCGAATGCCGAGTCAGCCGATTGTATGATGGCTTCTGAATCTTCTTTCGTTGCGCATTTGGGTGACATGTATATGACTTGTGCTGCGCAGCGGACGGCACCGATAAGATAGGCAAAGGATGAGAATACCACGTCTTCGCTATCGAACTCGCGAGAATCGAAGTCCTGCAAGGTTTTTGGCGCAGGAATCGTCTATTGACCTCGTGTGAGTCTTTTGCTTCAAGACATTGTAGAGTACTTACACCTGATTCATAATCTGATTCTTCACAAGGAAGCTCCGCTGTAGGCTCGACGTCTAATGTTTTGAAGTTCATTGTCCCCAGTGTTCCAGCGTAAGAAGCATCCGCGATGAATAGCATCCACCACGTTCGTCTCCAGCATTCGACCATGATCGAGTCTCCGAAGCCCCATGTAGTAGCGAACTCCTTTTTATGCATCTCTAACTTGACTGCAACATCGATTGCAGCATCCATCTGCTCTTTTGCCTCAGCCCTGAAGGTGTACCAGAATAAAGCGATTGAGTAAAGTAGACGAGCCTGAACTTGAACAGCATCTGATGGTTTGGACTGTGACAGTTGAGCCTCGGCGGCGCTGCTAAGGGATTCTGACCATTGGTGGGTGTCGTAGATATGGCCGATCAGTCGCATGGAAGCTATGAGGGGACTGAAGTTGAAAGCCGATGCTTGAGACAGTTGGACTAAGTGTTTGTACGGGGGAGCGAAAGGATGCAAGTGGTGAAAGTTAGCATAGTACGACTTGACCAAAG
Organism: Fusarium mangiferae; assembly: GCF_900044065.1. Lineage (NCBI taxonomy): Eukaryota > Fungi > Ascomycota > Sordariomycetes > Hypocreales > Nectriaceae > Fusarium > Fusarium mangiferae. Next base: position 373,055 of record NW_024573938.1, read on the forward strand.
AATCGTCGGCGAGACCGCCATGGCTGAAGTTTGGTGTTTCGCGGTTCTCTAGTACTGGTGTTGGAACGGGTAAGCTCGTCTGTTGGAAACCCTCCAAGCAATCCGCCCCAGTCACAGATTCATCACCCAAAGTGATCCCCTCATTAGAAACTGCCACAGAAATCTCCGACACAATATGATCTAGTTGCGCATCAGCATTCTTAGCCAGACGTCTCCGCCTTTCAGTCAAAGCCGCTCGATCGAGGCCACCGCGTCTTGAAGCTGTATACTGGCACGCCTTGTCGTATGCCGTGCACCGACTGCATCGCGGCTGTTTGGCATCGCATTTCACGTGCTTTGTCCGACACTCGAGACATGCTAGCGAAGATCGTGTGTTTACACGTGTTGAGACTAGTCGCTCCATGGTGAATGGGTGATTTACGTGGAAGAAAATTACGGCTGATGCTTGTCAAATGGGAGTGGTACTGAAGTGGGGTCACGGGTACCCGGGCTTCCGGAAATAGAGTGGGTATACGAGACGTCAGCAAGTTGAGGCTTCTCTTTGTGAATACTTGCTTTGTTCACGGTAAAGACTGTGTTTTTATTGAAAACAAGATTCCATGTTACTGAAACAAAAGACTATTCATATCTTCCCAGCCGGTGCGCTGCTTCTTATGGATATGCTTGCTCCAAGTTGTCGAAAATTCGCCGCCCAAACTGATCCATCAATTTGAGACGATGAATCTTGTCCCCGCCAAATCCTGCGTTATTAGGCTCATGCAGATGCCAATCAAGGACCTTGTACCATCGTTCCTCTATGCCATAAAAGTCCGGCTGTAGGTAGTTGAAGATCCGACAAGGTAGAGTGGTGATCTTCTCTGACTCAGCTTCGTCCTCGTTAAACACCTTGACGCCGCTGTATCCAGTGTCTCCGCGAGCGATGAAATCGGCACTGGTAACGGTACACTGGATGTCGATGTCCCATTTCCCTCTAGTTTGCGATATGTTCTTCTCTACCAACCGCCAGTGTCGGCAGCGCTGTTTGATCGGACAGGTCGCGGCTTTCGGCACTTCCTAAGGTCCTGGATCGCTAGTATCTCGTATTGGTATTCTTTTTGGCAGGCGTATTAGCAGTGTGTGACCGATGCAACTCAACGTGCCGAGAGGGCAAGGACTCCATTCATCGCTAGTCAAGAGGTGGCGATAATTCGGAAGAAACTAAATATTAGGGATCAGCAGAAGACACGAATAACGATATGTCTTTACACACCTTGGCAAGTAGGAAGATATTATTGTAAGTTTGCTAACGCCTATTATTGTAAGTCGATATTAGTTGCTTGCAGATTGGTAGATAAAGCACAGATTATCCTTAGAATAGATTATTGTTTATAAGGTAATTCTAATCTGCATATCCGGGATTGGCATGGATCCTGTTCTTCTCCACTGTCTAACCTTTGCCCTAACTATGGTTATCGGGATTTGGTGGACGAAAAGGAATGTATTCTGCTATCGATATGTATTATTTATAATAGTGTTTCTTCTAGAGACTTCACGTCATGGAATGCACATTTGACCTTATACTTAGTGCAATTTTTACTGGGGGCGGACTAGATAAGCTGATGAAGAGAGTATGGATGGAAAAGCACCTACTACTGGGGATAATTCTTGTCGCAACGGATGTGGCGGCGTTTGCTGGATCCGAAAAAAAAGGCTCGTTAGCGTGAGAATTAACTAATATCGATGTTTCCTAGTCCAATGCACCATGTCAAACAGCCCGTGCGAGATTTTGTATGGCTTCATTTGGTCATTCAGTCACGGATCGGAGTTAAGCGAAATTAGCTGTATCGTGACATGGCGGCTTACTCAGACAGCTACTTAGAGGCTCCGCCAAGCTTGCTTGGTGTTCATTTCTGAACAACAGCTAGCCATAAATTTCTCTCCACAGTCTTTTCAGATCTCCACCTTAGGCACTCAGGTACCTAACCGCTGTCACTATCGCGAGTGGTCCAAAAGTTATCGCTTCTGTGCTCAATCCCAGTTCCAGCTCTAGTAAGGCAACGCCTGCACAAGCGAGGTCGCCAAGGTCATCCCGCACCCTCAGCCGGAGCTACGACCGCTGCAGGACACGAAAGATCAAGGTGGATTTTCTTCTTACTTTTTTCTTTCCCTTTTCTACAATAGCATCCATTTCGTTTCCGTTCTCCATCAATCACATCCCAACCCGTTTGTGCTTGTCAGTGCGACGGTCGACGTCAAATGCTGTAGCCTATACAAAGTCTCGTGCCCTGGCTATGATCGCCCGCTAGCGTTCCGGTTCCATAGAGAGCCTTGCCACAGTCTTATCCGCAGCAAGCCCGGTGCTAGACGTAAATCTATGCAAACCCTGGTACTGAACAAGGGGCCGAACCATGACCTTTCTGCGTCGAGGCGCGACGGCCCAGAGGTCACTCGATAACCCTAGCCGTCAGTCGAGGACGAGCCCCTCGCTTGCTTTCTGTACAAATACGCCGTGTACCCAGCGCCAGGTGTCATTGGCTGCATTTGGACTTCCTCATTCGACGGCCTCGAGCGGTACACAGAACGCGGAGATCCATCTCTGGAGCGACCACAAGGTCTGCGACCCTACCGGAAGACGGAGGCCGCCTGGCAAAGCAAAGGAGAAGACACCATCGAGGAATATCACCGAGATGATGAAGTTAAATACCCGTGACGCGCGAGAGGTGACACCTGATTATCATTGTTTAGGCATTGGCGAAGTGGGACAGCGCGGATCAATACTGATCCGCGAGGCTTCGGTTGTTCGCCAGACCCCGCTAGGATAACCAGATGAACCAGGCCCTACTCGCCAAGGAATCTAGGGTGTTTCCGGAGCATGTTGGCTAATGAGCACGAGCCTTCGCGGGCGCTTTTCGAACGGACGTCTCTAAAAGCATCCAAGTAGTTTGTGAGCGGCATGCTCAAGCGGACACAAGGCTTTACGTCAACATCAAGACCTTACCAAAGACACAACAATTTGTTGACACAGTACGTGGAGGCGACCACGCTACGGCGATAACTGCAGCCAAGAATGTCAACGATGTCATCATCGCGACCACTGCATACGACAGAAGAGGGCTCGTAGGCATAGACAACATTGTATCGTGAAAATCGCCAGGGCAGAATGACAAGGTAGTGCCCAAGTACTCGGTCACTCTAGCCATGAGACGACCAAGCCTCATGTATAGCCGAACTGCAGGCAACAGTGATCGTATTGCGTCGCATTCCCGACGGTCTAGAACGCCGGGAGCTTACGGCCTTGTCAAGGATCCAGTCGGCACTCCAAGGAATCGTGCGGTCTCGAGAGCAGCCTGGACAAGTCACCATCCGGCAGATCTACGAGCATGTCAAGCGATCGATAAAGGATAGCAACAGGGTCAAGAAGATTGAACGCCATTCCGAGACAAAAATATCACCATTGGCCGCGAAACAAAGAGACAAGCGCATCAATCGAGTCCTATAAGGCAAGTATGCCAAAGCTTTGTATGGTAGTCTAAAGAGATGAGAAGCCGACGTGCTTGCCAGCTTCCGACAGCCTCAAGTTGGCAGACTATGCTTCAGCACCTGGAGAACATTTGGAGAAGTTGGCCCTTCGAGCAGGCCTGTCACGGGGGGAAACTAGGCTGAGAAAAGGTGGCAAGATGTGAGCAGCAAAGAGAGTTGTGGCCTAAGAAGATGGAAGCAAGGAAAACGAATGTAGTTAATGGAATACATTTCATGTCTAAGGTCTGTTGATAACTCAAGATACTGTAGTCAATGATATCGAAGGGGATAAGCAAAGCTATTTGAATCCTATCAATCCCTTCCAGGCGGCATTACCTCCTAGAGAATTGAGGCAGGAAGTGTTTTAATACTTCAGAATGATGTACAGAGCGTGGATAATACCAGGGATGTAACCTAAAGATAACCAGTCAGTTCGACCTAAAGTGAGACCCTAGCGCGATAAGGCGATAATATGGATTCAAAGGAATCTGGCCAGGGATTGCAAAGAAACTCACAAAGAATGGTAAGCAGGATGTTGATAAAAAAGTCGGCACGACAACCACGCTCGAGGAAGACACCTATGGGAGGCAAAAAGATGGCAAGGAAGATCTTGCAGATGTCGCTATTCGAAGTGAGCACTTATTTTCCAGAAAGAAACCTAAACAATCCAGGATCAAGCATCATAGTGACTGGGATATTGGCAATGGGTAAGAAAGACCAAGCATACCTAGCGGTGAACGGCATCTTGTGGTTATGAGACTACCACTTGTATCAGTATAACAAACAAAGATGCTAGACATAATCCGCATGTAAAACGGACCATGCTTTATAGAAGCGAACCACCTCATACCCTTCCATCCGCCGACGTCACACATGTTAATCCTTATTATTGTCTTCATTGTAACAATTGCTACTTGCTTACCCATCTTATTCTAGCTTTCCCAGTTTTTCTGACTCGCTACGCAATCAGTAATCGGGGAGCATGCGTAGGCCCTTGCCAGTACAGTATGGACGGCCTGGCCTCGCTTTTCAGCGCTGCGCGATCAGGGCAAAAGAACTGGGATGTTTACCAAACCCGACATCAGCAAGTCGTTGAGTTGATGCATGCTGGTACCGGTGTGCTAGGAAGTGGGCGCCTAGTTTGCGAGGGCTGTCCGAGCGGCTCGTATGTCAACCTTATCACAGAAGGTTCGAGCTTTAAATGGCGTAGTGGCGCTTGGAAAACGGAAGCAAACCAACTGCTAAACCTTGTTTTTTCCCTGTTTTCTTCCACTTTGCCTTTCACCAATGATAGCTCCCAAATTTCGAAAAACTCGTACCGAGCTAACCTGGAGCTGGAAAAAGAAAGAAAAGGAAAAAAGGCAAGGAAAGTTTTGTGCCAGTAGACGCCCGCAGCACTCCGGCTGGCCTCTCTCTTTTTCAGCAGCCACGACACGCGCCAGTGAACAGTGAGGGGAAGCCAAGACAAGTATGACCGCGCTAGTCGGTTATTTTACGTGTCACGAGCCATGTTCTCTGCAGTCAAAGAGAGCGCCGCTGCAATTCAACTTTTGCCAGCTTCCAAGAACAGGATGAGGCTTGGAGCGGTCACTGTTTGATACGACAAGGTCAGGGTTTCAGATGGGATGCTGCTCAGTTCAAATTCGCTACATGAACCTTGGTAATTTAGTCAGCAGGTAGCAGTACAGGACATCGCGACAATTGCTGTAAACGACCTGGAATACCTTACTATCGTCTATCGAGGCGCCATTCACTTCCTTCAAGACATCGAAAACCTTTGCGTAAAATGTGCTATGGGAGCAACGTCAGATTAGCATTTACGTTAATTAGTTATAATAAGTCTCAGTCAGCAGCCTTGGCTCGCCTGGTTTTTCAAGTGCCAACGACCGAGACCTTGAGTTTAGATGAAATAAGGTTTCAGACTTTCAATTTTAGTGCCGCTTTTGAATGGCGAGTTAGCATGTGCCTTGTTTGGAAGGGTGTGGAAGCGATGATCGAGAGCTCCCTGGATTTAGAATATGACATCACTGCCTCAGAGACGTGAGGGTCGGCATGGTTCCTATAGAGCATGTTGAGTATGAGGCAAAAGGTTCCGTTTCGTTCAATATGTTAAATACCGGTAAGTACTTCGGCCGTCTGAAAGAACTCGAAGCTCCTTCATCTTTGCCACTCAGTAACAGCTTCAATACTCAACAATCGCCTGGCTGTCAACCAACCACTGCCAAGAATGTCTACCAGAGAAAATTCGGACCCCGGAAAGGGTTCTTCTTGTTGTTGGCATGCCTGTCACCAAGAGTTCAATAGCCCCGGTGGACTTTATGTGAGTTATCATTCACCGAAACCCCAAAGCCCTTGCGGATGACATAGCGTTCGACATTTATCTGATGTGTAGTCTCTAAGGAGCATTTGTGCGAAGACCATATCGGCCGTAAGAGCCACAACAGTCTAAATCTAACGTGTCGATGGAATAATTGCGGAAGGGTCGCGATGAAGCGAGATCACATCACTTCACATGTACTCGTTCACGTATCCTTCAGGCCCCACATATGTGTGTCCTGTGGGAAATCATTCAAGCGTTGTCAGGACTTGAAAAAACATGAGGTTGTAAGTGCCCCTAGAATGGTATGATTCAATCTTTCGTCGCCATAAGCTCATGAAAGTAAGATCCACTCCAAATCTTCTATTAACTCGCATGAGAAGGGGACTGAACATACTATCAACGATCTCACACTGAAAAGTATGTTTGGTAATGGTGCTAGCTTTTATGATAAGTTCTTTCCCAGATGTATCGTTCCTACAAATGCCGTTTACTGACTTGCTTAGCACCACATACACATGCTTATCTACCCTTTAGTAACAGGGGAGCCTTATCTTTTAAAATGGCTCCGACGCAATACAGGAACCTCTCGGACGGCAGCTTTTACATTCCAAACTCAGAAAGATTGGATCTACTTTACGGCCGTTTCGATCCCCAGGCTGTTCCTTTTACTAGTCCGAGCTACGTCAGCCCAGAACTGCTTTACCCGAACAAAGTTTTGACTCCTGTACTGCATGATACCCTTTTATGTTCGTTTGCCACTTCTAGTTTTGACAGGCAGGGATATAGTGGGTCAACTATCGCACGCGACACCGGAGGGCTCCACGCGACGAGTCGATCTCTACGAAGCCTTGGAACAAAAGAAGCAAGAGTTTGAGAGCCTTGGCTTAGCCCACAATCATTTCTATGTATCCAAGGCCGTTGACCTAGATGACGAGCTTAGCCCAAGACCAAAATTGCAAGGCGACCCCGTCGTGGAGGTTCAAATCAGCACCTATCCCGGTAGCAGATTGCCTCACGCGTGGATTGACAAGCCAAACCGTCTGGACATGCTCTCGACTCTAGACTTGGCGGGGAAAGGGTCCTTTTGTTTGTTGGTGGGCGTAGATGGTAGCGCTTGGAGAAGCGCAGCTGATGCCGTCAAGACAGCTACGGGGATGGTATGAGAAGAGAGGTGTTAGTGACAGTGGGTGTATTCTCGTTCGGCCAGATCGTTTCGTTGCGTGGAGATCGGTTGACAAGCCTGAGGACTGTGAGCAGAAATTGGGGGACGTTCTGAGGAGTATTTTATGCAGAGACGAGTTGTAGCTTAGCTTACCAAGGTTGCATCCCACAGAACCTTTCAAAAGGTCGTCGGAATGGAGTACAAGATAACGATGATACTTCTTCGTGGACAAATACCGTGATTACTCTATATTACGATGTTCCCCTAGATCACAGTCGAATTGTCAACTCTGAACCCATCCCCAACTATGGCTGTCTCACCTCTGGTATACCCCATAACGGCATTTCCTTCTCAGAACTCCGACACATCGCGCTTCGGTGTTAGCCCGGACTTTCAGTTGTCCGCCAAAGTGGGGCCTTTGGACCAATGATCGCTCCCCTCTTTGTCAAGCAGTTGAGGACCTTCCATCCTCGACAGCAGATATCCCAGCCAGATCGGTTTCAAAGTCGGATCGGAACTGTTTACACCGGTGTGTAGTGTACTTTAGGCAGTATTCACATCTATATAAGCCCGAGGTGTTGCAGTTCATGTGTCTACACCAAACACCAAGAACTCCAGTCTCTAAGCATGAACTCTCAACTCGAACGTGGTTACCTGAACTTAGACGCAACTAGTCATGTTGTACTGCTTCTATGTGTTCTATACTTTCTCTATTATGTGAATGGAATCTTACCTCCTGGCCCTATGGCTCTAACAATCTGTAGGCAACTGTTACCATTTTCTTCAACCCGCTTTCCCGTCTACCAGGTGAGCTATCCGTGTCTTCACTCAACCCGGCTACGCTAACATCATCACGCAGGTCCATGCATATCCTGCTGGACAGACGTGATTCTGAAGTATCACTGGCTCAAGGGCACACGAGCACAATACGTCCACCGCCTTCATCAGCGATATGGTTCGCTTGAATAACCCTAGATGACCTACCGCTAACCTGTCACAGGCCCCGTGGTGAGAGTAGGCCCTCGCGAGGTTGACATTTCCGATATGACAGCAGCAAAAGAGATTCATCGCGTCAAAGATGGTTACGGAAAAGCGCCATTTTACCAGAATCTTGTTCCCAACACCAATAACCTCTTCAATACTCTTGATGTGGAGTTCCACCGTCACCATCGTCGTCTGCTGTCCTCGCCCCTCTCTGAATCATCGCTCAAGTCTGTGGAGCCAACAGTTGACGCTTATGTCAAGATGGCAATTGCCAGCATCAACCGTGAAATGGATGAACGCGGAGCAGCGGATGTAGCCAAGTTTTGGTTGTTTATGGCCACGGATATTATTGTGGATCTGAGCTTTGGGGAGTCTTTTGGTGTACTGAAACACGGCAAAGTGAGTGGCAACTTTGCTTGTCTTTAATCTTTGCTAACTCATATAACCAGAAGAACCAGTATATCAAAGACCTGGAAGGTCTAGCACCCAAAGGTTCCATTAGGTCGACGTTTCCAACTCTCATATCACTCGCGACCAAGCTCCCGCTACCTGTTTTCAAGGAAACTGCTGCTGCTGCACAACGCATCAGAGACTACTCGACCGAGGCTGTCGCACGCTATAAAACAAATTTCGCAAACAATCCTGCGGCAGCCAAGCCTATGTTGCTCAGAAAGCTGTTTGAGGCTGGTGAGGCTGGTCTGTCAGATGATGAGATCCGTGCTGAGGCGCAGGCGTATATCGTTGCTGGCTCTGATACCACCGCGACGACATTGACGTACCTCATATACTCCGTCTGCTCTCATGCTGATGTCCGGCAGAAGCTGTTCAAAGAGCTTATGAAACTGCCTGATGACTATACTCACAGCGACCTGCGTGAGCTTCCCCACTTGAATAACGTTATTGATGAGACGCTTCGCCTATATGCAGCAGTCCCTTCAGCTTTGCCTAGGCTCGTGCCCGTTGGGGGTGCTCACCTTGCAGGCTACTTCATTCCTGGTGAGACAGTTGTTTCAACACAAGCTTGGACCTTACATCGCGACCCGCACGTATTCCCAGACCCAGAAGTTTGGGACCCATCGCGCTGGGAGAAGGGTAGCAAGATGATGCACGACGCAGTCATGCCTTTCGGCGGAGGCTCAAGAGGTATGTAGCTCACCTTCAGTGCTTCACGCGATTTAATAATGGCTTTTAAGTTTGTATCGGTAAACATCTTGCGCGAATGGAGCTTCGTTTGGCTACTACGAGATTCTTCCGCGCTTTTCCGAATGCCAAGGTATCTTCTATGGAGGGCATGTCGGAAAAGGATATGGAGCTACGAGCGTACTTTCTTTTGACGCCAAAAGGAGGGCGATGCCTGATTCAGCTGGAATAGAAAATAAGGTGCTGCCAATTCCTTGGTTTGTGAATTTGAACTTGCACAGGCTCCAAATTGCTGGAGATGACATTATTGAGTATTAGTAGTGATTTAGTGATGTCAAGGCGGTTTTGTTACTCACTCGAATTTGGGGGGGGGAAGAAAAAAGAACCGGTAGCAGTCTGGAAAACAGTTTATGTAAGGGTATGACTATAGAACGAATATGTTAACGCGAGAATTCGTGGTGAAAGAAGAACATTTCATCAGTCTACAGGGTATCCCCAATTATCTGATGGGAGATACTTCTGGCGGCACCCTGTCCACTCGCATAGGCAAGTATCTCTTAACATTTCTATAAAAAACGCCGTGCGCTCCTCCAGAATCGCTCTCTTATCTTTATCTTTTTCGCTTCAGCTGGCCGAAAAGCAAAAGAAATGCTGGGCCGTCTTTCACAGCCAGCGATTAAATGAACAAGTGGCCATACTGAAAAGCGAAAATTGCTTTGAAGTCCGAGCCATTGAGTTTCGGTTATATGCCATGGAACTTGCCGGCGGGAATGCACTCAATCTCACTCGTTTATCTGACGGGAAGTTCCGCATGCAAAACATCCCGGCTGATAATGCAGTAAATATTGCTTGAGCCTCCAAAAGTATGTTGACTACAGCTAGATCCATAATCTAGTGCATTTCGCAGTCCCCACGATTGAACTCATTGTCTAAGATGAGTTATGCTAATGGATCAGTTTATGAGAAAACAAAAACAATTACAGGTGCCGAATTTCCAAATGTGAGCACGTGCAGAGTGTCCATCGACTTCAGTTGTTCGGCTAGCCCTGTTCATCTTGTCAATTCACAGCCTAGCTTCCCCAATAACTCTTCCCCAGGACAAGAAAACTAAAGAGAATGCCAAAATAAATTCGGCAAAGAATGCACTAAGCTCCAGCTAAGCTACCTGAATATTTCCGTCAAAGCCCCAAGTTTTCTTACCTCCTCCAGCTTCGCAAGCTTGACCCCATCCACAGCACCAACCGCTCTCCCTTATTTTTAGCCCCTCTCGACTCAGCCGTCAAAAAGCAATCCCCTTGCGACCGCCCCGGAGCTAAAAAATGTTTCAGGTCCCGTTTCTCCCACATCACGCACTGACAAGTCAATCCAGTTGGTTATTTAGCGATTGGCCAAAGCATCTCGCAACCTAGGCCAATCCGTCAAATGATATTCAACCTGACTCGCACGCGACGAAGCGCTAGCTCTTTTGGGGCATCATGCAGGGGTATGTTGTATCGAGAAGTCATGGAAATTGTGAATGTCGAGGAAGAAGAAAGTGTAGATCCACTGGGGGATGGTTCTTCTCCACAGACGTTGAAGGGAGCTAAAACAGTCCCGACGGCATTGAGGGTACATGATGAAGCAAATGTTCGTATTATACTTCTGTTATGGATCAAAATAAACTCAGCAGTTAAGAATTACCAATGCCACTGTCCTGAGACGACGAAGTGCATTCTGTAACTTGACAAAAGCAAAGCTATCTTGCGCCATCACCGTCAAAAGTCAACCCTTAATATCGTTTCTGCCCCGCAAGCATGTGACCAATGCTCTCGATACGAGTGTGCCAAGGGCGCATCTGGCAGCTGTGCTATGTATGATATGATTGACACTGCCGTCTGTGCGACACATGCCGTGACCCGTTTCGTTTCGTTTCGTTTCGTTTCCATCCCTATTTAACTACCGCCATGTCTCACTCCCTTGAGAAAATTGCTATTCATTCCGTACCGCCATAATGCATCTCAATTCGCTCCTTTTGTCCTCCATCTTCGCTGCCTCAGCCCTCGCGGCACCAAGCGCTTCAACAAAGAAGGCTTGTGAAGAGATCTCCAAAGCCATTCCGGGTCGCGTATCACAGCCCTTCACTATCAACTACAATAGCCAATCTTCGGGGTATTGGTCTACGGCTCTACGTGAGATCAAGCCTGCTTGTGTCGTCACTGCCAAGACAGCCGAAGATGTTTCAAAGGCTGTTACGATCTTGAACAAGTATCCTGATGTCAAGTTCGCTGCTAAGAGTGGTGGACATGACCCGAACCCTACTCATGCTACTGCGGGTGATGGAGTTCTGATCTCGTTGAATGAGATGGTTGGCGCGACTTATGATGCTGATAAAAAGGTTGCGTATGTCAAGCCTGGCGGAGAATGGAATGATGTTATTTCGCAGCTCAACGAGGATGGTGTTGCTATCGTTGGAGGTCGTCTTGGTATGTCTTATGATGGTTGTTGGTTGATGCACTACTGACTTGGCTCTAGGACTGGTTGGTGTTGGAGGTCTGCTTACACAAGGTGGCATCTCATTCCTGAGCGCTCAATACGGCTTGGCTGCTGATGTATGAACCGTTATGGAACCATAGTGACTCTTGCTAATGGTGTACAGAACGTTGTATCCTGGGAGATGGTCAACTGGAACGGCACAATTATCAATGTCGATGCCAAGGCTCAACCCGAACTTGCCGTCGCCTTGAGAGGCAGTGGAAGCCAGTTTGGCATCGTGACTCAATTCACCGTCAAGGCCTATCCCATTGGAAAGGTCTGGGGCGGTATTCGCACCTACGATGAGTCCAAGACAGATGAACTCTACAAGGCGATGCACGAGTTCATCCCATACAGCAACGAAGACCCCAAGGCCGCTATCATTGTTACCAGTCTCATCCTCACTGGAAGCAGCAGAATCAACCTTTTGTTCTACTTCTATCAAGGCGAGAAACCTCCTACCAGTGGAGCCTTTGCCGATTTGTTGAAGATTAAGTCCACGCTTTCTACTACCAAGACACAATCGTATCCTGATCTGGTAAGCCCATTGATGTCGTCTTTGGATGTGACAGTACTAACAGTATAATAGCTCAAGTCCAACGGCGCCGGAGTTTCACTGTTGAACTCGAGAATCTCATTCCGAGTAAGTAGCTTCCTTCTGCTATCTATTCTCAGCTAACATCCTAGACCGCTACTATTCCCTACTTCCCCAAGGACTCAACCGTATACGCCGAAATCACCAACAAGTTCGTCGACATCACAAGCACCTACTTCAAGAACCTCCGCGGTCTCGCCTCCCAATGCTCCGTCGACTTCCAACCCCTCCCCTCCGCAATCGGCAAACATACCGAAGAACGTGGTGGAAACGCCATCGGCTTCACCGCCAACGATCCTAACCGTGTTCTTCTCGAGATCCAGTGCGCGTGGGTTGAGAAGCGCTACGATGATACTGTTCGCCAGTTCTCCAAGGACTTGACTGCTTATATTGAAGATAAGCTTCCTGAGTGGATTGAGAGGAATGGAGGCGATGTGGATGAGTATCTTCCTCTCTTTATGAATGATGCTATGCTTGATCAGAATGTCACCGGGACCTATAAGGATTACGCCAAGTTCAAGGCGTTGCAGCGCGAGGCTGATCCGGAAGGTGTTTTAAGAGAGAGGATGGGTGGCTTTAAGTACTAGTTCCAGCTTCAGAGCTGCAGTTAAAACGTCTACGTAATATGCTATCTATATAATACTTAATCGGACCAGGCTGCTTCTACCACCAAATTCAACGCGTCCTTGCACACGAGGTACTGCAACTACAGTCAACAAATCTACCGCCTGTTAACATGCGACAACATATGTGCTCGTCTCGAGCAAGCCATCAAGCCATCCCACATCTGTTTCAACCTCGCATTTCCAATCTCAAACCTCTCCAGATACCGCAACGCCACCAGCGTTTCCGGCAAGGTGCCGACGGCGGATCCACTTCCAAGCCCCAGATACGCCTCTACAATAGGTTTTCTGACGTCAAATTCTGTATATACATTGTTGAGCTCTGTGATAGCTCTGTCCATGTCTCTCGTCTTGACAAACATCTCTTGACTTAACGCCGCCATGCTTTTACCGAGATCGGTATCAGGGCCTGCATTACGGGAGTTAGTTTGCAAGGATTGTATCATGTTGTTTAGATTCAAGAGGAAACTGCGTATTCTGTTACGAAAACCTTCGTATTTTGTGTGCTCGGCGATTGCGATCTGCCATCTTGCTCGAGCAGCACTGGTTGGGGTAGATACTGAGGCTTCGTTGTTAGCCATTTAACATAGTACGGGGCTTTCACTATATAACTATCAATTAATGTATTGAGTGTAATACAGATGGGGAGGTATGAGAGAAACAGCGTTAAGAAGTTTTTATACCATCAAGTAGGGGTGGAATCACTGTTGAGACTTGCCCAAGATGTAGGGCATCATAGCCATGGCTGGTGAATCAGAAGCTTTCCCAACGGATTACATTCTACTGAACATAAAATCTTTGTTGTTTATGACAAAAAATACTTTAATACTGGATCCATACAGTGACTAGTAAACTTAACGAGAAAGATCGAGAACTTCTTGAAGCAAGAATCCAAGATATAGGACCCTGATTTGAACAGTTTGTTGCATTACGTTCCATACTTTGGTGTTCTTTGCCTTTGTGGCCTGGAGGCTGGAGCCTCTTTTGACCTCTCAACCTTATCACAGTATCACGTCTTGAAAATTAGGTTACTCAATGCATGTTTGCTAGAATATTCATAGGTCTCATGGTATGGTAGCTAGTCACGATTGCGAAAGCGATATTTTAATGACGCGCTGATACACTCCGAATGTCTGCTCTGCTATTCTGCCTATCACCACGTGTGCCATGCTGCTTGTAAAGTGTTGCCTCATTGTGACCGGCGACGGTATCATGAAATCAAATCGTTAGATTTGCTTTTTCGCTTCGTGAAAAGACCACCGCTGGTACTCACATCGTATCAGATAAGCATAATCCACCGCAACCACTTGCTGTTTTCTCTTCTCGCCTAATGTCTCGCTCGTCACTGGGCGATTCATGGAGAAAAGGACGAGTCTTGTGTAACCCAACTGCATCGGCAACTCGCGATTCCGAGGAACCCCTGTCCAGCCACAAGTCCTCACCGCCACTGGCCAGCCAGCCACGAGAGAGAACTGTATTACTAAAATGAGGAATCCTGGTCGTGCAGTTCAGCTGTGTCCAAGAACCCCGCCTGAGAGTTTTCCCCCGCGCTCATAACTGCGCCCATATTCCCAGCTCCCGTGGTGACTTTCTTAGAGTTGCTTCATGTTTCTACGCTGTCTAACTGGGCTAGTCCCTTGGCTGGTAGGTGTACTACCTGCATCGGTCCTTTGTCGAATACTGCATCTCCATGAAATTGCAATAGTTCGATGCATGTCTAAGTTGATTCGGTGAGGATTGATGCTTTCATTGGTGGCCGGTTACCCACCACGTCTGTAGAAAAAGGTACTTGATCCAGTGTGAAGGAACGCGCATCCATTGATCGTGCATCTGAGACATATCTCATCACTTTTCTGAATCGATATCTTGGAGACAAAAAGTGACAACGCCATTATAGCTGCATATGCAGTGACAGCGCGCAGTCCAGCATCCAGTTGGAAAGCGTCTTACTCGCCAAGAAATACCCAGCACCGAGGTCTCGTAATTTCACGCGACACAAGTCTCACTTTCTCTGCCACCTATGATGTAGTGCTCAGTGCCACGAGGTTGGAGAGCCCACCCAGTGTCTCAAGTATGGAGAGTTATGCTTACTTATCATCGTTGGAGTACGCCAGTTTCCTCCAATGGATAGCATCCATTTGACCCGACTTCCTTTGGAATTGCGGCCCGTAAACGGCTTGCTGCAGTGGACCACCAATATCTCATTAGAATGACTTGCTTCAGATCCAGGTTTTCTCCACGGCTTGCAGAGAAAAGTAGGCAGGCTATTGAGATAGCCTACTCGTGTAACCATCAGCCATGAGATCAACTTGGGTTTAGAAGAGGAATTATAAGTAAGGATCTAAGACTCAATTGAGAAAACTGACTCACCAGCTGTCTGCATTCGTGCCATGTCGACCCTCGCTTCATCTCGAAAGAGGGCATCGACCCCCTCTTCCCCAAGCACCAGCTTGAGCAAGAAACTAAAGCTGACAAGCATTTCCCCACCCCAGCTTATCATCTCACCCGCCGCGCTTACGACACTTCTGAACCAAGATCCAGCCGATCTCATGCCCGATCTGCGGATGCAGGTGACATGTCTCAAACTGTTTCTCCTGGTAATGTAAGATTACCAAAGATCCATCGTGGAACCAACTGACGACCTGCAGTGCGCGCATGCGAGAAAACATACCAAGTGTGCAAAAGGCTTCACCGAAACACAAACGTAAGCACGAAGTTGGGTACAGACAAGCTGTGGAGGCTCTCAACAAGTTAGATATTCTAGGCATCGCGACAAAGAAAATGATCGCTGCAGTTAATGATATTGAGAAGCTTACGAGGGACATTGATGAGATTTTGGAAATTGACGCGCCTTCGTTTCCTAATGTGCAGCTGAAGAGGTCATGTGAAGATTTTATGGGCGTGTATGAGGAGAGATTGGCCAGCTTGGACCCTATGAGAGAAAATGGCTGTGATGAGAGAGAGCAAGAAATGGCGTGAATGAAATTAGTATAGACGGTGTCTTTCATTTTGAGCCAATGCATTGAGAGCGGTGTTTTCATGACTGAGAGACAGCGAAGCCAAGCTGTGTATTTAACGTGACAAAAACGTTCAATCTGATGCCTTACGAAGATTCCGCTAGACTGGCCTCAATTCTGTTATCGCCTGAAGGCCCTAAATCCTTCAAAAGCTCACTGAGGCACAGTCTGTGATTGGCACAATTCACCGCTGAATGGGTTTTGGACATTTGCCCCTGTACTGGTCACTGGCAATGCACTATAGTGGTCTTCTACAGTGCAGTTTGGGCTGAAATGCCCTCAATGGCAACTAAATTGTTCAGCACAATCTCACAGGCTATTTGTCAACACCTGTTCAAATTGAGCCTATATAATAGGACATCGCGAAACAGCTCTGTTCAATGTTCGCAGGTAAGAATTCTCAGAGTTTCCTGTTCAGATGACGTGTCGCTCTTGTATAAATAGCGAAAGACTTTCCATTTCAACCAAATCTCTATCTATTAACCTCCATCTCACAATCTTCATCCTTTTTCACTACCACCAACCAACACAAATAATTAACATCAACGCACCGTTGCATCCTACTACCTCTATACAGGCCACAACACTAAAGACCACCCAATCAAACAACTACCGAAATGTCTGCCCAGCTCATGCCATTCCGAAGCAACAAGTTCACGTCGGAACTGCGACAAGACTACAAACAACGCGTGTCCACCTTTGCAGAAGACCTCGCTCAGGTCTATGAGCTTCGCGTTAAGGTAGACAGAGCTAACAGGGAGTTCAAGGAGGGAATCGGCAGGCAGATCGACCAACTGATGCTCATACACTCAGAACTAATTCAGGAAGCCGATGCTGCTTGTACCGGAGACTCGCTTCTCCTAACCGAGGAGGATATAATGACCCTCTACTTTCATCTTGGCACACAGGTCATCCCAGCGCATTGGCTAGAATGTGTTCTGGATAACATTCGTGAGAATGAGAAGCTGAAAGCCCAAGAGAAGATGATCAAAAACCGATACTGCGAATTATACCACCAGAAAGGTCGCCCGCGCATGACTCGGAATAATGGCCATTATACGCGTCGCATGGATTGGTACGCTCGACGTCTATTTAGTCGACAGGAGACAACTGAGGAAGGGCGACTGCCGGTGAGAATTGCTAAGAGACTCGAGTTCCTGAAGCGGTATGGACAAGCAGATATTTCGGCGACGGACTTTGAGCATGATTTGAGTGCCCGGACATGCGTTTCGGTCGAGGACCTCAGACCCAGAAAGCATGGAAAAAAGCCTGATAGAATTAGATTTGCGCAGAGGCAAATCTCAGGCGCAGCTCCTCGTAGGCCATTGTTTTCTTCCGGTAAGTAGATATGTCGATGTTGTCTTGAAATAGACGTGAGAGTCTGCTGATGATCTAAGTACCGCCAGGCTGTGTCTAAATTGAATGAATATAATTATGAAACTTATTGAAAGATTACTATCTCACCTGTTGCTCTTTGTAAAATGAAATTTCGACATATATCTACTCATCGTCGTTACCAATCTCCACGTCCCCCTTTAGCCCATTCAACATAATGCCTTCCTTCCATGCATGGATGCCTCAGCAATTCGCAAATCAATCGCAATAAGTTTACGACGCCATAAATATTTCATTCTTAATAGCTTCAATTCCCTAGTAAACTAAGCACCTCTCCACTCTTGCAAGCAGAACCTATATCCAGAGTGAAAAATGTCCTACAAATCCACATCCCAACGACCAGTACTCAGAATGAACAGCGGCGCTTAGTAAAGACTACCAGTCCAGTCTTGCGCAGCCCCCGATGAGGTAGCCCCGTTGATGGGCCCCGCCAAGTTAACCCCAGAGTTGGTATAGATGCCAAAAGGATCGCCAGCATCATTCTTGGGGTCGTAGCTACAGCCTCCAGATGCCGGCGGAAGAAGTTGCCAGTACAGGTTCGGCAGACCACCAGAATTCATATCATTCACCTCCGAGACGAATGACGACTTCTGATCGTATTTTTGCGAATCGACTCCCCATTCCTCGAGAAAGACCTTCTTTCCATTGGCCTGGCTCAACCAGCTGGGTAAGTTGGCGCTCCACTTGCCAGGGACGCTTGCATAGCGGTGGACGGAAATGGCGTCGATGGCTTTGCACTGGGTCACTGCGGGGAGAAAGGTGCAGCCGTGTGAGAAGTCACCGCCTAGACCACCGGTGGAAATCAGGATATGGCTGTCCAATCCTGCATTGCGCATGAACGTAGCACGACCGCATGCCCAGCCTGCAGGGTCGCCATTCTTGCAATTGCTAGGCCCAGGAGTCATGGGTTCATTCTGTAGACTCTGTTAGAAAATAAAAGGTGATAGGATGGCTTGGAGTTCATACCTGAAGGTTGAAGCTGAAAATGGCGTGAGACCAGTTTTTCCAGACTTTGCCGGAGTATGCGCCTTTATAGTTGAGAATGTACGACAGGCGAGCGTCATATGCATCAAAGGCATCCTGCTTCTGATAGAAAGACCCGGCGCCCCAACGAGCCCAATAGGCGTCCCTTGGAAATGTTAAAAATTGCAGGTTCCTGTCATGTGAGATATATAAGACTTACTTTCTGTAATCCCCAATCAGGGAGTTGGCGTCATGGGGTGAAATGATAGCCTTGATATTCTTATCCGACAATTTGACCAGAAGCTTATCAACCTCATCCAAAGTTACTTTGTTGTACTGTCCGATGGTGGTCTCCAGCTGCGGGATATCCCTGACAATCTGGCTTCCTTTCTGGCAGCCCTTGCTAGCTTGATTGACCCAGAGCCTGACGACCTTGGCGTTGTAGGAGGACAAGGTCTGGATGTACGCGTCCTGAGCGGAGTCCGACATGCCTTGCAGGAAGTAGTTGTTGGTGCCAGACCAGGAACCAGACTTGGCTTCGGTCAACTGACTAAGGTAAGCCAGGGCTAGACACGCCGTGGTAAAGGGTCCTCTCATGGTTTGGGCTGCTTAGACGGACGGACAAGTGGTTGAGGAGACGACACGTGGTAATGGTCTGGGTTTTATTTTGTTGCTAGAGAGCTTTACCTTTATTTATACCTGATGGGTGAACTACGTCTTGCACATTCAGGCTGAATGGTGTGCATATGCAGCATCACAGCTGACTTATGGTGACATTGGGTGCTATGCGTGAGGGAGTCTTGCTGCATGCTGTAAGCATATAACCTTTGATCAACGAAGCCTTCCAGCAGGGTATGGACAGTGCAGGAAGTTACCATAACCCTTCTACAACCTAGTTAGCCAAGACAATTTAATAAATACCAAAGAGCATCAGCCTAGGGTATTCATTTCAGTGACACTTTCTCCCTTGTCAAACTCGATCAGGCTATCGATGCATCATGGCCCCCAAATGTCGAAGGTTGGGAATATCAGGCTCGGCCCTAAAGACTGCCGTCGTAGCCGACACCAACCAATCATGATAAGGAATGTGGTGGCTAATGCGCGAATGGGTAGCTCGGTGTGCAATAAGGCTCTGCCCATACATCTGTTTAGGGACCAATGCCAGAGATACGAGCCCAGAAACTGGTATTGGAGGTGTCCTTGGTTAGCCCGCCCTGTTCAGCTGGTCCTCTTTACAGATAGTACCCCAATTATGCTAATAATCCAATGAGTCTTATTGGTCACCGTAGCTAGCTAGACCGTGTTGATCTTTCAATATATGCATGAAACTTTTGCGCTCGACCATTCCACCCAAAAGGTTGCAAGTAACGATGCTTGCATATACGACCTGCTCATTCTGGCATGGCGATATAGTTCGGGTGCACCGGCCTATGATAGAGGAAATTGATCGGACGATCTTTGTGGCGAGACCGAGGGAATCAGATGTACGTATCCACTCTAGGCAGCTGAGCCAGGTACGGAGTTTCATATTCGGCAATAGACTCCAGCTAGCGCATGATCTGCTACAACGACGAGCTAGCTATCATAACTCCCAAACTTTCAGCCGAATGTCAAGATATAATTCCACAGGTTGAGAAGCATATATAAGGAAGACCTAGAAAGCCAAGGCAATCATCATCAATACTCTACTATCGCAGAACCATTCGATTCTGCCCAAACTTCAATCATCATGCCTTCTCTCATCGCCCTTTCAATGGTGGTCGGAACCATTGCGACACCAGTCCTCGCAGATATCTACAACGTCAACGTCCCCTCTGGCTTCTTTTCCGGTCCTCAGTCCGGCATCGGTTCATGGTACCGCGCCTCCACGGGCCAGGACTCAACCAACGGACAAAGCTGGTGTGGCTACAAATACTACAACTCGGACCCTGTGTTTGCTCCCGTAAGCGAAATCAACCCTCATATACATGTTGAACATCTACTCATGATTTCATAGTCTTTGAAGGCGATGGGTGGTGCTACGTACAACTCCAACCCCGATGCCTGGAGACAGCAGACCAGGAAGTATTGTGGTCTGGAAGCCAAGGTCACGGACCCTACGACTGGCAAAAGTCAGCTCATGTACATTGGCGATTCTTTTGACGACGCGTGGGTTAGAGTAGGTCACAGGACGAGCTTTTGTGAGATTGGTACTGATATGTAGACGTAGACACCCGCATCCATCGACATTATGATCGATGCCTACTCCAACATCCATGGAAATCCCAACGGCGACAAAAACAACGTCATCAAGGGAGTTCAATGGGAGCTCACAGGTAGGGTCAACACCAAGTATGCTGCGCCGGGTGCGTCCTGGCCTCCCACGTCCGGTGGTTCTGGCGGTGGATCCGGTGGTGGTTCTAGCACTGGAGGTTTGGGGGCCAAGTGTGACGGCCAGACCAAGTTGTGCAATAGCGGCCTCACCTGTCTCTCACCCGATGGTGTCTGCAGTGACAAGGCTTGCAATTGGGGGTAAGTGATCTTGAGAAGAGTGACATGTTCAAATACTAACTGGTCTCACTAGATGCCAGGGATGGTCTTGCAGCTCAAGTGTCCCGTGCCAAAAGCCTGGGAACTGCGTCAACGGCGTTTGCAGCGCTTAGGACGAGAAACTGTGATTGAGGTTATTTCTTGGGGATTAGGGTGTTCAACTTCGCTTGATGGACCAGCGTAAGGATGTAGATTCAGATAAGAACGTCTGGCGATCAACCCACCAATTTTACCTATACGAACCCCATCGTCCCAATCAACTTTTCAGATCGACGATATCAAATTCTACACACAGGATTCAAGCTTGCTTGATATTACTTTTCCTAACTAAATATCAGTATCCTCCTCAGTCGTCCTCTGCATAGCGGAAGTTTACCAGATACTCTAGCTGCCTTTTCTTAGCCTCATCTACTCGCCGCCATGTTTTAGAGAGGTCCTGCTCAAGCTTAGCACACATGTCACTCTTGACCTCCAGGTCCTTACAATCCAGAGCTTTCAAAATATCGAGATGCCGTTTACATTCTTCGTATGCAGCCTCAGCAGCCTTTAGCTCAGCTTCTTGAGCTTGATGGACATAAGACTCGAGTTTCATGATCCTCATATCTTTCTTTTCAAATTGAAATGGTGCCGTGGCTTTTATCTCGCGGCGTTTCATTTCAATCTGGATGCGGGCGAGAGCGTGCTGGAGATCGGCGATATTGGCTGCGAGATCAATGCACTCGGTGCACGTCAAGACGTTGGTATAGTGGTCCATTTTAACGGTATCCGTGGTAATTACCTGGATTGTTTTGGCTGCGGTACTTGATAGGTAGTCCTAGTATCGGTGGAAGTCGCTGTTGACTCATGATCGATCACAGAACTGGGAAGGTTTATATAGTACAAATGCGGGATTGGTTGTTCTCCTGAAGAATCCTTTGTCTTTGTAACTTACCCTCAAATGGGGCAAAATTTGTTCGTTCGGTATTACCTGTTCACGGACTTTGTGCTGCCAAAGTGTTTGGCTGAAACAAAGAATACATAATATTCTTGAGATCGACCCATCATAGAGCTTATATCACCAATTCCCTTGACCTTGGCATCTTTTCCTTTTGTCACGACATACTGATGTGGCGGTGAGCCCCGTCGTGAAATTCAGCCAAACACTGCACACACTTCAGCTCCATACCAGCTTATGCTAATCGGCCGGAAAGGCGGGAGAGGCTTGCGACGTCATAAGGTTTGCAGCGTAGCATCGAGCAAGATGAAAACTGGAGATGGCACGTCAAGAAAGTGTCAGAACCCGTACTCATTGGAGAATCTCGTGCTTGGTCAATGCTGGAAGAGTAACTGCCGAATTATTACCAGGGTTACAGGCGGTCAATCCGAGGCAAGAATAAATCTTCTATTTCTACCCGATGCTCTTCAACTTACAACATCGTGCTTGACAACTGCCTCATACGATCGCCATCAAGCACCATGATGAGCATCAAGTCCCTTCTTGTCTCGGTTCTCCTCATCGGAGCAGTCCAGGCGTATGATCAAACTCCCCATCGCGTATCAAAACCTCACCTAACTGAATTGTACAGAGACGACTCAAAGGATCTCAGCAAACATAATTGTTGTCTCCATATCAAAGATGCCAGTGACGCTTGGTGGATGACAAACCCCGACATCACCAAAGAAGTCTGCAATTCGTACTACAAGGATGTCGTGAGTATATCACCATATTTACGTGTGCATAACTGACCAGTCTGTGGGCACAATTTGATAGCAAGATTGGGACGTGCGACGAGCACAAGAATGGGACTATCAAGGATGCGGACTGGAAGAGCAAGTGTAAGAATTATGGAACGTCATTGGGCTGAACAGATGACCGGGTCGGCGCTGGGCATGACGCGACGTGTTATCCGATAGACGCGTGAGGACCTAGGCAGAAAGTGCGACGAGATCCATACGCGCTCGTGTATTTGGTCTAGATACGGCAGATCGAGAACCGACTGTCTATGATGCGAGACATGAAGCAGTTGATAACCCTAATGACCGGGTTGAGGTCCTACCACGAAACAGCGAGCCATCGACCATGGTAGCGAGGGAAAGGCTTGTGATGTATTGCGAACGCTCACGGAAAGATACCATCAGACATTGACTAGATTAGTATGCTGAGATTTAGCTTGTACGCAGAGTTTACTGTATCAATTAAATCCGAGCCCGTCTTGGCTTGGTTGCAGCAAGAAGTCCAAATGTGGTGGTCTTTTATCATAGAGCTATATCTGCTTGCGACGACAGGGCATTGCTCGACGCTTCCTTTCGCAACCGCGCAATATCTCATAGTTAATCATTTTCTAGCTAGCTAGTTATCCACACCAACAACATCACCAGTCTCTGATTAGCATGCGCATCATGTAGATCATCATTGATGTTTGCGGAGTTCAGATGACCTTTTCGTGGCGTCAACCTCAAACGTGTTTGGCCCCATGATGGTAACAAACATCACCAAAACTGCACCGAGCTCCAAGACTTGGACAATAAGTCAAAGGAATAACAAGAGGCAATTAATATTACTTTTCTAAAACTAAAAGCTACAGAATTACCAATTAAATCCATCTAGCCAACATCACTAGCCCCAAAACCCAGGTTATCAACCCCCCAAAACTTGTACCAACACTGCCCGCCAACAAACCACTTGCCGTATTATTCCCCCAAAGCCACGTCACGACCCCAGCACCATCTTCCTCATCAATACTGCACACCATTCTACAAACATTTCTATCCCCCCTCTTCCTCAAAAACCTCCCTTTTGGGCCCGCATTATCTCTTTTGCCCTTATTAGATGCATCACTGGTGTTGTACAGCAGTTGAAGCCATTGCATCTCCATGTATGCTTCTTCACCCGTCGTCATGTTCTGTGTCCAAACACCTCCATCTCCCCACGTATTGAAGATCATAAGAGATGGATCGCGGGGAACTTGGAAGGAAATGTTGGCGACTTGTTTGCCGTTGGCGTACCAGATTGACTGTCTTGGTGTCCAGTCCAGACGATGTTCTACCCACTCGCTCCACTTGAGACCATCGGGGAGTGTTGTGTTGCGCGTTGCTTTGGGGTACACTTCGCCTTCAATGCTATAACCGGGATGATTCGTATAATGGACCCGATCGTAGTCTTCTCGTGTGAGAATTTCCATATCGGCTTCTTGCACGTTCTTGATCTCGTCGGCGGGGACGTACGTGAACATCGCCATGCAAGCACCCGGTGCACCTCTCACGCGACCGAGGAATCTGATAGACAGAAACTGGAAGCGATCAATCGAGTCAAACTCAGATGCTACTTGAAACTCTTGTTGTCGGTTCGTTCGCATGGAGAGGTATGTTTCTAACGCTGGGTTCTTATCTGGGTTGGTCCGGATGTAAATGTTGTTTGCAGAGTTGACCATCGGAAATCTCGCGCCGTAAGCAAGAGTGTCGTGACTTCTTCGGTTGCTCCAGCTCTGGATGGCCCAAAAGTCCTTCCATTCCTTTTTCTTGAAGTATTTGCTCGTGACGTCGGCTTCAGCTGATGCATTCTCTCCGGCGATCGTGTCCGGAATGCCAGCGTAGTCTCCGAGGTTTCTAAAGTCCCAGAACCGATGCTGCGTGTAATATTCTGGTTCAATGCCGTCTGTCTGGTAACAATTACACTGGTCGGCCTCCCAGTCTTCAGGCTTTTTCTCAGTCGCATTGTCTTGGGCTCTCGTGACCGCGATAAGCGCGAAAACCACAATTTTTCGTAAAATCCCCATTTCTGTTGATGTTCGCCGTGCATCAATGCGACATGGTCAACAGGCAGATTAATTAAGTAAAAGAATAAATTAAGGCTGTGGGGGAGGATCTGATCTAACCTTGTAGTGAGACGAGCAATGCAAGAATTAATAGCGTCGTCTCTAGCACCGAATCACGGCGACTAACGAGCCATAATTATTGATTGTTTATGCCGTTTTGGGAACGGCTCAGTATCGAGCGTGAAAGTGCGCAAAGGAGCGCAGGAAAGGCCAAGAAAGTTGATTTGTTCTTGGCGATAGAGAAACCTGCGTGTGATGCCTGCGTTGGGAGCTGGGCTAACGCCACCAACTATATTACAAGGCTGGTGGTCGGCGATTGCTGGAGATGCAATTTTACTTGCTGGAGAATTGTCAGGTTCTATATCTACACGGTAATTCATGTTGCACGTGCCGATGGATTGGATTAAGCTTCTTTTGAGACATTCAACGATCTACACTGTGATACTGAGTGGCGTATTTTCCCAAAGACGCTCGAAAGTGTGCGTAAATCCAGGCTAGTTGGAATCATGATTACCACTTTCAACCAAGGCTGTCCTGCTATGCTTAATTGTTGGCTTGTAATTGGCATGGATTACCCTGAACACTGGCGAAAAACGTGGCTATTGTATCATGCTCCTTATTTCGTATCGCTTCTCCCAAAAGCTCGGTCTTCTCTTATCTCCAGACGTGACTGGAAATTGGCGGGAGGGAGCCAAAGACGACCAAAAATGACGTGTAACCAATACACTACCAACATCCGCCGCCTG
Organism: Fusarium mangiferae; assembly: GCF_900044065.1. NCBI lineage: Eukaryota > Fungi > Ascomycota > Sordariomycetes > Hypocreales > Nectriaceae > Fusarium > Fusarium mangiferae. Next base: position 398,332 of record NW_024573938.1, read on the forward strand.
ACGGAGAGCGGCTTAGAATTTAACACGTCATGTTTCTCAGTATATCTAGCGAGATGAAGATTCGTATTGTCGTATCTAATTCGAGACGCGGCATGATGCGACACATCACACGCAATTTGAACGAGGAGTTACGAGACCCAGTGGGTTGATGACTGAGTATGAGGTGTGCTCTGGATGAATGATGGATAAGGGGAAGATGAGTGAGTGAACTGATCAAATCAATGGAAGATACACATGAAGTAGAGTGAGAAGGATGTCAAGATGTGTCTTACTCTAAATTATTATCTTGCGACAGAATGAAAATCTAATCAACCCATTTTTTGACACCAGCCAACGAAACAGTCGCACAAAACACAAACTTCTCAATCACTTGCACCAGCTCTCCACGCGAACACCCTCCAACTTTTCCAGCAGAGAAAAGTCCATGTTGTGCTGCTTCATAGCCACCACAATGACATTAAATGTCTTCAAGAAGTTCTTGTTCCAATCACGCTCACCAAGACGAAGAACCTGAGGCACAGCCTCTTGCTTGACCAACGCATCAGCCCAAGTGAGGTCAATCTGAGCACCTGAAACGGCCAACTTTCGAACAAGCGCAACACCAGGTGAGTTGTCAAGCTGAGATTGACCAGGCTTGAAGCCAAGGCCAACGACGAGCACACGTGAGCGACGTTCGGTGATGGGGAGTGAGTTGATGAGACGCTGGGCCAGCTTGGCGGGTCTGTTGCTCATGGCTGATGAACAGGCTTCAAGTAGAGGAAATGAACTGTTGCTAAGAAGATAGTAGGGGTTCACGGGAATACAGTGTCCACCGACACCGACACCAGGGGCATAAGGCATGTAGCCGAACGGTTTGGTGGACGCTGCGGAACAGACCTCGTAGGGGTCGATACCGTGAGGGATACAGGCATCAGCCATTTCGTTGGCGTAGGCGATACAGACCATACGTTGGCAGTTCTCGTACAGCTTCATCATCTCTGCGACTTCAGGCTTGGAGACGATGACGACGTTGTCAAAGATTGTGGAGTATATGCGGTTGATGGCATCCAGGGAGCCGGGGAGGATATCGTCTAGACCTGAGATGATCTTTGGGATCGACTTGACCGGGGGATCGGCACGGCCTGGGTCAACGCGCTGTAGTTGTGATTTAGCAAACGTCTTTGTGATGAGAGGAGATTTATGAGTGAAGGTGTAACATACCTCTGGAGACATGCCAGCAAAAACACCAAGTTTCGTGGCGATGGGCCCGACCAACTCACGGGTCATGCCAACAGCAACAGAGCTCTCAATAACGACAGTCGAACCCCGACGGGCAACTTGACCGACCATCTTGAGAGCATCACGGAGATACGAAGAATCAATAGTCTTGTCAGGTCGCAACAGTGTAGGCACCGATATGAGAAAGTGGGAAGCAGCGACAAGATCATTCTTAGTTCGTGAAAAGATAACGTTGTCATTGCCTTTGAACTCCTGTTGAAGATCTTGAATGCGCTTCTCAGAAACATCAAAGCCGATGACTTGATACTTTGACGAGAACGAACTGACGAGATGTCTTCCCACGTAGCCAACTCCAACGACTGCTACCACGGGGATATCATCGGGAGCGACATCGGTGGAACTTTTGAGTGTGAGGTCTGTCTCTGAGGGGACAGAGCTGAGGGGAGGAGTGACTGGGTAGAAGGGGAATGACGAGGGAGAGTCTGACGATGTCAACGTCCCAGTGTAGTGCTCCATCTTGACGAGTGCTTCAAAGATTGAGGGAAAGAAGATGATAGCAGTAGAAAACGCGAAGTTGAGCGAGCGATTTCAGATGGAAACGGTTCAGCGGTGCTCGACCTTCTTACAACGACAGCTCAAGCCTCATATCTTAAATATTCTTTTTGAAGGCCCAGACCACCACTTATAGGAGCTGCAAGCAGCCCTAGTCATCCTCATAATTCTTTAAGTATGCAAATAATGAGATCATATGAAGCAAAGACTCTGCATTCCGGTGTTCTGCACTCTGTTTCTGCAAAATCCTGTGTCACTGAGCCAGAGCACCTTCGACCCAACTGGGCGGTTCCACTGAGACTCCAATCCTAGCTCAGACCAAGGGTAAATGGCTGACGGTGTGTATTGGAACAATTGAGTTGGGCCTCGTTTCTTCTGAAGCCACTTCATGGCGAGCTTGCATGCTGTTGGGTAGGAGCATGTTTCGGGCGGATTAGCCTGTGCGGCCTGCAAACAGAGACTCACGGTAAACTCCGTACCAGGATCAAAGAAGAAACTTATTCGTTGGTCAACCATGCAGGGCTGTAAGGTTCTTAGATATTTGGGCACCTGTAAGCCAAAGAGAGAAGTGGCAGAGACTATTGACTCAAGCGAGCCAACGAGGATCTGAATCACCTCTTCCAGTGCCCGAAAGCTGAACTCTGGGCTCTAGACCGTTCCGTGGGATAATCTCAGGATGCGATTGATCGTTTCTTTCACCAGGTTTCTTTGCGTACCAACCTAAATCAGAAGCTTGTCGTTGAAGCTGAGTACGGTATCCGATGGCTCGGAAACCAGCTACTGAGACCGGTAGATCCTCCCACCACCAAAATGCAGGGTCAGGGGTATGCCAGCCCGTGCTGAAAAAAACACGGTTCTGTCGGGACTTTTGCCAACCCAGGTGCAAAAAGCAAAGTGAGCATGAATCTCCCCATATTTAGGATGGCGGCTGAAGTGCAAAGAGAAAAGAACAATATGGATAAAAAGAAAACGTGCATGAATTAATTTCCTGTGAATAGCGTTTTCTCCATTCTATGTAACGGGAAGACGGGTCCTGGTGAGACATGGCAGGAATCGCTCCTCTTTTTGGTTGATGTTGAGGTCAGCCTTAAAGCCAGGACGGGGCCAAGACGGGCTGAGAAGGATGAGAGACATTAAGTACCGTATTATTCCCATTAGTGGTGAAGTGAGGCTGAAGGAAACCTGATTGTTGTCGCATGATTGAAGCGCCATGATGATCAATGTTGCTGGGAGAATAACAATTGATGCTGGGCCTCACTGGGTTCTGGTTCTTGCTGGGACTGGGCCGAGCTATAAAACAATAACTTGAAGCGTTGACTTCTCGGTGCGTTATTATTCCCCACGAGGCGCAGACTTCCCACTCTCCTCCCGCTTCAACCGTTTCGGCGTGGATGCCAAGATCTTAAGCTTATTGATCCGCCACGGCACCCCGTGTTTAGGCGCACAGGAAAGCCATTTTATGCCTGAATAAGTTATGAAAAGGAATGAAATTTGTAAATACAAGGATCGGTATTGATAGATCGCTGGCTAGATTCTTAATCTGTCTTAGCGGACCGGACTATTGATTCAGATCTACGGATAGCTGCGTCCATATTAATCCCGCCGTCTTGAGCCAAAGGGACTGTCAGATCTGACAACCTTTTTTCGGTCAAAAAGCAACTTCAATAAACCCACGATGATTCATGATTATTACTTCCCGCTCAGCCGCAATGTTACGCTATCCTAGCACAACTGCCGACGGAGAGAGGGGGGGAAACTAGCTTCGACAGTTTCATATTAGGAAGAGAGGTAACATTACGAGCGTTAATTGATCAGTGGGGCTTTCGCTGGCAGAAATCTATTGCAGACAGATCATCCATCTCGTTGGGTAATACCGTATCACACATGATCGGGATGAGCGATCAAGTACAGGGGGGTTTTGCCGCCTAAGACAATCTGACCATCATCAACCAAAGTAATAAGGCTGAACCATGTTCCACGCTCGCCGCCTCGACCAGTCTATCGATCTGTTTTATGCTTAACCTGGGGCTTAACCCAATATTTATGCATATTCTCCAGCCAGAAACCCCGTTGATTTTCCAAAAAGAACAGTTCTCTGGGACATCCCCATTTGGCCATGACATGTCACGCCTCAAGCTCCGGGACTACACGGACACCTCGTTTACTGCAGCGTGTTATTAACGAAGGTCTGTTTAATTCACTAGACCGAAATTGCTGGTCTTCTTGCCAAGAAGAAAGTACATGGCCATCGATCCAGACCCTTGGTAGGCAACTCCACTGGGATGTCTCATCCAAGTGATCGGGCTCCCAAGACCTGGAATATGAATCTAATGATAGAGCCCTCAGCTAACCATGCCGAACCAATTTAGACATCAGGCTGAATGTCTAGACCTTTTAGTTAGCGAGACTATTGCTTCCCTGCGGGGCAATGCGAAGCCAAGTCCTCTGTGCTGATTGAAACTCTCAGCCACGAGACAACGGTAAATGATACATTTAGCTCACAAATGAGACATTGTACCGGAAGTAAAGCATTCGCTTGATCAGGATGGTTATGTTATTTAGTAAACAACGTTAACTGGTAACTCTCCTCTTTCCTCTCTCCATCCTCGAACTACTGCACTTTCTCTCATTGCACCTTGTCACTCGTTTCTTGGTGTTTCTCGACATTCCAGCATCCTCGACTGGTCCAAAGTCTTCTCTTCTCTTCTTGTACATACCGTCTTTGGTGTAACAATGACCTCTCTCGCCACTGACCCCCCTCGTTCCATTCTCATTGGCAAGCAAAAGGTTCGTCACTGTTACACTATATGTTCCTCCCCTTTGACTAACATCGTCTGAAACAGGATCAAGTCCATGCTAATGTCCGAATCGTGCATGGCAAAGCCCTATCCAACGGTTCAGATGTCTCGGACGCTGAATATCCTACCGTTCCTATCCCCGCGTACCTCGCCGACGAAGCTTCGTCGAATGACAGCTATCGCGCTTCGCAACCTTCGTCTCTGAGATCATGGGTTCCAGAATCAGTCGGTACATCTGATACTCAGAGAACGTCGGTGATCAGTCGCCTTGGCTCAAAGGGCACTGATCTCATCGCTCCGATCCCTCGCCTTCCTATCTCGATTAGCAACAACACATCTGTGGGCTCTCGCTCTGATGCTGGCCACTCATCTATTCCTTCAATCGACGATGAGATCACGCCTGTTCCTCAACCCTCGGCCGATCGCGATAATGCTCCCGAGCCCAAGAGTGACGGTGCTGAACAAGCTAAGCCCAAGGTCGAGACTGTCGCTGAGGATGATGTCGGTAATGCTGTCTTGCTGAAGCGTGGCAAGAGAAAGGTCACTACTCAAAAATACGTTCTCACAGCTGGTCTGATTGCAGTCAAGTAAGTTCATCTCCCATCTCATCCCACTCGCTCATACTGACTCACATCTCAGCTTCATGTTCATCTTTGCCAGTTGGTACTGGCCCAGATACTACTACATCTACCTACCCTTCATCTCATTCCCCCTCGTCCTCAACTGCATCATGATCGCGTCCATCGCCGTCTTCACCTTCATCCACTGGGTCAGTCCCGAAAAGCAAATCAAGCCCGAATCCCCTGAGAACATGGTCTACGTCATCCCCTGCTACAACGAGACTCTTGAAGAGTGCACTCGCTCCCTTGACTCTCTCGTCAACCAGACCGGGCTTGAGAATCATAAGAAGGGCATCATGGTTATCTGCGATGGTCGTGTTCGGGGTCCTGGTATGACAAAGACTACTGGCGACTACCTCAACGAGGATATCTTCCTTCACCAGACACAGAGGAAAAAGATTCGAGGCGCATATACTGCTTGGGACGGTCAGCAGATGGACATCGAGATCTCTAAAGGCTTCTACAAGGGTCTGCCGTTCTACTGCATCGTCAAAGACCAGAACCAAGGCAAGCGTGACAGTCTTATCGTCATTCGATCGTTCCTCTACAAGTTCAACACACGTGCCCAGAACCCTATGTCCATCTTCTCGCGCGAGTTCCTCGACTCCATGACAAGCTGGCTTGAGAACGAGGTCAAGATGGACAACGTCGATCATCTCATTGGGATGGATGCCGATACTGTCTTTGAGGACAAGTGTGTCACTGAGCTTCTGAAGGAGTCGTACTATCCCAACACTGTCGGTGTCTGCGGTTACGTCGCTGTTGACTTCAAAGATGGCAACTGGAACCTCTGGTCTATCTACCAGTCTGCCGAGTACACCATAGCCCAGGGTCTTCGTCGTCTTCATCAGTCCATCGCCACTAAGAAGGTCTCTTGTCTTCCTGGCTGCTGCCAACTTCTCAAGATCTGCGACGAAACCTGTGGAGATCTCGTTCTCATCGATCTCTTCGGCTACTTCCCAAAACACATGGATGGTATGCTCAAGCGTATCCGCGCTACAGCCTCAGAGGATCGTAACCACATTTGCCAATTGCTCGTAACGTTCCCTCACGCCCAGACACGCCAGGCTCTTCATGCTCGCGCTTACACTGACGTCCCCCACTCTTGGAACGTCTTCCTCTCTCAGCGTCGTCGCTGGACTCTTGGGGCTACTAGTAACGACCTTCTGCTCTTCTGTGCTTGGAACACTCAATGGTGGGAGCGCATCGTCGCCTTCTCCAACGTTCTCACCTGGTCTCTCAACGTGTTCGTCATTGCATCGATTGGCTGTATGATTGTCGCCTTCATGAGTCAACCTTGGTGGCTAATTATGTGTTTCGCTGGTGTCATGATCATTCCCCTTCTTTACTATGTAATCATGGCTACTTGGCTTCCTCGGAATCTTGTTGAGCGTACTCAATTTCTTCTAGGCCTTGCTGTCTTTGTCTTCCTTGGCCCTTTCCTCAACATCGCTGTTATGCTTTACGCTGTTGTCAACATGGACAACTTTGGCTGGGGTAAGACAAGGAAGGTCGTCACTGATGATTCTGAAGAGGAGAAGTCATCACAGAAGGATGGTGTTGTGTCTGATAGCAGCTCGACTGAGCCTAAGGAGAAGACTGCTACAGCAGTGTAAGATTTGAGTTGCATAATGGGTTGGGCATAAAAAGACGACTAGAAGTTACATATCAATAACTTACATTAGATAAACATAATTAATTGTAATACATATCCTGATTTCTTTCTTAGTTGACTTACAGTGACATGTCTTTCGCCCTTGAACAATCGAGCATGGGCCCAACTCAGAGCTGGGTGGCACTTGAAATGAACTGGAGATGAATCGATTGGTGTGACATATCGGGGGGCACTATCGCGGCTATATTTGACACTGATTTAATGCCGTATCAACATTCGGATATGGATCATGTGAAGGGCCGGGGCGTCATATCAATTGATGAAATACATCCTCAGCAATTAGGGCTCAGATTTTCTAAATATGGCAAACCCCGCAACCCCCAAGAGCTCTATCTTAGCGCTATCACGAGGGTTAGCGTGCTGTATGTCCAAGGCGCTGCGTACATCATTTGCGCTATTCAGTTAGAGTCATGTCAGCTTACTCAGAGCTAGCACTGGGTCCTCGCCTTGTTTCCGGATGAGGAGAAGGTATATCTAGGAACACGTCCCCAGCTGATTATATCCTTGAACCTACTGTCGAATTTATGTTGGTGCCGCATATCATATCTTCTTCTATACCTGGTCCCAGCAACTTTACGGTCTGAAATGAATTCGAGTCTTTCCCTCCATCGTTAATAACACAAGCATCCCTCACCGCGACACAATGGCCAGCAAAACGTCTCGGCAGATCATGTGGCTCCTCATTTCAATTATCATACTGTCATCCCTCTTTGGATTCCTTCTGCCAACCAAACTGCTCCGTCTGGTACCAGTCATATCATCGATAGTCAGCCTACAATTTGCTTACGACGAGTACGCCTTCCTCTCCTGCTGGACAATCCCTCAATACCGATCGCAGGCAAATGAGCTGCTGCCCCTTTGGTTCACCAACTGGGGACCATGGGGAACCAAGGTTGTCTTTGGAAGCTTTACTCTAAGTTTGGCAAGCGGATTTGCGAATACTGTTACCTCTTGGAATGTCACTGGGGCTCGGAGTGTCGTTGTATCTTACTTGGCTGGAACGCTATTTGCAGCCGGTCATCTCCTGATTTTTGGTCCCAAGGCAATCGATTTGCTGGCCAAGATCCGGCGTAATGATGCTAATGCTTCAAGTACGGCATCATTGGAACTGTGGTTAGAGATGCACCTGACGAGGTCTTTAGTGGTGGACTTACCAGCTGTTGTTTGCTTCATCATCGGTTTCCTTCTCGCCACGGAGAGCGTTATTTGAGTTTTGCAATAATTCAATGTTTTATAGGTTAACTCAAGAATAAAAAGATTGACTGTTGCAGTTATAGCAGTATTTGTGTTTGATAGAAAGAGTAAGCTTTTCTGATAGGCGAGGCTAAGTTCCTAGTGATTCGAATAAAGGCTCCAGGTTCGTCCAAAAGTCTGTCTTGTAAGAATATTCAATTATCTGCTTGAAAATCTCCCATTCCATAAATAAAGCGAGCCTCCGTTCATCAAGTGCAATAAAGAGAACAAAGTCCTTTGACGAGCCACGGTGTATCAACAACCGGCTTCCCGGCACGATTGCTCCTTAGTTGCCAGAGAAAGTGGTGGCAACAGTAGGGACTGTGCTGGTGAAAAATGTCGAATGAGGCTCAGTGGCCAGCTGTTCTTCCGGGATGGGTCTTTCGCGCCAGTAACAGGCGATCTCTTTCCAAGTCGTCTTCCAGCAGTCCGTTCCGTCGCTGCCACAACCGACCTTGTTTTCCGAATCCTGGACAAGGCATCGCTTATTTCCTTGTCCAGAGAATCTGAAGTGGCCACGTCGGTTGCCCCAGTCCATACAGAACTCTATCATAGCAGGGACTGACGTTCCTCGGCACCCTTCATTGGCATTGACACGATAGGCACCAAAGTCGGTATAAAAGATGCCATCATCGCTATGGCAACTGCCAGCCGCGCAATTCGTGAAGACCTCCATGCGGTCTGCCGAGACAGTCAAGGCCATAGCCGCGATGATTGCAGTGATATCGAAACGCATTTTGGTATTGAGGTTTGATGGGTCGCGGGTTATTTCTCAATGGAGTTGATAAGAGAGAGAAAGTCTGAGTTAAGCAAGGACGAGTAAAGTCTGCAGGGGAATGAAAGCTTGAAGTGGCTGTGGAAGCTTGCTCATGGTGAAGAAAGACGAGATCTCTTGGTATTTATACCTGAGATATCGCAAAGTTATCAGCCGATTTTTCTGAACCGCAGTTTTTAATCGCCTGCCAGATTCGGCCAAAGACAAAGCTCGTATATTCTGTTTCTTATTTACTACTCCAATTTCAGAAGGTAGACTAAGCCGGCAGTTGTGAGAGGCTGAGAACTCTAATCATTTCTCCAAATTATCACGGGTTGTCTCACCGGTATGTCATCCGAGGCGAAATCTGGTTAAAGTGCCCGGGCAATAGTTTTGCTGCGCCTCACAGGTGCATGCCTTGCACAAAGCCTCCACTAAGCAACACGGCAACTCAGCAGCCTAAAGCTTAACCTTGAAGGCAAAATCTTTCTTTCAACGACCATGTTATTACCGCGACCGTTCATCGTTTAGATAGGTGAAACGTGCCATTTTAATTGGTAATATCTTCCTTCTACGGGCTAGGAACGGAGGTGCGGGATAACTAATAGGCAGCCCAGGGTATTCCGAGACGGGGTCACATTTACAGAATCCGCAATTCGTACTATTGCAAGCGGCTTCCTTTCAAAAGTTCCAAAACCATGTTCCAGGCCATTCTGGCGCCCGAGGCATAGAAGGCCGTGGAGCAATGTAACTGGACATTTTACGCGATGTTGACTGGTTTTAATCCTATACACAGGTCTGAACTTTTGAATGCGCCGCTTAGAAGCATTAGGTGCGGCAGAGCTCTCCTTCTTAAGAATACCGGATGTTTTCACTAGCAAATGGTTCGGTGGACTGGGTATGGGCATCTCTGGATCTCTCATAGTGGTGGCCGAGTACCCTCAATAGTTTTGCACTTGGTTTTCAAAACAATTTACTTACTTTCAGTTGCGGCTCGTCTGGAGACAGGACCGAGATAGTGAACCAAAGGAAGTTCAGAATGACAGTAACAGGGCAGGACAGACAACCCAGTACAAGGCAAAGAGCAGGGCAGGGCTACGTAGTAGTTATCACTTGTGTTAGCAGCCCATTTAACCTTAGAGGCAACAATCGACTATAAACACAAGCGGCAGGGAAGACAAAAACGCCAAAGGACAGAGAAGGAAACAATAGAGCCAGATGATAGCGGCCGCTTCTAAAACACAGGCATAAAACCCTTGTAGGCGTATATCTTATCTTATTGGTTATTCAAAATACCGAGTGATTAGTGCGGCGTAGTGACTTGATGCTACGCTACATGCGGCCCGACTTTTAGTTACATCCTAATTCACGATAAGCGTTTAGATAAAAGGAACCCCTATTAAAAGATGCAATGGCAGAGATTTTTACCACGTGTTTATAGTTACTTTCACCTATAAGTAAACGGTTTGCCAGATTGGCGGCTATTTAAGTCCTAAGCTAACGGGTACAAATTGATGATTATATTTTCTTGCTAGTCTATAGTACCTATAGTGTAGAGTTTGAGTTGTATGGTGGGATAGGCATAGAAAGGCGATTAGCTGTTATATTTAAATAACATACCTCACTATTAGAACATAATAGTTATAATATGTAACCTGGTTTTGTTTCTCAATTGAATTGTACTGATATTCCTGTTTGCGACGTGCTCTCATCATCTAGTTATGATTGGCTTCGAAGACCTAAAGCAACTCTTGCATCAACGGAAATTTCACCACCGAATCACCTGGCGTCGTTTGTATCGCCCAAACGAAGAAATTTAATCGCTCAGGTGCTATTAGGCTCGGTAGAGATCCGCGAGGCGTGAATATGCGACGCACCATAACCAGAAGACGCGACACTGCCTATAACCCGAAACCGCCACATATGGAAGTAATAAACCGTGTTTTCTTTTTGGCGATTCTCCATCGCAGAAGCCTCTCATGATGAGTAAGTAACTATTGAAAGTTCTCCTTGAGTCTAGTTACTCGATATATAACCCAAGAGCCACACAATATCTCAGATAACATGAAGATCAGTGCCATCCTCACCCATCGGAGGACGGGAATCCTCCGTGTCAATCTCAACAACACATCCACCCGTCGAACCAATCGCAATCCCAATAAAATCCCACTTCGTGTTCTCCTCTGCCTTACCCAAGCTATTTCCATTGTTATCTTTGACCTCACAGCTCTGCGGATTTCCCGCAATGTTGGAGACGCAGAGAAACTTGCGCGATGCACTCCAGCAAATTCCCTCGATCGCGAATTCGCGACCATCGTCGATTTGACTTGCTGCGTAGCCGTCAGGATATGCCTCAGTGAAGATTGCGTCGCCGTTTCTGTCCATTATGGCAAAGTTACTCCAGTGGCCGTTCTAGTTGCCGCCGTTCGGGCTTGAGATGGCGGAGAAGTCGCCTTTGCTTCAGACGATGCGGAGATGTTCGGCGAAGATGGGTGAGGTGAGAGCCACGAGGCTGAGAAGAGTGGTGCGAAGAGTGAACATGATGATGTGTAAATGGTTGATTGAGGCTTTGGCAAGGTTGATGAGGTTGTTTAGGTGTAAAGATGATAATGAAAGATAATTGATGAGGACATTTAACGACATTTATACATGTTCCGACGGTTCGAACTGCCCTCATAATTTCCTGGGTTGGTTCCTTGGAATCTTGGTCTCACTGCGTTGTCTTACGAGTTGAATCGACTTGTGATACTATGATATGGCTACAGCTGAAGATTCATTACCATTACTTACACGCAGTGGTGATGATCTGTCGCAATCAGGTTGCGAGCGCTGACATTCTCAGGTGTATGATATCATTCTCCTTGCTTTGTGCAGATGCTGGGCTGGGCTACTAATGCCGAGGCCTACTGGGAATTTGTCTCGCGATGCCGTTCCAACGACAATTGACCAGCAAGAGCCGATTTGGTTCAACATCTGGAGACTGCCGCGAATGAAGGAGGTCAAGGAGCATTTGACTACCCGGGAGCTTAGGGCAGGGGCCAAAATCACAGTCAACTGTACGAGAAACGATTCAGAATTCAGCCTGTCACGTGAGTACCGAAATGCTATGAATGGAATTCCGAGCTCGGGGATTCCTTGTTTCGCGATTCACAATTCCATGAGTGGAGATAAGCGGGCTCCCCCAGAAAGCGGGCAATAATTGCTGGTCCTGGATCATGTATCACGATTGAGTGGAGCTTCCTTTCGTTAGAGCATGTCTATTGGAAAAGAGACGTCAGCCTAGAGACGTGCAAACCAGCTGGCAGCCGGGTTCATCCCGCCGTGATCATTGTCGCGTCGCGTTGACGGTTATCGTGGCTTCGGATTAAGGTTATTCCATTGCTGCAACCACTCATGATTTGCAAGGTCTTATCAGTGCTTATCAGTCACATTTCCATCAATCAACCTCTTACCCTGCACGTGAAAGCAACAAAGACATTGATTGACATGAAGCTATTCACAGGCATGCATTGCTTGCTCTTTTCATCTCACCGCATATTGTGAAGCTCTCCTTTACTCAGAGCGACGTTTAATTGTGATTGTATTATCCATTCGCACCGTATTTCGAAGATATATCTCTATTGTTGTATTTTACTACTACAATTTTTTAAAACAATTCAATGTACTTACTATTGGGAAGAGCGTTGGCAATAAGACTTCTAATTGCTCCTATTTCCTCGTTTATCTGTTTATCGAGTTTGGGGAGATATGGTGCATAATTGCGCTATCCATTGAGATATGCTTATAGGGGAACAAGATCTCCTGGCTGCATCAATCTCCAACTCTGTAGTCTACACCTTGACTGCAATATTTGAAGCCGTCATTAGACTATGGAAGAATGGGGAGATTCTCACATCACTGTTGGCCTGCATAATTCCTCAGGCTGAATTCATGGCGCTTGATGCCAGGCTGTCCTCATCACCTGTAACATATCATATTCTACAGAAGAGGACCACGTCAACACCACTTCTCACCCATTTCTTCCCTCCGTGACCTTTTAATGCAATTCTATAGCGCACATAACCACACAGAGCTAAGAGAATAAATCGGGAAATGACTTAGTCTCTCCGACAGAACCTGAAGTTCACGGGGACCCCGAATCTCAGGGACAAAGACAACTCTGGGCGCACTTATGAAGCGAGCCCGAAAGACAGGGATCTTCAAGCTACCAGTGCTTCATTCAATACGAATTTCTTCATCAAGTTCGTCTACATACCGGGATCTGTCGCAGAAACAATGCCTCTTCTTTGTTGTGATGGATTGGAGGCGCTGAGGAAGACTGCAGCGATACTTCAGGATCATATACTTAAGCCGCGATGTTTCCATCTCTTCTAGAATTCAGGGACAAACTTCCTTTTCATCATTCCTAAAGCGACATTACCCTCCTTGCATCACTGAACTTCCCATCTCCATCCTATGATTCCCGCTGCCTTGGCAGTCGCCCTAGTGTAAGTAGTGCATACTCCAACCAGGCACAACAGTCACTAACGATCTAGCCAGCCAATCCACACTTGCATAAAATATCACAACCTCAGAACCCAGCATAATGACGGAATCCACAAGTGCAGAACGTTTGGACTACCTGCTGGATATGGCTTTGACCATTCATGAGGGCATTGTTGAGCACGTTGAGGGCGACCATGAACTTGACAAGCAACTCATTTCCCACCTGAAAGAGTTGGACCACTTCATCGTGGTGAAGAAGGCTCTGCAAGGCCGCCACGTCAACCAGCCTTGTAGCAGCGACGATGGACTTGCTGCGGGTGGCAGCACCCCTCCGCCCACCCCTGAAACCCCTTCGACTGCTGGGCACGCCAAAAAGCATTCAACCAGCCCCAGGAGTCAGCATTCGCCTCCTTCCCCTTCGCTTTTCTTTTCTTCGCCCGAGCCACGAGGCACCATAATTTCAGCACCTGTACGACGAAAAGCCACTCGCCGGATCCGAGGAGAAACGAAAGCTTCCAAGGCTCTGCGCAAGATGCGGGATGCAGTACCCTATGCAAGCTGGGTTGACAAGCCCAAATGAACGACGGGGATGGCGATCGGAGAGTAGGAGGTATTGCATTAAACTTTGATGTTAGAAGCAGGAAGGCACAATAGAGGTTGTATAAGTTGACAAATACCCAAGTTAGATCTCATTTGCGTTAGATATTCTCAAAGTCCATATGGCATTTGTACCAGTTTTATGGTTAACTAATACAGTCATTCCCGACCGCATATCTCACAACCAAAACTGGAATTTCACAGGACTCAAGCCAATTAATCAAGTGATGTCAACTGAATTTCAGAATGTCAACAAGAGTGAGGAATACTCCCAAGCTCTCGCGGACCAAAAGTCATTTAAATCGATCACGACGCACAGTATGAGAAAAAGCAAAAAAGCAAACGGGCTCCTCCGGGGATTGAACCCGGGACCTCTCGCACCCAAAGCGAGAATCATACCTCTAGACCAAGAAGCCGATTTTAGTAATCAGATATTAAGGCGGCTCCTAAAGTATAATATATTCTTGACACACACTCAATCACCAATCTATTCTCAATTTTTCAACCATTTGCAGGTCTGATCTCACTCCAAGGCAACAGATCAATTATTATTCTTCGCTTAGTATAAAGCTTTTATATTTTAAAAATGTCTATGGATGCCTAAACAACCATCAAACCCGCACAGAAGAGCCACGTGCGCAAAGATGTTCAATCAATCAGTCTCTGCTCTCAGGACCTCAACGGCGAGTAAGGCGCTCGACGTAAGCGATACCTGTCAGGCTCAGTAACTTCAACCAACCTAAAACTCGCCTGCCTCGGTTAATTTTTCCTCATGGAATTCAGAAAGATGACTCCAGAGATCGCAATATTGACACAGAACAGTGTGGTACAAAGGACAGTAGTTCTGTTGAGTCGGTTCTCGAGCTTATTCATCTTGTCCTGGGCAATGCGTTTGTCCTCCAGCGCTTGTCGTCGCTTCGCAGAGACCGCAAACTTTATTTGAGTCCCGTTTTCGTCGCCGCTGCCTGCATCGGATTCATCTGTCATCCTGACAATGCTTGCGCTCTGTGGAGATTCGTTGACACCTGTTCCTTGTTGGGGCAGAACCGTTGTTTGCCACTGAGGCACAATGTCGAAATAAGACAATTCCTGGCGAGACATACTGACTGATGTTAACTTTTCTGATTGTTCGAGGCTAGTGGTATAGAGGGATAAGTTGAGAAGAAGCTGACTTCTGTGACGTTTCGAGCAAGATATACCTGACACGGCTGCGTCAGAATTCGAATAACGTTCAATCCGTCTTTGCCTGGGATCTTTGTTATTCTAACTGATGCGTTGAATATGCTTATTGTTCTAACTCGTTCTTTTCGTACCAAGCCTTCGCTTAATTCTAACAGGGGTCAGTTCTCCAACATAACATCTGAGAACAATATACAACTTTCGGGTTGGCCTAAGGATCAACAAGAGCCTTGTTCGTGCTAACAATAACTAACTTCATCCACTACATGAAAGAAAAATGCGTCCATGGGGCGCTGGGCCGCGGTGCCTAGATGACAAAGACATGTTGGACAGCGATAAGTCTTTGATCATTGCTGAACAAGGACCCGGAGATTGATAGTGTCCAGCCTATGCTTCTCTGACTTCCCTCACACCTTGCCACTCTCAGGCAAAACTCATCATGTCTACCAAAGCTAGTCTACTCTCTGTTTGTTGCCCTCTCAGCTCTATGTTCCAACGCCATAATGGGCCTCAACAATAATCATCATGCCACAAAACTATTTGCTTGTCTGCTCCCCCAAACTTTGGGGTGCTCATCACAACACCTAAATCCAGGGAAGGCTTGGATAGGCGGCGTCCCGTGTAACCAGTCCAGGCCAGCTTAAGAACGCTTGATTTTTGGCAGTATATAAAAGTCGCAACGTCCAGTGAACTGAAATGTATCGACGTGTAGTTTCTTTTGGAAAAAGAAATAAAAACAGGAGCACAAATTTACGCGCAAGCCATTGGATTATCCATACTCACAGATTCCAGCCTCGTGATGATATTTAGCTAGGACACCATTATCTGCAATCGGCCCGTTATCAGCATTTCCCGCGTCCCAAGAACGGAGCTTTAAAACTAAAGGGTAGCAGTTCTATCGACAGTAGGCAAAGCGGTAGAGGAGTGTCTCGGAACTTTGAGTTGTGGCTTATATGCCAAGCAGACCCAAGGGCGTGCACACCGGGTTTGAGGGTAAATCGTATTCAATACACGCTCTCGGGGTGAGGAAAAACAGCGGAATGGCTTACACCAAAAATCGCTGATCTCCCACCGAAGCCCGTCCGCTATATTTTCTCACCCTCTAGCACGCATCAAGTCGAAAAGCAAGTATAGTCACCAGGCATCAGTATGGCCATAAATATGATCCATCAGACATGTCGCGTCGTACAACTTGAGGGATGAGAGACAAAAACATACTGTAGTGTCAGCTGGCTGACTGCAGGATGGTAACACAGAACAAGTGATTCCTGATTCATGTACAGTTAAAAATGAATGTAGACATGTCGGCAGAGTACGCTCATGCCCCTAAATTCACATTCATTTAATTGATGTAGTACACCTACTACAAGCTTGAGCACGGGTCATATCTCAAAACACCCCCACCTCATGGTTACACAAGATCTCACCGCGATGAGGCTGGGCATCGGAGAATAATAGATCGGGAATGGATGGCGGAATCGACCGGGCCGCAGATAGGCAATTACCGCTGCAAGGGATTGGAGGTATGCCGTCCATCCAAGTACAGTCTGGTTGATGCAAGGGATAGACTAGAGCTGAGCTGGAGATGTTGCTTTTTGTAAGACGGCCCCTCCGTATCCAGCCGCATGGGGCTGTTCGCAGCGCACCTACAAATACCAATCTAGAATCTGAGACAATCTAATAACATGTGATCGATATGTCTCAAGCCATCAGAAGGGAGGAACCGGACGGAGCCCTGTTTCGGGTATTACTTAGGGTATTGGTATATGAAACATAAATTAGGGGCACAGTAAAAGAATAATAAAACCAAGCCTCAGCCCTAATTTATCGCATCTTCATCTTGAACTTTATCTATTCCACTTCACAACTCACTTGATAATCTATATCTTCTTTTGCAGGATGCCTTCAACAGTTCTTATCGACAGCAAAGTGCCTGGCGTTCGGTGCCCGACTTGCGCCGCGGAAGGAAAGGAAGTCTGGGTTATTCCAGGTCGCTGCTGTGGTTTCTGCGGAACTGCTTGCGTGGGTGAGTAACTATTGACTTCAAGGGACATTTGTGCTGTTCTAACAACCCTGACAGACTGATCGCCAGTGATGGCTGGCTACACTCACGGATAAAGCATGAATGGTAGCCGGTCGCAAACGCGCCACCGGGCTGCATACTTCTCCCCTTGTTATGAACTCGAGCTTGGTCTTGGGTTCTATTCTTTTCTACTGTCTCTGCGATTTTGTCCCTGTATGATGCGATGCCTCGTTGACGAGGATTATATCTATCACTGGTTCTATGCAATTGCCTCCCCAGTTTCGTCGTTCACCAGACTGGTTGTTGGCAGTCATCAAAATTGTTCTCGAGGGGTCTCATTATATGTCAAGGCGTTATTTTCTTTCCTTTTCTCAAAGCCGTGAACCTCCCGTCTTTCTATGGTTAGTGCGTTGGTCAAGTTGGATACAGGTCACGCAGCCGATGCTGCCTTTTGAACTTTTGGATTCATTTTGTGTGTTATTTACATTCAATTGGCAATCAAGGTGTTTGATAACACTTTGAACATAACTTCAGGAGGCGAGAGTCTGATGGATATGGTGTAGCTTTGATGGGTGATGCCGGAGCTTGGCTCCTTCAGAATTTTAAGTCGCATGAGTAAAGACGGAGATATATGAAGGGTGTTACGCCGCCATTACGAGAGCCTGTTGTTGCAAGTTTATCAATTCATTCCTGTTATCGATAATTATGAGCGCTGTGACTTATAGGGCCAATCACCAACTTTGCCAGTCCTGGTCCATGAGACGTGCCAGCCTGGCTCAACCATTGTTCACCGTTCGGGGTCACTGCCCGATTATGTTAGTGCCTGATTACATGTTGATCCGAAGAAATTTTACGGACTTTAATGGGTATGTTTTACATGTCTAGGCGCAGATCTCAGCACTGTTCACCCGATGATCTATCTATCCATTGCTATGGTCGTCAGGGACTGGACTTTGTTCACAGCGACAGCGAGATGTCACCGCCGAGCGACCAGCACCAAGCTAGGTAGATTAAGAGGGATCACAGAACACTTTATGTAAGTAGACATGGCTTTAACGCATGTAGCAACGGTTATAAGTACAGGGGGTGTGTCCCATGATAATCACGACCACCTCACGACTTCAGTGTCGATAACGACTAACGACTAACGGCCACCATCAATCCACAGTACTACTCAAATTCCATCCATCATCTTCCATCATAATGCAAAGCCTAATTCACCGGATCTTGGGGTGGAATAATGAAGTTGAGTCCTGTGACCAGAGCGAAGACAGCATGTCAATTTATTCACCCTCAAATTCTAGTTCTATCGACTATGAAACTTCCAATGATTCCTACTGGACAGCCAGCGACGGAGAGTCCGACGCATCAACTGCGACTATCGGACGATCCATGACTCTTGAACCCATAATCCCGGATATTTCCATTGACTCCGCGCTACAAGAGACTGTTAAGGACGCAGGTGAGACAGCGAACCCGCACCCCTCCTTGTCAATCAAGACAGAGATCGCCAGGGAAGCAATTTACATCTATGAGATAATGAAAGAGGGTGCCATTGATGATACATGGAATTGCAAATCCTGTCTCCTCACACGTGCAATCATCCACGACGAAGCAGCTCCCCCCTCGGGGCGCCTCTGCTGGCGGTGCGATGTCCGTTACGATCCAGACGGTGTTGAGACGGGCGATGTTGTGGTGCTGTTCATGCCCGATCGCGACTTTGTGAAGATGATCGAGCAAGGCGAAGTCGTCTTTGATCAACTTACTGATCCAAAGCCAATTTCAGTGCTCAGTCGGACGATCGATCCGGACTTTACTGGCCCTGAGCAACGACTCGCTGGTCGAGTCTTGGCTTGGAAGATGTTTGGTTCGGGGGGTTGTGACTGGATGGATCGGCAGGGTCGTCCTATTGATCTGGGTGACCTAGAGGTGGTCCCAAACATCATTCACCTGCTCAAGTGAGGAGCCCTTTTACATATGACTATCCAAAGTATGTATGTTTGTAGGATGTTTGTGACATTTGTTTTACTGTTGCGATTATGCGGGATGACGGGCAGCTCAGGTGAGCAGGTCACTGTACCTTTATGATTGCCTTTATGTAGAAATGCCGTATTGACTTATGGAATGACCCATGAGAATGAGAATGAATAAACGATTTTTTCAGAATTTATATTGATGCTTATCTATCATATCATGTGTAGAATAAGTAAGCTGAGTTCAAGTCTTGTTAATAATTCTTGGTTTATTGGCGCCTAGCCCAAGTCAACTTCATGAACCCGTAGACCATTGAATCATAAAACCTTGACTATTGAACCAAAGAGTTTGGTGGTGGATCAACCACCAAAGACTCAAATAGGCCCAAGAGAGCCCAGACCAGAGCAAACACAGCGTCAATCAGCCAGAGGAGAATCAAATAAGCGAACATCCACGAAGCAGGAAATATATCCCAGTATGAAATCAACTGTCCTCTTTTGGTCTCCTCAAGCATGGGAATGTACCATAGAGCTCGATGGTGGAGTACTCTTCGTGTCTTGATTCGTGTCGTTCTTATCTGTATCGCCAGAAGTGCCTTACGACGTTTGTTTCTCTCATGAAGAATCCCTCTTGGTATAGCAACCCAGCCAATTTCCTCAGACTATTCGTGGTGCAAGGGAAGTTGGGCCTGTACCTGGTCGTAGAGCCTCTCATCTTCTGCGGAGAGTCTTATCAGCGCTTCGCTTATATGTCCTGCGACAATAATAAAGATCCTACGGCAGCTATTGGTTGAGTTGGCATTGACTATAGCTTCAAGAACACGTCCGAAGATCTCGAGACCCGAAGTGAGCAGCACGCTTCCACGGCAGCTTTTGAAGTAGCTCAGTATACGGAACTGGAAGTAGTTCTAAGTGGCGTCAACACCTGTAGAGATGGTACGTGCTGCATTATGGGCGTTCCGTGTAGGTTGGCTACCGGAATACAGGGAAGGGATAAACCAGCGTTATCGTATGGGGGGGATATGTCGATACTGGATGCGACCGGAGAATGAAAGTGGTGGGTAAATGTGAAAGGTGGTTTGTGCTGAATGGATGGCAGGAAAAGCATAATACAGAGTGGCTGTGGATCCCGTATATATACAGTAAAATATAAACTCATGAATATAAACCTTAAACAAACTTGCAGTTTAATCAAAAGTGTGAGACAAAATGAGGATTTAAATTTACTGCATTTTTGTTTATTTGTGGGCATGTTCATAGGGTTTCATAAACAAAACTTAATAATAAGGTCTGAGATGTCCTCCTACACATCACTGCATTCAATGTTTCAGACACTGACGAAACCTATGAATTTGCGCCATAGTCTTCCCCAAATACGCCCTCGCCATGCAGCATCTTTTACGGAGCTATATCTGGCACAAAAGCCAATCTTCCACCTTGAAGCATACGCTAAGTTTGTCTGATCACTCTACAGTCCACCTGTAAGGTCAGAGTCGTCCAAGTATGTTTTCTCGACCAACAGGCTTCATCGTATAGGGCCTTAGAACAGTAATTGGTCATGACCAATTCAGGGTCATCCTCGAGGCTCAGTCATATAAACAAGAGCCGATTCAAACCAGCTCAGCACACCCCAGATTGAAGCAAACGCCAGCTCGAAGAACCAGAGAAATACACAGTACGTATAGATCCAAGAAGCAAGAAACAAGTCTTGCCATGAGATACTCTGACCTCTTTTCCTCTCCGCGACCGTATCAATATATCCCAGCGCTCGAAAATAAATCTCTCTCCGAATCCTCACTATGGTGGCTTTCTTCTGTAGCATCATGATAGTCTTGCGATGATTGATTCTGTCTCGAACCACTGCCTGCGGCACAACGGCCAAATCGGCGATATCTACAGCCTGGAGCGAATGGAGAGAGACCTCTATGCGTATTTGGTCCTTTGTGTCCTGCTGTAATTCGCTCAGTGTTCGCAGGTGTTCTCCTATCCGTCTTTTGAGAACCGTATGAATTGTGGACCAACCTCTTGGCGGTCCGGACAATATGCCGACGCAGACATCTAAGAGTAAGACGAAGCCCAAACGGGGTAGGTAGTTCTTACAGTAGCGTCCTGATAATATGCTTCATAAGCGTGCCAGGATGATGATGGGGACAGGATTTATGCACATAAACACCACAAAGTATGTCCAAAAGGCTTGGGAGCTTGGTGTTTCGGTACCAGTAATCTTGGGCGTGCCATGTCTGTAGGTAAAGACCAAATTGATGAAATCCATAGTAGTCGTTGGGGTGTATTGGCGTCCGTATGCTGTAATCTGTGAGATGTTGGGCTTGGTGAAAGGGATAGCTGTCCCTGAGAAACAGTCCGTCAAGGGGGGAACGTTACTTGGAAGTGTGAAGAGGAGCAAGATCAGGGATGTCGGGAACCAGCTATATGTAGTCATACCAAAAGTAAATAATAGATACCTTGTGCGAACATGTGAGCGATGTAAAAGTAAGAATATATTAGTTCTTGCGTTAAATGCGTTATCGCGATCTGTTTTGCTGAGATTCTTATAAGATTTGCATGAACACAACTTAAGGGTGAGACGAGAGCTAATCACCATCAAGTATTTCCGTCAGCATGACTTAGATTAACTATAATCAACCTTCACTACCACTGTGACGACATTATTCTCGCCCATTCTCATTCGCTACTCTGACTTCAATCCAATAACCTTCAGCCACAATGCCCTCCAAGTCTTCATCTTTAGTGACGTTCATCAACTGATAAGGACCTAACGCTAGGCTTATCATCCTGCAGGTCTTATTTTCCGCTCCAGATCATTAAACCTTTTCCTTGCTCTTATATGCAGCAGTCAACTAAACAGATACTTGGGGCTCTGTACGAATTCGGAGGAGGATTTTGAGGGCATGGAGAGAGTGGCGTTGGTAAGATCCTTCAGCACATCACGGTGATTCATATTGACAGTACGACGCATACATCGTGCCGGTGAATCCGGTGAGCTCCAATCCCTTCTAGTACAAAGGAAATGCAGGTAGTGCGCTGTGAGATTGGACGCGTTTGAGTGCCATCACTGTTTCAGCGCGCTCAGTGCTCAGACGCGCTGGACGGTAGTGGGGCGCGACCTCAAATTGATTGGCCTGTTTTATTGTTCCTTGATTTGATTGGATGAGGCCACGTTACTCAACTGGCTACGATAATTCGGCGACTGAGAGGGCTATGAGCGCGAAATGGTATCGACAAGCGGTGCGGCGAACGATGCATGACCTGGGCCACGAGCTGGAATGAATTTAGGCCTTATCTCGTCTCTGCATGCGACACCCAGGCATCAATCCACCTCTGATATACTAACAAACGCTTGCAACCAATGCAGTATACATATATATCCGAGTGCGCTTACTCCGGCTTCCTCCCATACACAAGCCTCAGCCGACAGTATGGATGATACTTGCCCGATCTCAACTCCTTTCGGAGCTGCGAGCAATAAATCGTTACTTCATCCTGCGACCATCCCAGCACGACACTCGCCATGTACAAGACAAAGCCCTCCAGATCTTGATCCATGGCAGCTAACGCGAAGTTTCCAATTTCTTGCTTCTTGGGATCTTTGGGCCAGCTACCGATCGGAAGCTGTAGGTCCAGTTAGCCACAATCCCAGAGCATACTGAACTGGATAGACCTGGTGAATTACTTGCCTTGAAGTTCCGAATCTGAATATCCGTAAACCCTGCGTCTTCCATTCCCTTCTTCTGCAAGTCATCATCAAGAATGGTAAAGGTTCTACCAAGTCTCTTTCCACCCTCGATAAAGAAATTGCCCCATTCACTCATCGCACTGCCTTCCTTGACAGTATCATCATCACTCTCAAGCATAGCCGACGCTTCAAAACTCTCAACCCAACCCCCCGGCTTACACGACCTAAATGCCTCTTGGAATAAAGCTGACCAGTCACTGATAGAGCCGTAGAGGTATCGCATGTAGATAAAGTCGAATGAGTCGGGGGAGAAGGTCCATGGTTGAGTGCAGTCTTCGATCTCACTACTATTGTCAACTGACGGCTCAATCGAGTTGTCGTACAGACGATACGACGCTGAAGAACTTACAACTTGACGTTGGGGGGAACCCAGCTTGGCTGGATGGGAGATATGTCAGTGCCGATCACTTCGGCTTGGGGATGCTCATCGGCAAAGTCACTGGACAGTCAGTCAAAGGCATCACGCCGTCAAACAGCACACTTACATTGCCCAGATTCCTGTTTGCCAACCATATGAGCATGTCTTTGGATTAAAAGTCGCTATTGCATACCTGTTCCAGTGCCGACATCAAGCACAGACTTGACAAGGTCAGATACATTGTTTTGCACGAGGTTCATCAGCTTACCTTAATGTCTTCCTTCAACGGTGCCAAATTAAGCTTTCCGTCTAATGTGAGAACCAGAAAATGGTGGCTGAAACGCGTCAGTGCCTATCTGAACAAGCCCCGTAGCTCTTACATAATGTCCATTGCCTCATTCTGCTGAGCATCATTTGAGGCCCTGCACGTCACGCATTAGCTCTATGCAGTAAGCAGCCTTCCATACATTACTCACCAATATTCTGCATTTCCTCTCTCGGAATGATAAGTTCGTCCCTTGATAGTTCTATAGTTCAGAATACTCGATGTCATCGAAGCCGTCGATGACTCTGTATCGACACCCAGCGAAGAGTCGGCATCTTCATCCTGCTCACCCTAAAAACGCGTCAGTCCCAGCCCCTTTTGACTCTTCTTAAACATACCTGTGCCAGAGCAGCCCAGTGCCCAGCGTCATGCAGCACAACCTCACTTGCTCCTGATGAGGGAGACTTTGGTGACTTCTTCGGGGACGAGGCTATGTCGCTCATGGTGTATGACTTGGCGTTGAGGTTGCGCAGGAAACTAGTTGGTTCTTGTCGAAGCGCGATTTTTGACAGCTTGCGGGGTAGACATGAACGTGTCTCGGCTGATTGATGTTACATTTATTGCGGATACTGCTGGGGCGTTGTTGGAATGCCGGGGGTGGCAGGGATGAATGATCTGATTTGATAGAGGTCAAACATCAAGTTGAACAGAACACTGTATAGAAGGTGCAAGTTAGCAAAGAGGCTTGATAAAGTCACAATTCTAGGATTGATATACTCTACCATATAATTATCAGTCATCTTAGCAAAGAAACACCCTTCTAAACTCTGGTCTCCATCTTCCCCCTTTTCTCTTTTCTCTTTTCTCTTCTCTCATGTTCCCCAGGCTTTCCCTTATCCTTCATCATTTTGGTCACCACTATATGTCATCTCTCTTTGGTACATTGATCTACTCACTGACAACTAATAGTATTTTCTTTAATAATACAGAAAGCCATTGTGATGCAAGCGTCTTTTCAGTCAGGCTCAACTCAAGCTGGGTGGAGCTTATGCATGATCTTTCCGACCTATGATCCAGATGCTTCTCATCGTCAAGCATGTCTTTGTCACAATCTCTCGCCAACAGGTCTTGAAGAACCCCTAAGCAATAAGTCTTCTTAACCCCTTTAAAGTCATTTGTCTATTAACTTAGATAATTCGTTTACCTTACTGATTGTATTCATGGCGCGGTTTCCGCACTACCCTAGAGATAATGAGTTAAGAATTAGAGTACTTAATAAGAAGCACTGCATTTAAGATAAAGTATTTAAGGCTTAAATAATTTCTTCATCTAGATTGAGTACTGTATTGTTATCTTTTATAACAAAATATTATAAACATAATGAAGTGTCTAATTTATTGCTATTTATAGAACCAGGTCATCCCATGCGATAAGATAAGATAAGATAAACAGACGCGAAAACGTCTCCTGGCGCATCACTTCACGCCGATTCCAGACGCCCGGTGACACTAATGCCTTGAAATACGACGCGTTTCCATCCATAGCGTTTCCAGACTCAACTGGAGATGAAAGTGTTTCCACTTTTCGCCTAGACCCATCGGGCTGGTTCTGACGTGATGACGCATCTGTAACGCACCTCAAACCCCTGCATCCCTGCCATACATTGCCAAACTCAATCGTTTGACATTCACGTCTCAGATCTTGACACTCCCCGTTTCACATCCCATTCGCTTCCACGCCAGCAATATCACCGCGAACTATTACCACCAGCCAAACCCTCATCGGTTATACGGCCCGCTAGACTGTCTCGTCTGTCAGATCGGGTTTGGATTCTCGGATCAAGCTGCTTCCTGTTTCTAAAAGCGCCCAAGGGGTGAATGCCATGAACGTTTTCGTATTAGGATCTGTTTGGAAAAACGGCGAGATTGACTTTTGAGAATGCCGTTAAAACGATTGCAAAGTATAAAGTGCGCGATGATACCCTCTTGTCTGTGCTTGTTCATCCAGCTTTCATCCAATCTCATCTCTGTTTATTGTTTCCACGCTCTGTGAGCTTTTTGTCTTCTCTTCTACTTATCATTCCTTTACCAGGCTGCAGGAACAGTCATTCATTACCATATTTGCTATTTCTAATTGCATACTACTCTCTCTATCACGATGAAGTTCTCTGCCGCTATTCTCACTCTTTCGGCCGGTTTGGCCACTGCGACGCCTGTCTTTCGTGCCCCTGCTCCTGGTCGACATGTCTCTCGATCCATCAAGAAGCGACAGGTTCCCCAGGAACATTCCCACGACTTTGTCTTGACCATCACTGGCGAGATGCTCAGACTCAACAACCCCAAGGAGATTCAGGACCCCGTCTTTGGTCTCTTGGGTGATGCCGCTGCAAAGGAGGGTGCAGGAAGTGTCACCAACCTCGCTTGTCTGAAGCAGGAGACTGCTGATCAAGCTTTTACCAACGCCAAGGCGATTGGCGATCTTCGCGGTATGGCTGGTGCACTGCTCTTCCAGGCCATTGAGCGCAACACTGGTGGTGTTGGTGTTGCCAGCAAGCTGTGCGACGAAGCAGCTGTCAACCCCGAGATTGGTGCTCTTACGCAGCATCAGGATGCCGCTTCTACTGGTGCCGGCGCTATCAACAAGGCTGTTACTTTGGAGCTGGCGAAGCAGCTGGCTGGTATTGGTGCTGACCCCAACTTGGCTCTGCTGAGTGGTACTTTCGCGCCTGGAGATGTAAGTACATATCGTAAGCTGTATAGTGAACCTGCTGACAAATTCTAGACCAGCGATACCACCGGAAAGGGCAACTCCTGTGACGAGGAAGAACCCGATCTTGGCTGCATCTTCTCCCAGGGTCTCCTTGTTCTGGATGCGACAGAGGATGAGATCTCTTCTGCCGTTGCCGATGTTACACCTACCTTCACCGGAACAGGCGGCATCTTTGCCACTGACCTGGTTGATCTTGCTAAGTTCTCTGTCGCCTCTGGTACTGAGGTCGCTGATCTTGCTACCATCGTCAACGGAGCGGCTTCAGGCGCTGCGTCCGCCACTGGTGCCGCATCCGCCACCGATGCTGCCAAAGCCACTGCTACCGCTGAAGCACCGGCTGCTACCAACACTGACAAGGCTGCTGAAAACACGGCTGGAGCTGGTGCTAGAGCTGGTGCTGGAAAGGGATGCAAAGCCAAGTCAAAGACCGCCGCCAGCGCAACCTTGACTCCCCTCCCCAGCCGCACGTCTGGCGCTGGTGCCAAGGCCACTGGTGCCGCCAACAATGCTCAGGGTGTGAACGTCCAGACCTTTACTGGTACACTTGGCGGAGCACCTCCCCCCGTCATCTCCTCCAACGCCGAGAAGCCTTTCTCCGTCAATGGAAACACCTTCAATGGAGAGAGTGTTGCCCTCGGTCGATCTTGTGATATCCAGCACAATGCCTGTGCGGACGCTGCCAACTCTGGTCAGCTTTCAGGAGGCGTTGGACAGTGCGAGACTCAGTTGGCTGCTTGTCGCGCTGCTATTCAGTAAGAGGGGAGGTGGACTTTATACGGTTTTAGCTGTAGATAGATACTCTGAATGAATCACGATTTTACCTCGAAAGATCAATTAGCCAATCTTAAATGATATGCTTTGAATTAATCTGATACTAAAATAGTGACTTCAGAATGGTGACCAGAATAGTTACTCAGCTTGAGGCTCATTGACATATCTCAACGGAAAGAAAGATGGCGATGTAATCTATGGATTGAAGCACCATTGTAATAAAGTCCCGCGAGATGTATCAATCGAGTAAATATAGCTATACGCACTTACAAGAGATACATCATTACGTACATGTTCCACTTCGTTTGCAGTTTTGTATAGGGCGAACCGTTTTTAACTTTTTGCCTAACCATATCTATTTATATCCAGAATCAAGTTCATGTGCATCTAGTTGCATTGTATGTCAGTCATTGTACGAATACGATCCGCTAGCCCTACCTGTCGGTGGCCTGATATGATAGACGATCGCACACGTCATGCCTCGCAGCCGAGCAAGTTCATCCCTATCTCCAACCAGGCATCCATGGATGTCCATCCACACTCCAGCATATGCCCAACGATCGAAATCCTCATTCTCCCAGCTTTCAACAAGTCGAAAGACTACCACTTGGTAGCCTGCACTTTTGACACTTCTGAAATCTGGCAGAAGGTCATTGAAGAGCTTACGTGGTGTCATGGTGATTGAATCATCATCTTCACTAAAGTCCCTGCAAGTACAGTAACCCATTTGCTTCTTAAAGAGTTTTGTACGAGTGCATAACAGCTGCAAATCAACGCATCCTTCCACACCTGGGGCAACACAGTCATGGAAGAGCGTCCAGTGACCAGCTTCACAGGGCTCGCCGGCAACGCATTCGCTAGCGTTGTGGTGCCGAAGGACGAACATTGGGTATTTTACTGCTTCATCGTCCCCTGTCAACCCTGCGGCCCGAAAGAGAAGACCACACGAAACACAATAAGAACGCCAAGGCTTTGGACGAATCCATTTATCCGGTTGGTATCTGGGGTCAAGGCTTTCATCGGCAGGGGCGTCTTCTCGATCAATGTTGACTGATGCCTTGGATGGTCGATGTTGGATCTGACTGTCACTGAGTCCGTTGGAAGACTCCGAGTGAGCTGGAGGTTCGCTGCCCTCTTTGGGGCCTTTGCCTTCCCCAGGCGCAGTCGAGAGGCCCGCTATAGCGGATTTGGCCCCAGCCAGTGCCTGTTGCAATGCGGACTTGGTAGATAGTAGATGATCCATATTGTAAAGTTCTGTGGTAGCAGAGAGTTAGAGATTGAACTTCGAAAGGGCTTACCTGTGATGATGGTGATGGTGGTTTGGTGAGAAAAGGATTGTACGGCATTGAGCTCTGCGGAATTTTATACTTGCATCTGAAGCTTATTTCAGTCCATTGTTCAACGTATTAACTCAATGGGACTTATGTACTAGGATGGGCGGTTGCCATCACTCCGTGGACAACGGATACGGTTCAACTGAGTGGACTATGAACAAAGGGAGATGTTACACTGGTAGCGCCTCTACGGCAGCCAGAGTCAAATTACGCCGTTCTAAGAGACAGGAAGTTTTGTTCTTCGGCTCTTTGGCGAACAGCTAAGTTGAGCGCCTCTATTGCCGAGGATTATTCTCACTTAAGCAACTACCCTTGACACTGAAACTCAAATTATAATTGTTACCGTAACTATTGCTGCGTTTGTTCGTCAAGCCTTCATGCTGTATTGAGAAACGATCTGGCAACAAAGCATAGCAAAAAAGCGATGGCAGATGGCGTAATTGTGGTCGTCGCCCAAATAAATATCCTTGCTTATGCTATTTGTTCGCCATCGTGCTCATGACTGGCTCACGGTTTATGCCTTACAGACCGAGAAGACGTTTTGCCGACTACTAATCGATAGTCAACATTATAGATGACATATTTTCTTTTTGTTCTAAACTCTACTCCTACTATCATTCATAAAGGTTGTCATCTCGACAAGCTCAGCCGTGCTCGACGAAGCTTCCTGTTGAGCCTGAACCGGCTGTCCCTTGTAAATGGTACTCTCCGTATGACGGGAGGAATTCGCAGTTCTGCCCTGCTGCCTTGGTGCCGATGATCCTTGGTGGGGATTTTTAGGACCTGAGTCGATAGAACTTCCAAGTCTCGGGAATGCCTTGAGGATAAGCATTCGGAGATCGGGAAGACAGACACACCAGAGGCCAACGTTGATCTCAATGACTGACCAGTAACAGGTCTCGAAACTGTCCCCTATAGTATCTCAGATTTGCCTGGGGGGAAGTAGGTTGACGAACTTACAGGTTGGGTTCTGAGAGTTTCCGAAAGCAACCAAGTACCGCAGTCGAAGGATACTGACGATGGTGACACTACTTCCGTTAGTCGTTGCAAGCAACAGTACAAGTGAGCAACTTACAAAGTACCGACCGTAAACATGATAGCTACAGCGAGCTTCCTTTGCCACTTCATTTGCAATTGCACCAGCTGCCAGATAGGAATGGCCAACATCCAAACATCCAGTATAATACCGACGGCTGCAATGGCCCAAGCCAATGGCTGAACTCCAAGACAATGTCCCTCGTGTAACTTATCCCATCCTGTCCAGTAGAAACTGATCGGCTGACATTGTGCAATGGCAAGGATGTCAAAGATGACCATGCCTAGAGCCGAAAAAACGATGGTACCCCATATGAGACGTTGGACGGATACGACGGGGAAGATTCGAAGATAGAAGAGAGCGACGCATATCTTGGTCAGGAAGACGTCGGAAGCGTAGAGGGTTTGGCCAACGTAGAGGTACTGGGAATGTTAGAAATGCCATTGGATCGAAATGCGAATCATACGCAGAGATAGCTGTTGATCGTATCTGGGTTGAAAAGCCATGCATCTCTCCCGAGACCATTGCCCGAAACTATCCGCAGTCAGTATTGATTCCACCAATTGCTAGGATTACTTACGACCGTGAACACAAACAATGGTGTTGCCCAAATCGAGTAGCTATCGCAATCAGCAGAGCACTTTTTTGAGGTCGAGTAAGACTCACAAAGACCGCTACGACGAGATAATCATCCAGCCTGAACTTTCTCTCGTATCGCAGCTTCTGCCAAAGCCGGAGGCCAACCACAATCGCCGTGATCGTAATCAATGTTATGGCCAAAATATCGAATTGAGCGTGTCTGTCTCGTACTGGAAAATCACAAGCAACTGAGGTGACATTTAGCGTCGCTGTAATTGTTAGCATTTGTCCAACACCTAATCCACGACACGCACCTAATGCGTCTCGCGGGAGGCATTTCTTCTGAACACAGCTCAAAACCTGCGTCTTGAGTTTCGGATCCGCGCAAAGGCACTGAACATCAATGCCACAAGTCGACGTTGATACAAGCTCGACAAGACAGCTCCCCTAGCAAAAGTCAGCATTTTGCGGCTCAGATAAGTGAATAAGTGAGAAACATACAGCGCAGTCTGGTATCTTTGTTAGGAAGTCCGAGACATCATCACCGAACACTTGGCATACGAGACACGCCCATGTCACCAGCAACAGCAGCAGATGCATGCTTCAGTTGATATGCAGCATGGTGGGAAGAGAGACAGCTGTGATATCGACAGGGGAGGGGAATACGAGAGAATTTGAGCAGTCATTTAATTGTTGATCTCCCACTAGTCTCACGTGGAAAGTTTAGCTTGGCTGGAGAGATTGCCGATGGAAATCCTTAGCTGACCCATAGAGTTTGAGAACGCGTCTCCGGTATATTTGGACCGGAGTCATGTAGAGGGAGGGGAAAGAAAGGGACTAACTATAAAGCTGCAAAACTGTATGTTTGGATGATAGGCGTATTCTGCCAGCTACTGTGGAGGATCGTCGGATCAGCACAAGCGTGGTCTGACGACTGATTCGCGAGGATAAATGAATTGCTAATTTGGGTAAAGGCGTCTCGGCAGTTATGGATCCTCAAATGCTAGACAGAATACTCACGGCTGTCACAGGGAAAGGATTTCTGTCGCCCGTTCCAAGCTATGCGGCCACTAAAGACCCGTGATCCACTTAGCAAGGCTTATTGTCAAAGCGGGATGGGGTGAAATTATGCGTCCGAGTCAGGGGCGCCAAGTTCGCCGAATTGTTGGGGCCTGATACTATTGCCGTACTCCCGGACTTGCTGATAATCACAACTCCTTGGCGACATGGGCATTGAGCCGTCGTGATGCATTCGCGTTCAATTTTCACGGCACGCTGTTGGCGGCTCTGTGATAAAGCGGAACGAATTGCATTCCAGGTGGGAGCACGAGCCAGGCTAGAGTGCAGCTA
The DNA here is from genome assembly GCF_900044065.1 of Fusarium mangiferae. NCBI lineage: Eukaryota > Fungi > Ascomycota > Sordariomycetes > Hypocreales > Nectriaceae > Fusarium > Fusarium mangiferae. Next base: position 429,655 of record NW_024573938.1, read on the forward strand.
GCCAGCGGCAAATGAAGTCATTGATTCGGCATTGAATTCTACTGCTGCTCCCCATGGAAGGCATTTCTCGGCATATACTGCACTGTCAAAAAGTTAAAACTATTTGTCAAAGGGCCCAAGAGGGCAAGGAAAAGAGAGCCTTGGCGCAGCCGGTCTAAACAAACTTGCGGGAACGGGTCCGCGTCTACTAAAGTGCAGCTAGTGACAGTCTCGACAGTATTTGTCACTGTCTTGCCGTAGCATTATAAGCTACTGTCCTTGTACCAGTAGCTTGATGAATGCTATCATCGCGCACTATGGACGACGGGTACTTGCCTTTCACTGCGCAAAGACATGAACAATGAACTCGTTCAAATAAAGAACCCTGTTCACTCGAAGTATTCACTACTAATTTTGAAGGATCGCGGAACAAAGAATTTAAGAGACCGATCAGAACAGGCTAACAATGCTTACGCGAGTTTGATAGTTCTCTGAAGGCAAGATTGAGAAGACATAACCCGAGGGCTCCGGCTCCCTATACTCATTGGAAAGCCATAAGCGTAATATGAACTACTGGAAAAACCAGGCGCAAGATCTTCTTACTACATGAATCTGCCCCGTTGCCTAGCCTCCTCGGCCTTTCGGGCCATCTCCTCTCTCCTGCTTCTGCAACGAAGACATTCCATCGGAACGAAACAACGACCGCTATGGATACCAACCGTGCAATGTCTCCAGCCGTTGAATTGTATACCTTCTGCGCAAGGATCCCATTCATGAAAACTCCCCATATCCCTTCCGCAATAGCAACGTTTCTCGTGATATATTACAGTGCACATCTTGAATGGCGGAGTTCGAGGATACTGTAGTGTGGGACGCAGATAGTGTTTATCTTTCGAGGTATCTTGTATCGTGGTAGTCTTAGTGGAGGGTGTTGAAGATACTTGAGAAGGCGAAAGAGGTCTGCGATATATATACTGCATTCTTCAAGCAGTGATGAAGTTTGGAAAGTCCTGTGACGCTTTGCTGTTCCTAATCACATCTTGCATGAAGCGTGATTCTCTGGCATTTTCTGACCCCAGATCGCTTCTTTGCAGAGACCGATGGCTAAGAGCCGATAATCACTACGCATAAGTTAAAGTCCAGTTCGCGGTAGACTGGAATATGCATCGTGAATACATCATGGAAAGAGAAGCGTATGCGCTTGGACTAATCGTTATCAACATTCGATGAAGTCTCCTCATCAGATGATCTAGGTTCATGTCTGTACTGATGCTGGAACGGACTGAAGAAATATTCTGCCTGTCAGTATTATTAAGATGAAATGATGAGTCTAGTAAAAAGAGTGGAAATCATGTAGAATGCGTGAAAGAGGAGGTTAAGAAGCTGGCAGCAATAGGTAGCCGACCCCGACACCGAATCATCGTCCTCTGATAGGAACATATTCAGATACTCATCGCGACATTCAAAACCATGTCAGGTCATGGCCTACCTTGATTCGACGAACTCATGTTTAGGCGCTGTTGACAAATCGCCTGAACGCGCTATGTGAAGTCATGCCAGAGATGAAAGAAGAACAGTTCCCTGAACCTATAATGAACACGAGATGCTGACAACAGCTACTCCCGTACACATAGAACTGCTATTCAATATAAAAGACTTTGATTGTGCTACCCATTTAATTCTCAATTAGCCTTCATCACTGTATGCTACTGGTTTCTCTTCCACTCGCATCCGCATTAATCACCGACGGACGAAACAATTCCAACATGAGCTTCTATCGAACGACCGGTAGGTATGGTGCAGCTAAGAGATCTAAGAGCATGAATGAAGAAATTGTGAGCATCTCAGATTCAGGGTCAACGACAAGCTCAGGATCTGAGGATAACGGAAGCTCAGATGAGGAGCCAGCGAGCAGGGAAATGTTGACGTACTGGAGACTTTCATCAATCGGCAAAGGAGATGCATACTCTCCCAGAGCCATTCGAATTACGTCCCACGTTCTCGTTCGACATATCAACTCCGTATGGTTCACTGTCGAGTGGAATGACGGTGAAGAGTCATGGGAACCCGAATCTGCATTACAGGGCTATCAACCAGAGCTGGTCTATGCTTACTGGGATGCAATGCAAGGGGGACGCGAAAGGGCCACCAAATTCAATTTGTTCCATGTCTTTACAATTCTCGAACACAGAACCAAGAGAGATTCTAGCAGGAGACGCGCTAAAAAGATTTGCTATAAGGTCCAGTGGGTTGGGTACGATGTGAAAGATCACAGCTGGGAGCCGGCAGCGAAAGTTGCTCATCTTGTTCCATGGATGAAGGAAGAGTATGATAAGATGCATGGGCTGTGAACTCTGGGAGGTAGTACAACGTAAGAGAATGTATTATCAGGTGGAATGAAAACTCTATGTGACGGCTGAACAGAGATGTAGGAAGTTTGATCTTTTAGATACAGTAAGAACACAGAAGTTCTCGTTCGGTGGAATGGGAGTGATATAAGTGAATCGTTTTGGCTGTAGCATATTGCAATCCATTATTTAAACATAAAAGCTGTGGAACAAAAGCTCTGATATGCGGAATGACACTAGAAGTGAAGCCAAAGTACCCAAGCAGACACCTCATACCAGGCTCCAGAATTCTTCCTGGCCTATTTACTCGTGGAGGTACTTGACCTCTTTCCCAGGGTTTGGCTGCTGAACCAGCCCAAGCTGCTGGAGAGCCGTCAAGGCTCCCTCTTCCCCAGTCTCATCCACAATAAGCCCATCCTTAAGGGTGAAGATGGTCGTTCCAGAGAAGTACATTTTCTTGCCCGTATTCGCCGTCTCCAAAGCGCCGACTGCAAGATCATGGAAAGCCACTCCGGTATGAGTGCCGCCTCCGATCCAGCGACCGACTACATATGGCCCACTTGCAATCAGGGGGTGCTGGTAGGCATGAAACGAGATGTCTGAAAATGCCTGGTGATATGGGGTTAGCTACTAAGATGAGAGTTTTGCATGGATCTTCTTGCCTCTTTGAATTCTGAGAGCATCTTCTTGGCATTCTCCTTTCCGTATCGTGGGCCGTGCATTGGGTAGTTGATGACAAAGTTATCAGCGCAGAGCTTGTCGACGATCTCGGGATTGCCCTTGCCCCAGTACTCGGTGAAGTACTCCTGGATAACCTCCAGGTTCTTTGTCTCCTCTTGAGTCGGCATTGTGAGGCTGTTGATGTTGGTAGGTAAGGTGTTGCTGTTGTATTGATATGATGGATGATTTAGAATTCTGTTCTTGCTGTTGAGAGGAAGGCGATGGTTCTTATAGTGATATGGGTAAGCAACGTGTGAGAGGGAAGGCCACTTTGTAACTAGACTGATCCTTGCAATTCCTCATTTTCACAATAACCAACGATTTCAACTTGGTGATTGGCTGATTCAGAAGCAACAAAACCTCTTCGCAAACTTGATGCATGAATTCGGAGCCAGCGAAGGCAAGGGTCTATGGAGCCGCCAGATCACGATAAAGCAATTTTGCTGCCAAGTAATTGCTCAGTTCCATAGCAATGTACGAGTTTTATCCATGAGGCGAAATAAAGAGCCTCCGTGATTGGACAATTTGAAAGCAACATTCCACTCAAAGAACGTCATGGAGAAATGGTGAAATAAGCCTCCACCATGATTGGTCACATTGAGAGCAATGATCCACATTTGACAGCTCTGGCACTGTAATTGTCCGAGAACAAGTGCCGTCTCTGGCCATAAGTCCAGGGTTGTCCGGTAGGATTCGAAAGTAATGAGGAGTTTGAGTGGTGATAAATCTTCCTAGTCTGAAAAGGCTGACAGTACCAGGTACATATCCCCTATAAATAGCCACCTAGCGTAGGAATGGCCAGTCCAACTCAAGTCTTTTGCAAACCTCAACAACATCATTTCTAATACGTACCAGTCATCCCAGCCATGTCATCAATCACTGTATATCGTGGAACCACAAGCGGGAGAGTGCAGCAAGCCACAGTCCCATGGCCCGGTCCTCCACAAGCACATCAGGTCACAGTTCGCATCACTCATTCTGGTCTTTGTGGTACCGACGAGCACTACAAGTGCCAGGACATGGTTCTCGGTCACGAGGGAGTTGGCATCGTCGAGTCCATCGGCAGTTCTGTCGTGACTCTAAAAGTGTAAGTAACTTGAGCGCAACCTAACCCTTAACACTGGTCTCCAGCTAACAAGTCCCTCGATACAGTGGAGATAGAGTTGGCTGGGGCTATTGTCATGGAAGCTGTCTCAACTGCGAGTATTGCGATCAAGGTCAAGAGCTGTACTGCGAACAGCGACAGTTCTATGGCTTCGACCAGTTCGATCAGGGCTCGTTCGCGACTTATGCAACTTGGAATGAGCACTTTCTCTTCCGCATTCCGGAAAGCATCCCGTCTGCAGAGGCAGCTCCTTTGATGTGCGCTGGGGCAGCCGTGTATTCCGCTCTACGCAGCGCACAAGTCCAATGGTATCACCGAGTCGGTGTTCTTGGCCTCGGGGGTCTAGGACACCTCGCTGTTCAGTATGCTGCCAAGATGGGTTGCCATGTCACAGTCTATTCTCACTCATCTGGCAAGGAAAAAGCAGCCCGAAAGCTGGGAGCATCGGACTTCCAAGTAATGGGGGATAGTTCCCTTCCTAGTCGAGCTGTTGATTGTCTGCTCTTGACTGGCGCTCAGCAACCGGACTGGTCCCAAGCCCTGTCGCTGGTTCGACGGGGCGGCGTGATAACTACTGTTACTGTGGACTCGTCCGAGCTGCGATGCCCATACGGGGAGATTCTGATGAACGCGATCCGGATTCAGGGAAGCCTACCTGCCGCCCCGAATGTCCAACGCGAGATGCTCAGCTTCTCGGCGCTTCATGGAATAAAACCAGTTATCGAGACCTTTCCGTTCACTGAGAGTGGAATTAATGAGGCGATGGAGAAGCTTCGCCAGGGCAAGATGCGATATAGAGGCGTTCTATCAATGGAGGGTTAGGGATCTCCTCAAGCTGGGATGCATTTTCTTGTCATCACTATGGCTCTGCATCAGACTTATCTATCATAGGGGGAGATTAGCCCCTAGTAAGCCAAAACTATAGAGAAGATACTCCGACATGGTATGAACTCTGAAGAATGATCCAACTTATATTGCGGTAAGCTAGTAGTCTGTTGTATTAGAAATCCATCACACTAGTATGCGCCAGAAATACACGTCCAAGTTCCAGAACCAGATCACCGATTCAAGTTCATTTTGGCCTGCAATGTCGATAACCTCCAGTGTTATCACAGCTTGGGTCCTGGGCGAGGCTTAGGTTTAGGGGGAGGAGGCATTGGGTTTGGTTGAGAAGGCATTTCTTTAAGCGTCGCGGTGTAAGTAATATGTATATCTTGGAGGAGTCTAGACTGGCAATATCTTTGAAGGGGGACTTGAGAAGGATTGGTCTTGGCAGCGCGGTGATCGGGGTTTATGTAGAGCTGAAGCTTCTGTGACTCACTGCCGTATGGCAGTCACATATGTAGCAATCACAAACTAAACAATGCTCACAAACCATTCACTGTAAGTAAAAAAGCTGTACATTGGGTGCCACATAAACGTCACAAGCGATTATTATTAAGAGTGAAAATGCTACGACGCCGAAAATCATCCCCTTTGTTATGTAACTCTCAGCCGAGGTGCTGCTTGATCTCTTGCTGCGTCCATTCCCAAAGCTCTTCACGAGCATCTTTATCCTGACTCAGTTTGCTCCCCTTGCCCGTCACACCAACAGGATGGTAGAAAACTCCGCTTTCAACCTTGGGATCAGTCGCTGCCCATAACTGATTCAATGCACCCTTGGAAGCGTCAACAGCGATGAAGCTTAATACGAGCCTTGTGATTGTTCCCAAGATAAGACTGTGATTGATAATCGGTGCCGCGAGGTTCGTCTGCACGACTCCTGGGTGGACGCTAATGACTTTGATCTTGGGATATCGCTCAGCAAGGGCTGCGGCGTAGTGGACGTTTGCGAGCTTCGATATCGCATAGCGCGATGTTGAAGAGTAGCTAGACATTGTGGTGTTGAATTGATCGAACTGGTATGGATTCTTTGGCGACATGGACTCTCCCATCGACGAAAGGAATACAATCCTCACGTCGGGATTGGTCTTGGTGGTCTCTTCAAGATTAGGGAGCAGGAGATGAGTGAGAAAAGCATGACCCATATGGTTTGTGCCAATCTGGATCTCGTAGCCTTCCTCGGTGCGACCCTCTGGCGTCATCATGATGCCAGCATTGTTGATAAGAATATCGAGTCGGGTGGAAGATGTCTGGAACTCTGCGGCGGCAGATTTGATACTCGCTAGAGAAGCGAGGTCAAGCGCTAGAAAAGATATCGCGTCCGTGTTGGCGCCACCTTGTCGCAGCTCATTGACGGCTTGGTCAAACTTTGCTTTGCTGCGACACGCGAGGAAGATCCTTGAGGGCTCATGCTTTAACAGCTGCCGAGCAGTCTCAAGACCCAGTCCTGAGTTCCCTCCCGTGATGAGGATGACTTTACCCTTCTGGCTGGGAATATCAGTGTCGGGAGAGAATTTGACAGGTCCCATTTTGTGTATTGATGGGGAGACAATGAATGTCGCGGGGTGGCTGCAAGCGCGTCTTAATATATCTGGTAACGGCGGGCTCGGAATCGTGTTTCACCCCGTAATAGGTCTCTAAACTCCGATGCTAGGCTCTTTCGGCTCGGTAGTTGCATGATCGAGTTCTCGGCAAATGCGAAAACTCTATTGATGGTGACATGCAAGTGGGGGCCGAAATGAGCTTCTGACCACTAACGGTTCAAGGTTGCAGACGAGGTTGAATGGTGTAGTAATAAGGTAAGTATAGCTCTTCGAGCTATGTTATTTCGTGGCCATGACGTTGTCACAATATTAATTAAGGCCAGTAGGAAACCTTTGCAGATAAGAGAGCCTTTGTAGAAGTAGGGCGCTTGCAGCTCCTTGACCTGCCCTAGCGCAAGCCATACAGAGCGAGCTTAGTACAAGAGCAGATGGCCAGATGAGCTGAATTAATGACTATCATGCTTTATAGACCAAAAAGAGGTGCGGCGTCATATCTAATGATTGCGCTAATAAACAGTCACTGGAGCGAGTGTTCGTGAGCCAGTAATGGACACCTGTTAGCAACATGTCTTGTCTTCAGCTGGCCCGAGCGATGTAAATAATCAACTCGTATCTTGACAAAGCGTCGCGCAATGCAGTTTGGAGTAAGCCGATGGCCACGTACATTTGCACTTTTGATGCAAGTCTCAGCCCCTCAGACTTCGCATTAGGCAACCTGCGTTTATCAGCTGCGATAAATAAATGAGGGGTAAGCATTCCATTTCAACCTGCACCGCTTCTCTCCCTCTGTTTCCTACTAACTTGAGGAATCTCAGTACTGCTTTCCCCGAGCATAGTCGCATAGCGAGTAATACTACAGTTTTCAACCTCTACATTTCGTCCAATTCGCCCTTATCAACATATTGGCTTAACTACCTTCGCTTCTATTCCAAGCAATTCAGTCATGGCTAATGACTGGGATGCAAGCGCGATTTCGGCTGTAGCCGCTTTAATCGTCGCACTCTTCGCACTCCTAGTCGCTGCTGCACAGGCACTACAGCAGTACTTGATCACTGGTCAGCTCATCCGTCTTTGCGATAGCGTCGTGTTTGGCCCTTTGCCAGGTCAGGGCTACCGTGTTTGGCAATTTTCTCAGTTTCGCTTCCGAGTGCTCTACTCTATTCCTCAGATCAATCTCGAGGCTGATCTGTGGCCAAAGGAGAGCCCGCATATTAAGTCTTATGCTACCGGGGAGGAGATGCTACCTGATCTCCAACCGGATTCGCTAGTTGACTACTCGGCTTCAAGCTCCTCAGTTGAAATTGTGTACAGTCATAGAAGACATGTCAATAGGATGGGTACGGGATTTAGAGGCTCACGGACGCGAAGTGAATCTTCGAGTTTCTCAGAACGCTCCCGCTTCACTTATTGGGATTCTTTAAGACTTTGGCTGCGTCGCAATCTCGCAAGGACACGATTGGTAAATCCACCAGCGAGCACCGACTCCTGTAGTTCTTCAGAAGATTCTGACTACACTTCTTGGGACTTTCTGGGCATTTGGATGCGTCGCAAGTTTGAGGGAGCCCGCTCAATTATACCGCGGACGAAAAAGAAACAGCCAGCCTCTATTTCCAATGATGCATCCGTGGGTGAGGCGTCTTGGGTGTCCTTCTGCAAAGCCATCAACGCGTCATGCGGGGGATCAGTCAGATACCGCTCTGTCACTTACGACGCCGACCGATGTCCATCTGATCTCGTGACGGCGCCGATGCAGGTTTCTATGAGGGACATTGCCGTTATGGGGTTGACAGCAGGCATGAAAATCACCGACTGTTCATTCAAGGAAAAGTCCCTCTCGATGCAAGGCGCTATTGGCACAATTACTAGCTCCAACCATCCGATTCTTGGACCTATACTCCATTTCACGCCTAGAGCTATCACTTCACCCTTACCTCGATCGCTGAATGCATGGGGTGAAGATGATAGAGGGATCGTGAATGCCTTTTGGCTGTCTCGGACATGGGATGTCTGTACTGTTGGAAAAGTCTATTTTGACTCGCTCAAGAGACGTACCAGTCGACGGCTTGACGACCGATGGACTAGTTGTCAAGAGCCCGGCCAATATCACAGGAGTCATGGGCACAAAAGACCGTTTAATATGGCAGGGATTGTTCCAGTGGACGCTGATCAACGTCAAAGCCGAAGGAAAAAGAAGACCAAAGTCAAGACACCAGGCAGGACAAAGCCTACTGGGTCTGTGTCTGTGAGTCGCCGGTCGCAGGACGGAGATTGGCACATCATAGAGCCGCGGCCGACTGCTCAAGCAGCTGCCACAGAGGACATTGGGAACAAGGAGAAGGGAAAAGATTTGGGAGGAACTGGCGAAGGACATGAACCACAGGCGACACCAGTTCATCAATCTGCGTCGACCACGGAACTTAAATCTCCCGGTGAACGGGCTGCATCTTCTGCAGAGGAATTGCCCCAGCAGGTCTCCAGAGACGACTCATCCTCACAACAGGCCCAGGTGACTGGTCAAGGTTCAGTGAAAGAAAAGACGCTCGAAAGACATCTCGACGAATCCGACAACCCAGCTCAAAACGAAGCAAAAGGAAAGGGACAAAATGATGATATTTCAGCAGCACCTGTTTCCGAACCATTAGTACATGGCCAGCAACAAATAGAAAGAACAGCACTTAACACGGAAAAAGGTGGAGGTCAATTTCAAAGTACCTCATTAAAGCCTGAAGAACAGAATTCAGGCCGTCCCGAGATTAGTGCAGGGGGCTCCCTGGCCATGTTTGCAAGGCCAGTGCCTCGTCTCCTTCTGACGCAAACACCACACTGGGATACATTGCCAGAGGGAAGCCTACAAGGCGAGAGTCACCGAGAACTAGATATACACCAACCTCGAAGGAGAGCCACAGTCGAAGACGTACCAGATAGTGGCGATGAAGCAGTGTCTGAGTCCGGAAGACCGTTTGGTCCAGAGATCCACGACCGAGGCCGTGCAGCCAAGAAGAGACAGGAGAAGAGGAACAAGCGCAGCCGAAAGATTCAAAAGGACAAGGCTATCGTCGAGGAGTCGTGGGCCAGTGATACCAGATCTCAATTTCTTTTGACGTACCCAGAAGATGGACAAGGCTCAGAGCCAACGCCGAAAACAAAAGAGGATAAGGCTCACGCAAGAGAAGCTGAACGACGTCGCAGACGAGAAGAGAGAGAGATAGAACGCGACAGACGGAACAGATCGCGAGGGAACGTTGTTTCTCTCAACCGGATGGACATGTATTGGTTCTGCCAAGTGGACATCTACCAGGGCTTCTGGGCTACACCGTGGCGATCCGACGCACCTATAGATACATCGCTAGTCGGAGCCGTCACTGTCATTCTAGAAGCGTTGCTAGGATTTCTGGAAGAGAATGTCAGCTTGGTTTACTGCAGACCAATCCGCTTCCACACAACTCGAGACTGGATCACATACGGCGGCATATCATACCCTGCGTACGCGAGTAATGCCCGAGGCGGCGTTATCGCTAGAGGTTCATACAAGGGTGTTCGAGTTCCAGCGTTTCAGTATACCGTCCCAGCACTCGAATTGCTGTATTCGTATGAGTGGCAGGTATCAAGCTACCTACACGATCAAGAACGCTACTGCGAAGACCTCAATATCGAATTGATGAGAATCGACGCGTGGCTCTCGTACGTCGGTCGCACAGAACGAATTGCAAATGGACCCACGGACTTATTGAAGGGAGCGCCGGCCCTTGTGCAGCTGCTACAGGCTGACTTTGAGGTAGACTTCATGAACATTGATCTTTCAGCCAAGGAGGGCGGTCATCAGGACATACAGGGTTTGGCGGACAATGTGATGGATTTTCTTACGGACGAGGAGCTTGATGAGGCTGAGCAATTGTACACCCTTGTTGCTTTGCTCCGTGCTGTCAAGGTCTGTCAGTGTGTTTTGGCTGGGTCGAATACTCGTGAGATGGAGGAGATTCTTATGAAGGATGTTCAGGCACATCTTGTTTGACACTTGACTGCGATAACCGATTGGGACAAGGAGGCGTAAAAGGAGGTGGTTATTGAGCCTTCACAAGGAAAGCCTATTATTGAATGAAAGTGAACTGGGCTCTATCTTTTGTTTCAATGGCGATTCCTGGGCTACCCTAAATGTCTCGGGTGTCTTATCGTTACTTCCTAATCGGGCAGTTTCACCGATAACGAACCCCGCACTAAAGCAAAACATGAGCTGTTCGGAAGTCTCATGATCAACTTCTCTGTACATCAACTCACAAGACCTACAGAGAGAGTGTTCAAAATACAAAGCCCCGAGAATCAAAGCAAGAATGAAATTCACATTATTCTCCGGCGTGCCCAGCCAACCACCCCTTCCGGAAAACCCACAATCCGAACCGTTTGAACTCATCGCTCTTCCCGGCCCCGACATTTGGAGAACTCCCTCTTGCGCTGGAGGACGCGATGACTTCAACGGCCCCATCTACGCAACACCCATCCCTCTAACCTCATTCAAAAGCGCCAAAGTCACCATATCCTCAGACTTCCCCGGGAATTACTCCCAAGGCGGTCTCATACTGTTCATGCCCGAAAGCATCCCAATCACTCAAACCGATTCTCAACTGCGCCTCGAGGAATCACCACTAACATGGATCAAAGCTGGCATCGAGAACGTCGACGGTGAATTCTTTGCTTCCGTCGCTGCTGCGAAACCATACTCGGACTGGAGCTTGGTCAGGTTGGGGGAGAGCTGTGCTACCTTTGAGATGGAGAAAGCGAAGGGTTCGCTTTGGATATATGTCACGGGTCAGGATGGGCGGAGAACACCAGTCAGGAAGTTGACTTGGGTGGTTGATGTTGCCCCTGAAAATGATATCTGGATTGGCGTTGCGGCTTGTATGCCCAAAGGTGACGAGAGTCAGAACGGCGGAATGTTGAAAGTGCAGTTTCGAGACTTTTCCATCTCAACAGAGTAGCCTAGCGACCCTAGAACTCGGCACCATAGCATCTTTGAACAAGTGCCTTTCGCCTATTACGAAAACTTCCTACTAGGACCTAAGATGTCCATCTCGTATCGCTGAGACGGCCCGGAATCCCTGGATCGGATGTCCGATTTGGCCCCACCATACTTCGATCGGGGCCCTTTCGCCAAGCTGGCTAGGGTCAGTGATGCCAGTGAAAGTGCAGGCCAGATCAAACAACGTCTTAAACGGGTCATGTGATTCGCTCGCAAGCTTCGGGTATGATACCAACGACCATGACCACTGGCGTCTCCAGAAAAGTTGTTGTTCCAGTGCCCAGGGTCCGGGGGCTTCTGTGTTTATGTCCTCCCGATCAGTGATGGAAACTTCCTGAGTGAGGCGTCTGCTTACATCAAGAGAAGGCATGCCCAATGTGGCCCATGTAGTTCTGCCGGTGTTCATGGCATCGAAATGCCTCCAAATCACATGTCTGTAGTCGCTTATTATTATACATATTGCTACATGGACTGCACGATTAGAACATGACAAACCAAGTGTTAAGGAACGTAAGAATACTGTTCAACTTGTGTCCTGTATTCGTCAGTCTATCTGGCGCAAAGCTCGGCGATGTCACTTTGTTCATTGTATGAGTTCCAGTGTTCCTGATAGATGACTAAAGGTTCAATACATATAAGGTGAACTGCCACCGGGAAGTCAATTAACTAGAAGGCGTATAAAGGCGTTGGAGAGCTGCAGCACTTCCACTACAGTAGACTCACTTCCTTTACCACCATCTAGCGCAGAGGTTCACTCATGTCCAATCACCCTCATAACGCCCACTCACCATGAAGACCGTGCAACGTGAGCTTCTTCCCCTTTCTATCATCTTGATCTTGGTATTCATCATCCTCTTCTTCCTCTCCTTCTGCATCACCCTCCTGAAGTACATCCGACTTCTTCTAGATCTCTTCTTCACCGCCGTGTACTATTGTATCATCCCAGTGGGTGGCATCGCACTTCTCTTCTACCTGTTTCGTTCACTTGCGTAGGTATCCCAGTCACTGCCCTCTAACTAATACTAGGATTGAAGATCCTCGGTCTTCAAAATGTACTTTTTGCTGGGATTTCTCACTGCGCTTTTGGGATTTCTTACCGGGCTTTTGGTCATGCAAGCCTTGAAGTCTCCCTACTTTCTGATGGGACATTTCGTCAACGTGTTCTTCAAGGTGTATTGCTTGTTGCTTTGGTATTTCTGGCTCCGTCTGATCAAGGAGGCGTTGCAGCGACATTTTGGTCGGAGGACTTGAACCACGATGCGGGATGAAGGTTCACCGATTACTGTTGGCTTGGTGAAGGCAAACTGTTAAGAGCTGGGGTAGAGCCACGTTCAGGCCCAATATTCCGTCGTCGAGATCAGAGGAGGCAAGAAACGTTGGGATACAAGCCCCGAGGGATAAAGATGGTTATGTATTTTAGCCTAAGCTTAGCAAATTCTTTACCAATTTTTTATTGGCACCCTTGCCTACAATTAGGACTTTTCGTAACTTCATGGCTTGACAAATGAATTTATTACTCCGCTGCTGTCCGGGATGACTATTGTGGAGGTACTGAGTGTAATGGAAATGAATCAAGTAGATGAATTGAAATAAATAGGTGTATCTTCATACCTTGCCAACTCGCAAGAGCAAGGCGGCCAGATGTCTTTACCATATAATACCAAAGTTCACCATGTCTTCCTTTGTTAGTAACCACTAACTAAGGGGCTCTTTGGCACTCGGAGCAGAACCATGCTGCGAGACTTGTTCCTCCGTCCACTCCCAGAAACGTTTCGCATGGCCAGTTCCCCCTTCAGCCTCCGTCTTTGATCCTTTGACCATGGCCGGTAGCGCATGCCACAACCTTCCCCACGGCGAAACTAAAAGTCCATCAGGTTAGTGAATCCACAAGAAGCATCCCGGACTACTTACTAAATCTGCCCGAATTCTCAAGCGTCACATCAGGAGAGAACCCCGCAAAGATATTCACATACCCACCATAGTCTGACGGATAAAAGACAGTCTTCCGAAGAATCCAAGTCAAAAATTTCCCCTGCGTGCGCCAGAGCTCTGAGTCGAGATTGCCAGGGTTAAGCGGCACAGAGATGATACCGTCGCTTTTGTGGCGGGCAGCATATTCCGTGGCGTGATAGTAATTTCCAAGCTTGCTAATCGCATATTGCTGAAATAGACTCTGCTTGTTAATGCCTTTAACTCGATCGATGTATTTCTTCGTGGACGTCCAAAACGCAGCTGTTGACGATGCCCAAACAACACGAACAGTTCCAGGTGTAGCTGTCTTTGCAGTATCGACCAACACAGGCGTCAATCTCTTTGTCAGCGCAAAACTACCAAGACAGTTGGTTCCTAATTGCAGTTCGTAGCCCTGCTTGGTCTTGGAGCCATACTCAGGGAATCCAACGCCTGCATTATTAAAAAGAACGTGAAGCTTATCTTCCCTGCTGAGAAATTCTGCTGCGGCTGCCTGAACACTATCGAGGTCGGCGAGGTCAAGCTGGATACAGATCAATTCGCCATGTGATTCTGGAAAGGCAGCTTTGATCTCGTCGCGGGCCTTTTCGTTTTTCGTTGTTGTTCGTGCGAACATGTAGACTTTTGCATTCTTGCTGTAGACCATCTTGGCGATTTCTTTTCCGACGCCGGTATTTGAGCCTGTGATGGCAATTACCTGGATTTTGAAAAGCAGACGTCAGTGAGGGCTACGGGGATGATCACGGATAGCGACGTACTTTGCCTTTGAGATCGGGCAAGTCATTTTCTGTGTATTTCGGGCTGCCGGCGAATAAGCTCTGGCGCACGATATTGAATGCTGCTGCCATAATGTCGTTCTGAGTTGTCTTCTGTGACATACGAATGCAATCAGACGATTGACTGGGGTGGAGCAGACATTGCTATTTATTAAATTTACCGTGATGGCAACGCGTTCGGTCGATGATGCAGGCTTTCAAGGACATGATGATCGACAGAAGCACTCGGAAGCTAATCTTCAGTGGTCTAAGCGCATTGAAAGCGCTGGAGTCGATTCGCTGACTGCAGCATGGCGTACCGCTAGCCTCAACTTTAACCGTGCGCTTGGACCGAGGTATGACGTCTCCTTCTAGAGCATCACTTTGCTCGCTTCTACAGATACGCTCATCCAAATCAATTGGACGTCGGTCTCTTCAGTGATAAGATAATAGACTTGGTCTCTGTTCTCAAATGTGTCACAAATAACTACTGCAGCTTCAATACATCCTTCAACACCGCCAACGCCCCAAACAACTCATTATCATGGTACTTCCTCGCCACGATCTGCAGATTGATCGGAGCACCAGTAAATTCCGACTCTTCCCATAACTTCTTCACCTGTCCGCAAGCCTCGCTCAACGGCTTATACCCAACAGAATACTTCTCGCTACCCTCCACCTTGACAGGTGTAGGAACGACAACACCAGGATAGTCCACAAGGTTATACAGCGACGTATAGTTCCAGAAGAACGCTGTGTCATGAGCTGATGCGGGTCCGACGAATGCAGGTCCAATCAGGATATCCACGTCTTGATCTTCCCAGCTCTTGGCAAAAGCCCAGCGAAATTCATCTCTCTCCCGACGCATAAGACTCAAGTCAACAGCTGTTTGCATTCCAAGCGCCTCTGCATCCTTCCAGATCCAGTCACTCAGAGGATGAATGGGCTCTCCTGTGGCTTGGATAGCATCTCTTGTTGGTTTTCCACCATCTGGCCAATACATGCGCCGGATCTTGGACCAAGCGCCCGCCGAGTCAAAGACCTTGAAGTCCTTGAGCTCAATAAGATCACTGTATCGTGGATCACAGAGCTGCTCTCGTGCCCACGCGAGAGCCTTCACAACTGGAGGTTGAGGAACAACAAATCCATCGTTGTCGACAAAACCAATCTTCAAACGACCATTGATGGGAGTCTTGAGACCATTCCAAGGGATGGGCACCAATCTCGGGTCCTTTAGATGGGGCTTGGACGACAAAACGCACTGCATCAGCAGGTCCATGTCTCTCAAGCTCCGACACATAGGGCCAGTTGACGCCAAAACAGTCAACTCAGCTGGAAATGGCATTGCATCGAAACCTCTCATTGGCATCGTGTATGACGTTGGCTTGAATCCGTAAATACCGCAAAAGGCTGCGGGACCACGGATACTACCGCCGATATCAGTACCAACGCCGAGGACAGAACCCTTCATTGCAATGAGGGCTGCTTCGCCGCCGGTCGATCCGCCTGCGGAGAGGTTGATGTTGAAAGGGTTGAGGGTACGACCCCAAAGCGAGTCAGTTTCAAGGTGCATGATGGTTTGGGGCTGATTGGTCTTGCAATAGAACACGGCGCCGAGACTCCTCAGAATCGCAACCATGTCACTATCTGTCGTATCCTCTCTCAAACTTGCCAGACAGCCTTGAGATGACAGCGTTCCAGCTATGGCCATGTGTTCCTTGATGCTGATTGGCAATCCGTGCAGAGGACCAATGGGTTTCCCGTGCTTAGCCATATACTCGTCAAGACCTCTTGCTTGAGCAATAGCTTCGTCCATGAGCCATTGAGTTAGACAACAAGTGAGTTGATGTGCGATGATAGAACGCTTGGCAAAAGCCGTGGCGACTTGAACCGCCGAAAATTCACGGCTGGCGAGTGCCTGTAGTAAAGCAACGGCATCATAGTCTTCTGTGATACGGACCTCGTCTTCTGTGAGGATGCCGCAAGACTCAGGGATGCCGGAAACGTCAAGGGGAGGATTGGCGATCAACTCAGCAGGGAGGTAGTACTCTTGAGGGACTTTGGCCTTGATGGTGTTGATAAGAGCAGCGCGTCTAGCCTCAAAGGCAGGTGTTCCGCGAGGAACAGGCTTTGGTTCAACAGTGAATGAAGCAGGCTGCTCTACATCATCGGTGGCTCTCACTTGAACAATGGAGGCATCTTTGATCAGGGCTGGAGGCTGAGAAAGCGGAATAGGGGCAGGTGAAAGGACGCTCATGGTGAATTGGGGACGATGTCTGATCAAGATTGATATGTTCAGAGATAATGGCTTTGGATGGAAGAAACGTAGATAGACCGGATAGATTGAAAGATAACTTCAGTATTAATACTACTCGTGATTACACCGGGATAATCATCTCGTTCCTCTCGCCCGCTCATGTAACTTTCGGAATTGCATTCCTAGTCTCTTAAGGTAGGTCGACGCGAGGATCCGTCGCAAATACACATCATTGGGCAGAATCACCAACCTAACTTAGCTCAAGCCCACGTCCCACCAAGACGATAAGACTGACCATTCACGTGTATTTGCGCCATCATGTTACATGGATGCACCACTAGCTTATCCGCCCCCCTCCCAGCGGGGAAGCGAATCTCGGAAACCAAGATAACTAACCTAAGCTATCGGTATTCAGAGCTTCATCATATCAGCTGTATCATTCTTTGCTTGGTAGATAGGGTATATATTGGCAGGCCTCAACGCACGTCTGTATCCATCAGATCTCGTACCAATCCGCTTTTCTTTCATCTTTAGCCTACCAACAATGTCCGAATCTATCAGCATCCCTGGTACTGTCCACCTTGTGGATCTGGACCATGACATGCATGCTCGTCATGCCAGTTCATCTGCCGACATTGTCCTGAACCCGACTCCATCCAAGGACCCCAATGATCCGCTGAACTGGACTCCCCGTCGCAAGCTCCTCTCACTGATTTGTCAGAACCTGTACGTCATGAGGTGTACTCTACTTGCTGCAAGACAACTAATGATGTGTAGATATACCTGGTTCGCTGGCTTTGCAGTGTCAACTGTCTATTCCGTCCTTGTACCCCTCTCCGCTCAATCTGGCGTTTCCATCGCAACTCTCAATGAGGGAACGGGATATATGTTTCTCTTTCTTGGCTGGAGTCTTCTTTTCTGGCAGCCTTTCTCTTTGCGCTATGGCAAACGCTTGACGTACCTGATCTCTATCCTTGGTGCAATAGTAAGTGACCCACCGTGTGAGACTGGTTAATATTTCTAACAACTTATTGCTTAGGGCACCAGTATTTGGAGGTTGGTTTCGATCTCGAACCTGATAAGTTTCCGTTATCTAACGATATCTTAGTGCATATGTCAAAAGCAATGGCGAATGGCTAGCAAAGTGCATTATCCAAGGCTTCTTCATTTCGCCCATCGAAGCTCTTCCTGAGATCTCAGTCACCGACATTGTAAGTGTCCAAACCACTTATTAAAGCTTCCCCTAACGCGCGCAGTACTTCACCCACGAGCGCGGTACATACATGGGAATTTATTCATTTGCCCTCGCTGGCAGCAACTACTTTGCCCCAGTTGTATGCGGCTTCATCGCCGATCACCAAGGCTGGCAGTGGGTCTTTTACTGGCCCGCTATCTTCCTGGCGGCTGTGTTTGTCTTCCTCTTCCTCTTCATGGAAGAGACCAATTACACCCGTGAACTCGTTTCTGAGGACACTACCGAGGTTTCTCTCTCAGGGTGAGATCAAGAATGAAAAGAGTGATCCCGTGACTGCAGACACGCCGGCCGCGGAGAATGGCGAGGTTTATAATACCCCCAAGACCTTTATCCAGAAGATGTCGCTTTGGCAGCCGTCGCCGGGACAAAACATGCTCACGCGATCGTGGCGATCGTTGAAGTATCTGACTTGGCCTGTTATCTTCTACGCCGGTTTTTCCTACGGTTCATATCTCATCTGGTTCAATGTTCTCAACGCAACGGCCTCACTGATTCTTTCCGGAGAGCCCTACAACTTTAGTTCATCTATGGTTGGCCTTAGCTACCTTGCTTGTTGCGTCGGTGTCATCGTTGGAGCTCTGGTCTCTGGCAGACTTAGTGATATTCTGACCATCAGACTTGCCCGTCGCAATGGCGGAATTATGGAAGCTGAAAGCCGCCTTTGGCCATTTGCCATCTGTGTCGTCATGGTACCATGTTCACTGATTCTCTGGGGTGTCGGAGCTGCCCATGGAGTCCATTGGTTCGGACTTGTCTTTGCGATGGGATGTCTCGCCTTCACCAGCGCTGTAGGCGTAACTCTCAGCGTCAACTATCTCATTGATAGTTATCATGGCATTAGTGGCGATGCGATCGTCACGGTTATTCTCATTCGCAACACCATGTCTTTTGCAATCAGCTATGGGTAAGTCTCATTCCGACGAATCTTGTCAATTATCGCTAACAGGTTGATTAGCATTACCCCTTGGATCACTCATCTTGGGTATCAGAACTGCTTCATTTCCGCAGCTTTTGTCGGAATGGCAGCCTCCTCTGCGTTCATCATTATGATGGTCTATGGCAAGATGTTCAGAACTCGTAGTGCTGAGAAATATTATGAGCTGGCTGAGGATGGTCAAGCAAGCCACTGATGGAGAAATGGTAATACTAGTTACTTCCTGTAGTGTAATGAGGAGAGAGTCGTCGGACCTTAGGAATATTGGCATTTGAGAGTATCTAGAGCCTCATAACTTGACATTCTTAATCGTTGTAGCTCTTCAGACGCGTATTCACAAATCCTTAACTCAATCTTCTGCTTTCCATTCCTCCCGAACAACCTTGATAAGTCTCTCAGGTGTCTTGATAACAACATCCAGTAGATCGAGATATGCAACAAGGAACTGATTGGGCGAATGGGATCTTGATATCGGCTATCGTTGTGCCAAGCGTCTGGCAGGATAACCATCCATGTTAACCCCGCATCCCAACAACTCCACCGTGAAGCTATCGTCCAGTGACGTTGGAGATGATCAGCCCCAGATAACGCTGACGCACGCCAGGAACACAGGTTAACCTGTTTAGGTCAAGATGTCCCTGGTCACACGCCAACGTTAGATTCAAATAGCGCCTGAAGCTCCTCCCTTGCCCGTTGTCGTCTCCAATAAACCACTTCATAAATGCCCCCGCCCGCGATTTCTTGTTTGTGTCCAGACCCAGAGATGCGACGATGACCGATAAAATTAACACTTCGCGGAAGAAGTTACGCACAAAAACTGGTTGCTTTACATGTGAGTCTATAGCATGCGGTAGGTCGTGTTGCTAACATTTAGACAACCAGGTAGACAAAGACGTAAGAAATGCGACGAGAAGACCCCGATCTGCGATTTGTGCCGATCTTCAGGGCGAAGATGCATATGGCCGTCAGCAAGCGATTTACTCGATCGTCGATACTCCCACCATAGCGATTCACGGCACCAAGATCGTAGCCTCAAAGAACAAATACCTGAACCCGATGATGAAGGCCTTTCCTTGATACCCAGCTGCAGCACTCAGCCCATTCAACATGCCCTCTCTCCCTCCAGCACATCAACAAACTACGAGATGGATTCTGTCTGTCCATTAGACCTCCTATCGCAGGCCGCCACCGTACACCGCGTGCTCTCCAACCACCTAGAGCTCCGTGTCTCAGATCACTTTTCCGATAAATACTTTTCCCTCCTCCTACTACCAGACTGTTATCGCGGATTCCACGACGGCTGGCTCACCGAAATCAAGCAGCTGATGGTGACTCACAAGAGCTTATACTACTCAGTCTTGGCTTGTGCTGCATCACACATATTCCTCACCGACTCTGTCTGGGAAATGCATCCTCTTGCGTTATCCTATTACGCTGAAGGGGTGAAAGAACTTCAGCTTTTGCTTGGGAAGGTTGCTCAATATGAGAACCACGACGCGCTCCTCATGTCTGTCATGCTGCTTTATCTTCACGGTGTACGTCATCCAACGATTATGACAGGAAGTCAATCACTGACAGCAGAAGTGCTTAGGATGGGGCACGCATAGTGATGTTGCACAGCACGTCAATGCAGCGACGCGTATAGTAACTTTGAGACTGCTCGACAAACCGGCCGGCATTCAACGATTGTTCGACAGACTCGCCCTTGAAAGTGTCATCTATCAGCAGTTCCTGCTCTCAACAGGTCTATGGTCAGAAAGCAGCCAATCTGACTTTGTGTTCGACCCGGATTTCTGGGATAGTGTTGAGAAGCTCCTCAACAGGTCCTCACTCTTGTCAGGAGCGCCTTGGAATGTTGAAAGCCCTGTCTTAGGGGTGCCGTTGTCTTTCTTCCGCACAGCCATAATTCTACGAGAATGTTATCGCTCGGGTGTCAGTTTAGATCCCGCAGTTTTCAGCCAGATACAACAAGAGGTACAGTTCTGGGAAGCACAACTCTGTGATCCGGACTCAGAATCCATTTACACCTCCACCGATACAGTGAGAAAGATACCCAGCTTAAAAATCAGGGACGAAACATATTTATATGCGTTAGTTGCGTCTCTCCTGTTGGAAGAGATTAGTGAGAATGGGAGTAGAGTGACTATGCCATCGGCTGTATCAGGGGACAAGTGGCAGATAAAAATGTTCCTACGAATTCTCAAGAGTCACCAAGGGAGTCGAGAATGGGCAAGATCCTATGCGGGGAATTGGCCAGCGTATACCTTGGGAGTATTTCTTTCTTCACCTGAAGAGAGGCTGGTGGTGAAGGAAGATCTTGAGGCTTCGTGGGAGGTCACAAGAATGACCTATGCCCTGAGGTATTGCCGTGATCTAGATATCATTTGGAAGTCGAGATAGTAATAGGTGGTGAATATCCAGGACATATGTTTATGTGGATCTTTATGGATCACTAGTGAGTTCCGAGTACATAATCAAGATATATACTTCTTCATAATACGAGAAAACAAATCAAGCGTTTCTATATCTACTTTTACTTTTATCTAAATAATGACCTGGTGAGTGGCAGGCTTCTCATCCTCGTGGCTGAAGATGTTGACGTCCCAGCGAGGCTTGTCTGTTGAGACTTGGTCAGCACTGACTTTGTAAGGAGTATTGAGATTGGACTTACTAGCGACGTAAGGAACGTTGTACCGGCGCTGCTCCTTGCCGACCTGCTCGATCTCGCGGATATCCTCCTCGGACAAGTCGATCTCCTGGAAGTTCTCGGCAATGCGCTTAGGTGTAACAGACTTGGGGATGACACTGTGGCCACCAACCTGAGCCCAGGCGAGACTGTACTCTTGTTAGCCATGTAAACAAGTGCAACATGGAGGTGATGATGACTTACAGGACTTGAGTGGGTGAAACGGGTTGACCCTTCTCCTTGGTCAATCGCTCGGCGACGGCCTTGATCTCGGGGTAGGTGAAAAGGAGGGGAGCGTTGACCATGTTGTTACCGAAAGCCTAAGCATAAATTAGAGCCGAATTCTTCATTTGCTCAGCAGCAACTTACAGAGTATGCGGTAACGTGGATGTTCTTCTCCTTGCAGTAGTCAATGAGATCCTTCTGGATCAGGAGAGGATGGCGCTCAATCTGGTTGACAGCAGGGACAACTCCAGTGCCCTTGATGATAGCCTCGAGCTTTAGGTCGCGTTAGCTTCTTTGTTTCAGCGTCACATAGGGAAACTACTTACGTGCTCCTTGGTAT
The DNA here is from genome assembly GCF_900044065.1 of Fusarium mangiferae. Lineage (NCBI taxonomy): Eukaryota > Fungi > Ascomycota > Sordariomycetes > Hypocreales > Nectriaceae > Fusarium > Fusarium mangiferae. The sequence goes on from NW_024573938.1 coordinate 451,670, forward strand.
GGTTGGAAACGCCGACGGCGCGGGCCTTGGACTTAGGCAGCTCGGTCACAGCTGTACAGAGAGAGGTTAGCCGCATTCATCAAAAGTCTAGATTGGATAGCTAAACTCACCCTTCCATGTGTCGACGATGGAGATGCTGTCATCAATGACGACGTCACCATCGGGCTGGTTTCCTCCGGTGAGAGGGAACAGATCCTGACCAATAGGAGCTCCAGAGTTCTTGAAAGAAACGGGGAAGTGGATGAGGTAGAGATCAAGGTACTCAAGACCGAGCTCCTGCAGACAGTCATCCAGAGCAGCCTCGACCTGCTTAGGGTCGTGCTGCGAGTTCCAGAGCTTGGAGGTGATGAAGACATCCTCTCGCTTGAGGCCAGGGATCTCAGCAAAGGACTTCTTCAAGGCCTCGGCGATCTCAGGCTGGTTTCCGTAGACCTTGGCGAGATCCAAGTGTCGGTATCCAACCTTGAGAGCCTCGTAGACACCCTGACCGACCTCACCGGGAGAGGCTTGCCATGTGCCGTATCCCAAGAGACTGAAAAACAATTAGCTCATTCTTCTCTGGGCCTCGTGGGGTTTACTTACGGGATCTTGGCGCCGGTGCTGAGGGTGAAAGTCTTGCCTTGAGACATTGTGAAATCGAGTGTTTTTAAAGGGTATATGAGATGAAAGAATGAGAAAAGAAAGGCGGGAGAGTATTTATGTTTGAGGAGACAGGAATATTTTACCTACAGCACATCAACCCCGCTATCTGGGCATGTATGACTGATGGACCTGTGAAAGGGCGCTAGAGCGCGCTACTCGAAGCGCTCCAATCTTGGCTCTTTATGGCCGCCTCAAAGCAAGATCACGAGCAAGCTCCCCGCAGTGGAACTCGAGTCAATATCCGCCTCATTCATCTTAACAGCCCCAAGATTCGAAACTGTCAACCGGTCCAATCAGATACTCGTGTAACAGGATGGACCTGGAGCAGCTCTGTAATTTGCCCGGTTGATGAAGAGTCAAAACTCACCAGCGTTGGTGATTGATTGCAGATTCAGGTTGCCCAAATCCAAGTAATAAAGCGCATTGGCAATCCGGCAACCAACAGAAGGTCTCGGGCACTACAGAGGAGAAATTTGAAGCGCATTGGCTTCTTATCAAGACGTATGACGCCGCTTTACTCTATGAGATGTGATTTTGAGACTCGTCGTTCTATACGAGATTTACGAATTATATGTCCAGAAATTGGCCCCCCATTCTCTTTTTCCCAGTCTTACATTTATTCAGCAGCTCTGTTGGTGCGCAACTATAATGACGCACTCTGGATTGGCCGCAGTCCCCGATTCGCTCGTTTTAGAACCAGATCCACCTGCTTAGCTGGCGATATGATAATAACGATAACAATTTAAGAAAAAGAAATGGTCAGCAAAGGAGAACAGCCAGATATATTGATGGCAATAATACACTACTTTTTTTTTTTGGGCCCTGATTGCGCTTCGTTCACATATACAGTATTGCATGGCTTGTCAAAGTAGCTTCCTGAAATGATCATCAATCATGCATCTCACGGTCGTCTGCCTATACGCAAAAAAACACTGAGTCCGTAGACTAAGATACCCGGGAATAACTTCGATGGTGCAATTTTATAGACCAGCGTTTGGTGCATTGCACACTGAGTTGAGAGTATACTCAATTTAAGGACCTGCCTATCCGGTCTACTCAACCATCACCTTTACTTCTCTTCTCGGTCCTTAGGGACATGCGCGCGCACCTCGATCTCTACTCGCATATCGTCCAGAGCCAAGCGAGGGACCCCCAAGGCTGTCCATGTCGGCTGATGATTCGGACAATACTTCTTGAGGCAGCGAACCATCGTCTCAATTGCCTCGTTGTTGCAGGGCAAGTGATGTGATCTTAGGAAGAAAACATCCTCCCAGCCGCGACTACCTGCTGCCTTTAACGCACATTCCACGTTGTCGAATGCTTTCTCAATTTGTACTACAACATTCGGGTCGATCTTTTCTGTCTCTCGATCCCAGCCGCCTAACTGTATTTCAGCAACGCCGCTTTTATTTCTAGGAATGAATCGTACCTTGCCCAGAACATTCAATGACGTCTCCGACACGGACGGCTTGGCTGTACCAGAGGTCCTTCTTGGCGCGCTCGCCATAGCCTTCGTAGGCAGTGTAGGTAAGGTGAGACATGATTGCAATAACGTGTGTTGTTGAGATTCTAACACTGCTGAGTCGGGAGAAGAAAAAGAAGAAATTTGATTGATCATGAAATAAAGATCAGTGAGTCAGTCAGTTCCATCACGGAACATAATGCCGAGGTGGAGGATGACAAATACCCTTAGGTGGGTAACGAAGATAGACTAACTACACCCGGACAGGCCAAAAACTCTAATCGGGCTTTGGGATGCCTGGTAGTCTTGAGCAAGCAGGATAAACTGGGCTAAACGCCTACTAAGATATAACAAACTTACCACAGTCCTTCTGTGACGCAGGATCGAGGCCTCAAGTTTCTATATCTTGGCGTAAATCCAAGCTTCCTCGATAACTGGGCTATTCTCATGGGTGGAGCCCGGAGGTTGGTGGTCCACCATCTGAGACTCGGTTTGAGGCCAATGTCAGCCAGTAGGTGGCATCCATGCGGGACACCTTGACCGTTCTAGCCTCGTGAGTGAGAAATTCTCTGACTTTCCAGTGCTCTGTGAGGTGAAGACTCTGATCCCTATCGACGAGCTTGATCGCTGACTGGATATACAGGCATGGTTGCATTGGTCAGCTGGGCTCCCCAGAGCTTGCAGTTAGACTGGTAACTCTTAGTACGTCGAATCAAAGAGCAACTGCATTTCTTCACGGTTCATCTTGGCTGCAAGCCGACACTTGGTAACATGCTGCGAGTCAGAGTACACTCTAAAGTGCTCGCTCTATTGGACAAGACCAGGACTACAGCAATCTAAAATCTGTCCATTGCAAGTATGCTCCGATCTAGATTTGTGGCCAGTATGTCGTGCTCAGTGCTGTCGAACAACAGGTTGGATGACCTGAATAGAACAAGGTGTTGCCTATCTGATATAGCATCGTACTCAACAATAGGGTGTTACATCACGCAAAATACCAACACTAGAGGTATCCATAGTTTTCTGATTTGTAAAGTATTTGCAAGTGTAATACTATAGTAAGGTATGCGCAGTGGGTCTGTTCCCATCCAAAACCTCCAATAACCAACAGCAGCTTCCAAGCAAATGTTTGACACATTTGTTGACTCCTCATGTTATTCAACATCGTCAGTCCATCCTCCAGGGGAACCGAAGCCTGAAAGGCTGTTGGAATTCTGGAAAGGACTCAAGGAAGCCCATGAATTCCAGGGATACCAGCTCCAGGAAGGCCACCGGGAAGGGGAGTGGGCAGGGGAACAGGCAGTCCAGTGGGGAGGGCAGTTGGAAGACCAGAAGGCAAACCGCCAGTGACACCCGGGATACACTTTTGGACCCCAGCCACAAGTTCGGCGAGACTATATCCTATTAGCTCATGATCTATATCAGGGAATAACAAGGAGTATTAGACTTACCAGACTGCGACATCGGTAAGAGCAGCGGCACCGGTGGGTTTGAGGCTCTTGATGCAGTCGGCGACACTGGTGATACTCTCAAGACAGGCAGGATCGATAGAAGAAACCGGAAGCTTGGGCGTAGCAGCTCCAAGAGCTAGGACAGGAAACACGAGCATGGTAGAGACCTTCATGGTGTTGACTTGATAATGTCCTTGAGATTGAAGTGCTTGTGTTGCAAAGTCTTGATTGTGAGTGTTGCTGATAGATTTGATTGGAAGGGACGATACAGCTGCTTTATAGTTGCCATCGGACACTGGAATTGCCTCAGAGTGGAGTTCAGCTGCCATTGTCCATTCTCCATGATGCTATCATACGCGAGTCTGGGAAGGGGATAATTCGATTCCTCCTGGGTTCGTCAAATGTGGAGTTGGAATCATATCGCACGATAGATGCGTTGCTTTCCATCACCGTATTGGTATAGTTGGCCGTAGATTTGGGTATCTATGTAGTAGGATTAAGGTTTCCTTGGTGCGCTGGGTTCAGAACTTGATCTTCTGGTATGTGACTGTTCAACTTGGTAACTTGCATGATTATCGTTATTCTCTTAATCTTCTGGCTACTGTCTATGTCATAGTCGCCTGACAGAACGAAGACAACACCGGTAGTTGGCCACATATAACATTAATTCTGGTGGGGCCAAGGGATCAGTGCCGAATCCATTTGCCTTATTTACTCACAGCGATCATCTATCTTCTGTATTTCTCCAGGTGAGTGAGAGGTAGTTCATCAATGTCGATTTGGGTCCGTATTACTCATTTGAAGTTTTACAACCTTGTAGTCATTGCCCAGTCTTTAGTTCGCCTTCCAAAAATGAAGGATCATTCACCAGAATGCAAGCGATAGCTGAAATAGTGCTCAGATGAGAGAACTCTGGATGAATCGAATACTACAAGCGAAGATTAAAGATTAGCGCGGCATTTTGATCCTGAGACACCAAGAACCAGTCGCTGCTGAGACACCAGCACTAGTCAATTTACGTGGCAGTATATGAGACATCAACTCCCGACGTATATACGATATACAGAGAGTCATTGATGCTTGAATCATAAGGACCCACGGTACGCTAATCGCACTTGTAAATGCCATTACCTTTGGCTGCGCAGCTGAAAACTCGTCGATCTTCTGCAATTGTGCATGGCAAAATAGCTCGCTTAAGTGAGTTTACGCTAACCTGCATGATATTGTTTCTTGCCAAGAGGCAGAATTCAGGCTTGAAACTTGTATCAACACTAAAGATATCATCCTACTAAGCAAGTACAAAGGTTCGATACTCATCTGGCCTTGCTGATTTCACAAATTCACCGCCCATCGCACCATGAACATATGCGTCACCAATAAGGTTAAACCGATCTGTTCCCTGGACCGACCGCAAGACAAGACAGAAGGGGCTTCCAAACAGCACCACAATTATATCACCAGGCTTCATGGAGAATGGTCCCATTCCCATGCCCCCACTTTCAGTAACAAAAAAGCAACGATTAGAGCTTGCGTTTTCAATTGACTTTGAAAAGGGAGCGGTATATTGTATCCATCTGTCAATACGGCTCCCTTCATGTATGAAGCTCTCAGGAACTGGTTTCTGTTCGAATACAGCTTGCATCATGTCAACAAACTCGGCTGGGGCCGGGTATGAGGGATCTTCCCCAGGTGTAGCTGAGTCATGATCCATGACAAGAGTCCTGCACAGCAGAGTTTTGTCCGTTTCCGAGAGGGGCCGACAGAAATCACATATCTCAGCGAAGAATTGACGATTTCCAAACCCACTAGTGACCTCCTGATAGTTATCAGCTCCATCCGCTGGTTTTTGACCTTGTATATAAGGACCAATAACTCTTCTCGCAATTGCGAGTAAAATGCCTTTGCAGCTCAGAGTTCCCAAACTCTTGTCCATTTCGACATTTAGGCCTTGGCCATCATCTGCTTTAAACGTCTTGTTAAATATTCTCAATGTGGTATCCCCCCTCAGCCGGCTTCCAAGATCTGGTGTCCAGCTAGGACCGTCGGGGTTCACCTCAAAGCGATTACCCAGCAAGATATGCAGGTTTCCCCAAGACGTGATAAGAAAATCAACGACATTCATTAATACCGTTGAAACAGGCTGCTCGTAGTCAGGTTGTAAGAGGCGGTCCCGCTCGCATGCCAGACCTCGTAAGGCGAATATCTTATCCCTGCAATTTGACGCCTCGAATCGCGTCGAAACCTCGATCAATGTTGTCAGTGTGGGTTTCTCGGGTCCGTTGCAAGCAGAGATCGTCTGGATCATTGCGAGACCTGGGGGCCACCCTCTCAAGAGAATGGACCGAAGCGGTTCGTCAACATCGAAACTGGAACCCGTTCCCCGGGCTGAGCTTCCTTGTACAGTAAGGAGAATTGCAACACATGCGACATCGAACTCGATTCTGCTTATAGAGGATGTGCCGCATATAATATCCCCAGTGCTTCTAAAGAGGAAGCCTTTGACTGCGAGCTCCTGGATGATCCAGACACGTGTCCAGTAAGGGCGTTCAAGAAGACTTAAGACTGCCGACCAATTCTGACTCGACATTGGAAAGCCTTTTGCCTCGAAGTATTCGCTGACGGTCAGGTGTTCCTGATTCTTACTTGGACCATCAAATATATCTGATTCATTGTCTCTCGCCCATCTTCCGAGAATTCTCATCGTTCTCATAGCTTCATCGCTCTCGTGGCTCGCTTCACCAAGCCAGCTAACGACATTCTGAGAACGACGGTATATCTCATCCATCATTAAAACCTGAGCGTTTTTGTCTTCAAATGACTCCTGATTTATGCAAAGCGCATCAACCCATAACTTTCGGGGCTTATTTTCTAAACGTAGGTGACGAAGCGCGGCTTCAAGGTTCTTTGTGACCAAGTGAGGACAGTTGTTGAGGCTGATGCTGGGGCGGTTATCTGCACTACCCCAGCAGTAAGACAGAGCTTCGTAAGGATGCGATTCATCCAGTGGTGCTTGATATAGGTCACAGCAAATCGGGGCGTTCCATTCCCCAGGCGCAAGCCTCAATAGCCGGATGCTGTTCGGTTTAAGCGACTCGTAAATGTAATCCATAGTGTTTATGGCATGAGGGGTAATGTTTTTGTGATTGAATTGGCAAAGTCAAAGTATACCCCGCGTTAATCGTTGGCCTCGCTCCAAGGACTCCTAGTAAATGGTGATAAGTCCTACGCTACTGCAAGCCACGGCATAAAATACGACACAAACCGGCCTACAGCAGGAGCAAAGACTTTTGACTGCAATGTTATCACACTCATTTGGAGCTCTGATTTGGAGCTCGCAATCCACAACAGTTGGACCCAACTATCCTACGGGAGTCCGCCTTAAGGTAAGATTCCTCGGATGAAGGGAAAAAGACTCGGGAGCTTGATCCTAAGTGATAAAAGACTCAAATAGCTTGGTATGAATCTAGCCTAGGTTTAGGATAGTCTTCGCTCAGTTTATTTTATTATCCTGTACTAACATCCGACGTTTATTTACTCCCTGAGGCCGGTCCCGCCTCGGATTATTTACGTCGGACTATTCATCGGCTAGAGGTATCTCTGGCTCTCGTTCGATATACTGCCATTTGGGCTCCAGTATGGCTTAATTCCCTGTCAGGTTGCAGCGAAGGGAAAAGTATCGGCAATGACTCCGAGATCAGCATGGCGAGGTTCAAGATGTGTCTTAGCGCCAGCCTTCTGGTCCGGGGAAGCGGGGCATTAGAGTGCCGAGTGGACTCCGTAATGGAGTACCCCTGACTACATCTTTAGCGATAGATATTCAATTCCCGTGTATAAATACGCAAATGCCAAGTCTGAGCCCGATATATTCCTTTCAATTCATATCTTGCCTCCTCACCTCAATCGTATACCAATTTACCTACATTTGTCTTGTTTGCCTGTTGTATTGCCCAAACTACTACCATGAGACTCAGCACGGCTGTCAAATCAGCATGCTTCTTCCTCCTTGGCCCCAGCACCTTTGCTGAAGGTGCGAAAACCCCTCAGGGCTCTCTTCAGACGTGGCCTATCCCCGACGGCGTCCCTATCGCAAGCTCCTTCGATGTCAAAGCCCGTGTCCCAGGTGGCAAGTGGGAAAAGATCGAGACATTTCAGCCTGTTCTCAACGAGGTCAACTTTACCACCGGCAGTTCAATCAAGCATAACTCGTCTCTGGCCTATTTTGATTTCAACGGTACTGTAGAAATCCAAGCCAGATATCTCAAAGAACGAGTTTCCAAGGCCGTTATCAGACCTTACTCTCTCAACTTGACCCCAAAGAAATCTGGCTCCGTTGTCACTTTCACCTTGGATGAGCCCCGGGATATTATTGTTCAAGTCAACGATGACATCTTTGATGTTCTGCACATCTTCACCAACCCTCCTGATACAGGTGTCCCATCAGAGGATGATAAGGATGTCCTGTACTATGGTCCTGGCTATCATAAGCTCAATTCTACGCTCGAAGTTGGATCTGGCAAAACTCTATATGTTGCCGGCGGAGCAGTGGTTTCAGCCCCCGATATCACAGTAACCAACTCGAGCGATGTTACCATACGTGGACGAGGTCTTTTGTACAGTCCAAAGGGAAATGGAGTACAGGTCTACCGATCCAACAATGTCTTGATTGAGCGTTTAGTTGGCATCAACTTCCTCCCCAGAGCTTATGAGTCAAAAGACGTGACATTCAGTCATTGGCGCGATTTCAGCGCCGTACAGTGGGGAGATGGAATGGATGTCTATTGCTGCGAGAACATTCTTATCGATTCCGTCTTCTTGCGCAACTCAGACGACTGTATCGCAGTCTACGCTCACCGAGATGAATGGTACGGAAACTCGACCAACATCACCATCCAAAATTCAATTCTGTGGGCGGATGTTGCGCATCCTATTAACATTGGAACCCATGGCAATACTCAAGACCCCGAAACCATCGCAGGCCTGACTATTAGCAATATCGACATCCTTGACCAAAGAGAGGGACAGGTTGATTACCAAGGGACCATCGCACTCAATCCTGGAGACGGTAATCTGATCCAAGACGTCTTGATTGATGACGTGCGCGTCGAAGACATTCGTGTTGGCCAACTGCTCAATTTCCGCGTCATGTACAATACCAAGTACAACACTTCACCGGGTCGCGGAATCAAGGATGTGTTGGTGCGTGACTTGAAGTACACTGGGACAAAGGCCAGCATGTCCATCTTTGTTGGTTATGATGAGGACAGGACGATCAGCAACGTTACATTCGAAAACCTGGTTATCAATGGGAAGGTCATCTCGGATAACATGCAGAAGCCAGGTTGGTATTTGACTACGGATTTCATTCCGGCATATGCAAATGAACATGTGCACAACATGACTTTCACGTCTACTTGAGAACTCTCGTTACAGGGGATAGTAATTACTTCACTTTCAAGGCTGCGACTGATTCGGTCATTTGGATAGTCTGTAGCATTTCTACTTCTTAAATTATATAGCTGACTGGATTAACGTCGAAGATAAATGATCTATTTGGAAGCAATGGTCCTATAATCCGGCAATCCTGTCTGCTTGATCCTACCTCGTCATTTGAACTGCCGACAACTTACAATCCCTCTTCAAACAGCTATAATCAAAACTAACAATACTAGAGACACTGGCAACCTCAAAACTCTGAGCTGCAGCCATCCTAATCATTGTTTCCAGTGGCAACTCCCCAGAAGTAACCGCACCAGCTACCAATGATTAACAAGATCAGTGTAGCGAAGCAAGCCAACGATACGCGCCTATTTTTCTCTCCGTTTTCCTTGGTGAAGATTTCCTTTCTTTCATTGAGCAAGGAGCCTTGTGCAATTCTCTTCTTTCGTGACCATTGGAGGTGTCCAAGGTCCACAGACTTCCATGCCCCGATGGCGAGCAGTATCGATACTACGACGGATAGTCCAGCGAGGACGACGTAGACGATCGTCACCTTGTCGTATGAGTTGTTATCGGCGTCTTGAATCTTTCCGGTGATGATTCTGACAATGATATTCATCCTAGAATAAGTGTTAATAATGCGAAGGGAAAAGGTATGATGTGAGTGCCCTTACGCATTGTTCATTGTGATTTTAATGGCGTAAGCAGAGCCAAAGACGGTGCTGTCCCACATGGATGTACGTGTGCTATCAATAATCGTAGTAGGACCGAAGCAGTAAGCGAAAGCAAAGACGCCGAATGATGCGGCTGTTCCTTTGACGGCCCCAGAGAAGCAAACCAGAAGCATCGAGATAAACATGCCAATGCCGCAAAAGACCACTACGTAAAGTCAGCAATTTTTCCCTGGCGTGCGAAATGATCAACTACTTACAGACGGAAATGCGGCTTCCATAAAGATCGAGGAATACTCCCAGTAAAGGAACAACAAAGAAACCTGAACGAACGGTCAGAGCTAATTCGGTGAGATGAATGTTAACAAGACAGCATACCTGAGTATTGCAAAACGGAGCTATACCATCCAGCTGCAATAGAATCCGTGCCGAATCTCTGTTCAGCAAGTTCTGTCGCATTCTGCAGGAAAACGATGGCAGCGCTCGTTTCGAACAGCGAAAAGCCCATGACAGCCCAGAATGTCCACGGTAGTTCCAGAACCTTGCGATATTCGAACTTGCGCGTCTTTTCAGTAAGCTTCTCACCCGTAGCTGGATCGTTGATACCATGATAGCGACGATTGGCAACCTTGGTGAAGAAGTAGAAGACACCCGTCATGACATTGGTGAAGATGTTCATAAATACCGCAATCCAGAAAACCCACGCGAAACCGAGTCTCTTGGAGATGATGTTGGCTGAAGACTTGCCGGCAAAAGCTCCGATCTTACCAATACCTAATTCGAAGCCTAGGGTTGAGGCGAATCCGTTGCCGGGAGCGAACCACGATGAGAAGACTTTGTACTGGGCGACTTGGGTGGCGATATCACCAAGAGCGCGCACGACCCGGCCAGCCATCATGAACTTGTATGATCGGGTCTGGGCCGCTCCAGCTACCAAGACCGATCCGACCGAATAGATAAGATTGCCATACAGCATCGCGCCTTAATTCTGATCAGCGATAAGCCCTCCCATTATTCGATTCTGACCTACCGGCTCCACCAATTCTGTCAGTCACTATACCACTAACAAGCATTAGAGCAGTGACCATGAAATCCTCGCTAGCCTCCAAGAGGGAGAATTGGGTGTTGTTGATGTGCAGTTCTTTCTTGATGGTACTCTTCATGGCAGATGTCACACCAGAGCTCCATTGCGACCCGAAGCCAATTGCAGTGACGAGGACGATGGAGGCGAGCTTCCAAGATAGTGGGACTGGCTGGCGACCGTCATTTTCCGGTTGGGTGATCTGCGACTCAGATTGGGCGTGATTTTCCTTGACGGACACGTCAAGCGGTACGAGCTTCTCTTCGTTCGGGAAGCTCTCTGACATCTGAGGTTGAGCCATGAGGGTAAGGATTGAAGGAACTGTACTCAATGTATGAGAGGCAGAGATAGAGCTGAGGTTCGATTGGACCAAGGGCAAAGGACGGAGGATGTTTTACATATTTAAGTTGGTCTGGAAAAAAGGTTTATCGTTATTAGTTATATGTTAGTCTCGAACTAACCACAAAAGTCAGGGTGACCGTAGTAATCAGATTGATAAGATGTCGAGTGAAGACCCTAAAAACCAGAAAGGATTAGTGAGGTTACATTGAAAGTCTTCTCACAGTGAGAGAATCAGGTTCGGAAAATCCCGTCCACCCATGGAGCCACTTTTGAGACCGTTTTTCCACTAGGATGACGTTTCATTGTCTTCGGATCTTGCTAGGCCTGAGAATTACTAGAGCTGTAGACTCCGAGTTCGGCATGAGTATTGCAGAGTTAATTCTTCTGTTACTCAGATGAATGCTTGCTTTTTCAAAGACATTGGCTGATAGATATGCACTTATAGATGCAAATGAACATTAAATATCTCTCAGTAGTTAACTGCCTACCCTAGGTATAGTTATAATATAATAGCAAAATCAAGCAGTATATCTCATAGAGAATATATCAAAGGCCTAACTATAGATGTAAAGATGGATAAATTTATTGAATATGAGTTGACAGCGCTGAAGTTCCTGCTGGCTAGGCATTATAGTCAATCAGGCATACTTATTGCCAGATCGAATCAATGTCAACTGGGAAAGGGAACAGAATCCACGTTCAGATAGGATTCTACGCAGTATTACTCCATCAACCACCAAAGTCCTCACAGTGGACATCTATTCTAATATTTCGTTTTTTCTGCCATTTACTTGCTGAATCTTGCACGGCATCCATGAGGGTCTTGGGCCCGCAAGACAAGAGGAGAACTCGCTCATGACTTCCAGATGCTCCCACGCCATTGCCAACTGTTCTATCAACGTCTAGCTTCTCAAACAACGGGTTGCATTTCGGCTCATCGCCGGTTATGTGATCAGTCAACCCGCATACATTACCCATCCCAGAGAGAGTTTCGTAATGAAACGTATCCTCTCTTAGAAGAACCTCCATTTCTGCTCCGCATAGAGATCCTTGAGTGTCGGTGTCGTCATGTACTGAGCCACATGCAGACCGTTCGCCCGTCACGTAAACCTCAAGGCTTATGGGGTATGCAGACTCCGAAGTATTACGCAAATGTCGGCGAAACCAGCTCAGCTGCTCTAGAAGACGCCAACCATCAGAAAGGATTGTCAGGGAGTCATGGCTTGATCTGAACATACCTATACGCCTCACTGCCCATACAAACTCGATAGATAGGATCGCAAGCTTTTCACGCTGCATCAAGATACGGTTCATGACGCCAAAGGTAAAAGCAGCTCCACTGCCACCAGCGATGAGGATCAGTTTATCGTAGTTGTTCACGTCTGGTAGTGAGCCATATGGCCCATCAATGGATGCCCACAGAGAAGTCCTGGGATTCCGGCTTGCGAAGCTGCCGACAGCTTTGGTGAAGCCCTCATGGGATTTCATGACCAGCTCCAGACCAGAAGAGCCATTGCTAACGATAGTAAATGGATGAGTCTCAAACAAGCGAAGTCCCGGAATCCACAAAAAGCAGTGCGATCCAGGTAAGGCGTTTTCCATTCCAGGCTTCTTGAGCACTATTCGTGTTCCATTGTATGGAAGAGGATAAACTGTCGCTGAGTTGTTAACGAGGTTACGAAGCAACTTGCTCAGCCGTATGAGTCGGTCCATTGTCCACACGCTGAATATGATGAGCATCACCGTCGGGATCTTCTTCGCCCAGTTTGGCCTATGCAGCGCTGTCAAGAGAACGACCGCCACGAAGCCGATAACGTGGCTGGCATAGAACAGTTCGTAGTGCTTGTGTCTAAACACCCCCATTAGTAGTACAAGCATGGCAATGCCGGCTCCCATGCCCTCAAGATCCTCCTTCTTCAACAACTGTACCAAACGACCTTGACGACCAAAATGTATGGTGTATACAAGAGCGTGAAGTGCGAGAAGGAATGCAGTGGTATAGCCCACAACGCGATGTAGGATATTCAGTTGGCTGTGCGAAACTGAGGCAAAGAGGCCCAGAGGCGTGTTCTTGAGGCCAAAAAAGACACATAGCCCCATGTTACCAGCGCACATCCTGGAATTGGTCAATTACGCTTGGAATGTCGTAGGGCAGTGGTGCATCGTACCATCCAAATCGAGAGGCCCAATGATTCAATAGCTGGGGCATCGCAAGCATATTTGAGCAGAAAGCGATATTGCCAATAAGGTAGACGCTGATCATCAAGATGAACCCCAAGGAAGGTCGGCCGAGCCACGACGCCGGTAGACGTCTTTCGAGAGTTCTATAAAATATGAGTATAATGCCGTCAGAATATCCGGACTCTTTTACATACTGGAACACCAAGAAACAGGCTTCACGCCCGTAAGTCGGTAATGACGCGGATGTTTTCAGATGCGGAGATGTAATGTGAATATTGCGCAGCCAACGAATGGCGATAACTAAAAGTATGAGACCACACAGAAAAGCGGCATACTTGGTCAGTGCCTCTTCATTCTTGTCCTGCTTGGTACTTGGTGGTTTGATTCCCTCCATTTTCGACAAGCGGCCGTGGTATGATGGAAGGAGAATGACAGATCTCGTCCTGATTGATAAGATTGCGTCAAATTTCGATCGATAAGTCTAACCTGGCTGTCGTCGGTAGGTCAAGCGGGCATTACGCGTGAGCCCCGCCACATGATCCCAGTCACGCTGCGTGGTCGTCAAGCTACGAACATTCCCGATGTCGCTGCGACCTCTGACTGGACAAGATCTTAGCGAAGAGGGTGTCATGAGCGTTCTTAATTTTTAGCTCGCGCTGGATCCGTTAGCTTGGTTGTTATCAATCTCCGTCGGTTTTCCGTCGGCTTCGGTCCTAACATAGCTAGGCTCGTTGTTTCGATGACAAACCTGATAGGCTGTTGTGGTCATTATGGGGCACAGCAGGGATTCTCGTCGTGGCGAATTATTCACTGTGAAGAAAGAGTCTGTTTCCTCATCCCTGCTCGACAAACACTTGTTTGCTCTGTCGTTTAGTGGAGTGGGCATCAACTAGCTGGGATATTTGCATGAGCCGATTTTTCACAAGCATGGTGGCTTACGGATCCACAAGATCAGATAAGATCATGTCAGGGTAGATTGATAATTGGTTCATCTGGAATGTACACAGCGAATACGCGTACAGTCTTGTACTGCTCAGCGAACAGACCCGAAAAACGCGCATGGCTCGACAGTCCACTTCAGAGTTTGCAGATCGAGACTCAACTATCTCTGCATTCGACCCTTGATACAAGACGCTGGGTACGCGACGCTATATCATGGACGGCTGTCTTTGTAACACAATCCATACCTTATCAAAAGCCTACAACGAGGCCCAAGCCAAAGATCTCATCCCTGCGCTAAATCGCCATCTAGAAGATCTGCGACAATTCTTAGCGCAGGCGAGTTCGCTCAGTCGTCAGGTGCAGTATCAGATTACACCACGAAACCAACGAACCGGCAAGGCCCTCTTTGTAGACAAGGTTGACCTCGCCCCTGTCGATCGGGTATTTTCAAGGTTCGAGAACGATGTGATTGGTTTCTGGGCAGACTCGGATGATCGTGTTCATCTTGAACTTCGGCGCCGACTTGCCTGCGTTGCGATATTTCTTCGATCTAAATTAGACATGCAGATACTGGCGCCTCCTCAAGTGGCTAAGATATTTCCTGGATTGCGGAGTTTCGCAGATCTGAGAAACCCTGGGAGGAAGTATGTTCAGATAGCCCAGAGAATAGGCGGCGAAGGGGCAATCTTCTGGCTTCCACTCGACGTCCCTGCTTCAACGTATGTGATTTCAATAGGTTTACAATGCACGGGTGTGCTGATTCTATGTAGTTATGAGAGGTATCTGAGTGTTGATGATGAAGAAGTCTTCACCCATTTATCATCCCTAAATCCAACATTTGAGAAGTACAATGAGCTTGTACAGCGCCTCATCCTCAGCCAGCTATGCGGTTAGTGATCTCAAACGTGACGCGAGTGTTGTGATATTGAGTTGGCCTACAGACCCTCCTTCGCGAGTACGATATCACAATCTGTTTAGCGAGTTCGCTTTATTTGTTCCTGCTCAAGATCAGCTAACGCTTGTAATGTACGCACTTGGCGGCATCGACATACCGGCTGTGTTGTTAAAGAGTATTCGCTTTCCACAACGACGTTGGAACGCCGACGGAGAGGTAGATCAAACCAGTGCGCTTAAATTTGGCCTACCTGAAAACCTTGTAGATCTTTTATGCGATGAAGCAAAGCTCTCCGAGGCCATAGCAGGCCCGTATGTCGTCGATAGAATCCAAACAGACAATACCGAAGCTTGGTCCCTCAGTCCCGAGCGAATGTCGAGTCTCGAGGAAGTCTTAACGCCACAAACGATCGAAATGCTCGAGACGACAGCGCTGAAGCTCATTTGTTTTGTTTGCCCCCTATGCTATGAGGGGAACACCGACTGGTAGGACATATCCCCGGCCTGCTACAGCACCACTGACATCGGTGTCTCAGGTCGCCATTATTGAAAGAACAAGTGTGGCCGATACTAGAAAGGCTTCTCAAAACATGCAGGATATCAGCTTCCCTCAGGACCCATGTTATTGAAGCCGTCCTGTATTTCTGCGAAAGAGACTCACTTGCCATCCGCCATGCTGCAGTTAAGCAGGCCAAACTGCTTTTACGAAAGTCAATGCCATACTATCTCCACGCCTCGGTTGTGCTATTCCGCGGCATACTCGATAGAGTTGATGGAGACCTTGCCAAGTCGGAAGCGCACATACGCGACTTTCTATGGCGAGGGCCACGCCCGAATACCCGTCGTGACCATGCACTCGAGGGCCGCCTACACATTTCCCAGATGGAGAACAAGATTAGGTGCTACGATACTGATGTGCCGTCTTTTGCCTACAAATGGAGGGCTCAGCAGCCGTTATCAACCCTGGACATGGAGGTAACCTTTCGGCTCCAGAGCACAGCCGCTCGATATTTCCAGTATATAGGCGATTTTGACGCAGCTAGGGCATCTTTGGAGCAGTTTCTGTCACTGGGTCGAATAAAACCTATACCCACAAACTCACGCCGAGTCTTGCTTGGGAGACTATCTGATGTGTACTGCGAGATGGGAGAGTACGTCAAAGCTATGGGGATACTGGAACCTGAACTTGAGCATATCGATCCTAGTGACCGCATCCGACGTGGATTTCGAAGGCTAATTCTGGCACTAATAGAGGCTAGGATCGGGCTGAAACAATTAGATGCCGCAGAGGCAGCACTCCAGGAGTCACTGAGTGATCTGCATCCCTGTCCAGATGACATCAACGACCAACAGCTCTACATAAGAACACTACTGGCATCAGCTCGAATAGCCCATATGAGGATGGACCCAGGTGAAACTATGCTACGCTGGACACTTGCGCTTGAACAGGTTAGCCATATGCATGCGCTCGGTTCGTCTCATGGGTTCATAGCCGCTGTGTGCCACTTGTCCTTGGCCCACGCACAACTCTCGATCGGCGAGAAAAGCGAGGCTCATCGCTCATGGACAACAGGAATGAAGATATTGGCGTGTGAGAAATGCGAATTCTGGATTCCTGTTGTGCCTACCGCTTGGCTTCAGAGGATAGCGGCAGATATATACCATTCCCAAGGCTGGCCGTTTCGTATGATGCTACCCGGAGGAAAGCCAGATGTCACGCAACATTGCTTTCAAGACAGTAGCCATATCCTGTAAGCCTTTGACTCGGATTTCTTTTGAATGAGTCATACTGCTGGAAATATCAAATTGCTGGTCTTTTCATCACGACATGGACACTGCTGCATTAGCAACCAAGTACTTCTAGAGATCCTAGACTATGATGGTAATGAAAGCGCCGAGGGCCTTCTGTCTATAGAGATTGTGCAGGAGAGTTCAAGATAAATTCTTCACCATATTCTATGAATGTCCAAAGGTGGAAATCTGCACCGAAATAATTCTCACATAAAACATACTGCCAGCCAACCATAATTGAAGCATTACATATCTCGATTCAAGCTCGTGGGCGGCAATGAGGACTGCTGAGAAATATTTAACTCTCGCATCTAATAGTCATAATTGCAAAAAGAGTCGTTTCGATCAAGAAACCGGATCTACAGCTAAAGAACCGCCTCGGTACCATGATGTGATCTTGTTCCCGTAGTTTCCTATCGGAACCTCATGATTTTTATCTCGCCGGAAAGGCAAACAAAAGCGACTCGCGAATTGTTGATATCCAACGCCATCCGGCGATAGTCAGCAGGTATCCAAAGCATTCGTTCATTCCCCCGCATAATCCAATCCATTTCGAGGGACAAACCCCATCCAATCCGCGCAGTGCCCTTGAAATCTCTAGGTTCACCAATTGCCAGTAAACCATATCGCGTGGCTACCCTCCACCAGGGCTCCTCGAGTAGCGGGGTATCGCACGCTGTAGCATTGGCTCTAAGAGATTCAAGTTCTTTCTTACCGTAGTGGGAAGTCACTTCCCTGATAGCCCAGATGCTCCGGGATACTTGCTGTGTCAAAAGCCACGTATTATCTGGCGAGAATGCCCAAGCAATTTCCCCCCAATGATATGGAACTTGTTCCTTGACCCAGTGTCCCAATTTACAACGCAGGATATATAGCCCGTCATCATTGGCAATTGCCAATACTTTCCCATCTTCGGAATTAAAAAAGCGTCTGACATCCCCAGCTATTTTGAAAGGCAGAACCTCGGATGCAACATGCTGTTCTGTTTGAGCATCTTTGATCAAGTCCTTGATTTTCAGCACAGTTTCTCTGTCATTGTCGAGACCAAAAAATGACAATAGCATATAACGTCCATCGTCGGATATGGTCACAGACTTCGAATATTCCAGATCCTCAAAATAAACCTGTTTCATGACTCCCGTGTCCCAAATCCTGGGCTTGCCATTCACGTCCTTCATTGCCATTAGTTTATCATCACATGTGAAGCTTACCTCCATAAGGCCCGATGACCCACCGTGAAGAAGGATGTCTGTGCAGGTATCTGTCGCTGTATCCCAGATTTGCGTTGCTTTATATGATGCCGATACTAACATACTGCCAGTAGGGGAAAATAGGAGGCTCTCAATCCAAAGATCTTTGTCATGGTAAGAATTTTGCAGAGATGTTCGGGGTGAGTAATCACTTGTCTGAACCGGGGATCGCCCTTTCTGCTTAGATTGGTCCGAAGCAATATCAGACAAGTCCCAAAGCTTAACAGTTTCATCCCCGCTTCCAGATGCCAACTGATTTCCACATACTGATAAAAATTGAATTGGCTGAGAGTGTCCTTTGAGTACTTTAACACAGGCCCCCGTCTCATCCCAGACCTTGATGTCATGCAAGCCTGAGATGAGCATACGGCTATTTTCTGAGAATGCGAGACAACCCACGGAATGCTCGTCGTTCAAGTCCTGTTTGTGAACCCAGCCTAGCGTATCATCCAAGTGCCAGAGTCGAATATGAGACTCTGACGCTGCTGCAATCCAACGCCCATCTGATGAGCAGGCAACAGGATCAATCTCTTCATCGGCCCAAGTGAAACTATGCTTGCAATCGCCTGTGAATAAATCCCAGATCTTGATCGTTTCAAATGAGTAGATCCCGACGATCTGAGTTTCGGTCAATGAGGCTATGTTGCTGGATTCTCTGATGATTAAGTCCAGACTAGAGAGAACCTCTCCAGTCTTCCAGTTCAAGACGGTAACATCTTGTTCATACATGAATGCAATATTGTTACCCTCTGACAAGAAGAAGCATTGGTATGCCTTGTGTTCCAGCTTCTGTATCACCTTCAACGTGTTTACACAAAGGATAAAGATGGCTTCAGAGCTGCTACAGCATAGAAATAGCCCATCTCGAGAAAATGCTACGTTAGAAATAGTTGGCACGGGGCTCTCCTCTCGATGAACTAAATCACCTGAGGCTGTCCTATAGAGATCAAAATCCGACATATGCGAAACAGCTAGGTAGCAGCCATCAGGAGAGTGACTGGCGTGAAATGCATCAGGATGAGTATAGATCGTCTGGGTGTGATGATCCAAATGGTCATCCATCTCTGGCTTGACAACCATCCATTCAGGCATCTGGTAAGAGAATTGTTGACAGATTACACTGCTCTTGGGGCTAAAGATGAGCCCAGCGCAGTATACCTGAAGAGGAGCTATTTCGATAGCTCGTTTGTGATGGCGGATAAATCGATGAGCGTCATGAATGAAATCGGCGAGATCCTGCACTTGATAGCCGGCCTATACATGAGTTAATTGTCTATGCGCATACTAATGGAGGAAGAGTAGAGCTTACGAATGTGATTTCCAGCAGGCGCATACTTGCAATTGCTGTAGACAATTCGTTCATGAGACTTAGTGCCTCCAACCAATTTGTGAACTTCGACTGAAAGAATCTTAGCAATCTTGTGGGGCTAAAGGACTCTGGGTCCTGTAGGAATTCCGACTTGGACAAGTGTTGCGCCCAATATACGCATGAGTATTTGATAGCACGTAATGGATCGGGATTTGGGACGTCAACCGGGCTGAGAGCACCTGGAGAACCGAGGTCATATATATCATATCTCAGGGTGTTTTCCATGGCCTCAAGGCATCTTGAAAATATGTGCGCATGCTGGTGTGCCTCGCTACGACGGAATATCGTGGTACGAGCTTGGCTCTGAAGGAACTCCTTGGCGGATTGGTGCACGAAGAATATATCTTTATCCTGGAGTGTCAAGAAGGAGCCGCAAGAGGCTATGGCGTCTTTCACATCGTCTTCATCGTAGGCAGCCATGGGCTCGACGAGTGCCGGTATCTCGTCTGATGTTATCGGGCGGTAAGCAACACAAACTAGAGCCAGGATCTGCTTCAGCCGATCAGCTTCGGGAGAATTCGTTATTCGGTTCATCATGGCCTGATAAAGGGCTGTAAGGCTCGTCGGAAACTTGTGTAGCTCCTCTATGACCAGGCGTTTGCTGATCCCAGAGTTGTCCAATCTGTCGCAAACCAAGGCTACCCAAAGAAATGTATCATCGGCATGAGACTGCATATAATTGAAGACTTTTCCTTTCAGCCCCAGGTCATTCTTCCACTTCCTCTTTGCCAGATCATCAACCTTCTTGCTGATATATAACTTGACAGCCTGAGAGATCGATTCATGCTCTTGTTCAAGATCAAGCGAGATCAGCCCTGCTGCATCTGCAAGTTCTTGACTGATCTCAGGCCAGTTGCGACTCGAGACGATCCACTTGGTCTTACATGACTCAGACAGCTCCACGATGAGATTGGTGAGTTTTGTTCTGTTGATTGTGCACTCGTCCAGAGCGTCCACGAGCAATATTGCGTCATGTAGACTCGGGTCTTGAAGCATAGTGGTCAAAATGTCCCTCAGAAGCTCACTGCTGTTGATACTGTTGAAGAGTCTGTTCTTTTGCTTATCGTAGCTCCGACGAAGCTCTGATATCAGAGACGGCTGATGCTCGAGAAGAACATAGATCAAACCTCTTATAACGGCAACGTCGCTGGACAAGTCCTCCTCTTTGACGTTTGCTTGACATAGGAAGAAGGAGATAGGCCTTAGACTCATTTCAAGCTCATCGATGATCCCACAAAGTAGCATTGTTTTGCCCTTTCCAGGCGGTCCGTTGATCCACAGAACTCGACTTGACGGATCATCGAGGAATTTGTTGTAGGCGTCGCTCCTCAGGATCCATTCATACGATTCTTTCAGTGGGTCCCCCTTTTGACTTTGGATTCTTTTCTTGTCCATGCGAGGGTCCGTGACCAATAAGGCGGCAAGACAATCCTTGTCTCTTTCATCTTGCTTACTCTTTTCTTTCAATCGTGCCTCCTCTCTGAGGATCAGGTAGATGGACTCGAGCGACTCAGCTTGTACTAATGCGGATGTTTCGATCGTACCGAGCTTCAAGCGGATATCTTGGTTATCGTACTGTTCTATGTCCTTGCGAATTTGACGTTCTGCATCTTTGATGCTGTTGAGCTCCCCGGCCCAATCATCAAGCTTGACTACATCCCTGAGGATAACACCTGCCCAGTTGCGGTAATACAGACAAGCACTTCGCATCTGGAACACGAGAAGCTTCTTGTAGAACTCTATGATCTGAGTTTCCAAGTTGGTTCTCAACGCGGCAGATGAAACGCTGGAGATATCCTGGAGGACTAACTCAGCCAAGTTCCAATACCACTCCATTCGCGATAGGACATATGCTATGCCTTTTCGATTCAGTCCTGGTTCCTTCATGGGATTTGATAGGATCTGAGGTCATGTCAGCTATTCTTCAAGAGTAATCCCAGACTATGCATCCAACATACCTCTAAGCCAAGGCTGACCCCCGCCCACCCAATTGAGGCTTCAGAGGAGTATTTTACAGCCTTATCCACCACTCCTTTGAGATTGTCAATGGTTTCCATGATATTTGATACACTCTCCTTGATTTTGGCTTGCTTCTTAGACCTCTCAAGCCCGGAATAGACCAATCTCCACATCTGACGTGATTTGACGCTTTTGCAGTGCTCCAGGTTCTGGAGCTCCTCGGGAGCCGCTGCATCGGCCCACTCATTCTGCACTCGCTCCAGGATCTCCTGGTACCCTTTGACGACGTCTGGTTCTTTCTCCTCGAGGATGTTGTAGGCTTTGCTCCACAGTCGCTCAGGTATGCTCGGAGTATTATTCTCCGGTTCCTCTGGAGGCGATGAGACAATCTGTGGCTCGGGCGCCGCATTGGATGGTGATGAGATAGGCGAAGAACCCATGATCGGTACTGTCAGAGAAGATCCACTGGCCTGATGGCTTGATGGAGTCGTGATCTGGCTGGTTGAAGCTGCTGCGGGTACAGATGTTGGCTGAGGCGAGCATTCATTGGCCGAGTCTGAGGACCGCAATTTCTTCTTCAGCCTAGAAAGGTGCTTCATGGTGCAACGTAATAGTTCAATATCAATTCCAAGATTAGTGAAGAATAGAGGAAGGTAAAATTGACCTGGTAAGCTTGGGTGCGGGGAAGGTTGAAATTAGTGAATAGGCAGAAAAGTGCTTGGCAGCTGAAACCTGCATATGAGGCCTCAACCTTATCAATTATGTGATTGGTAGTGGCGTTAGTCAGCCTGCAGCAAGATTGGCAACAACCTAACTGGTCATATCTGGGTGAGCATTGGCTGCGATATGGTTAAGATGGGACTCTCGATCGATCTCTGATCAGCGCAATTATTGATTAAGTCATTTGGTGAAAATTTTATATCTCTATCGCACTATAGATGCGTATCTCCTACAAGAGGCAAATGTCTCTCTCTTGACTGGCCTGAAACTCGTTACCTGTAGCTATCCCAAAAAGGCGACCGACTCCGACTCTTTCAAACCCATTCATGACTGCCGAGCAGGGGCGAACGAACAAAACATTAAAGATACTTTCGCCACCCCAAATTCTACTAAACAACCCAGAGCCTCGCGGAACCGTCAGGACCGAGATACAAAGAGCGAATATGATGGGGTTCCTAGCAAAGGCGTCATCGAGTTGAAGATCAGGATCTTCCAGAGAACCCCATCCTGCGACAGTTTCATTCTCTGTGGCCAGAGCTACACCTCGTGGTTGGCTGTTCAACGACAGTTCTTCCGTTGGGTATCGACTGGCTCTCAGAATAAAATCTCTGGACTTTTCCTCCAGGACGGGACCAAACAAAACCGTCAAAAGACGACATCTAATGCTTAGAGTGTTCATAGAGGCCTCCGGAGCAAATGGAAGAGTCGCTATTGCCTGAATGGCAGTACCAGATGGTGCGCTAGTGGATGACGTGGTATTTCCGCCAGTCCCAGCGGGTGATCCAGCACGACCACCTGGAGTAGACGAAACAGAAAGAACGCTGAAGCAGTCTGTCGCATCATCCGTCCTGATCCAAGAGACTGAGGTATTGACCGAGGCCCATGACCAAGAGGGGAACTCCATATAACGGGAGTGTATACCCGCTGTATCTTGTTTCCAGAGTAAGTCAACCCCTAAGCACCACGGCCTGAGCCCACAGACCAGCTTAGTAGACGATTCTTGAGTAGTGAATTCCTGTGCAACACCGCTGAGGGCCACAAGACGATCTTCTTCAGGTTTGGTCAGCTGCATCGTCGAATATTGTGATACCAAGGCTTGCCAGTCGAGGGGCGACTGAAAGGGGGGAGCCGATGCTTTGTAACGGTCCCAGCGATGCTTGGGAACTACAAGACCAAGTAGTGGAAGGATTCGGTGCAGACTTGGGCTCGGATCTAGGTTGAGAAGGCTCTCCCCTTGATGCTGAAGATCGCGACACTTACATCGCAGTGTTAGGCCATGTTCTGTATACCAGGCAATTCGGCGACTCAGAGCCCACTCCTGGAACACCCATCCCCGAGTCAGTAAATCATTCTTCTGTATCTGATTGTGTCGCTGTGTCTCCCGTGCAGGGTCAAGATGACATGATACATAGAAATGACCTTTTCTATTCCCCTCTTTGTCTCGGTAAGGAAGTCGAGCGAGGCGATACAAATCCCCCCCCGGTACATGAAAAAGACCTTGTGATCGTTTACTTGGGGGAACGGCGGCCATGATAGTGAAGGAAGCATTTTGGTAGTAGTCTGCCATCTTGACGGCCTCGGAGTTCCAATCCTGAGGACTGTCTTGTATAATGCAAAGGCTGTCGATCCAAACGTACTGTATACCCACCTGAGAGGCAACTAAGAGGACATCCGTGAATAGCGGGTCAATATCTTGGAATGCTGACTGTAGACCTGCCACCCGATCATGATAGTTCCGGAGGTATGTACTTGATCGCGGCGTCTCTGGGTTGCTCCAGCGGTGACTGAGAGATACGTACTCGCCCAACCTACCTCCAGTCTCTTCTAACCTGTAGTTAAGTCTGTTGGGCACGGACGTTGATTTATCGATACGAATACATCTTGTTGGCAGTGGAGCGCGACCTCTTTCCACAGTTCGAGTCATGGACAGGGTCTTTGCACACTCTTGGTGACTTTCGCAGGAATCAAGCCATTGCCGTATCCTATCGCATGACGATTTAGATGAAGGGTCTCTGTCGACTGGAGGCAGTCCGATTATATCTCCGCTCGTCGCTGCTGGACTGCCTAAGGTCGAGTAAATGACTAGTTGCAGTATAGCGTTGTTCAATGGGGCTTTGCTTACCTTGATCAGCATGCAGATTTAACACATTGTAGCCATCGCCTCTAGAGTATAAAGAAGGCTTCGGGTCTTTGGAAAGCTTAACAAGCAGTAGGGAAATTCGAAGTCCGCGGTCGCTCTGTACTGCTAAGCTGCTATCGCTGGGTATATCAACGGGGCTTGCTGAGGCCCAGTGGAGCCATTCGAATCCACGCTTCAACAAACTATTTTCACGAAAGAAATTCTTGTCGTTTCCTCCGACGAGAAATTGGCAAAAGTGACAACCTTGCTGACTCCCTTGTCTGACGAGGGCCGTTTTCGTCGTTATCCAAGGGCTTCCAGGCCTAGCAAATGCCTGGATATCGAATCCTTGACACGATGGGCAAAGAATAGCAGAAGCTGCCATATTGGTCTTAGATAAGAATAGACTTTAAGAATAATAAATTTATCACAGAG
Source organism: Fusarium mangiferae (assembly GCF_900044065.1). Classification (NCBI taxonomy): domain Eukaryota; kingdom Fungi; phylum Ascomycota; class Sordariomycetes; order Hypocreales; family Nectriaceae; genus Fusarium; species Fusarium mangiferae. The sequence goes on from NW_024573938.1 coordinate 476,415, forward strand.
GAATAGCAAGCGGGGAATGCTGACATTGTGCTACAATGCCTGAGGCATGAGTGCGTGCGGCTGAAATGAAAGTGCAAATGTCATCAATGGCTTACAAGGCATTTTTCTCCTCGCGTCGTCAGCATTTGGAAAGAATGAAAAGACTTTAAAAGATCAAACAAGGAAGCAATATCACGCGTACTCAAAATATGGCCCAAGACAAGTTTCAGCTTCATGTCAACCCTTGGCGCGAGGTACTACTGATGCGCGCTACCGGTTACCCTCTGTTGATCATAAGCATGTTACGATTCACCTTTGCTATTACCGCTATTGGCAGAAGGCGTGCTAAGTACAATTATGCATTCCAACACAGAGACTCAAATGGCCCAGGGATCTTCGCATATCCTCAGCCTGTATCCGACGAGCACTATGTTGACTATGGCCTCGCTCAGTTTGATGGTCAAGCACACGCTGTTGAGTCTCTGCTATATGTCTACATGGCTCTGAGCCTAGTCGACTGGTTTCCATCCTGGATCTTGGCAAGATACAGACACAATCCCGTCTGGGCTAACGGGTGGACGTCAAGATTCGTTATACTAGCTCATGCACTCGTGCCTGCTGTGCACTTAGCAATCGCCATTGCTTGCCAAGTCATATTCGCGGCGCTAGTACACGACTGGCTCAGTTCACCACGAATCCGAGGCTTGCTTGATAGGTGGGAGGAGCTGGGCAGACAACCATTGGAACCGAGCACGCCCCTCCCTCCAGACCTTCCACCGCCTCCCCCTCCCCCTCCTCCTCCAAGAGGTGACTACATTAGTAAAAATCCAAAGAAACAAGAGATAGACCCAGTTGTCACATGTGTGTTGGCGTTCGTCGTCCTCTCAGCCATAGATGCCTTCATCCGCTGGGCCAAGCTCCTCGTCCTACGAGTTTTCCCAACATCCTGGAGGTATCCGGACTCTATCACTGTTTGCCATCGACAGGTTTCTTCTGAGAGTCTACAGTGCCTTGAGGAAGATCGAAAAGAATGGAATGGGCCGGTAGCCGCAATGTTCGAAAAGCAGCAGAACCGTAGATTGAGCTTTGGGCGCCCTACTACCCAGGCGGCTGTTCAGTCTCCAGGAAATGCAACTACTACTCCAAGTACTGCCCTGAGTCACGGCCAACTGAATTCTCCGGGGAATATACATCTTGCTCCCATTCTCCTTCGTGATGGCCTCCGGATCCCGAGGGAATACCAAAAACTCTTTCTCCATTACTTCGTTGGCTATATGCAGTGGGAAATAGTACTTGGCTTTTCCACAATTGGACTTGTTCTCAATACGATCTACCTGGTACTTCTACAGAGGTCCAATCGCGTGTGTAACAGGTAAGTGTTATTATTGCATACGAATCATATACTGATGACTGGCACAGCGGCTGCACTGTGGGAATAGTATACCCTTCTTGGTGGCTATTAACTTTGCTATGTATTGCCGCTATAGTACGCTTTAGAATACCATTTCAACGTGTTATCTGGAGGGGCACGCATTCCATCTGTGTTGTCCATGTTATTGCTTTGTGCTTTTGGATTGGGACCATATTATTACTTGTAGGTCTAGTGCTGATGGTTACTGCGGATGATTTCCTCAACAGATCGGAAAATGATGGTGCCATAGTCGGCCTCAACATAGGCCGTGTTATGCTTGTTGGCATCTGGATAACATTGGTGTACATATATCCGCCTTGGAGAAGGTACTTTAGAAAATAACGGCTGTTTAAGGGATACATATACTACTTCGTTACAAAAGAAAGACAAGGAAAATGAGGCAAGGCTATTGATGGGCTAAAATGGATTCACAATTTCGATGAAAGTTATAGCATTGCCGGGTGGCATCAAGGATCAGGCTCGCAGCGGAGATTCAGCAAGAAATGTTGTGATTGTAAAAGCGTCCTATAATTTTTTGGACTTCTAGCAAGAAGGGATCAAACTATTAGGTATTTCCGACTGTCATCGACGTCGTTAATGATCAAGTTCCTGGCCAACTTAGAGACAACTACAAGTCCCTGCGCTCATCATGATGCACCTGCTCCGTAGTCTCAAAGACAGCCTGCTTCTCAGTGTCCTTGAGGTCCACTTGTGCGACATTAGCATCATCACCATCGAAGATTCTAGCAATCTCCTCCAGAGTAGGGCCCTTAGTCTCGACATAGAAGAAGAAGACAAAGGCGAGCTCAACAGCGATCCAAACCTATTTCTCTATTAGTCTTCTGAATACTACAATAAAGTCAGAGAGGCGGCACTTACAGTGTAGAAGCACCAGAAGTTCCACTTGTTGGGAAGGTTATCGAGAGCGATGGGGTTGGTCTGGTTGCCAATGGTGAGGGCAACCTGGATGAAGAAGTTCATGATAGTGAGACCACGAGCACGGAGTCTGAAAGGGCAAATCTCCAGGGCGTAGGCGACGATCAGACCGGACCAGGCGATGGAGTAGCAGACGTCGAAGAGCCAGATGAGGGCGATCTGGGGGTATCCAAGACGCTTGATCTCGACCTCGCCACCGGCCTCGAATCGGGCGGCAACAATGGTCCAGGCCAAGAAGAACAACAGCATACCTAGTGATAAGTTAGTCTGAGAAACTAATTAGTGGGGAAAGACTTCTACATACCGACAGTGGCAGTAAGGAAGAGTGGCCGACGACCGAATTTATCAATTCCCATGGAGCAGCCAATAGCCACAAAAAGCTTGAGCATGTTTTCTCCTGCGTTGAGTCCGGTCTTCTGGGCCTGATCCTTAATACCAGCGCCCTCATAGATGATGTTGGAATAGTTGCTGATGAGAGCATTTCCAGAGTACTGCGAGATAATACCAAGGGAAACCAAGAGCATGAGACGGTAACGGTTACCGCGGGTTCGAAGGAAATCAAGGTAGCTGCCGCTCTTCTGAGCCTGGTATTCGAGGGCGATGGTCTCCTTGATCTCGGTGTACTCAAACTGCACGGTCGCGTTGTTGGCGTCGCCGTTGGCGTGATACTTGGCAAGGATGTCAAGAGCTTCCTCGTGACGCTCGTGGGCCATGAGCCAACGGGGAGACTCGGGGATCCACCAGATGAAGGTGATTTGGATCAAGGATGGCACGGCTTGGATGAGGGTGATGGATCGCCATGACCAGTTGCTGTTGATGTTGATCGTACCGAGACCGATGAAAGCACAGACTGGAGATTTCCATTAGCAGTTGTTCGAGGTGAACGTAAAAGAATTGACTTACGAGTGGCACCCAAGTTCCACAGACAGTTGTAGATGGCGGAGACGATGGCACGGTGCTGAGGATGGCAGATCTCGGTGAGGAGAACGGGGCAAGAGAGCTGGGCCAAAGAGTTTCCGAAACCGACGAGGAATCGACCACCAAGGTACACTGTCGACTTATCAGCGCTGCTCAAAGAAGTGAGTCGGTTAACAACATACTGCCAAATCCGTTGGTGAAGGCTGAGATGAAAGCGCCGAGAATCATGATGAGACATCCCGTGGCAATAGGGATCTTTCGGCCAAAGTGATCAGCCATAAATGGACTACACCAAAAAGGGTTAGTATTCTGTTTCGTTTCCACCAATTATTTCCCCGCAGATAGAAACAACGTACGCGAAAGGGAAACTGGCAATGCTACCAATCTGGTAGATCGAGTTGAGAATACCGAGCTTGGAGCCCGTGGGGTGACCAAAGTAATCCTGCCAATCGTCCATGGCCTGCGACGTGTTCAACATGGATCTGTATCCGCGTTAGCATGATCGCATCGCCAAGTTTCTGGGCGATCGCTTGGCTTCTTACCCATCGTAACCAGTCGTGGCAGAGCAGACACACAGAATGGCGGCGTAAAAGTACAGCACGCGCATTCCAGGGTCAGCCCACCATTTGACCTTTGCGAGCTGAGGAGCCTCGGCCTGCGCGACGGCGAGGTCCTGCTTCTTGGTAGCTGTACCGACAGCGAAACCCACCATTTTGAAAAGAGATATCTGTATACAGAAATTGGGGAATTCTGGAAAAAAAGCCACAAATGCAAGTGTGATAGCAAAAAGAGTAAAAACCAACTTGGCGCCAAGCTGGACATTTAAATATGAGGAGACCCTGTCAGGTCAAGGTTACAGATTAACCTATTAACCGGGTCCTGTAATTTACCCCAGTACCCCGGCCCGCGAATATAGGCTAAACTGCCCGCCCAGCCTAATAGGACCGCTCTCCCCGGGTATTTTCCCCAGGTGGTGTGATCTGCTGGACCCTTCTCTGGGGTTAGCTCCAGTGAATAGAGGGAAAACTCTTGGAGCCGCATGATTCGGCGGCCCGGCTGCCGTTGAGTTTGTCTGGTGGCGCTCGACTTTTACGGAAAAATCCCCCGCAAACCCGTATCACGCTCCCCAATCAGCCCACTGTTTTTCTTTTACCCACTACCGTATTTTAGAAAGACCTCGGGTAAGTCGCTTACTTTGATGCCATTTTTAAAATCATTGATGACAGCTCGACTTGTCTGTGGTGTTACCCCATAGGTGAGCTGGAGTTGCATTCGGCCCTTCCAGGAGAGAGAATATGAGTTGTCTGGTTGCCCATTGCTGTACTCCAAACCTAAGGATAATAAGCGGCAACCTCTTCGGTGGCATGCCAATTGTAAATCTCTTCTGAATCCGCATACGCTTGGCATTGGTGAGGTGAGGTTGGCGAGCAGAGCGAGCACAGGCAGAATTAGAACTTCTGACATTAAATTAGGGTGCCAGATTAAATTGGTCCAAGATTCTACTAATTTTACCCAAGTGTTTTTAATGATTAGGATAAAGTTCTCAACGTTTCTCCCCTCGGCAAGATGCATCAGTTGAGATCCAAGGGTTGCATCAGATCATCCTGGCTGGTTAGCGCCGATTCTCCCCCTCGGGACACGGGAACGAGCACAGCTATCGCGCACAGTCTTGACCATTGTACATGTTCACAAAGACTATCAAGGCAGTCATGCTGAAATCACAAGTTTAACCTGATCAAAATTACAAAACCACAATGCTCTCAACGCTAAACGCAATTCGCTCTGGCATCTGTGTCTCGCATTCTGCCAGTTCTGCTTAAAACAAATGGACATCAGCCAACGGTCCAATGCGCCGTCAATCATCCATGCCATTCAGCCTCAAACCCGTTCATCGGCCAAGCCGGCAATCCCATGCCGAGTCCACGTGGCGAAACCAAACGACAGATGCACTCACGTGGCTCAGCGCGCTTGGCAAGTCGCGTCTCGTTTACGCCCTTGTACTCACCATCTTCGGCATCCTGCTTTACCTTCACCGCGCGATCCAGGAGCTTTCACTTTCTCCTATTCCCCAAGATCTTTGACTTCATAATGCTCAATCACAGTCGGTCTCTCGTCACCCATATTGCACAGTGCCAGCGGTAGCAAAAGTCCTCAATCTCTTTGGCTTCATTTCGCATCTCATCAAGCTTATGTTTTAGAATTAAGAGAGAAATTTCAGCGCAGCCTAGCTCTTTAACAGCGCGGTTCCGCCACTCCCAATCTTGCACTCGAAGTCGACAAGGCGTTAAGACTGTTGTTCGTCATCACTCAGAGTGACCCGGTTATGCTCCCATTAGTACGTGCTAATTACCCTAGACCCATTGTCAGTCAACCCATTTAAGCATGGTAATTTTAGTTATACCTCGCTGTCTCCTAGAGCTAGGAGCAAAAGACTAGTTGCGTATCACGAGATCACGAGGCTCTTCTCTCACATAAGCTCACCTCTGAGCGTGCTTCCTGGGCCACTTACCGACAAGATAGGGCTCGGAAACAGACTGTATAATTCCAGGTGCCTTCCCGTCGTTAGTTTCCTGATGGATTCGAATTATAACCAATACCAGCCCCACCGGTCTCGTCGTTTGCCTTATCCTGGCCACCGAGCTAATACGCCCCTCGCACATGATCGGGCCAGAAAACGCATGCATTCTTTAAGCTACCCAAGGGATCCAGATTGGGAAAATTTCGGAGTGCCTCATCTAATGAGACTACCGGATATAAAAAGCCATAAATATCCTTGTGGAGGCTTTGCAAGGTAGCCATGCACCGCTGTAAGAGATCATAATGATGTTGAGCAAGCCCGGATGGGAAAAGCAAGTTGCTTGATTCTTTGAGCAAGAAGTCTTTAGCAGAACTGTGGACGAACACAATGGTATTGCCTTTCGTCGTCAGGAATGAACCACATTCCAGTATGAGATCAGGGAGTGTTTCCTCATCAATGTCCAGGCTTGCCATAACTATTAGCTCCACAAAAGTGAGAGGCCGGGAAGCCCTTGAAGCGACGGCAAGAACCCTCATGTAGAGATCACAGCTGTCAGACTTGCGGATTTGGTCCATCATCTGCGCATAAAGCTTACAAAGATCCCGAGGAAGTTGATATAATTGGCTGGGGATTTCCCAGGCTCGGCATCTCTCCAGTTGTTGACACATCGAAGCCACCCAGAGAAAGGTACCCTGTGCGTTCTGAGATAGATAATCATGAAGTTCTTGCAATGCCTTCTGTTTCAGTTTCTTTCTCTCAGTCAATTGGCCAATTTTATAACTTATGTAACTGTTTACAGCCTTAGAGACAGATGCCTCATGGGATTCCAAAGAGAGTGCAACTTTCGCGGGTGTTTGTCGAAAGATCTCATCAATTTCACAGCGGTTGCGGCTCGTAACAATCCACTTGACACATGAAGAGGTACTCGTTATCAATGTTAAGAGAAGGGGAAGGTCTCCAACGCACTCATTCAGGGCATCTACGAGCAAGTATATCTCGCCGAGACTTGGGTCATCTAGCATTCTGCGGAAGATGCCTTCCAATGATACTTTTAAGTTCCAGTGATCTTTATTATATCCGTACTCATCTTCTAGATGCGCAACAAGAGGCGGATGTTGAATGACTAGCAGGTAGATAAGCCCTTTTAATATCGCAGTATAGTTGTTTAAACCGGGATTTGTGGCTTGGCAGAAGAAGTAGGATATTGTGTTGCGATTGCGCGGGTTCTCTAGTCTCGTGGAAGGCTGCAGTTCATTGATAAGGCCAGATAGTAGCATTGTCTTGCCTTTGCCAGGATCTCCTCTGATCCATAGAAGCCGACCAGCCTCGCTTTCATCGCGCCAAGTGATGAACTCTGGGCTCTCAAGAATCCATATATATGAGTCCTTTAACAAGCCACCATTAGTATGTTCGATCCTGACTTTGTCGTCGCGAGGATCGGTCGACCGCAGTGCGTCCAAGTACTTCTTGACTCCATCTTGCTCGGACTCTTGGTAATGATGATGGTTTACGTTGAAGCTATTGCCGACGTGTACTCTGGAAGAGCCAGTTGCATTCAGAGACTGCACAGTGCTGGAAGTTGGAGTCTCCATTGTAGTATCGGTGATTCAAATGTCATGGTCTCTCAATGGAGTAAATAACAGAGCTAGAGTTGGAGGAGGGGGAGAGAAGGGGCAACAACCATATATCCAATCGCACGAAAGATCCGGAGAGGTCCACGGCATTTGCTGTGGCTGAGGAGACTGCGCCACTCAGAATAGAACAAGCATTTGGACCTGAAAATCACTCACCAAAGAGGTCAGTTTCGTCAATTGATAACCGTAGCCGGCGAGATCAACCATGACCGAGATATTCGGCACTGTCGCTAGCGCTACAAGCATCGCCGCCCTCTTCAACAACTGCGTCGATTGTTTCAACTACGTCCAAATTGCCAGGCATTTCGGCGAAGACTTCTCACCCTACCAACTCCGGCTGGATGTCGCCAAATGCCGACTAGCAAGATGGGGGGCATCAATCGACATCAACAGTGACCGACGATTCAGTTCCATCGAACCAGCCGATCCAACAATTGGCCTGGCTCAAGGCATCCTCAAGGAAATCGTGGCCAGGTTCGAGGCCGCTTACAAGGTCTCCAGACGCTACGAGGCGAGGACGAAAGAGCAAGGAATGAGGATATGCACAGAAGCCGATCTCAGTCCAGTTTCACAGCGCGTGCATACTCGTTTTGACCTTCTCACTAAACAGCGGTATAAGAGCTTGGGGTTAATGAAAAAAACAGGTTGGGCGCTTTATGATAAGAATTATATGGGACGAATGATTGATGATATTATTGCTTCAATCGAAGACTTGGAAAAGGTCTTTCCTGGCACCCCACAGATCACACGTCAATTAGTCGAGATGGAGATTGAGGAGGTAAATGACGAGCAGGAGTTGGAACTAATTCACGATGTTGCTGAGGGTTTAGATCCTGTGTTATCTAATGCCTCCAAGAATAAAATCGTGGAAATTGCCGGTAAAAACTCTGCTGGGAAGATCACTGGATCTGGTAAGGTCAACATTGGCAACTCATTCATAGTAGGGTCGTTCTCAAATTCACATGGGATTCGGGTTAGTACAATCAACCATGTGGATGAGGTGAATACTACAGAGCCGTCAAGGGTTAATATTGGTAATACATGGGGCGGCAAGGGGTTTTGGGATTGAGAGGCCTTGTTAGTCTTTATTGCTTTCAGGCCAATTTTCTTATCTTATGAAACTTGAGATCCTCAAGCCGCTTTATTGAGTCTGAACTAAGAGCTTGTTGCGCATTGTTCATAGGTAAAGTGTATGCATAAAGAGCAATAAATATAAATATGTATCTATTTTACTGAATTAATTAAAGATAACAGACACGCCGAGTCTTTTAGTTATATCTTATAGCCATAGCTTAGACTTATCTTAAACTCATCTTAGGCTCATTGTAGGCTTATCTTATCTATCTCATCTCATCTTATCCAGCGATAACGATAACGATAAGCCGCCACCATCTTAAGAGAACTAACTATTCTAACTGCCTGAAATTCGATTATTAAGACAATAATAAAAGCTGTAATCTTACTTACTTTATATAGACAACAGGCTTTTTAACATTGGATTAGAGAACAACTTAATTAATAAGATATATATTAAACTTTAATAATTAATACTAATTTCATAAACATCATCAAAGTGACTCGTTATCGTCCAATCATCACCATCATCAGGATATCGACACAATCACCCTCCCAAGATTCAGCCGATGTCCCATACTCCTAAAAATCAGAACTCCTAAACCAATCATAAAATATCCGACTCATGTAAGTCTCGCCCTCCGACTGAAGAGATGCCTTGCGCTCTTCGCTCACTGAGCCTGGAGCTTGCCTTTTGCACCCATGACAATCTTGTCGAGGCTTTCTTCAAGTTGCTTGTTTTTATGACCAAGAGCTGCGTTTCTCATCGACAGGTCGTTGTTATGAGCTTCCAGGAAAAACTTACTGCTATCAAGGTCATTGACCTTTGCAGTTAGTTGTTCAAGGTGCTCCTTAACAACTTTTGTCGCCACCACAGATAGCTCATATCTCTCCCTGAGCTTCTTAGCCTGGGCGGCACAGCACTTGTTGTCGATCTTCTGAGCTTCAAGTTTCTTCACGAGGGCCTCATTCTTGCTCTCTAGAGTCTGCTTCTCTGCAATGAGGTTCTCCTCTTGGGTCTTGGTAGCTTCTCGCGAAAGCGCGTGTTTGTTGAGGTATTCCTGGATCATAGTGAGAAGCTCGGCATCATCTGAATCTAGTTCCTTGAGCTCTGCAAGAAGTTCCGCGTTCTCAGTAACAAGATCATAGTTGCTCAACTCCAGGTTTTCGGTCTTCTTAACAAGTTCTTCGTTCTCAGTGACGAGACTCTTGTTACATGACTCCAAGTCCTCATTCTTCTTGACCAGGGACTCATTCTTGCTGGTGGCTGCGACAAGTGATCTTTCAAGTTGGCGAACCTCCCCATGGAGCTTGACCTTGGCCTTCAAGTTAGACTCGTGGATGCTCTTTTTTGGGTCGAAAAGTGCTGTGTGGAAGAGGTCTGCCTTGCGCTGAACCACTTCTACGTCGCGCTGCAACTTGAGATTTTCCCGGATAAGAGATTCCTTCTCTTGCTCGGATCTCCGCAGCTTCTGCTCGAGCTCTTTCGTCTTCGCAATCCAGTGCGCTTCTCTTTTGGCAGAATATGACAAGAACGACATATTCGCATAAGCCTCAATGTCAGCCTCTGCGTTTTCAGCATCTTTCGGGGTATCTGTGGCTTGCGCTGGAGTTTCTGTCAGCGCAGGTGGATTGCTCAGTTTGGTAGGGTCAATATCCCGTCTCCAGTCACGAAGCACAATAGCTAGGGCACCATCATCTTCAACCCACTCTCGGGGAAACTCCAAATCTGAACGACGGCGGTGAGATGTGATTTCTATGACCGGGCTGAGGATTCGTGCCATTTTTAGATCCTTATCAGATACACTGAGGCCTGGGATCGGAGGCCCTCGGGTCAAAAAATGTGCCAGGTGCTGAATCTGTCTGGCAACCTTGAGGATGTCAACGTTGGCCCCTAAGTTGGGCTTCTCAACAGAAGCTGTATCCATGATGAGATGCAGGTCAGACTCAGATGGCTTTAGCTCTTGTGGAAAGAAATCTGGGTCGTTGACAGTTGTCACAATGTGGTAGAGAGTGTTGTGTTGTGGAGATTTGACATGGGTCCCCTGCCAGCCGAAGTTGTCTATTTATATCGTCACTTTGCATGTTCAGAAACTGTTGGTCCAGCCAGTGGCTAATTTAAGAAGCTGCCTATGAAACAGGCAGCAGCGTTTCCGTCATTCTCATATCTGCTGCCTATCTGGTACCGAACAAAAGGAAGCCATTATCCTGATATCCATTACCAGGCGGAAGGAATGGTCACCGAGGCATGGTTTACAAGTCGCTCTGGGTCTGGTAGTTTACTTAATGACTTACATAACAACTTACAGATACTGTATAGTAATTAATACTCGACTCTCTGGTCAGAGGTAATATTACGGTAAGGAAGTTGATATGTCGGTATTGTCATACAGAGAGGCTCGGGTTGTCTTCGCTTTATATACTTTCTAGGGTATCCACCGCTGCACACCATTGGTGCATATAATCGAGGACAGGCTGTCGGTACATTTCGGCTGAATGATTATAAAACATGCACAGTAGAACACACACGAAAGGAGATGCCCACGGCTAGAAGTTAGAACATAACCATCTCCTGCTCAAGGCGACAATAGCGCAGAAGAGTGGTATAACGAACAATCAGAAAAGGTGACCTTACCGCCTCCAGTTGTATTCCTCGCTACACATGATACACATTGTCAGTATGGAGCTCTAGCTACTGCGACAACTAGGCAGTCTTATGGATTTGATACATGAATGAGCTTTCTTTGCATGGTCTTTTCTTTGAAGTATCTGGACTAAACTTCAGTAGCTCTATTCACTAATTATAATATTGTTCAGAGAAGTGACCGAGAGTGATGCAGAAATATAGTTGATCTTTGATTACCGAAAATGATGCAATCTTCACAGAACACGAAGAGACTGAGTTAAGGGATCGGGAACATGAACATTTACGTAGCATTATGAACAGTCCATTGTCTTTACCAACACCAAACTGAAGCCTCTTCTGTTATAAATTCGTTCATGACCCCAGGACTAGGACTATGTCCCAGCTTCTCGCCACAACGATAAGCGACGCGACTCTTACCCTAATCACCCGAACAAACAGCGGTCTGACTTCTATTTCTAAGAAAAGCCTAGATCATGGATCTTAATGAACTTGTGGCCAGTAGGGCGGAGCTAGAAGCTGCAATTCGGGAAATACAGGGAAAGGTCGCACACCTCTGGCGCATCAACCACCAACAAGAGGGGAAGATCAAAGACTTGGAGAAGCAAAATGAAGATCAAAATGCCAAATTTGAAGCCACGAAGCACAAGCTCACACGGACTGAAGTCACGCTCCGGGCTCTTGAGGCAAAGGTTAAGCTCCAGAAAGCCCATATTGAGGATTTAAAGGAAGAGTCCCAACAGCAACAGGACGAGATCATGGCGCTGAAGACCCAGGAAAAGCGTGACGAGTCAAAGTATACCGCCAAGATCTCAGAGTTCAAGAAGGAGAACGCGGTTCATGCAGCCAAGATCGCCGAGTTACAGAAGGCAAAGACATGCGATGTCTCGGGTGTCAAAGCCAACTTTTCCTTTCTCCAGTCTAAGCTAAGGCGTGTTGAAGAGGAATGCGAGAACAAGATCACAGAGCTGAATATCAAGAATCTGAAGCAGAAGGTGAAAATGAGAGATTGCATCAAGGAGTTACAAAGCCAGAAGGAAGGTCAACAAGCCGAGATCGAAACACTAAAAGATCATCTGAAGGACAAGGAGGATCTAATATCTGAGCTACTAGACGCCTCGCAAACGAAAGACTCATCATGGGAAACTCAGTTATTACAGTGCCTTGCCCTACTAGAAACCCAGATCGAAACTCTAGAGGCTGACAAGCTGCGCCAAGAATCGAGAAGCCAAGAGCTTGAGACAAAGTATAGTGCTGAGATGTTCCGTCGTGAGAAGTTACAGCAGCAACTCAAGCTGAACCAATATGATGTTGACCAGGTACATGAGATTGCGCAGAGTCTTGAGTTCCACTTCAACAGCACTTATGTCAGATTCTCCGGGGACAACAAGCTGCGTACAAAGGCGGAACTGGAGGAAGCGTATATGGAAGCGCAAAGACTGCAGGATAAGCGGAGAGCTTTGGCCCTGGCGAGACGGATGCGTATTCAGGAGGAGGAGGATCGTGATAGCTGCGCTTACTCTGAGAAATGCTGAATTTGCAGACTATGTGGTTGGGATTGGCTGATTGCAGAGACGTAAGTTATCTTTGGGTTATGATACGATTGAATGATGATGTAGCACATGTGTATGGATGAGTCGCGACTACTCCTGGAGGGTAGCACGAAATGCATGAAATAACAAAATATGAGTATTATTCCTAATAGTCAGGTTTTCAGCTTTGAGAGCTGGCATGATCATTGGATGCCATGGGTAAATTCTAGTGATTGGCCACTTACAGCGTAATTATGCAAGCGCCCCTGTCCATGCCGCTTACGGGCCAACATCTGAATACGCTCGGTATTTTGGATACGTCAAATACTCGATACGCCTTGTAAAGCCAATACGCCATGAACAATCCACGAGAATTAGTTGTGCGATGAGATAATTGCTAGTTGTGCACGTATACAGCAGCCTCCTATTCTAGATAAATACACATGCGTGTCTCTTTCCAGAACAGTCCCTCAACCACCAGAACTAAACAGTCCCAACAGTATCAAGCCATTCTTTCGATCACATAGTCACCGAACACGCCCAAGTTATTCAATATGCATTTCTCCCAGCTTCTCATCACCGCAGCCCTCTTCACCCAAGGCACTCTGGCCGTCGGTATCAAGACCTACACTGGCCGTGACTGCACTGGCACGGAACAGACTCTCACTGTCGATCACAACGCAGCTTGCAATCCCAAAGTTCAGCGATTCCAATCTTACAAGGAGAACGGATTCGGACCGGGCAACGGGCAGAGAATTGCATTCTACGCTCAGCCTAGTTGCTCTCAGGAGTCCTTCATTTACGACACATACTCTAATAATGGAGATTATTTCCATTCTAAGCAGTGCTATAATATCAATGGCCATTCTCCTGTCAAGTATGCTCAGGGTGCCAAGCTCTACTAGCTGGGTATGTAGACACCTTCGGTTGTACCGGCTGACTGGGCGCTCTTTCTGACTCGATCCTGTAGAATAGACAGTTACCATCCCAGTCACCGATAGGACGAACAAGGGCAGTTACAGATCGTACAAGCTACCTGGGTCAAGCCGGTGTTCACCTAAAGAGGGCATGTTCTCATCATTCACAAAGCTACACAAAAGAAGAAGAACTGTAAGAGACTAGATCAACAAGGGAAATAGCTTCTCAGACAAAGGCGCATTCCTTTACCAGGGTCTTGGAAGGGGTTTCAGAATTCTTTGTTTTTCCTTAGCCATTGTTCAGAAGTTTAGCATCTTTACTATATGCGAATTGCTTTTGTCGAACGCAGATTGATGTCACCAACTAATTCTTAAAGACACTGAGTGAATGTGCTTTTACTTTGTCAAGCAGCTCATCATATGCTTTGACATCTTATTTAGCTAAGCAGAAGATCACTTACAACAGAAGCCTAATCGGATTGAACTCTATACACTAGAGAACATAAGTCAGGTATCATAGACTGTACTGTACTCAGCACTATTCTTGTCCATTCTTTTAACAACCATCCTTCCCGCCCACCCTTTGCAGGTTTTTCCCATTATGTATTCCATACCTTGATACTTCACCCTACTCCATCGCAGGTAACATGACCCCTAAGAAATCCGATTATTGCTCTAAGGGCCTCCTTTATTGTATTCTTCTTACCATCATTCTCCCCCGCGTCCGTAGTGAACTCTATTATGGATGACGCGCGCTGAAGAGAAGATAGTGCCCAACCTATGTCTTGGCAGTTACAGATCTAACACAACCCATCACCGCCCAAGAACTCATATGCATCAAAGAATTCATCCGCATGCCCAATTTCGTCCTTGCTTGAGTAATCACCTGGGGATCGTGATATGATAAAATCCCTCAGTTGACAGAATGATTTCGTCAGCTCTTCCGTCTTGTCGTAGCGGCTTTCATAAACCTCGGTTACTGTCATCCCTTCCGCATCCCTGGCATCGACATCTAAGCCCCTGAACTTAAGGCAAGACAGTGTGTCGAAGGTTCTTTCGTTACCCCGATAAGCCGCCACGTGAAAATAAGTTCCCCAGTCACCGGTTATAGTGTGATCAGCACCTAGCTCAAGAAGCGCCGCCTGCGCGTCGGTAGCATTGTCTCGAATCGCTACACCGAGCGGTGATAAGCCGTTGTCAGCTAGTGCATTTACATCGGCACCTTTCTCATATAGCAAGCGAACGGCATTAACAGAGTTGTGGCTCGCCGCATAGTGAATCGGGCGATTGCCACGCGGACCGACACAATCTGGCTGTGCGCCTTCTTGCAGCAACCTATCTATCATTGTGACATTATCATAGATAGCAGCTGTATGTAAGAGGCTCCATCCTGTGGGGAAAGCGTCAATTGCATTCGCGCCAGCAGCAAGTAGCAAGTCAAGTATATCAGCGCAAGTGTTTGGAGGTAGACAGGCAGCATAGTCTATAAGATTACGACCACCCGGTCCCTTCTTGTGGACTGAGGCGCCGGCTTCGATCAGAGCCTCGGCTGCTTTTGCGTCGCCCAGAGCAACAGCATACATCAGTGGAGTCATACCAAACCGGTCTTCACTGTGTATTTGAGCCATAATATCTGCATTGCCGGTCTCAAGTACGGGCAGCAAGTCGATTGGACACCGTTTAACGACAATCTCATGTATAAAGGTAAAATCCAGGTCCTCTAAGCACGGCGAAATTTGAACCAAGCCTTCAACTCGAGAATGAAGCATCGATGGTATGGTTTTTTGAAGAACCAGATTAGCAATTGTATGCCGAAATGAAAGCCCTCTCTCATTGACTTGGTCCGGATCTGCACCAGCCTCAAGAAGCACTTCACAAATTTGAAGCGAGAGTTCCCACGGCAAAAAGCTCCTAATACATTTGTACAAGGCTGAGTCACCATAATAGTTGACGTCCAGGATTGCAGTTGGATTTTCGTGTAGGATGCGTTTAACAGCACTCAGATTTCCAAATGTGGCATGATAAAGTATGTTGTCTCTGGTGGCTTGGAGGGGAATCTTTCGTCTCAATGCTAGAGTAAAGATCATAGAGCTGGCAGATAGTTTCTCCATCTGGATATAAATTGCGTACTTGAAAGACCAAAGTGGAAAGCCATATCTGATCTGGAGGCGAGTTAGACGTGACTTGGAACATGAAGGCAAGTCGCAGGTTGTTCTGGAAACAGGGCAGCTGGAAAACTTAAAAACTATTGAGCCCATGATCATTTGAAGCATTTTTGGGAGTGTGTTCCAAGGCCGGTATGAAGCAACAGAAGCATGGCATCTGCAGGTACAATTGATCGAGCACTGAGATTGCAGTAGTCTTAGGTTGAATGATAGCGTCAAGTGCTGAAGTGGCGAGCAAATGGCCTGAGGGCTCTGGCGTCTTTGAGATTGATGGGGCCAAACATGTGTGATGTTGTCCTTCGCTAGATCAGGTCTCGTAGTTTTTATCGTTGTTGCCAACTGATTTCTAATTGTTTCCACCCATTCTTGTGGCAACTTTGGTGTTGTGTTTTGTAAAGCCTCCAGAGCTGCGGCAATGTCTGACTGGTTTTGAAACGTGGTGTCTCGATCAATTGTGAGTTGATCTTTCGTGTCTAATAGACAAGTTTCCAAGTTATGAGCTTTAGCGTAGTGACGACGTTGCATAACCTGGATGTCCTGCAATACAAGTCTGATGCGAGTCAAGCTTGAGCTACATTGATGTTATTCTGAGACTGACTACACGTTATTCGGGGAACATACTTGCCATATGCCAATTGCAACTCGCTAATACGGTATCTCACTTCTTTAAGCTCGTTTATGAGCTCTGCTGCCTTCTTCTTCTTTTGAATCCACTTCACCCTTCGTAAGGTAGATGTCTCGTTCTTGAGACTGTCGATAAATGTGCCTAGCTCCTTCAGGACAGCCGCACCTTTGCCGATTTCAGCAGTGAGGTCACCGAGTATCCCGGGGCTACCTGCACCGCCAAGTCCCGCAGTTGCTGTAGAGTGTATTGAGCTTTCAACACTAGCAAGAACTGTCCTGACAGCTTCTGTCTCATTCTCTAGCGCTTGAATGAGATAAGGCGCGTTTCGCAATTGGAATTGGAGGTTGTGTAATGCATTAGATAGCTTCAACGCCAGGTCTAGCAGGCTGGCAACAGAAGCCACTAAGCCAATAGCTTCCGCCATGGCATTAACAGAGATGCTTGGGGGGAATAGAGGAGCGGCGACAGGTTTTGTATTGGACAGGAATGTGCAAGTCCTACGAAACCCCGCGCTTATGTCACGTGAGACTGGCGATTCTGAAGCTCCTTGTGACCGCCGATGTGCTGCCAATTATCTGTCGAAGAACCAGTGCTCAAGTAGTTCTACCAAGGCCGAAATCGTCATCGAAATTGCAAATACCAAGCTTAAAAAAGAAACCCAAAATAGAGAGCTTTAAAGGTACCATCACTGCATCAAACAAACTGGAGGAAGAAGTGTCAGGCCTTAGGGGCAAAGGCTCTAGCATCATTGGTCCACGGTGTTCGGATGCTTTAAGCTGCCTAAATTGTGTTTTTGAGATTTCAATCTTTTTTTAATAGACCTAACAACTAATAGTTGCATCGCGCGCCTTATACGCAAAGTACACAAAGCTACTAGCTACCTCGCCTGCTGAGAACAAGCCATGGGATGATGGCTTCTAAGAGATAGATCGAGCCAGTGAGAGGACCTAGAATGCACAGACAAGCAGGACGGTCAAAGCGTGCCCGAAAGACTGGGATCTGCGCACTCGCCCCTTTACTTCGGTTTCTATTTATGTTTACATACAGATGCAGTATCTCTGTCTCCATGCCCCTATTGAAAAGCATTCTTGCCTCGTCTGCATGCGTCCCAAACCTTAGACATCTATCCTAAACAATATAGAAATTTAGGTAAGCTTAGTATACTTTTAGATATACTTTAATAAAATTCTATAAAATTTAAGATTAAGGCCCTAAGCTTTCTTATACCCCTGATAGGAACTCGCAAATGTGACATCAATCGGTACTCTAAATTCGGTTCCACCAGCATTAAAGGCCACCAAAAAGCCAATTTCAATTCTCGACAGCGAAAATGAGTCAACTAAACCCTGTCGTCTTGACTACTGTATCAACTACTATCGCTTTTATAGCGATGATGATCGCCCTCTTGAGTTTGGGCTGGACAATCTATGCTAAGATGAAAGACTGGAGAATTGCAGATGAAGAAACACGCCGAAAGGACAACGAGAATGCTGCTGCCGCTATGAAAGCAGTTACTAGAGAGGAGCATGAAGATTTGAAGGAGTCCAGCTTATCGTGAATAGTGGTTCCAATCTTGGGACTCTATGAGACTCTTGGTTGCCTCAGTAAGCTTTTTGGTGGCCTTGGTGAGAGAGTCTTTCTCAAGCTGGTCGTTCGCAGACCTGAGGGCTCCGACGCCGTCGATGATGTCTTTGACCTTGCCAGCGTCGCACCGACATTGTGACTTGTTCAACTCCTGGAACTTGCCATCAAGTCCATTGAGCTTTCCGCTGACACTACAAATGTTATCAGACCATGATAAAGATATAGACATGAAATCCTTACTATTTGCCATGGAGGCGGCGCGCGATCATCATTCGATCGTGAGTGTCCTTTAAGGCTTTATGCTCTTTGGAAGATTGACTTTGCTACAGTTTCAACTCCTTGAGAGCATTGCTCAAGCGTTTTTCAAATCTTCATGCTCCTCTCTGGTAACTGCTTTCATGGCGGCAGCAGCCCAAGAGTGGAATCACTATGCACGATAAGCTGGACCCCGAAATAAAGAGCTTGTGAATGTTATCCTAAATAATCTAAATTTAGTCTAAGGCTATACAAACATCAAGTAAATTTACCTAAGCCTTTACAGTACTTAGGTATCGCACCTCAGCCTTCCTGTCTCTCGTTCAGCTAAATTCATTGTGGCAGGTAATACTAAGGACAGAATTACATGTGGCATAAAGTATAAGTGACATCAAGACTGTTAACACAGAGCCGTATCTACTACCTAAGTCACCCTCCCAAAGGTAGTTTCTCACCAAAGCTCACAAACAGGCTCTTTCTCAGGGCAGTTAAATGCCTTGTTAAATCCAACAGTATTCTTGAGAGGCAGCAGTACTCTCGCAGGTGCCGGGCTGTGCACATCGTCCTCCAGCAGCGTCAAACCTAACTCGGGCAGAACATTAGAGCACCAGGTCTGGCCCCATTTGATGAAGAAGAGCTGCTCATGGGTAAAGCCTTGCAAACCTGGAAGATTCTTGGCCTTGCCTTTCTCGCCTTCCCACTTCTTCCAGGCCTCATAGCTGGAAGATACACCGCCAGCATCAGCGATGTTCTCATCAAGAGTGAGGGTTCCGTTGACATGGACATTTGTACCATTGGGCGCTAGGATGGTGAAGTTGTTGTACTGTTCGATAAAGCACTTGGTCTTTTCTTCAAAGGCCTTGATTGACTTTTCATCCCACCATTCTGTGGCATTGCCGATGTCATCAAAGTTGCGGCCCGTGTTATCAAAGCCGTGCGTGATCTCGTGTCCAACGACGCTGCCCATTCCACCATAAAGCAGATAAGACGGAAATTCTACGTCATAGATAGGGAACTGCTGAAACCCTGCGAAGAGAACGATCTGGTTCAGGGTGCGGGCGTGGTAGGCGTTGGCAGTCAGAGTGCTCAAGACAAACTGGCCCCTGTTGTATGGCTTCCCCAAAGTCATCCAGTTGTTTTTAACCTTGGATTCTGCGAAACTCAGCGCAGTTAGGGCCAGAGCAGGTCGAATCTGGACATCTGAATAATATTCCTTAAGGGCAATTGGATCTACGGCATCAGGAAAGGTAGGAAGGCCAATGATCTTCTTCATCGCCTCCACCTTCTCGATAGCCGCCTTCTTGACCTCATCTGATGCCCAATCCCGCGATTCGATGCGTTCCGAAAAGGAGTCCTTGATGTGTTGCACAAGATCAGACGTAAGCTCGTTAGCCTCAGGGCTGAAGTGCTTATCCACGAAGAAGCGTGAGAGTATCCATGTCAAGCCCGTCGGGCCGATGAACTGCGATGTGATCTGGGAGCCTTGGGTCCACGCAACTCCGTAGTTCATCAAGTTGATGCAGCGTTTCCACCGGGGTAAAGGACTTTCGGGATCTCTTTTCCTGATCTTAGTCACCAAATCGTTGTACGCGTTGGTCAGATCGGCCTCGATGTAGATGGAAATGGAAGAAATGGCCTTCCACACAAAATATGCTTGAAGAATCGTACTCGGAGTCTCAGAGATAATCTGGGATGCATTGTTGAAATAGGCGGGTGCAATGAATTGGATGTCGCCTTTCCAGTTCTTCGGAGCAAGTTGCTCAATCGCATACTCGTAGTTCAGCTCGGGAAGTTGCTTCTGCGCCTCGGCAATCGAGACCAGGTCGGATGCTGGCCCGTTCTGTTCGGCATAGGTAGAAGCAGCCACTAGTTTGCCTTCTAACTCGATGACTGACGCGACTAGCTTAGCAGCCGTTGTCGTGCTGACATTAGAAGGGTGAACAGCGACCAGAAGCTGAGACGCGATCTTGATGTACTCTTCAAGATCCTGCTCCGTAGTGGGGAGGACCACCTCATCAGGCTGTAGAGGAAAAAGGGTCAGTTGGACCGCGTCGGGGTCGGTGTCTGCCTGCTTGAGTATGAACCGCTGGAACGTCTGAATGCCGACGCTCTCAAAGAAGGTCAAAGTCTTGCCCAGGGCAGCAGATGCCTGGGTTGTGTTTGCAGCTGTCTTGTTGCCGCCTGATACGGTAGTAGTAGGGTACAGATTGACAACTGTCTTGGCAATCTCCTGCAGAGTTTGGAGACCCTCTTCTTCGAGTGCTGTATAATTAGTGCAGACCTGATACGCATCTTGTATCTTAGAAAAGATTTCCTTGTCTGCTTTGGACTGTTCTTTAGTGAGGTTGACTGTGATCCATCCAGCGTCTTCGCCGGACGGATATGGACTCTCGAGGATCTGTCTCAAGGCACTGTCGACGTTTTCCTGTGCAAGAGTGAGTCCATCTGTAGAGACACCGCCCGCAGGAATCTCGTGTCGAGCAGCCCAGTTGCCGCAAACATCTGAGCGATGAGTTAGGCTTGAATTGAGTAGATGGGTGTGTGGTAGAGCTCACATTGTTCGAAGTCCTCGCAAGGGTCAACTTCGGTGTAGTTTAAAGCCAAACTTCCGAGTATCTCTGAAGCGATGTGCACACAAGATGCTGATGTACACAGATTGGACGCAGCCGAGCTGGGTGCCATGGCGACGGTATACGTCTACGCAATAGTGTATTCTAGGATAAAGGGGAGTGATGAGTGTGTGAAAAGAAGGGGCAAAGTATGTTTGACTCTGATTTCGTGGTGATACACTATGAGCAGTCTGGCCGATGATAGCACAACTGTATTGTCCTGTTCATACTTATATAAGTCCAGTCCACGACAAGAGTAGCATAGCCATCATGACGTCGTAGTAAGCAGCAGAGTGCTACACGTAGCGGGACAAAGCTGTGCAGGCGAGGCGGAGCTGAGCGGGCGATTTCACCCCAAAGAACAAGGGTAATTATGCTTACTGCATTAGTATTATCCGTAGCGTCTGGCCCGCTTTGTCTTTTGGAGACCTTAACCAATCGGACATCACAAGACGAATCGAAGATCATCGCCAAGAAGATCTCACGCGAAAATAAGCCTGGAACCAATTGAACTAGGCCGTAAAAGGTATTTTCTACCGCTCTCAACTCCGCTGGGCGTAATATTCTGACATCACTTGCTCTTAGAAGAATCACGGGCAGCGTACCTCAGCGGCGCAAAATTCCAAAGGCAGTAGGCGGTATAAGCTTCTTGGCGATCGCAAAGTGGCTGTATAAAACACGTAACCCGTGCTTGGTCTCACATAGAACGAAAATCTTTTAACTTAATCATTCTATTGGCTGTACGACCCTTTACTTTGTCTCTTCCTTATCCATAATGGGCCAGCAATACTCTCAGCCTAAACCAGGCACCAAGCTTCAAGTCATTGGCGCTGGCCTTCCCCGCACCGGGACTGCATCGATCAGTCGAGCGCTAGAGATTCTTCTCGACGGTCCCGTATATCACGGTGGGACACAAGCCTTTCTTGGCCCTGAAATTGAAATCAGGACATGGATCCAGGTGCTGAACCAGTGGCGGCCAGAAAGCATTTCCATAAAGCACTCCAATCTAGATCTCATTAAAGAACGTGTTGATGGGTTTGTCGCAATCACTGACTCACCCGGGTCAACACTTGTGCGAGAATTGATGGCAATCTACCCAGATGCCAAAGTGATCTGCACTGTGCGCGATGTCGAAGCATGGGAACGAAGCATGGCTACCGTTAGTACCAAATCAACACAATGGTTCCTGCGCTTCGTCCTCTTCCCTCTGCCCTCATTACGATACTTTGTCGACTACATCAATGCGCTGCGCCAGCAGTGGTTTTTGAAGTTTGGAGAAACGGAGCCAGTGACGAGTAGCTCGTACAACCAGCACATCACTTGGCTGAAGGAAAATGTGCCAGAGGATCGCTTGGTATTTATAGATGTTCGTGATGGCTGGGAGCCGCTGTGCAAGGCGTTGGATCTACCGGTCCCGAAAGATGTCCCTTTCCCAAGGATCAACGATAGCCAAGCAATAGACAGCTTTGCAAAGAAGCATGTCAATAGAGGGTTAGCGAGGTGGGGAATGATATTGTTTGTCATCGGGGCGAGCGCGTGGACTTTCTTCTGGTAAAATGGAGGTATAGAATGTGTTCCTCCTATCTATTTTTAAGTATTCGCTCTAGTGCTGATTAAAGATCAAAACGCCAACGCTTGCTGTTTTCCTTGATGAACCATCTCGTCATAAATGCACCTTCTTCCGCCCACTCTGCAACTTCTCTTCCGAACCTCTGTTCTACCTCCTGCAAGAACGATTTAAAGTCTAGTGCTTGTACAGGGTTGTGTTCGTAAGGGTCCTTCGTCAGGTCCGCCAGTTTCCAAGCCACGTGTTCTATTATCGGCACAACAAGATGACGCTCTGGATATCGTCCGTCACGGATGCTGAGCATAGCACGCCCGGGATTTGTGATGGTGAACTGCCATTGCCCATTGCCCGTTGCCAAAGGCCGAAGGAGTGATTGTCCTTCATAATTGCGGATAAGATCATGGGCTGCCTCCCGGCTTGTCTTGCTGAGAGAGCCTGTTTCGAGGAGGATATCCAGGATCGTGGGGAGGATTTGAGTTGCATGCACGCCCTCATCCACATCGAAGGCTGGCAGTTGCGGATGGGAGAAGACTAGCGGGACATGCTCAACACCAACATTGGGGTTATAGTATGGCGAGGCGATATCATTCTCTGGGAGAGATACACCATGGTCGCCCTGAAAGATGACCAAAGTCTCGTTGGCAACCCCTTGCTTGTCCAGGATATCAAGGACCTTGCGAATCCATCTGTCTTCGTAGCCAATTGTGTTGATATATCTTGACATCATATCAAGGTGACCACCGTTGGCCAGCGGTGTATACTTTTCCTTCTTGGGCATGTGAAATCGATGGTGGCTGGTAGATGTAATATGGCTCAGAAATACACGGTTGTTTTCTGTCCTGGCGTTTTCAAAGACGTCGGTAATATAGTCTTCCAGTGGATCCTCTTCAAAAGCAAAGTCGTTAATGTTTTCCAACGTTACTGCTCCGTGCCTTGCGTTGGCGCTGCGAAGATATTCCTGGCCAATTATCCCCTCATCCGGGAATCCCATCGCAGACATCAAAGCGCCATGGCTGTCATAGTTGAGTTTCGCTGCTTGGAAAAAGTAGGACTTCCACTTTTCCTTCTGACTGGCTTCCTTTGTACGGGCTTGTTTCTCCTCTGCTTTATTCAGTGCGTTGAAAATATGCGGCAAGCAAGGTTGGTAGATATGATGGCTGTAATCCAGATTGAAATCTGCAGCTAGAGGAGAAATGCCGCAGATTGAACCTGTTAGGCTTTTGAGGGTGTACGTTCCTGAGGTATGTGCGTTGGTGAAGCGAATGCCCCCTCGTTTCGGTCTACTGGCGTGTTCGAAACCGTCGGCGTAATCGCCCGTGATGAAGTTTGCTGTTGGTGTTAAGTTGGCCAGTTTCTCTTGGACGTCTTGAGGCAGTCCATTAGGAAAGGTCTCGGCAAAGCGATTCCATACTAGACCATCCTTTTTGATAGGGAAGACATCATGTCGAGTACTCTCCAGGAAGAAAAGAACTACATGTCGAATGTTGAGTTTCTGTAGCTTTCCCCGGAGAGAATCTCGCAAAGGCTCGTCTAGATTTGAGACTCTCATAGGGTCCGACTTGGCGCTATAATGCGGCTGATCGAGGTACCAATCTTTGAATCCGTCCAGGGCTGGTATGTCCATTGGGAGCCAGCTGAAAGGGGTAGGCTGTACGAGTGCGGTACGGTCGTCCCAGGTTCGCTGTACCCCCTTGCCGAAAACTGATGGAAGATTGTCGAGGAATGGGGACGAGGCAAAGTCGATGAAAGGTAAAAGCCCGGTAGTCCACGAAAGGAAGATCAGAGAAGGATCCTTGGGTCGAATAAAGGTAAGGATGAAAAGCGCCGTTAACAGAAGAGTAACAATGGGGTAAGGAAGTATGCGTAGAAAACGGCCGAGTCTAGATCTTCGTACTGGTGAACCTCCCCTTGAGCTTCGCGGTGAACTCAACAGCGAGACCGAGGGCGAGTTGAAATCTTCCTTATATTTCTTGTCGTGATACGAGGTGCTTTCGATGTCGAGCCATGACAGATCCTCCCGTTGGAATAACGCATCGTAATCGAATCGATGACCTAATTGGCGACAGATGAAAGTAAGAGGCCAGTTGACGAGATCTGCACCCCAGCCGAATAAAGAGTAGCAAGGGACCTGAAGTAGTGCGCCTAAGCAAGCGAAGACACAGAAGACACCGATGAATGCTGTGAGACCCGATAGAATAATCGCTTGAGCAGTTGGGTCGGCCATGAAACCGATATTGCGCCAGTGGATCTCAGATCCCGAGACTAGATAGAAGGAAACAGACACGGTGCAAATGATAGTGTTGTAGGTGATCAAGGAGAATGCGAGTGTATTGACGATGCTCCGTGGTTTGGCAGCACTAGGCACCCAATGACTTAGTAGCAGTCTGATTAGAAGGAGTAAAAGGATATCTTGAGTAAAGAAGGAGAAGAAGAAGAGAAGCATGCGCTTGGGCGTCACCGAAGCTCTGTGATTATGAAGATGCACTCCTTTGGCAGCACATACTGCCAACAGGGTAAGAGTGAACGCCAGGCGTTGGTTAGCTAGTTTTGAGGCATATAGCAAGCATATCCTCCTAAAGGGTGCCATTTTGAATGACGTGCTGACTAAAAAAGCGAGGAAAAGAAGGGGAAAAGGTGAAATAGGGAGCCAAGACCCTTTTTCTTAAATAAGTGCCTACCTCCCCTTTCACTAACATCACCCCATAGTTTAGTGCCTACCTAGCCTCATTACCTGACCGAGCATGGTGCAGTGCTGTTTGAGCACGCGAGCAGGAAGAAGCAATCTGGACCGTTAATAGCGCTTACTTAGACCACGCCGCAATATGGGCTCGACGATGCATTGTGGTTTGTCGCGTCGTATTTTCGCTCGTATTGGATTTTCAGGTCTAGACTAGACGGGGCTAGACCCAATGCCAGCGGGTGGGTTCTAGGGGTTCTGGGGCCGGCTAAGTGGCAGGTTTCCCCTGAGATGGAGCATTGACAAACGGCAACTTGTGCCGTGTTTGGTCATGACATTTGAGAGATTGAGTTTGCATGTGCGTAGGCCTTGCCGACATCCGGGTTAGGAGACTTCATTTCTCTTATGTAATGAGGACGTTTCATCACGAGGTTGCAGCAAATACAGTACATGGTCAATTTTCTGGACAGATGCTTCGAAACAGACCATGACGCCTGGAGGATTATGTGCTGTCATTACGATTGTGTAATTTGTAGGGCTGTGCTGACTCAAGCGAAAATGTCGCGTATTCTAATGGACAACGGGCTAGCGGGTAAGACGGGGTGAAGCTGTTCCAGAGAGATTCTAGACCCTTAGCTGCACAGATATTTGTGGCGGCTAACTTAAACAATGGATTGTGGCAGTGCGCAAAGGGACTTCGGCAGCTTCCCCTTCTAGCCATTTATTGTCGGCTTCCGCGCCCTGCGAGCGAAGGATTCAGGGCTGGTTTGGCTAACCAGGATCATCGTTCAGCTCCTGCCTGAAATTTACTTTGCATCCGCAAATACCCATTTTATTTATCCTCGGCCAGACGCTCGCTGCCCGCGGGGTGTTAGAATGCCTCTGACGCGGGAATCCGCGCTCACCATGCAAAATCAGATCTTTGCATCAGACATTTTCTACCATTAAAGTTTAGAATGGTGTTGATTGAACGATTAGATGATGTCATCCAGACTTCGTTCGTGTCAAGGAGATCATAAGGAATTATTTCCGCCTGGGATCTTCATCTTTCTAGTTTTCAGTATCTTCTTCGTCAAGGGGTTATTAGATCTTCATCGCTTATTGTGTACGTACCTTGTAGCCTCACTTAGACCCACGGGCTGAGTCGACTTGTCCCAGGTCTGCGGTTATACGCACTAAGGGCTGTGATTGGTTAGAATTTTGATGACCCAGTTGTGTAGGGTAGGTCCCCCAACGGCACAGATCGCTGAATAGATCACTTATTATTCACTCGGCAATGAAAAGTTCTGTTACATTTGTTACATTGACGATAGATATTTTTCGCGCGAAAAGAATCCTTACAGTCCATATGAAAGTGGTGTTGTTAGGTGTTTCAAACGACACCGTTGAAAAATTGCTGCTTCAGTAGTGCTCTTCAGTCTGAGCACAATTAGGCGTAATGACACAAGTGAGGCAGCTATTTTGACATGGAGAAGCGGAGAATCATTCTATCAATATAATGCCATTTTGTAAAAGCTTCAGCTTCTGCAATACTTCGCAATAAAAATCTTGAGGAATTAATATTAGTTGTCCAGCATTGATGCACCAGAATGTTCCCCCGCAACATCGTCACTCCCCGCATTCAATGAATGCCGCTTACTCCGGATCACCAATCAAGCACTGAACAATGACATAATTTAGCTTGACCAGGAAATGATGAGCGCCAAGCTCGGGCCGACTTGGCAGTCTTGAACAAATGCCGTTAGCAATTTGACGACTTTGGAGCTAATTTGCGGGGTTACCAAGATTTTGGCATCGTCTGATTCCCGGTCATTGAGTTCTTGCTTATTTTCATCATGTAGAATACAAGGTCAAATTTTTATTCAAGGTCTTTAAGGCTTTTTTTCCACAGATTTTCCATAAATCGTAGCTTTCATCTGCGACAATACTCTGGTAAAATCTGCTGATTGTTGAGTGCATAGCACCAAATGGTGTAACTGACAAGATGCTTTCTTCAGTACGTCAAGATAAACTCTTAAATTCATCAAGCTCAAAATTCTACAACAACTTATCTTTGTTCTTTTGAACGAATAGAATACTAATTTACTTGATGTAGTATCTTAATTATGTCATTTTGGCACTTCTTTCTTCAACAACGCTGGCAACTAGTACTCACGACCATGACCGCATAAAAAATTGCTATCAACGTCATAGCTCATCAAACCACTCAGCAAAAGCCAGCGAAAACATCTACAAGACCTCATTCCCCGGCGTAACATGGGATAACGACAATTGGCTCCTCAGTACATCCAATCTCGACCAAGGCCACTATCAATCTCGTGGGTCAGTAGCAAACGGCTATCTCGGCATCAACGTCGCCGCCGCCGGCCCATTTTTCGAAATTGACCTCGACGAAGAAGGTGGCGTCATCAACGGCTGGCCACTCTTCTCAAGGCGTCAAACCTTTGCTACTATAGCGGGTTTTTACGATGCACAGCCAAACACAAACGGGACAAACTTTCCATGGCTTTTGCAGTATGGTTATGAGAGTGTCATCAGTGGGGTTCCGCACTGGAGCGGACTAATTCTTGATCTGGGAGATGATGTCTATCTTGATGCGACGGTGGATAATCGGACTGTTCATAACTTTACGTCTACCTATGACTTCAAAGCCGGTGTTTTGGAGTGGTCGTATACATGGAAGCCTAAAGCTCAAAAAGGCTCTTACGAGATCAAGTACCGCCTGTTCGCGCACAAGCTTCACGTCAACCAGGCCATCGTGGATCTGACAGTCGTCCCATCCATCGACTCCGAAGCGACGATTGTGAACGTTATCGATGGATATTCTGCAGTGCGCTCGGACTTCGTCAAGTCAGGCGAGGACGATGACGGCGCCATATTCTCGGCTGTACGACCAATTGGCATCGCCAATGTGACGGCCTACATCTACGCACAAGTCAACGGATCAAAGTCGCTCGATCTATCCCGTCGCAAATTGGTCCATGGAAAGCCATATGTGCACACCAACGAATCATCTATTGCACAAGCTATCCCTGTCAAGTTTTCAGGTGGTGTTCCTGTTCACATCACTAAATTTGTCGGAGCCGCTTCCTCCGACGCCTTCGATGATCCTGAAAAGACTGCGAAAGAGGCTTCACGCAAAGCGATGGAGGAGGGGTACGAAAAGTCTCTTCTTTCGCATGTCAAGGAATGGGAGAGTGTGATGCCGAGTGATTCTGTGGATAGCTACGCCCTTTCCGACAACAACACGCTCCCTGATGATGAGTACATCATCGACTCTTCTATCATCGCCGTCACAAACACATACTACCTCCTCCAAAATACAGTCGGCAAAAATGCACAAAAGGCAGTAGCAGGAGCTCCCGTCAATGTCGACAGTATCTCGGTTGGCGGGCTTACATCCGACTCCTACGCCGGCCTGATCTTCTGGGACGCTGACCTCTTTATGCAACCTGGTCTCACAACATCGCACCCCGAAGCTGCTCAGCGTATAACAAACTATCGCGTGGCCAAGTACGACCAGGCCAAAAAGAACATCGCGACTTCTTTTGCGGGTTCTCAAAACAAGACTAAGTTCTCTGACTCAGCGGCCGTGTATCCGTGGACCAGTGGTCGGTTCGGTAACTGCACTGCTACTGGTCCTTGCTGGGATTACGAGTATCATTTGAATGGGGACATTGGGATTTCTTTAGTGAATCAGTGGGTTACAAGCGGTGATACCGACTTCTTCAAGGAGACACTGCTACCGATTTATGACTCCGTTGCGAACCTCTTTACGGGTTTGCTGAAGCCGAATGGATCATCGTGGACTATCACAAACATGACTGATCCCGTAAGTTCAATCGAGAATTTGTCTTGCTTCCAATGCTGACGCGACATAGGACGAGTATGCGAATCATATCGACGCTGGTGGCTTCACCATGGCACTTGCTTCGGAGACTTTGATCCAGGCCAACAAGATCCGCCGACAGTTTGGAATGACAGAGAACAAGACCCAGGACGAAATAGCCTCTGATGTGCTCTTTATCAGAGAGAACGGTATAACATTGGAGTTCACGACCATGAATGGTAGCGCCATCGTGAAGCAAGCTGACGTGGTGCTCATGAGCTTTCCATTGGGTTACAATGATAACTACACTAACCAGAATGGACTCGACGATTTGGACTATGTAAGTTCTCTGACACAAACTATTTAAGCGTATGTTGACTCTAATGTCCTGGACAGTACGCGAACAAGCAGTCTCCTGATGGACCGGCCATGACATGGGCAATCTACTCCATCGTAGCCGACGAGCTATCACCATCTGGTTGCTCAGCGTATACCTACGCACAATACTCCTATAAGCCTTATACGCGACCTCCGTTCTATCAGCTTTCCGAACAGTTGGTCGACAACGCTACCACCAATGGTGGCACGCATCCTGCATATCCCTTCCTCACTGGCCACGGGGGCGCTAACCAAGTGACTATTTTTGGGTACCTTGGACTGCGACTCATTCCCGATCAAGGCCTTCACGTGAATCCGAACCTACCGCCTCAGATTCCGTATCTAAAGTATCGAACGTTCTACTGGCGCGGGTGGCCTATTTCTGCTTGGTCGAACTACACCCATACTGTTATTTCTAGACATCAGACGACTAAGCCTCTTGACGTTGCGGATTCTCGATATGCCAACAAAAGCATTGCGGTGTATGCCGGGAAACAAGGAGACTCTGCACTCCATCATTTGACATTTGACGAGCCAGTTGTTATCAAGAACAGGCAGATAGGCAGTGTCAACACTGTCCATGGTAATCTCGCCCAGTGTCGACCAGTCAAGTCCTCCAACTCGTACGAGCCAGGACAGTTCCCTCTTGCAGCTGTTGACGGAGCTACGTCGACAAAGTGGCAGCCCTCAAAGGCTGCTGAGATCGGCTCACTGACTGTTTCTCTTGCGAAGAAGGATGTTGGATCTAAGGTCAAGGGCTTCTACTTCGATTGGGCTGATGCACCACCTGTCAACGTCACGGTTCTATTCCACAACAAAACCATTGATGATCCGACAAAGGTCTATGGAAAATCAAGCCATGACTCGGGATATGATGTCGTTGTGTCTATAAAGAAAGTCAAACTCTCGGATGCGTACAACGCAAAGACCGATAATCTGGATGCAGTTGTTATGCCTACGGGAAACACAACTAATGTCACCCTTCCAGAGCCTGTTCCGCTATCTCGGTATGCCACATTGTTGATCGCTGGGAACCAGGCTTTGGATGCGGTTGATATCAAAGCTGGGAATGGTACAGGAGCTACAGTCGCTGAGTGGGCGATCCTGCACTAAAGGTAATTATGCGATGTAAATGATGGTGTATTATAAAAGGTTCGATGGCGGACGTAGCGAAACGAAGGCAAGGTCTTGTTTGAAGAAGGACATTTATGTCATCAGTGCAGAGGTCAGATTCTCGACGCTTCTTACCTTCAATGAGCTTCGGTACTTATGATAATCTAATGTAAACAGTGAAGAGAGCTCGTATGTGATGCTTAAGTCAAAAATTCAGTTCAAAGCGTCATGGCTCGTGAGGACTCGCAGAGACAACGGCCGCTTTGTAAGCGAGGACAAGCCGGTTTTCCAAACCGCTTCCAAGCACCTACGACAGAGGAAGCAACAGAAAACTTGTACCTCTCAAGTCAACCGCTTTTATCGGGCACTGGTGTCAAAGACTGATCACTAGGCAAGCTGGATGAATTCACCAAAGGAATTATTGTAAATTGAGCAAAGAATCGAATACATGGACAAGAGCCTCTTCGCCGGTCCTCATACAGACATGACCGGATCCAGGTACCTGCAGCTAGCCGCTCAAGACTTGCATGTGTCATAAGGCGGGTTAGGCTTATCGCATGCACATGCGCCATTCGGATGCGCCTTGTCGATTTTGCCATTTCCACGGCCCTGATCATGGCAATCCTTGTTGCAAACTTTGTTATTGACAGCACCGTGGCACTCGACCGCGTAGTAGTACTTCCAAGGGTTGGTACCACTCTTGAATCCGCGTTCCTGGCAGTACGCATCCATTGCCTTCTTGTTGGCCAACTACAAAGTGGTCAGATCAATCTTCGTATCGGCGAACGTGTAACTTACGATGCAGTAGCAATGGTGAGTGTCGGTAACCTTCGGAGTCATGTAGTCGTCGCAAGGGAACTGGTCGAACTTGCACGCTGCGTAGGAGTCGCCGCAGGCAGGAGCGTCATTCGGCCCTTGAGAAGAAGGTGTTTGACACTAGAGACCATTAGAATATTCCATCTTGAAGTTGTACTACTAGGCCTTTCTTACCATGGGCCTGGGGCAAGTGCTACCACGGGCACTTAAGCGACTCGGGGGCCAATTGGGATGTTCAAGTTGAGACCTCTGGTCCGCGGACACGAGGCTCGCAGTAGCGAGAGCAGAGATGAGAGTGAGGAGCTTCATGTTGATGATATTGAACCTTGTCGAGTAAGCTTGAGGGACTGACAGACAGCAGATATTCAGAGGATAGTGACTGGTATTTATAGACTGGCCTCTTCGAAAAGGAGTGAAACCTGGGGCAATTTCTAACATAGCGGTAAAAAACGGTAGAGTCTATGGGAAATTAAGAAGTAAATTATACGGAAGAATTATTATGCACTTATGGAATAAGGTTCTTAACTACTGGGGTTGACAAAAACTTTGCATCTGCCGATTGACGTGGACCGGTCCCTCGGTGCCGAAAACCTTAAATATCCTGACAGACATTAACACACCGCTTTGCAGGTTAGTTACTTCGACTTTGCAGGCCACAGCTTAGATTATCTTATGATGATCCTTAGGATGAGGATACTCTAAGTTTAGACTATGCCTAGTCCCATTTTAGAGGTTTCATGTACATTCAACCCGACTGCCGGAATTGCGACAAGAACTTTAAAACACTGGCCATTTTCTGTGCTAATATCCGTGCATTCCGGGTCTTTGACAGGTGGGCACTTGGTTGATTCAGGCTTCCAGGACCAGGATAGTATGTATAAAGGTATCTCGGTAGACGGGGGTCGACTACTGTTGCACGAGTAGCCGCCGAGTTCCGGAATCGCGATATGGTTTAGGTCAAATATGTGCGCAACCCAATGCAATTGGCTGGCCATCCTTAAATGTTCGGACAAGATCCTTTCAGCCATTTGAAGTGCCGTTGTGGCTTCCTTGCATGCCGTGCGCATATAAGTCGGCAGATACTTGAGATATCGCCTCTAAGTCTCCAGTTGATAAATCTCAGAACTTGTCAGGATGCAACGCGGTGTCTTCAAAGTATGTCTGGTATGAGAAGAGACCCAAGCGCGATGTTTGGTTAGTCTTGCCATCTCGAGACATCACTATTTGTTCGCCGGACCAAGTATGTAGTCTTCTGGTCTGGCTCAAGCCCAAGCAAAGCTAGAAGGTTCTATGCCAAGTGCCTAACAGTTATGGATAGCTTACCATGAGGATGCTAGCCTTCTGTCTTGTTGGAACCACTCAATCGCCGTTTAGATGTGACGAAGTTGTCTTAGAGAACTTTTGACTATGCTCACTGGGGTCTTATTTATATAAACTACCAACATCAATACATGTCAACTCCTGGCTTCCTGGACAGCGCTTGCTATCATGCTCAGCCTCATCTCGTGAGACTGTTGCATCATCTTATTTATGTTCAAATATGACCACTTCCTCGTCATCTCCGTTGCCAGCTTCTTGAACAAAGCACTGGTACCACTTATTCCCCAAAGCCTCACGAGCTTTGGTGAATCTTCAGGCCCGAGAATCTTCTGCAGCTCCTCTTCGTGTACCCTCGCATATCCCAACAGCATCGCGGCGAGCCCTGCGGCAATGGGCGTCGCTACCGATGTCCCAGACTTGCAAACATCCGCGCCTTGGTGCTCACTCCTCACCAGAGAGGCTCCGGGCACGTTTAGTCCCAACGTCATGAAGCAGGTCTCTGAATCATAGTCTGGAGGGGGGTTGAAGCGTTGCGGGGTACCATAATCGTCGGTCCCTCGGATGGATAGCACGTTTTTGTTATATGCTGGGAACATCTCGGCCTTATTTCCACCACTATTTGCGGCCGCGGCAAGGAAAATAATGCTTTGGTTGGTTTCTAGTATGGCCTTAAGTATTGCGTTGCTGATAATTGGCTTTCCTTCGATATAAACTTCCTCATCAAATCCGAACGACATGTTAACAATATTGGCGTCGCATTCTTTCCAAGCCCACTCTATCGCCTTTCGAAACGTTAGCTCTGTGATCAAATCTGAGAAGCGAAGAAAGTTTGTTCCTGTTCGGGGTTAACACTTACTTTGGCGATGGTTTCCGTAGCATGTTGTAATTCAGACGTATCTTTGGCCACACGGGCAACAAAAATATCAGCAGCCGGCGCTACTTGCATTAGTACTGACAAGACATGTGTACCATGTCCCTCTTCATCCTTCGGAGTTGCTTGGCCTAATTCCACGAAGTCTTTCCAGCTTTTTAGTCGCCTTCGCCGGTCTCTATTGAAGAAGATAGCGCCTGGATCGTAACCCGTGTCCAAAACTGCGATGCGAATTCTCTTCTCTGCCATATCTGTCTTCTGGAACGCAAAAAGGACATCTCTCGCAACAGGGCTCTCTTTGACCCTGGCTAACCATGCTTCTGCTTCATTCCTATTAGAGATTGTTAGCTTGATATAGCTACAACGCTCAAAGTTAAACACATACCCGAGGGATTTCTGTTTGCCGCAGGCTTCATTGCCGTGAGGCGGATCTGACGGAGATGTATTGTTGAGCAGGGCCACTGATGGAAGCATTGGATTCTTTGGAGCACATCCTTGTTCTTTCAACTGCGCCATTGCGCTCTTTACCCGATTGCCTCGAATATTTCCGAACTCATCAACCCAGCCTGTAGCATGAACCACCTTCTTAAGAGGCACAATGACCTTTCTGAACAAAATGGCACGGCGTTCTTCTATTGTCAGCTCTTCTTCCAGTTCCTCGGGAGACTTGAGGACGCCTGGCATCCGGTTTGGTGTGAACAGGTTTTCGCTTAGGCAGTTCGCAACAACTAGTCGATAATCTTCCAAAGCTTGGATACTTCTCAACCCGATATCGGGTCGCTTCCCACTTCTAATTCCTCTTCGTACCCTGGACGTAGTATCGTTGATTATTCTCTCTAGCGTTGGAGGCTCAGCTGGGCTGGTTCGGATGGCTGGGGTCGTGCCACGTCTCCCCCATCCAAGATCGTAAAGTATGGCGCCAAGTGCGAGAACCCGAGGATATCGGTGGAGGAATTGGCCCAGTGGTAACCGCTCTACTGAGTCCGGTTCCGCTGGTCCCGCGAAGGAGAAGGTATAGTAAGGTGCCCAATGTATCCCTGCCACATCTTCGTCTTCATCGTCGTCGCCCCTCTCACGAAAGAGCTGAATTGTTTCTGTTGTCCAACGCACACCCATAAGGTCTGAGTCGTAGAGTTGCCAGAGGGACTTGGCTAAGATATAGGCCAGTAGAAGCTTGCTCTTGGCTACTAGGGAACAGTTGCGGAGTACATCAGCTAGCGTAATACTTCTTTCGTTCGCCAGAGGCACTTCGATATCTACAGCGCGTTTGAGGACGAGCAACATTTCGTCCTTGATGCGGATATCCATGCTTCCTAAGCCGATATCTCTGCCGAGTAGGTCGCAGAACTCGGATGATGTCGTGATTATGTCACCATCTGAGGCTGTTAAGTCTTGACCTTCAGTTGTAAATTGTACCTTTGGTCTATTTGGCTGTTTCCTGAGTCCATTGCATCAGCAGATGAGTCAAAAGTCCCGATCAGGTACAGTACTTGGAAACTCGAAACTGTAGGTGTTGCCAATTGAGACTTCCTTGTGACTCCGACAAGGCCTTTTTCGAGAAAACTGTGTGGAAAAGAACTTCGTCGTCCAAGCTTGGGAGGCTCTCTTTCAGCTCTAATCTTCCCAAGTGGTTGTATGGTATCGAGTGCAGCGAGGGAGTCGACCTACAGCAGCAGTAGGCATGTTTCCTAAGGGCCTTGTAAAGTGTATCGTAAACATGCCTTGGGTAGCTTTCATCCTCATTTATCTGCGCCAGTATACTTCTGCCGTCCTGTGCTTGGGCATCACGCTGCGCTGCCTCAGCATGATTCTTAGCCTGCTTTGTGGCATCGCAAAAGCTTCGGACCAAATTGAAGAATACATTGGTCATCTTTGTTGTCCCGGATGCGAATCTTTCTATGCTCTTTTCTATATCCAGAAGTATTTGGTTCTCCGTATCCGATGAACTGTTCTGTGTTAAACCTGCATGAACTAATGCGCTGAGTGTCGGAAATCGCGCGGAAGGATTCTCTTCCCCCCTAGATTTCGCTAGATTGTTATCAGGGTACTGAAGACCCTCAGTCAGTAGAGAGTCTTGCCTAAAGCTGATGTGAGCAAAATTACGAACCGTGCAGACAGCTTCTAGGGCACATAGAAACATTTCAAGTTTGGCAACACCATCGCTTATCGTGTCCACATGTTCACTTTGTTCGTATCTGTCATGCTCAAAAGACATGCATTGGAGGGAAGTTGACATGGTCGCTAACCTCTTCAGCATTTCCGGGCTCCGGCCAAACCAGGATCCTCGCCATTTTGCCTGGAGTTTTGCAGCAACTACTGCCGCATCTTGTGCTGCACGCTGAGCAAGCTCTAGTTGCGATAAGACTTCCATGGAAAAGACTGTTGATACGTAGTGATACAACAGAGAAGTCTTTCCTGAGACTTCTGGAGAGGAAGATCGGTTATGCAAGCCCCGCCTCTACTCACCGATCTTAATCATGATTGGTGCGTGTGAGCCGGTGAGGCCACCCACGGGAGGCCTCATTCAGAAGTGCGGGGATATATTGATCGTGTTGAGTAAGAATCCGATTATTCTCAAACTGAATCCCTAAAACATCGTTACATCCTAAATTAAATAACCATGGTCGCTACTTATGCTCTAGCCCCGAACTTCACCTACCACCCTAATACATCCATTTGCATGGGCGACATTGTGGAGTACCCCGATGATCCCACCAAGCCGTTAAGCAGTGTTCCACCGGCTAATTTGAAGCCAATCACAAGGCATCTCGACTATGACTTTGAAGCCAGCAGCCAGAACACCAACTCGCTTCATGGCAGTGTCTGGGCAACCTTTCTTCAACAAGCAAGCGCTAAAGTGGGCGGCGGAACAAGCGATGAGTTATTCAATAAATACACAGCGCTACGGCTTGAGACAATCTACTTCACAAAGCAACCGACTGACGAAGAGGCTGTGGTACGTGTCCAAGAAAAAGCGGTGAAAACGGCCGTGAATGCAGGTTTATTGAAGAAGAAGCCGGTATTTATGATCACTGGCTTGAAGGTGGCAAGAGGTTTCCAGGTATCTAGCAGCATCAGCTCAACTGCCAATGCCCAAGGAGAACTGAAGGCTCCTATCTCATCCCAAGACGGGATTGGAGCAGATTCAGATTACTCTCGAGTGAAAAAGCAGGAGCAAAAACATCGATCGAAGCAAGACATCATCTTCGCCTATCAATTGCATGCCATAACGCACAAAGGATGGTCACAGAAGGATGTGGATATTACCGTTCACAAGCCAAAAGCAGCTTTTTTGGATGATGAACAAAAAACGAATATGGAAGATTCGGTTTCTATGGAATTGGCCACCGAGTCCATCCTACACGATTTTGATGCTGAAATCAAGATGGAGGTTATTCACATAGACGATTGCGATTGTGTGATATTCACCGAGGAGTAGTCGAGACTCAGTATCGCATAATAATCTGTTGCATGATGTATCACACTAGAGGTCAAATTCTTCATCTACTGATACTGCTTTCTGTATTTCAACTGAACTATGTGATCACGAAACCTATGCCCTGTCTCGAAGGTAACTTATAAACCGATGGAGAGGTCATCAGATCTTTACTTTCTAATCAAGATATTCGACTAGTTCAGAAATAGGCAGCCAAAATGATGCAAAGATACTTGATTCCTGGAGTCTATACAGTACCAACAGCCACTGCAACAAGCCTTTCTGATATCTTCATTGGTGCCACGTGTGCCCCCAAGCCAAGGCGGTCCCACTTCTAGCATGTCGTAAGTACCTACCCCGCTTATCATCGTTTCTCCTTCAAGCCTCTCTTTTCACCTCTTCCTTTTACGACAGAGACATAGACTCAAATCAGCATCATCACATGAGTGGAGAGCTCCTGACACCATAAATGCATAGGTGCCGCACAGTTATAGTAGATGTACTCTCTCCTTCGGTTAGGATTACAAGTTGCTGATTACTCACCATGGCCTCATCCAAATCTCAAGCGACTGGTATTGAGAATATCCATAATGCGACGGTGGCATGTATCTCTAGTCTCGAGGCTTGTCTATCCGTCAAACCACTAATGAAAGGGGGCTGGGCAGAGAATCGCCTGGCCGACATGAATCTCTGGGCCTCTGGTGTTGGTGCATTGGCCAGGCCGAAGGCATCCCTTGACCGTCGATTGGAGTTTCAGCCAAAAGCACGGCTTGTTCTATCCGAACTACTACTGACCCTTAAAACGTTAATTGAGGTCTGCCGCATACATGCCATGGACGTGAACAGCGCCAAAATCGATACATCAAGAGACGAGGATACCTCTGCGTCACCCGTGGACATGTCCCTTGTCGTTGACTTAGAATCTGCTTCAAGTGCAGAGTCTTGGTTCATGGAGTTGGGCCATGACATTGGGATGGTTTCAGACTCCTCTAGCGACTCGTTTACAGAGGACCAATCGGCTTACTGTGATCATGAAACAAAGCTCAAAAGGTCTATGGACGATATTGATGATTTAATAGACCAGCTTATCATGCTGGGATTTGCCATTCGAAAATCGGGAACTGCCGCAAGATTACAGAAAGCCGACAAGACTTTCAATCCGAAGCAAAACGCGAATTTACGAACATATCTCGAGTCTATTGTGCTCCGAAACACTGGGAAAAGACGACAAGATAATGATTTCGATCGAGGCCTGACCTCTTGTGATAGAATGCATCACGCAAATGCGCTTAGAGAGGTCACTGCGCCGCAGAACCATCTCATCATTGCGAACCTGCGACGTCGACACAGATTCAACTACGCTAGAAGACACCAGTTAGACCTAGGTCAACAGGTAGCGCAACCGATCATCACAAAGTCTGTGTTGTCAGCCCCGGGACCAACGCAATACCAAAGCACAATGACTCGTGATCCTTTGAGCCAGGACCTGGATAAGCCAACGATGGCACCTATGGGCTCAGCCACGCCTACGGGCTCTTCAGAAGTGCACGAAGCGCGAACTACGAGCGAGACTACAGCTTCCGCGGTGGAGGGCAGTATTATGAACTTAGCAAGACCTTCTGAGCCTGCTACGAGTGTTATGTCAACGAGCATTCGAAAATTTGAATACCCCTCTCCACCCCCAGTTTCAAACTTTATGAGAGGGTTCAAGTGTCCCTGTTGCTATCAGACACTTCCAGAGATGTTTCATGAGTCGTCGAGGTGGAGGTATGTTAAAATAAAACCAGATAGCAGATACACTAATAACGATCTAGAAAACATCTTACGGAGGATTTGTGTCCATACACATGCCCATTTGCTGACTGTGAAAGGGCAGAAGTCTTATATATCTCACGCACAGCCTGGCGTAATCATGTCCTCGAATCGCACGGGGAGGGTGAGTACTGGGAATGCCAAGCCTGCTCCGGAACAGTTTTCTCCACGGCGAAAGAGCTAGCCGAACACAACCACTTGATCCATGGAAGCACAATATCCGAAGATGAGATCGCGGACCTCCAGGCTTTCTGCCGTAACATTACACCACCCAGCATATCGCATTGCCCGCTCTGTCTCTGGCCAGAAGGAGAGGAAGTTTTGCCAGACGCCATGACGAGTCTTGAGCATGTAGGCAGCTGTATCCACGAATTCTCCATCAATTCCTTACCGTGGGCTAAATCCTTATCTCTCCAGGGAACTGATTCTACCACCATATCAGTTCCAAATGTTGAAGAGTGGCTTACT
The DNA here is from genome assembly GCF_900044065.1 of Fusarium mangiferae. Lineage (NCBI taxonomy): Eukaryota > Fungi > Ascomycota > Sordariomycetes > Hypocreales > Nectriaceae > Fusarium > Fusarium mangiferae. The sequence continues at coordinate 515,503 of NW_024573938.1, forward strand.
GGGACCGTTGAAAAGTTAAATATAGAGGAGATCCAAGATCTGGACGTTAGAGGATTTCAACCTCTTCCTCGACCACCTCGATCCCCGATTCAAGATCCTATGCATATACCCCATGAATACTTTGCTGAAATATCAAAGTACTCATCTCATGCGGAACGAGGATCTCACATTCCCAGTGGTAAGTGGTCTGAGGCTTCGCACCCTCAGAAACCCCTTTTAAATCACGTCCGCCACGCCATACTTATCGGAGTAGATATCAGCACCAATGGAACGGTGGATGAGCTTGCGGCAAACGACACCGACTCTGCTACTACTACCCAGTCTCATACGCCTCGTCCTAGTGACCGCCGCGGCTTCGAGATAGCTATCATTTGTGCATTGACCCTGGAAGCAGATGTCATTGAAGCTTTATTCGATCACCACTGGGAAGACGACGGTCCACCTTTCGATAAAGAGCCCGGCGACCCAAATGCATACTCAACTGGCGTGATCGGTCGTTTTAATGTTGTCCTCGCATACATGCCAGGAATGGGCAAGGTCAATGCCGCTACCGTCGCTGCCAACTGCGGGAAGAGCTTTCCAAGCATCAAGCTTGCTCTCGTTGTCGGCATCTGTGGTGTCGTTCCTTTCACCCCTACCAAGGACGAGATCGTCCTAGGCGACGTCATCATCAGCAATGGGGTCATCCAGTATGACTTTGGTCGACAGTTTCCTGAGCACCTGGTACGCAAGGATACCTTGCTAGACGTCCCGGGCCGACCCAGCCTGGAGATTCGGGGAATCTTGACAAAGCTGCAAGGTCTCCGACACCGCCGTCAATTGAACGCTAAGATCGAAAGCTTCTTGGATGTTCTCCGTCAGGATCCGGAACTCCATGCTGAATATCCCGGATCTACGAAGGACATGCTCTTTGAGGCTTCTTATCGTCACCTAGATGATCAAGAGTCGTGCGAGCAGGCCAGATGTGAAGGTGACCTGGTTAACAGAAGCCGCCTATCGAGAACAGATGTCCCTCCGAAGCCTGCTGTACACTTTGGTTTGATGGCATCTATAAATACAGTTATAAAGTCTGGTAAAGATCGTGACCGCATCGCCTCGAAGGAAGATGTCATTGCCTTTGAGATGGAAGGGGCTGGTATCTGGGATACGTTCCCATGTATCATTATAAAGGGCGGCTGTGACTATGCTGATAGCCATAAGACCAAGGCCTGGCAACGATATGCAGCAGCCACGGCTGCAGCTTGTGCGAAGGCTTTCCTTAGCTTTTGGAACCCGTCGCATCAAGCCTCTCATGGTAAAGCTACCAGGTAAACGCCCCAAAAGACGAATACTGCTAAGATTGGGCTCTAGGTCAAACAGTAATCCCACTGTCAAAACAACAAAATATATCAGCTAGTTAGTATCGCCACAACAGAAATTAGTACCCCCTCCTGACTGACCTGTGACAGGATTGAGGACTCATTACCTTCCGTTTTCGAGGAACAAGAACTTTACAGGTCGTGAAGGGGTGATCTCTGACCTTCAGCGGCTTCTATTTGCTGATCCCTATGGCCAACGAGTCGCTCTTTTCGGTTTGGGCGGATTAGGCAAGACACAGATCGCCATTGAACTTGCACATCGTGTGAAAAGGGAAGAACAAAACGGTCGCCACTATTCTGTTATATGGATGCCTGCACTGAGTATTGCTAGTTTTGAACACGCCTGCACCAAAATGATTAGGGAATTTGGGATCGAGTTAAATGGCCAGGAAGATCCTAAAGACACATTCAAGAAGATCCTGAGCTCAAAAGAGGCTGGAAGGTGGTTTCTGATCGTCGACAATGCCGACAACATGGAGTGCCTCTATGGAACTGCTGACACCGCCGGGGGTATCGAACAATTCATACCAGGTTGCGAGCACGGCTCTGTTCTGTTTATAACTCGATCTCATGAAGTTGCTATTAGCGTGGCGCAGAAAAACGTTATAAAGATGCAAGGAATGGATGACCGAGATGCCAAAGCGCTCTTGCAAAGTTCTTTGATGGAAAAGGATCAGATGCAGGACTCGCCAGTCATTGACGAGATATTACATAAACTTGCCTATATGCCGCTCGCAATCACTCAAGCCTCGGCGTACATGAAAGTCAATGAGGTTTCGGTCAGCGAATATCTCAACCTCCTCCAAAATACTGACGAGGAAATGGTAGAACTGCTGAGTTATAGCGTGCATAATAGCACCCACTGCGACCCTTCCCAAGGCGCCGTTATGACCACTTGGATTGTGTCCTTTCAGCAAATCCGACATCTACATGACGACGCTGCAATACTTCTCTCTGCCGCGGCCCACCTTGAACCGAAGGCTATACCATGTGCCTTATTACCGCCTCTAAGCTCTCAACAAAAGATGACTCGTGCTATTGGTATACTCTGCGGATACAGCTTCTTAAGTGCGCAAAAAGTTGGTGAGACGTTGGACATGCATAGTTTAGTGCATCTTGCAATACAGAGATGGAATGAACAAGAGGGACTTGAGACAGCAACACGGAAGATGGCATTTGCACATATTGCTGAGGTCTTTCCATTTGCCTACCGGGAGTATCGTGAGTTATGGCGACAATATATGCCACATGCACTAAGACTCCTAACAAAGACGGATGGTGCCGATGTTGGAGACAGATGCCGACTCGGAAAAAAGGTTGGTCAATGCTTGATGATTGACGGACAAGCAGGACAGGCAGTGCATATCTTTGAGTCTGTGGTCGAGGTCCAGATGACATTCTTGCCAGAGAATCACCTAGATCGGCTGGCATCACAGCGAGAGCTTGCAGAGGCATATGGATCTAATGGTCAGACCAAACAGGCAATTAAGCTGCTTCAACATGTGGTTACCGTCCAAAGGGAGATATTAGCAGAAGATCACCCAGATCGGCTGGCATCACTGCGAGAGCTTGCAAAGGCATACAAAGATGATGGAAGAATAGGAGAGGCAATTGAACTGCTTGAGCATGTGGTGGTAGCTCAGGCAAAGGTATTGCCAGAGGGTCACCTAGATAGGCTGGAATCACAGTATGAGCTTGCAACGGTATATGAAGCTAACGGAAGCATCAAAAAGGCAACTACACTGTTCGAACAAGTCGCTGCAGTCCAGGCGGTTGTGGTATCAGAGGAGAACCCCGACCGGCAGCTATCAGCATCAATAAGGCGGCTGCAGTCCCGCTATGATAAGTTGAGGGAGGCCAAGGCTTCGGGAGAGCCATACGGCGGGGAAACTGTCGATTAATTGTAGTTAGCTCTCTAGGGTGTAACGAAGGTGAGAGTTTGGACAATTTCTTTCAACATCTGCTTGGGATTTGTAGAGAAGTAGTCGTTAATAAGTTTGCTCGTATTATTCGTTTATCATTCCGTTCGACATCATCACTTATCAACTGAGTTGCCACGGACCTGCATAGTCATCGTAGCAAACATCCTATCGACAGCTCGGAACGAACACGGCACAGAACAGTTTACATTAAAGACCTAGACCTCAACCTTTCTCGCCTTGCCACGAAGCTACAACCAATTACACTAGAAACAATGAGGGAAGATTGGTGCTGCACGGCAATAATGCCATATCGTGATGGTGGACGTGTTGCCATGATGTTGTGTACTGCAAAGGTTCCTAGATAAGGGAGTTTGGAAATCATTGGGCTGTAGAATAGAGGAAATGTTATCCAATTTCCAGTTAGGACAGTGCTGGACAACAGTTATGAAGACTTCTCAAAATACTACCCCGTTTCTCAACATGGCTGCCCGGGGGAGACCCCAAAAGAAAAAGCACCATTTGGGTTCAAAAAGAGCTATACGGAACATGGTCTACCGAATGAAACAATCAGTTACTGGTCATTTTGCCTATTATGGCTAATAACAGCTAGAGGGCTATTTAAGACAGCCATCCACTGATAGCAACAAGGAGAACCGACTTGATCAAGTTGATTTGTCTCTCATAAATTAATTCACTGCCATTCCCCAATATCAAGACAAAATGGTGTCCACGGCAGTTCGTTTCGCAACCCTCAGCGCTCTCTTCGCATCCAAGGTTTCGGGTCACGGCCATGTATCTAAGGTCTTCATCAACGACAAAAGCTACTACGGCCACGATCCCACCAAAGTTCCCTACGTAACCCAGCCAGAGAGTATCACCTGGTCAAATGGCGCTAAAGACAACGGCTTCGTCACGTCCACCGCGAGTGCACTGGCGTCTCCAGATATCATCTGCCACCTCAACGCTACCAATGGGCAGCTGACAGCCGACGTCACTGCTGGCACGACCATCAAGGTTCGCTGGTCGGACTGGCCTGAAGCCCACTGGGGACCAGTTCTGGATTACATGGCGCGCTGTCCAAATGACGATTGCACCACTGTGGACAAGACCAAGTTGAAGTTCTTCAAGATTGATGAGTTGGGGCAGTTAACGAGAGGAACTGTGCCTGGCCAGCCGGGTTACTGGGTGAATAATAAACTTCGCGACGACGACCTTTCATGGAACATAACGATCCCGGCTAAGCTGGCTCCGGGAAGTTATGTCCTCAGACATGAGATTATTGCCCTACATGCGGGAGGTGCAGAAGGGTCGACTCAGATGTATCCTCAGTGTATCAATCTGGTCGTCAAGGGCGACGGCACTGCACAGCCTGAAGGCGTTCCTGTGACGGACCTTTACTCTTCCAAGGATCCGGGGCTGCTTCATAACGTATTTGTGGATGAGTGGAGTGATGCGAAGTACATCATCCCGGGACCTACGGTCGTAAAGTTCTAGGGATGTTGGTATGTAAATAGCTAAGTAGTTAGTGAATTGGTATTTGTCAGCCAAATTTGGTAACTCGAGTTGCGGATCGCGACCCAACAATGAATGATCAATTTAATCAAGACTCTGTCGGTCTGCGTGGTGATCACTTCTCAACCCCGCGCGTTGCCCGATTAGAAAAAAGCGCGCTCTCTGCCTTGAAGCTTAGTTCGATTTAAGGATACTTATTTATGGATCGCTTTGGATGCCGATCCCGTTGGTGAAATTGGTTGTTGTTGCTGTCGCTGGAGGAACTGGTGGCATAGGCAGCGCTATCGTCGACACACTTTGCTCAAACCCTCACCAGAAGATGATTATTCTAACTCGCAAGGTGAGATGTCTAACGACAACGACAGACCTAGACACGAGCCTCTAATAACATCTAGATTCCCGATGCACGTCACGCGACCGATACCTTTGTCACCCTTGAGTACAGTGACGTCGGCGCAATGGCAAAGGCCCTCGACGACAATGTTCACACTGTCATCTCAGCCCTGCGCGTCTTCAACACAGCTTCCACCGAGGCAGATAGTAACCTCGTCAAAGCGACAGCACAAGCTAAGATCCCCAGACGGTTTGTCGCAAGCGCATGGGGCATTCAATATGCCGGCGCGTATGTACGCCTTTATGCCCTGGTTCCTGTACAATAATGGGAACTCAGACCAGGACACCAGTTGGACAAGCTCGAGGACGCACTTTAGCTGAACTGCGGACGACAAATCTGGGATGGAGCCGTTTCGATAACGGGTTCTTTCTCGATTATTACGGCCCGCCGACCTTGGAGTCTTATATGCAGAGGGTTGCTTGGGCCATCGAAATCGCGAATAACAAAGCCGGATTCCGGGAGCAGGAAATGAACCAATCACCTTCACGTATACCTTTAACGTCGCCAATTTTGTGGTTGCAGCCTTGGATCTGCCCAAGTGGGAGCAATTGATGTCTTTTTATAGTGAAAAGACGACGTGGAATAATGTCCTCAAGCAGGCAGAGGATGCTGCAGGCAGAAAATTCACCCAAGACTACCGAGGGAAGCTGACAATACGATAGGCTTCAAGTTCGATGTTTCTTATGATCCTGCCGAGAAACTAGAGAAGGGAGAGGTTACTGAACTTCCCTTCAACAAAAACGCGACCGACTTTCCTCAGAAGGTACTGGAAGGTCTCATGTCACACTGGGGAATCTATGCCTCGAAGGGCAAGTATGATATGCTGATGGATAAGGCTCTAAACAACGTATTTACAAGCATCCAGCTGTTGAAGGTGGAGGATGTAATGGAAATGTGGCGGTGAGGTATTGGATCTAGTACATAGACAAAGACTTAATGAGCGATATAGCAAACACAAGACATAGCCTCGGCGTATCAATCAGAGCTCCTTCTGATCCAGTGATTCCAGCCACCTCCTGATGCTAGCCACGAGAAAGGATTCAGGGATCTAGTGGCGATATCTGGGTCACAGCAGTGTTTCGGACGCGTGATAGGGCCCTTGTGATACTGGAGCGTGTGTGGAGGATGAGAGGAAAGCTTGGTGCAGAGTGGAATATCGCTGCGCGCTTTGGGATAAATGCGCGATGCTGTGTTGTTACAGTAAGGTCTGTTTGATGATGATAAATCTATGGTAGAATGATGATGAAACCTAACTATTAATTGATTCCCGTAAAACAATCCGCTAATCGGTCCTCAAAACATCAGATAAGTAAACAATATGAAATACTAAACCTCCGGAAGACTTGTAGGCGTCACAGCCTGTTCCTCCTGTTGCTTGCTCAAAGCCTGAGGGAAAGGCGTCAACACCGGAGAAATATCACCCCACCATTTATCACCATAGCGCTTATACCAATCAATCGTCATCTTCAGCCCTTCATCAAAGCTTGTCTTTTGTGTCCAACCAAGCTTCTTGAGCTTGGTAGCGTCCACTGCGTATCTTTGATCGTTGAACGGACGGTCGTGAGTATGTTTCACCCACTGTTGGAAGTCGTGAGTGTCCTTAATATCGATGCCCATCTCGGTGAGAATAATATGACAGAGTTCAAGATTGGAGATCTCGTCGCTGGAGCCGATGTTGTAGATCTGACCGATCTCGCCTTTGTGAAGAATGGTGTCAAAGGCGTCAGCGGCATCTCCGGCGAAGAGATATCGTCTTGTTGGACTACCGTCCCCATGCAGGATGACCGGTTGACCGCGGTTAAGTAGTGAAATGAACTTGGGTATGATTTCTACCACCAAGATTAGAGTCGACTCAGCAAAATAACAGGTTGAAACTTACTCTCAGGATACTGGTGCGGCCCATACACATTATTACTTCTCACAATGATAACAGGAAGTTTAAAGCTCTTCTGATACGAGTTCACCAACATCTCTGCAGCAGCCTTGCTGGCAGCATACGGATTCGTCGGTGACAGAAGACTCGTCTCAGGAAGATCATCATTCCCATGCGCAACCTCTCCGTAGACCTCATCGGTAGAAATATGGATAAACCGCTTGATCCCGACTGTTTTTGCACTTTCAAGAAGAACATGCGTGCCGTACACGTTCGTTTCAGTGAAGCTGTATGAATTGCCGAAACTGAGATCGACGTGCGATTGCGCTGCGAAGTGGAAGATAGTGTCGATGTTATAGCGACTAAGACAGTCTAGAACTTCGCTAGGACTTGTAATATCACCCTGATAAAATGTGAAATTTGGTTTCTCGCGGAGAGCTCTTGTGTTGTTGAGGGAGGAGCAGTAGTCCAGCTTGTCGAATGATATGACATTGTATACGCCGGGGTAAGTGAGGACGAGGTGTCGAACGAGCCAAGAAGCACTGCTCATCATTAGAATATGGTAGTTTTCTTTACTGGGCACTTACATGAAACCCTCACCTCCTGTGATCATGATGTTTTTGACATCTTGCTGCGGCTCAAACTTGGTGCTACCCGTTAGAATGGGCGCGTGCTGCCAGATATCCCGCTCGGGAAGAAAGCTGTAGCCCATTGTTTTGGTGCTCAATATTATAGATTAACGTAAACGTTGGGCAAGGCCTCTAGCAAATATTTCTACAAGCAGCTATCGAGGCTATTAAATCATCAATGTTTATTAACAAATGAAATGGCTATCTGTTCTATTCCCCTTTCCCCGTGGACGTTTTAATAGCGCGTATTCCCGCGCAATTCCCCTGCCCTGCCAGGGCGAAATTCTTCAGCACGCCAAACTCTATTCTCCCCTTTGATCCCTTATCCCTTTGTGGCGGAACGTATACCTGTTCAGCGCAACTCGAGGATTATTGGAATAATGCGGATCCTAGTTAGTTTTCCACTTTGTCACTCCCTGTTTCACATCCCAACACATCAACTTACGAAAATTGACTTCAAGTCGCTTGTTGTCCAACTCCGAACTTGCGAAATATCAGCGTATCACACAGAGATTGTCTCTCCGCTCTTCCCGTCAACAACATATCCTCCTAAATTATCAGCTCGCCGCTGTCCTTCATTCCACCTCATACTTCACAACTCCTGCCACACTGTACAACACATCCGTTGAAATGCCTGGGATCAGCATCAATGGCTCAAATGGCGTGAGCCTTCGTAGACCAGACCGCTTCCTCATCTGGGGCGGTCACGGCTGGATCGCCGGCCTTCTGAAAGACCTCCTCATCCGTCAAGGAAAAGAAGTCTACACCACGACAATCCGCATGGAAGATCGCGAGAATGTCGGCAAAGCACTTCAAGTCTTTAAACCTACGCATGTTCTCAACGCTGCGGGCTGTACGGGTCGACCCAACGTCGATTGGTGCGAGGATAACAAGGCGCAGACCGTGCTCTCGAATGTCATCGGGACTTTGACGCTTGCGGATGAGTGTTCTCGGCGAGGGATCCATTGTACTGTTTTTGCGACTGGGTGTATTTATCAGTATGATGAGGAGCATCCTGTTGGAGGGCCTGGATTTAAGGAGACTGATGCTCCGAACTTTGATGGGAGCTTTTACTCTATGACAAAGGCTCACGTTGAACCTGTAAGTGTTAGCAATCTTGACAGTGTTTCTCACATTGCTAATATCCTTTGTTACAGATCTTGGCCAGCTTTGACAACATCTTGATTCTCCGTCTTCGCATGCCAGTTAGCGATGATCTCAACCCGCGAAACTTCGTCACCAAGATCTCCCAATATAAATTCGTCGTCGACATACCCAATAGCAACACCATTCTTCACGACCTCCTCCCTGCATCTATCATCCTTGCTGAGAACAAAGATACCGGAGTTTATAACTTTACGAACCCCGGTGCCATCTCACATAACGAGGTGCTCGGCTTGTTCAAAGAGATCGTACGACCGGCGTTCACGTGGAAGAACTTTAGTATTGAGCAGCAGGCGAAGGTGATCAAGGCTGGACGGAGTAATTGCCAGTTGGATACTACTAAGTTGGTGAAGAAGATGAAGGGGTATGGGTATGAGATTCCCGAGGTGCATGCGGCGTACAGGCAGTGCTTTGAGAGGATGAAGGCCGCGGGGGTTCAGTAGTCATCAATCATCTTTTTGATTCTCTGCGATATAGCTTTGAGTGCTCGTCGATAGACTAGCTCTGCTTTAATTATTTGAGTTATCTTTATTGAGCACTGCGATTCTTGTAACATGACGTCTGACTTGCAAACCGGATGTGATCCTTGCAGTTGTTACCTGTGGCCCAGAATTTTTATGGCCACGTGGAACTTAGTGCAGCATTTGAACCTTCTCTTTCATTTTGATGAGATCTCTCAGCAAGGTACACCTTCAATAATACAGTAAAGACGATACGTTCCCATTGCTATGCTAGTTGCCTACTTCTACATCTCAAACTCATCCTATATCTACCAATCCTTCCCACAATCCCCTGGTACAAACGGTGCCCAATCCATCTTCAGCACCATCTTGGACTCAGGACAGTAATTATAAATATGCTGCTGTTTCTTTTTCGATCCCCATACACCACCATGCATAAATCCCGCTCCACCAATATGATACCCCATAGGCTCATAAAGCCCATCTCGCCAATCATCTATACCTTTCACCCACTGTCCTGGTCTTCCAGGCTGTTCCATCTGCTTCATCATGTTCACATGGGCGCACTCTTCAGCATCATAGTCACCGTCGCATTTTGGCTCAGGTACTATTTCCCCGGGCCCGCCGTTCATCTCGCCTGAGAAGAGCTGAGACACAGAGCCATTTGCGACTCTACCGTCCACGTGATGGCCAAGGCGTGTTGAAAGCCAGACATCCTCGGGGTCGCTGTTGTCGGCGCGCTGTTGGTTCTGTAGAATGCTGACGATACTGCTTACCCGACGGATCGACAGTCCGCCATTACCACCATAGCGTCCCCCTACATCCCAAGGCGCCCCGACATAGTCATATCCAAGAAAATCATCAACAGTCCGTTTATTATTCGCGCAGAGTATCGAGTCAGTCTGAAAGACGAGTAGCATCTCCGCCGGCTGCAGTACAGTATCGTACAGCCATAAATTCGTCAAGAAACGAGAGATCATTTCTTGCCCGGCAGTGCTCATATTTGTGGGTATATAAGTCAAGTCCAGTTTCCCAGACTTGACGTGTTCGCGCATTGAGGCGGAGGAGTTCACGTAGGCTACTGATTCATTGGAGCCCATAAAGCGAAACTTCCAGTCTGGCGGCATTTGGTACATGAACTTGAGAAGCAAAGGGGTGATGATGGGTTGCGGTCTGTTTTCGATGAGGAGGGCGACTTTGGACTCGCTGTATAGGGATTGATTGGCGTAGTGGAGGGTGATTTTTGGAAGGACAGGGAAAGGCACTTCAGTCAGGTTTAGGATGATGGTGATGCTGTGATTGCTGTCAGACTCTTCGCTATCAGAGGGAGAGGAGGATATTTACCTGGATACTATCATCAATGCTATAATAGCGATGCGCGATAGCGACGAAAGCTGTCGCTGCGCTTGGAACATTGAACTCATCATTGTGATGACATCTAGAGGTTGGTGTCAACGGCAGCTGCTCACCCAGAAATGGGTGCGATTGCATAAATGTGGACTGTACTGCAAACCGTGCTGAACTCTTATCGTCCATGCTCGGAGTATCCTAAATCTGGCCCAACATTGGCGCCAGACCCTGCGCAGGGATTGCCAAAAACGGCATGGACCAGTGCAAGCACGCCACGAACTCATCCCCATTCCTTTGCCTGTTGATAAGACCAACTACATCATTAGCGATGAACATGCAGACACTGTGTTCTTTTGTTCTTGAATTGTGCTTTGTCTTGAGGGCCCCGTGTCCCCAAGCCAAGAGGGCTAAACCGCGATTTCAAGCCCGTCCCTACTTTTCTTTCCTCCATGTACTTATTTATGTCATTCTAGTCAAATGTACAAGTTTGAGTAATGATGGCTTCCTTTGTCAAATTGAAGCTCCGGCGAGATTCTCTTCAAGCTACTCTCATTGCCATCGCAGCACTGATATCTGCGTAAGCGACACCTCCGCACTCGACCGCTCATCATCTAACTGTTACCTAGATGGTTCCTTGCGCTCGTCATTCTCCCACAATGCAAACCCGCAATTGCCTCAGCCCGCCAGAATCTCCCCTCAATCGCCATCGACTGGTCCCCCAACGACGACCCCCGAAAGCACTACAACGCCTCCAAAGTAGCGCTCATCATCGAACATGAGCCGTTACCCCTTCTCGTACCTTTAATCCTCCACATGATCGCTGTTGTGCCCCCAGATTGGCGCTTCATCTTCATCGGATCACAAAAGAGTGTGTGGACTGTCGGTCGAGCTTTCGGGATCCAGTTTCAGCAAGGTTTGGGCAAGATTGAAATGATGCAGTTGCCGCAGCCTTGGAAGATCAGATCGAGGGAGGATAGAAGTCGTCTCCTTACTGACACCCGGTTTTATGACGAGTTTCTACCTGATGTGGAGTGGCTTTTGATGTTCAGCTCGGATAGCATCTTATGTGCCAACTCGGAGTTGAGCTTGAACGACTGGCTGGACTACACTTGGGCTGGTGCAACTGAGTAAGCTACCTCTCCTACATTGGCTTTATTGTCTAACAAACATCCAGTAACAGAGAAAAGAAGAACCTCGCAGTCTACGGCGATCTCTCTCTTCGTCGCGTCTCAGCCATCAAGCAGATTCTCAGCTTTCAGTCACGATACAACGACACCGCAGGTGATGATTCATGGTTCGGCACGCGTCTTGAAGTTCTTCCTGATGCGAAACTAGCCATGACTTCAGATCGACCCTTTGCCGTTCAGAACAATATCACCGCGAAGCCGATGGGGTACAATCTTCAAGGCCGTGGGGATCAGGTCGACCGAGAAGTCTGGAAGTTTCCTGAGGCTAGAAAAGAGGCTTTGAATTATTGTCCGGAGATACATATTATTCTCAACATGAAGCTGGAGAGGGAGAGATGTCCTGGGGATAATCTCATGGGTCAGATTGTAGCTTCGACGACTACGACGGCATCAGCCTTAACTACTTCCTAATATGATTCCACAGCTGTCATAATAGTCTATTAATGCTCAATCTAACTTGTTGTAAACATCATCAAGGATGTCTTTTCTTTCCGCTGTCTCGCTAATATGGTTACCATGTATTTTCAAGATCTCAGCGTTACAGAAGTGTAACCGCTCAGGGACCTTCAGAGTCCTAACCACTTTTGGACTGGCTAGTATTATTGGACTGTACATCGGGTGCATCGCTCTTGAGCTGACGCACAAATGCTGGCCACTTGGCTGTACGCTAGTTACTGCCGAGCATCAGTTGTGCGGGACTAAGCTATCCCTCGAACCCTTCATGGAGGTCCGACCTCCCTTTTCGTCTAGTGCTTATCTTCAGCAACTGGTAGTGTATCTTATCGGGCTCTATCCCTTGCCGTGGAGGGGATGAGACAAATCCGGCCGTGCTACTAACCCCTCCGCCCTTGCACTAACCAAAGCCTATTTCCTGGCCCAGAAACACGAATTAGATGGTCGTGCCTCATCAGGCGCAGGAGACAAGTAGACTTAGAGCACCAAGAAACCTCAAGAATTTGAAAGGAGACTAGCCAAAAAAAAAAGAAAGAGCCCGTTCAAGAGTCCATTAATCTGGTCTAGGTAACCTAAAGGTTTTATAGAGTTTGTTACCTCTCCTAGTGAGAGTCTACTGTGTTTCCGTGCCTGAAATAGAGTTGCTCTTGGAAGGGCAGTAGAATTCCAGCTCCCTCAGTATCCAGGGCATGGTCCTATGTCTGAAAATGAAGATAAGTGAGGTCTGGCCTATAAGTACTTGTCCAAAACACAGAACGATACTCCTATCTCTGACTTTGACATGTGAAGTTGACAAGCTCCTTAAGCAAAGGGTTTTGGATATGTGTTATCCTATACTGAATTGCTGAGGCTATACTTGCAGCACGCGTCTTACCTTGCTTGACCTTGCCTCTCATCTCAAACCATCGATCACCATTCCTTTCTTTTCAGTCATCCAACTTCTACGCTCATTACTCCAAATATGTCTCCGAAACCAGACTCCAAGCTGTACTCCATCCCCGAGGCAGCATCATCGTCTTCGTCCGCCACAACAATAGATTCTTCATCTCAGACGAGCGATATCGATGATTACAATTTAGGTAGACGGCCCAGTGATTTTGAGCTCAATGAGCTTTTTCACGATGACGAACCGCTTCTGTCTGAACATGGTGAGTATGCGCGAGAGAAGGAACAACAACAGCCTGTACCTAAAGCATCGAGCTCGGCGATGAAGTCAGCCTTTTGGACACTGGTCAATATTGTTGCGACAGTCTTGATTGTACTCCCTCCTCTCTGTTTTCAACACCATTATGCTTACAGTTGTTCAGGTCTTCACAAACAAAGCTATCCTCTCTGGAAACTCCCTCAAACATGCACAACTCTCGTTCGCAGCGTTTCACTTCACCATCACTGGCCTCGTGCTCTTCATACTCTCACGACCCAGATTTGCATTCTTCACACCTAAGTCTGTTGCCTTTCGACAAATGATTCCGCTCTCAACGGTCATGGCTCTCAACGTTATCTTTCCGAACCTCTCGCTTGCATACTCGTCTGTACCATTCTACCAGATCTCTCGTATCTTGATCACACCCTGCGTCGCTGCTATGAACTTTGTACTTTACAGAGCTACTCTGCCTTTCAATGCGTGTATGGCACTAGTTCCGGCGTGTGTTGGAGTTGGAATGGTGTCGTACTTTGACACCAAAACCACGAGTTCAAGTGCTGCTACGACTGGGTTGCTAGGTGTTGTCTTTGCATTTCTGGGCGTCTTCTTTTCGTCACTTTATACAGTCTGGCTAGAGACTTACCGACGACAGTTGAGTATGACAAGTATGCAGCTTTTACTCAACCAGGCCCCTCTCTCTGCCTTCCTGCTGCTGTATTTTATTCCCTTTGTTGACAAGGCTCCTGCTCGGGAAGATCTATCTCTGAACCTTTGGGTCTTGATTTTCATGGTACGCTCCTATCTCATCAAAGTGCTGCGATAGAATGTTAGCTAATGAGTCATACAGTCTGGCATCTTTGCAGCCCTGGTCAACGTTTCTCAATTCTTCATCATTGCGGAAATGGGTCCAGTGACTAGCACAGTTGTTGCCCATGGCAAGACTTGCATCATCGTTGCTATCGGCTGGTACATTTCCGGTAGAGATGTTGCTGATAAGTCTATCATCGGCCTCTTGATGGCTTTGCTCGGAATAATTCTGTGAGGAATTTGTGATGTGTACCGTGCTTTGGACGTGTTGACTGATTTGATGCAGGTACTCGGCTGTGATTTTAAGACAGGGCCATAGGGCGTAGATCATAACATTAGACCAAGATTATAGAGGGATCGCAGAGCATGTTCAGGATTTACCTGCACCAGATGTATGTAACTCTCGCAGGCTCAGTTGTCTGACACACTGCATATTTGTGGGGAACGGGTTAAAGTCGATTGAGGCGCACACTGGATGAAATGTCGCAGCTGGAAATAAGATAAATAATTATTTGGAGAGGCTAAGGGCATTGATCTGCCGAGCTATTGGGGGGTTAGGCCGGCAATTGGAGGGGCCTGGTCTGCCTGTCTGCGAAGCGTGATGATGGGATATTACCCTGTACTTGTGTATGAACGGAAAGAATAATACCTAGATAACTCGAAAGACCATTAATGATAGGAACTTGAATTGTTCATACAAGGTGGAAATAGGTGTGCGACACCAAATAATCATTAACCTCAGACACGATTCTTTTCACCTCATTAACCGCCGTAGTAATAACTGCAATGGGGGTCATCTCCTATCAAAAACTTGAGTGCAATCCTTTTAGCAAGACCTCATCAAAACGACCATGTCTCAGAACAATGAGAAATTTTCTACAAAAGATCACTGGGATTTTCGTTCTGTGTTTACTGAATTGTTCGGTGATTGCAGTTTATGATCGTGGGGTGGGTTGTTGGTTGAGCGCTCATTAGCGGCATATTGTTCTGCCGAGGCTGGACTGAATCACATTAGGGAGATCCGATATTGACACTGGCAAGTTTTGGTTGCCGTGTCAACCAGAGCCAAGCATCACCAACTGACTCCACTCTCGCCTCAGCTTCAGATCCGTGTCAGCAGCGCTTGTCACGGTATCACATTTCTCTCCCGCATGCATCATGAATAGCATCAACCAGGATATTCTTTTTTGGCTCGACCGCATCCCTCCTCATTCCTTCCCTTCTGCACAACCTATCTCCAAGAAGCGGTCCCTCTCCAACAGTGGTCCTCTTCCCTCGCCGCCTCACTCACCAGAGTCTGGCTCTGAGGAGATGCCGCCCGTCACTCCCGTCGCCAAGAAGCGCAAGACGCTTGGTGATTTACCTTCCCTCGCGCGCCGTGAACAAGGACAGGATGACGAGGAGGAGAATGAGCAGACACCGAGAGCTGAGCCCTCACTGTCTGATGATCGTTCTTCCCAACGCACTGGTAGTACCAGTGCATCCGGCACCTCATCTCCCACCAAGGCTTTGAGAGCGCTCAAGTATCAGGAAGATGGACTGGACCATGTGAAGCTCGACTTGTCGGATAAGACACTTCCGGCGTCTCTAGTTGAACTGGCGAACGACATGCAAGACATTGGCAATGGCGAGGGTGTTGTACCTGGGTATCTCAAGGTTGGTTTCCTTTTTCCTGGTCGTAAGTTGCTTGACTGACGCCTGACAGGATGAGATCAAGGATCTTGGCAGAACGACAGCCGCCCATGGCAGTTTCAAGTCTTACCGATTTGATGATGAGGACAAGCGATACCCCAAAGCTTCGCATCGGCGGCTCAGTCTTGGTGATGTCCTTCAGGTTGTGAGCGATGCTCGAGACTGCGATGAGTATCAGGCCGATGAAACGTATTGGAACAACCATGTTCACACCTCCCTCCTCAACATCATCTTTCGTGGAACCAACCCTTGTCCGACACAGCTCGATGGTTTCAAATCTTGGTATATCACACCCTTTACCTCACTCCGACCATAGCTGACACTCGCAAACAGCACCACAGCCTCCATCCTCCCCGAGTATAAGATCAACGCCACCGCCGGCAAGAAGGTCGACTATGCCAGCTTCATCAATCCAGAGCAGGACAAGCTCCTCCCCAACGCCACCAAGCTCGTCGACAAGATCTGCGCCAGTGCAACTGACAACAGCATCAACCACACCAGCTTCCAACGCCTCCTCGATCGACCTATCTCTTTCAGCATTGAGACAAAGCGCGGTGCACAGATGGCGCAAAAGGCGGAGCTTCAGATGGGCGTATAGCATGCGGCCCAGTGGAAGCATCTGAAGTCTCTTGCTGGTAGTGGCTTGGTCCACTTGCCTTTTATCCCTGGAATAATTGTCCGAGGACACGTTTAGGAATTCGTGGCTTCCACCTTTGTCGGCGGCAAGACTGTAAGTGCTTTCATTGCTTGTGATTTGAATGTGCTGACTGTCAGTTTTCAGACCCTTTTTACGGCCCATGGCTCTTTCGGATCGACTGCGAGCTTGCTCTCGACCTTCCAGGTCGTCGCTGGCGTCCATCGACTGAGAATATGGGCACTTAAAGTCTTCTGGCCCTGGTATAAAACGCATGTACTTGGCCCGAAGCCATCGGTAAGCGCCTCGGCGGATATCGTATGATTTGATCTTTTGGACGTTTATTGAACTTGAGCGTTTCCATCACTTCACGCCGCAAGTTCTCAGTTCTTGTACCACCAAGACATCTGACCATCGAGAAGCTACAAGGTGGAGAGATTCCGTCCCACCACTGTATTCGATGCCTGTTTATGACTTGGAAACAATACCTGGATCGTTGAGGTTGTAGTGGAAATCTCGGATGACGATTGGACGATGGAACTTGGATGTTGAGATGAGGATCAATTTGTATAAGGTATGTATATAAAGCAGAGAAGGTAGTATCGTCTTCCGCACTGTATGCAGCATTTGGATCAGATCATGAGCTGTTGAATAGCACATTGATTGGAGCATACATGTCTCAGAAAGAGCCATTGTAATTAGTTTCCCTCATGAAATGCTCAATGTCAACTCGAAATAGCTGCCCATGAAGTTTGCTTCCCAGCCATATATAATGTTCGGGATGAGAAAGGTCCGATTCACCTGGACCGCTATCTCATTTCGCTAACGTGTTCTCCTATTCTGTTTCTGTCATTATTCAGGCCTTCAATATTCATTTGTCATGGCGCCCATGGTGGCCACCTCAAGTCTCTTGCGTATAACTTTAAAACACCTCAAAACAGGGGAGAAGGATGATTGAACTTGTTCAAAGCTGACGCATTTCATCAATGATTTGCCCTTTTATATCCCTTGATCCAGTATTCCGATTGCAGGAAGACGCCGACATTGATGGACTGCCATGGTTTGATCGGATCAACAACAGCAAGATCAAAACGGCGGATCAGCTAGATATGCTCACGCGTTAGCAAACTGATCGAGAACAGAGTGCCTGAGGTAGCTTGGAATTTACCTCAACAAAAACCTTATTCAGCTCCATCAGCGCGATATTCTTTCCAAGACATTGCCACCGTCCATATTCAAACACAAGCTCAAGAGTCCCTTCCATAAGACGAAGTTTATCATCAGAGCAATCCAGCCATCGTTCAGGATGAAACTCATCGGAATCTTCACCCCAAATATCAGTTCGGCGGAATATTCCCCAGGCACAATAACCAATCTTGGTACCTCGGGGTAAATATTTCCCCTTGAAGGTATCCCCACCTTGAGGAACTTCCTTGCTCATGAGACCGACGACTGGCGGGTGGATTCGAAGACCTTCTTTAATAACGGCCTGGAGGTATGGCATTGCGCGTGCTTCGGCAACGGCCACAACAGGAAGACTCAGTTTGGCCTGGTCGATCTCTGTTCTCATTGCGTTAACCACCCGAGGGTTCGAGATTATGTAGAGCAGAGTTGCTCGGATGGCTGTGGCAGCGGTGGCAGCCCCTGCTAGACTTGTCGAGTGTTAGCTAATTGTTCAAGAAGCGAGGCGGTGACTCACATCTGCATTAATATCTCAGATTCAACCTCATGCTGAAGCAGTCCCCTCGAGACAAACGAGCCAATCATGTCTCTCTGAACCTTGGGGTTTGGGCCAAAGCGTTCGGCCGCGACCTTCTTTGCGATCG
This sequence comes from Fusarium mangiferae, assembly GCF_900044065.1. Taxonomy (NCBI): domain Eukaryota; kingdom Fungi; phylum Ascomycota; class Sordariomycetes; order Hypocreales; family Nectriaceae; genus Fusarium; species Fusarium mangiferae. Next base: position 533,909 of record NW_024573938.1, read on the forward strand.
CCATAACCCTACCAACACCAGCTTTGTCCTTGTCTGATGGTAGCATACTCCTGAAGATGGGAAGCTGCAGCAGTTTGATCACCCACGGAATCACGGTGGTAGTTATGATCGTCGGCATACTCTCTTCCATCGCAGTGACGTAACCATTCATATTGGAGTCAGTGTCCAAATCGCCAAACGCCTCTCCAAAGGTTAACGCAGAAATGACATCCAGGGTAAAATACTGAGCTTTATATCCAAAGACAAATGGCCTCCCTTTGGCGATGTACTGAGTATCGAGCAACTCGAGTAAGCGTTCGACGTTCTCGTCAACCGTAGTTTCGATACTGTCAACTTCTTTGCCAGAATATGCTGCAGCCATTTTTGAACGAGTATTCGCATGTAAGTCATCGTTTCGTTGGGATAAAACGTTATCTTTTCTTGGATCAAGGCGCATGGCGTCGTACCAACTGGAGCGTTTGACCGAGTGCGCACATTGAGCATGTGTTTCATCAGATCTGGGTCGGATGTGATGAGGTCGCTGGGTCCTACACGGGTAATTTCATCTGTTCACTAGTGTCAATTAAAAAACGCATACTTTCGTGGGACGAAGTCGATATAGTGGCATGACGTACAAGAGGCTCATATAGTGACGGTTAGGGGCAGACCAGAAGAGCTGCTGATGATAGACCAAGACGTCACATTTGTTGTCGCACCATATTTTTCGCAAGCTTCCCAAAGGTCAAGATGGGTTCGACCACCACCGACTCGTGAGATGAGCCATAACTGACTGAAGCCAGCAAACGCAGGGCCTTTGAAATGGCGCAGGCGGGCCCATTGACGAATCGTTGAGACAACATATCCGACGATGATAACAACGCCGATAAGAGCCGCAGCATGGGAATCGAGCTGAATAAGCCCCATTGCAGAGTAAGTATCCTCAAAGATACTTATCAGAATTTGGATGAGTTAAAATGCCTCTTCGCAGCGACTTTGGGCCTCTTTCCTACCCCGCTTCTGTATATATCCACGGTTTGTTTAGGTTCCGATCCACAGGCCGTGTAATGTTACGGTTGTCTCTGATCTGGAAATGCCCGAGTGCTGTGCACAGACTTTTGAGTGACACGATAGCGATGATCTTTGCCTGTTGCAGGTTCGAAAAAGCATAAGTTGCACCAATAATAAGTCTTAGGATACCAATTATGCATACCTCGCTGGACCTTAAGCATTTCTTTACAGATAAATACAGAATGGTAAATACATATATATCCATCTGCATTTATCAAAAGGATTATGGGAGAAAGAATGTCAATTTAGGGGTACTGTTTGAGTCCTTAAAATGATAAAAGGGAATGTATAATAAAGGAAATCGAAAAGAATGTAAAAGAACATGCAGCTATCGTAGCCATGTTCACCATCTTACGGCATTGTTCTTTGTACGCCTATGTAGAAACTGCATCTGTAAGCTCTCGAGGACAACCTATCAGTATTCCTCAACTTCCTCCATACTTTTGGCATAATCTTCTTCCGCAACACTCTTATACAGGACTAATGATTCAATTTGAGAATAAATGAACTATCTACCTGCCGCACGCTTGTTATAGCTACTGACTACTGGTCTGCCATTCTCAACTTCTGAACCGTTACCTCCCGTGCCATTTCAAGCAGACTATCACCCTCAGGCGATGTGCCACCCTCCTCATGCTTATGCATTTGCGCGTCTTGTCTCACAAATCTCGGAACTGTTTCTCTACCAGTTTGTCGACGTCTCAAAGCACCCTGGCGGACAAGTCCGGGTCTTTTGGCTGGAAGCTGGCTTCTTTCAGAGTCACTTGACCCCGGATTCTCAATAGCCATCTTGCTCATTTCAATATTGAGATCTTGCTCCAAGGTCGAGAGCACCTTGTCCTCAATTTCTCTCAGGTCCTGCCGCTCTCGATGTACGGTTCTGTCCAATGTCGTTGACACCAACACACTGTAGCTCTCGATAAGAGAGTCCTTCTCCCCCAGTAACTTCATCAGTCCTTCTTGCTCGGCTCTCATTTCAGCTTGATCCTCTCTCATTTCTAAAATGCGGAATCTCAGTTCTTCATTCTCAGCTTCCAGCCTCTGAGAATAATCTCGGCTCTCTGCAAGATTCTCTTTCAGGGCCGTGCACTCTGTTTCAAGAGTGAGACATTGAATAATACCTTGCCGAATGAGCTCCGAGTTCCTGTTTGAGTTACTGTTATTGAGGTCTTCCATTTTGATCTGTGATTCCTTTGCAGTACCAGTATGCCCGAAGTGTTAGTACTTATTTCCGAATTGTTTGTGTTTGAGTGACACTGTGCTTCAATGTTCAAATGGTTCTTACCTTCAAGAAGTCTTAATATTTGGATATTGGCCAGAGTTAGCCGTGTATTTATACCCTGAAGCCTGTAGAAGACTGTTCTTAGAGGAATGCAGAATATCCTGCCTCCAATGTTCATATTCCATCTTAGAGCCCATGTACTCCATGTGTGTTCACGAAACCCGCTGCATAAGAATCAACTGCCCCCTAAAGGAGTAGTGTGTTCCTTGTTCGATAATTGCAGTAATGCTCATTGTATTCTTTGTGGTTGCTTACTGTCTACATAAGCTTGTTCACCATGCGTTCATTTCTACAAACACTCGTTCATCATAAGATAGATAGATGCTGTTCGATTCTAAGATTACCAGAATTCAAGAGTTAAACCTAATCATAAACAAGCAATCATGAACTGTTCTGTATTCTTAGTTCGCACATATGAGTAGGCGGGGGCTGAAATACAGTGTTCTACTCAGAAAGGCCGCCTCCAGCCCTTCAACCTTGGAAGTGAGGCCTGCCCGCACAACGGAAAGTTGCCCACTTACATAATTTAGCTATGAGTCTTGATAATTATCGCAGATGAGTAGTTACGTCTAAATGTCTGCTGAGAAATACTGAGCATTGCAGAGATATCACTCTGGCTTAGTTCAGGGTTTACACGAAATGTCTTCCATTGAGTCGATAATGGATGGTAAAGTGGAAACAACTGTGCCTAGACACTGTTCTTGGAAAATACTTGAAAAGCACTCTATGCATTGAGATTCCAGTAAGGGTTCGTTGAAGCGAGGGTGGAGTTGTGACCGTATTGCGAAGAATCAATTGGATGCTGCTCAAGGGCCTGAGATCTTGGGCGAGCGACTGGTCAGCTCGTTGGGTGGCATCTTAGTGGCTGGGAATTAGTGGCGTCGGCGATGGACTCACAGCTTTCAGCCGAGAGTTCTCTGTCTAATTGTCACCCATCGTCGGTCATAGCAAAGACGATCTATAGCCAGTAGGGTCCTGTGCCAGACAGGAACTCATAGCGGAACGGCGTAATAACAAGACAGTCATGAGATTTACCTTACCAGCATCCCCAACAAGGTCATGTACTATTAGCATGGTCAAATTGCCAAGACTGATGAGCAAAAGTGCCTCTGTCAGTGGCTGAGTACCGTGGTAATAGTAACTTCGCTTAGCCTTACGAACAGGCCTAGTCCCTGCCATTTCCCCAGCTAAACAGGGCTACATGAGAGTAACATGCTGTGAATAGGGTGACAATATAATTCTAAGTACTTGTTTGTACAGCGGTGATTACACAACTTCCGTTTCGATCCGGGACAGAACAACATGCTCCTGTTCCTAATCTGAGACATGGGCTTTGCCCTTCCGGCTATGCCACACTTCGGACTTGGTGCTGGTAGCGCTCGTTGGCTCACCGACTCCGCTGTCAGATTGATATCTGATAGAGATGGCTTGAGGTGAGTTCCGCGACGGTAAGGACAGCGGTGCCAAAATGCTGTTCTCGTATTGCGAGGTACCATGACAGGAAGGAGAAGCATAAAAATATCGACGAAACGTTTTCTGTCTCCAAAACAATTTAGGTCAAGAAAGAACAATGATTTCGGTGAGTGTATGTCTGAACGTGACAATAAATTAGAGACTGGAGCTCTCTAAGGGAGCAAATTTCTCCGAGCCTGAGCTTGGTGTTCCGGTTTCAGCGGCTGTCGGAGCGGGTATATGTACCGTGATCTCACGCGCAAGTCGCTCTCCCGCTTGAATTGCCGCGTTTCATAAGCTATTATATCTAGGAGAAGAATGAAAATTCAGAACCTTAATCCTAAGCGATAAGAATGCTTAGGTAAATGTGGCCTAAGTTATTAATAAGTTTATTTTAAGACCCTATATTTGAGTCCCGTGTTTTCTTGCTCTCTGAGGGCCATCCACGCTGGGCGATCCATTCCGCAAGTCTCACCCCCACCGTCATCCGCACCAACGTCTGACATTTTCAAGCCTTTTCGCTAAAGGGAGTACATAGCGAGCGCGGTATAGCGACAGGGGTAGAGCGGTCATCCCAAACACCAAGTGCGGGAAGAAATTAAGACAGCGAATTGACCTCTGTCAAACTGCTTTATTTGGGGCGTTATGCGTTGACTCCAATTCGCCAAGTAGCCGAAATGTTGATCTGTAACATCATGGCGTAATTCACTTTCTGTCTGGTAGCTCTAGCCTTGATACAGAGGAACTAGATTCTGACTTAGTGGTAGAAAGTGGCTTAGCCGCGATGATATATCACTCCTACAGGCGGATGGCCTAGCTCAGAGACGAGAGAAGAGAAAACAGCACAAGTGATCTTCTCTCTCGCTTAGCTTGTCGTCTGAGGGGGTTTTCCAAGCTCCCATCAATTAGAAATTTGTCGGTTTCTCATTTTCTTCTCATTCTCACTCCTGGTCCAACTTGAAGGGCATGTAAGAGAACGGCCTTGTACAAGCAGAGCCCTTTACCTTCACAAAAAGCTACAAACCACACATTTTCTCTTTCAACTCTCAACCTAAGGTCTACCAGATTGAAGTCGGTAATCATGTCAGACCCAAGTATCGAGATGCCGTCGTACCCCGAAACTCCCCCATCCACCGCCCAAACCATCCCAGACTACCCGAAGACACCAGATGAGTCCGACGATGAGGCCAATTCTCCCACTGCGACACTTGAGAGACCTCTCAAACCGCGCTCCAGTCTCGCTCGTCGTCCACGAGCCTCTTCTTCTTCAACCCTCCCCTTCAGCGGCCGCTTCGCTACACCACCTCACCACCCAAGACAACAAATGCCCATAGCTTCCAACAGAATTCAACGACGTCGCCCAGCTGTAGGCGGTCATCAGCGGGCAGAAAGCTTCGAATACTATCTATCATCTACTCGACGCCTTACACGTCGCAATCCCAGCAACGACGAAATCACCACCTTGAACTTTGCCAACAGGTTCCTTTCTCAGCGAGGACAGGCACTTGCGCCGACTTCTGGAAGCGTGCTGAGAGACTCGCCTCCACTGTCTCGGCGCCAGCATATCGAACAGCTGGAGCAGCGTGTTGAAGCTCTCCAGATGCCATCGCAGGGAGAGTCGGATAGGCCGCGATCTTCAGAGCCTCGTCACGCTGTGGCATTTTCAACCCGCGCTACCCAGATCAACACCTCACGCCGTCCTTGCGAAGAACCCGAGGAGGGTGCATCGTCCATCGTACCAGTCTGTCACTGGTCAGATGAGTCCGATTAGGACACCGCTTTGTGCTTGGCAGTTGATATGACTCGTATGTCGTAGATGCCATGTCTGATGATGGATTATTTAATCGGGTAGAGACTTCGATTCAATGTAGGAATACGGAACAACTGGCTGTTAGGTCTGGAAGAGATCACTGATTGTAACACGAGAGACAAGGGTCTGGCATATTTAACGAAAAAAGCAATGAGAGGAATTCTCAAAAATAACCAATAAATGGATTTAGCACGTTGCACTATTGATGAACCAGTGCGATTGCACCACAGCGAAATATCGTACCATAGAGTCCAAATACAGTTGCAGGGTCTGGGGGAGGAAAGAAAACTCAGGACCTTGACCCCAAGTGATACAATATTTAGGTGAATTTAGCCTAAACTTGAGGAAGTCTTGGCAAAGTTTATTTTGGTACCCTATACTAAGGTCTAATATTTCTTATTCCTTAAGGAGAGTATATTAACTGTTGGTCAAAGTATAAAAATGTCTTAATACACTCTATTTATCTTAAAAAAAAAAGACTATTAATTCTCTAATCGTTCCGCTTTTAAGTAATATCTTTTCATCTGCTGTTTCCAGACCAGGGTTTCTGTTCAAGGCTCCGGATCGAACGAGGGACAAGAGGCCGCTCAGGCTGTTAAAGTCCATCGACTTCCCGTTTTTGGGGTTCATTTTTCCTGTAGCTCTTTTTGCTGTGGCTCTTTTCGCCAATAGGTGTCATTATTGCTTATAAACCTTACGACAGATGACAATTTATGCATTAAGTAAGTGCTAAATCACTTGCTACATGGAAGTCCATCCAGCCATAAATGATAGTGGCAGCATTAACACTGCCACAGATGCTATATGTGTTAAACGGTCTTGTCACTGCCGATCCATAATCTTAGAACTTAGCTTATATAGTCACTTCGATCAACATCGCAAAGGGTCTTTATAGCGCACGATGCAGACCTTAGCTACCAGCCCTGTGAGTAAAGGATTGAACTCATATGAATACGGCTGAGGGAGCATACTAAATACTGATATAATTGCTTTCGTTCTTCACCTTATCTCGACGAGACAATGTCGCGATTCGTACACTCTTCTAAAAGCTCTCCACATACAACGAGTTACCAAGCAGAAACGGATAGCAAGGAGAAATGTATTCAGTTGTAGCATTCGCTGACGTCGCTCAATGGAGATAGACCGTGAGAACCAATAATACGAATGTGATTGTTGTTATTCAGTAATGAGTCCCCGGTTTTGAGACATATCAAAAACACAATATCTCTTCGAAAGTTTACTTTTGCTGCGTAGAAGAATTATCATTGTAAGAATCCTTCTGTTGTTCGAGTTTGGGAATACTTCCGCTGGCTAAAAAGCAATCGCTGTAATCTTTAAGTTTTCAATCGCAAGAAATCCGAGAGTCTCAACGTAGATACATGGATTCGAGAAGAATGAGTGTCAGCCGACGAACCATCGGAGACGTTGCATCAAGATCGGAATAGAGTTGCCGGACATCACTAACATGACATTGGGGGAATGAATGTGATTTGCGGACCTTATTACCCCGTACCCCGCAAATTCGTCCCCATGGGCAATGGGAAAGTTAATTGCATATAGAAAACCCCCAATCCGCGATCTGCCAGACAAATCTGGAATGGCTTCTGGCAGGTCGGGCTAGCGTGACACTATGTCCGGTCCGTTAGACAGATCTCGACTAAGCTTGAATGAAATTATGGATGATAGAGTTTGGGGAAGTCTGGGGTATTATTGGGGGTGGCTTATCCGTCTTCCATCTACTCGAATCGGTGCCTTGCGCGCAGAAAGGAGGCTAGAGATTCTCAGAAGGACTGGCTTTTAAATCTCAAATGAGTGAGATTAAGAAGCAAAATCAGTTAAAGCAAAGATCAGACATTACGCGGACTTTAAGGGATTGCTTCCATGTTTTGAGTTTCATGACGACTGGGAATAAAAGAGACCGAACCGCCGAATAACAGGGACCAGCTTGACCCAAAACCGCAATATAGCGGACATAGACCAACTGATCTCAGAAACAGTCACTAATGCATCGAATCATTCCGAGAAACACGAGTCACTTACAGCAAATTTGAGGGTAGGCAATGGCTCCTTGGCGAAACACTTTAACCCGTTTAGGCAATTCCATGCATTATCCCACGAATCACACAACAGCGCACCGACCGTCAAGTGCCGTACTGCCGAGAACTCGTGGGACGACCATGCCTGTAAATATTTCCGACGTGGAGAATTCCCCATTATAGCGCGACTTGCACGTTTCGAGCGTGCCGTATACCCAGAAGTGCCGATGCCGATTTGGACATAGTGAGTAGGGGGTTGATGAGTGGAATGCGAATGACTACGTTCTGGGACGTCGAGACGGAATTTGAATATTCCTTCAATGGGATCTGAGAGTATGATTGTAGTTGATTAGAATAGATGATAATCTATAAAACATCATGTTATGCCAACATGACATAGATTCTGACATCGCCAAGCACTTCAGCATCTCATCACTTCCTCTTGACTTTTGTCTTACACGAATATCACAATGGTTCGAAACATCGCTATTGCGGCTTTGCTCCCAGCTGCCTGGGCTCTGCCTTCAAGCTCTGTAAGACAAGGAGATCTTTCGACGACTGTTCAACCACTAATAACATAAAATCCAGCTCCAGGAACGAGATGCCTGTACCGTGACTGACTACTCCGGCCTCGCCACCGCCGTCTCATCCTGCACAAACATCGTGCTCGCCGGCTTCCAAGTCCCTACTGGCAAACAGCTCGATCTATCCAAGCTCAAGGCTGGCACGACCGTTACCTTCAAGGGCAAGACCGTAAGTTATTTTCCTCTTCTAACTAATGTGTTGAAGCTGAATGTAATAGACTTTTGCCACTACTGCTGATAACGACTTTGATCCTATCGTCATCAGTGGAAGCGGAATCACCGTAACGGGTGCATCTGGCCATGTCATTGATGGCAACGGTCAGGCGTACTGGGATGGAGAAGGTTCCAACAACAAGGACAACCCAAAGTATTCCCCCCTAACTACCTACTGCAGAACCTATACTGACCTTAGAAAGGCCCGACCACTTCATCGTTGTCAAGAAGACTACCGGCAACTCAAAGATCACAAACCTCAACATCCAGAACTGGCCCGTTCACTGCTTCGATATCACAGGCAGTTCCGATTTGACCATCTCTGGGCTCATCCTTGATAACAGAGCTGGCGACAAGCCTAATGCCAAGAGCGGTAGCTTGCCCGCTGCGCACAACAGCGACGGTTTCGACATCTCGTCCTGTGACCATGTCACGCTGGATAACAATCATGTTTATAACCAGGATGATTGTGTTGCTGTTACTTCGGGTACCAACATTATCGTTTCTAACATGTATTGCTCTGGTGGCCACGGTCTTAGTATTGGATCCGTTGGCGGCAAGAGCAACAATGTCGTCGACGGTGTTCAGTTCTTGAACTCGCAGATTGTGAACAGCGAGAATGGATGCCGTATCAAGTCCAACTCTGGCACAACTGGAACAGTAAGTAACACCCGGTCCAACAAATCATCTGGCTAGACTAACTGAACATCAGATCAACAACGTCACCTACCAAAACATCGCTCTTACCAACATCAGCAAGTACGGTGTCGATGTCCAGCAGGACTATCTCAACGGCGGCCCTACTGGAAAGCCTACCAATGGAGTCAAGATCAGCAACATCAAGTTCACCAAGGTCACTGGCACTGTGGCTAGCTCTGCCCAGAACTGGTATATCCTTTGTGGTGACGGTAGCTGCTCTGGATTTACCTTCTCAGGAAACGCTATCACTGGTGGTGGCAAGACTAGCAGCTGCAACTATCCTACCAACACTTGCCCTAGCTAGGTATAAGTGGGAAGGTTATCACGGGTTGTCACTCAGCTTGACTACAATCATATAGCATGTTACTGTTGTTGTATCGGACTGCAGGTCTATAGTGGTGTTTGTCTGATAGTTATTGGACGTTTCTTTGAGTAATATATTTATCTAGCGATTTATTGTATTTGCTCTGACGCATAGTCACGGAACTGTGATTCTTTAAAAGCAATTTAGATGCATTATTATATCTATATTATATTTGTTTATACATAAGATCAAATGGTATCAGCAATATGTATTAATTCTTGATGCTATTTAAAAGTAAGGCAAGCTGTTCAGAGCGCAGGTGTCAAGCCCCACGAGTCTTAACACTTGCTCACTGCTTAGCAGATCGATAATGAGAACAATCAAGTTGACCATGAACATGGTCTGTTCGACGGTTCTTCAGAAGCAATAAGTCTTTGGATTATGGCAAGATAACCTTCCAAAAGACCGATGATCCATGTCAGAATATCTGGTATGACTCCGCTCAGCAAGGATAAGAACGAAATTAGAACCGGGATAGTAAAGCGATCACCATAGAATGTAAAGAACATAAGAATCCAAAGGGTATTCAAAAAGAGAACACCGCTGAGAATGCAGAGAAACGCATCAGTGAGTAGCCAAAGGAGACATGACAGGATGGTGGCAGCTTGACCTTCGCCAAAAGCTAACTCTGGTATAACTTCGCACCAATCATACTGGCCTTCGCGAATGAATGAACGTACCTGAAAAGCCAGATAAGTCATTACGATAAAAGCAGGGATCTTCCGACAGTTGAAGGCGCCGACCATGAATCCTGGAGGTGGAAGCATGTTGAGATGGGAGGTAATGGTAACTCTGTAATGAATAGGGCTCTGTTAGTGTTGGTAGGGATTGGCTTGTGCTTGATGCTGTGCTTGAAAGTTGTGTTTAATAGTGTCGATTGGAACTGGGACTCATTGCGGTTTATATACTCTTCTGCAGCACAATCTGTGCATTCTTCAGATACTATGTGCAATCTTTCTAACGAGAGATATGCAGGCTAAGTATATCAGCATGGTCTTTGTTCGATTATGATGTAGAACACAATGATCTGAAGACTTCATTCTATATTCGGACTTGCTTTTCTAATGACCTGGTAAACCTTGAAAAACACACCAAGTTCAATGTACTTACTGACTACACAAAAAGATGAAAATGGGCGCGAAAGGCTGTCCTTTCCCTCACTGGGCAGGATGGATACTTTGTTGGTTGACTGAGAGAGTTCGCAAAGTGTTTATGGTCAGCTAATAATGACCTAACGAAGAGTCGTTTTTGGAACAGGCTTGCCAGATACGAGCTGACAGCGAGACTTGAACTGCTTGTTGGTGTGGATATTGTGCTATCCCTGTCATCCTGAAGATCCAGAAACTGGAGTAAGAAAATCAAAAGGCAGTTCACAGAGTTGACTGGCGGCAAGTTCACAGTTCTCAAAAATGACAAGATCAATTCGCCTATGGCACGAGCTAACTACTTTACTCAGCAAAACAGAGCTCGCCCCTCAGGTTTCCAAGCCACTGAGATATACGTTAGCCAATTCATCTTGAGAGAACATCGCAAGCCCACAAAGGTTCCCCATACTCAAGACTGAAAAAAGTTCACCTGACTCCCTAGTGAAATGGATCCTAAGCTATACTAAATTCCTCAAAAGGCATCCTAATGTTGACAAATCTTAGCTAAGTCTTCTAAGTCATCCTAAACTCGTCATAAGAGATGTGGGTCTACTTAGGTAGTTTCACATCATACCCTGCCCCCTTGATATCCTCCAAAAACCACTGCATAGGCGTGGCGTAGGTGACGTCGTGCTCTCCGAGAGGGGTTTTGCCAGCCTCCAATCCAGAAGTGATCATACCGCCAATCCGACCTTCCAGGTCAAAGACACAGGCGCCTGAATCGCCCACGTCAGAGAATGCCTTGCCATCCATTCCAATGATGCACCATTCACTCGAGGTGACGTCACCGACAACGTCAGACGCGTGGCGAATGACAGAGTGAATCCCATTGGCGAGTCCGATGGTGAATCCAGTTTTGAGGCCATGCTTCATGACGATGAGGCCCTTATCGCCACGTAGATTTCTGTGTGTCGCATCCTCCAGGTCACTTCCATCGATAGTGTCAGGTCCGATCTCGACTTCCAGGGAATCATCGAAATCTAATGACCGTTCACTCTTGGTTATGGACCCCGAGATTTCGGTCAGCATAACTTGCAGTTTCTGCGTGACTGGAACCTTGTTCTTCAGTTGGGCAAGGCCAGTAGTGAAACCATCCTGAGACAGCTCAACGAGTGCCCAATCTTTGAATCTGAGACCTTGAGGGCAAAGCTCCATAAGAGGCGAGAACTCTACACGACCAACAACAGCACTTCCTCCCTTGTTGAGTTCATCAATGAGTGGTTGGCAAGATTGCACCACGGCTTGCTTCCGCAGGAAGCCCGGTCGCGCCGCCTTGAAATCTGGGTTGCTGTGAGAGGGCTTTGCAGTAAGGTCGACGCTCATATCGAACCCATGCTTTTTGCTGGCGAAGGAATCCACTACCCGGTCCCCGGTTAGCTTTGCTGGCTGAATTACATCTTTAGCCACAATGTTCTGTCCGCTTGTGTAGCGATACTCTTCGCAATCCTCATCGAGGAAAAGAACATGGCGGCAAGTGAGCGCGTACGTTTTGCCATTATCGCCACGGAGATGGACGCACTTGGTGCCGCTTTTCTGTTTTTCGAGAGGCAGTTGAGATGCGCCGATAGAAGTTCCAACGTATTCCGACATATCACGAATGGTCTCGTACTTCAAGTCGGCGAAATCATTGGTGAAAGGTCCCGGTAGGAGGCGTCGGGCTACCTGACTACCCTGTGTTGAGTTCGTGGTAGCTATTGGGCTGGTAGCAGCGAATGTAACGATGCTTTCCTTCATCTCAACCTGGACATCATCGAGGTCGAACCGGTTAAGGATATCCTTGCACGCGATGATAGCTGCTTCTGCCCGTCGGAATGAGGTGGAATCTTGAGATACAGAAATCAGCATGGTGACTGGGCACTCTGATGATCGGTCGGTATCTTCGTATGCGCTCTCGTAACCAACGCGCAAGATATCAATGGCGTTCCACTCGACACCAGTCAGGGTGCTGACGACGAGCTGTCGGAGGGATCCTTGCGGGTCGTTCCACAGTTGCTGAATCTTGTGCCCGGTAGCAACGTCTAGCTTCTTGCGCTCTGGCCACTCATGAGGTTGAGACCAGGGTGTAGTGCCGGAACGGGCGACAAGTCTTGGGTGGCTTGGAAGGCCGTGATAGTACATGTCGCGCTCTCGATCGGCAGGCTCCTGAAGAGGCATGGTGATAGGATGAAAGGAAGATGAACGTGGCCGATCGAGGGATAAAGCTGGCCGAGGTATGGATGATAATGCCTGGGATCGGGATGAAGTTGGACAATGTTGGGATGAAAATAATAAAAAAGAGGTTGGGAAGAATCCAAATGATGGATATTTGGAAAGGAAAAGTTGACGTTGATGGAAAGAAAGTCCACTCTGCTTGGTTTTGTCTGCCTAAGACATCTCGAGGAGGGGGGTACGATCTCCAGCCATGTTTATATGCTGCCGGTCTTGATCAGTAAGCTGGGGTGCACAGAGCTTGCTGACTCATGAACGTTATTGTGTGTCTGATTCAGGTAGCGGTGGCTGGCTCAAGAACACTAACAGAGACACTGGCAGAAGGATGAGATTTGGGTGCAAAGGCGCCAAATGATCTGTTTCACTGTCTTGAATCCGGAACACTGGCTGTTCTGATGAACTCCAACAACATCCACTGTCAGCTGTGTTGTGAGATGTTGAAGGAAGAGAAAGAGAACTCGCAGTCAGAAGTTCCCTGCTGCCTTTAGAACATCGTCAAGGCAGCAATACCTTTGAGGGTGAATGCTGGTGTGGCCAGACAAACATGTTTTTGTTGTTTGAACAAAAGAACAAAGACACCATCACTGTTAGCCAGCTTTGTGATCAATGTCATGTTTGCATTTGATCTCTCTTTTTTCACACTATTTGCGGCCCATTGAATGTGGAAGCTTGACTTGACTGAAACCTTGGTCCTGATTGTCACCAAAAACTGGACTCAACTCCATTACAGTCAATCATAAGGACTTTTCCTTTTCAGCCAAAAGTAAGATGTTAGGCAAAAGTGATTGCAAGCAACTTATTGCCTATTCCCCAGGTTTTTGAGTGATGGCTGAATTGCTTTTTAATCTTTGAACCTTATCGCAGTGATCAATCATATTTGCAAACCCTACTTGTTTAGTAACTTGGAGCTGGTAACGAGTTTCTCACGTTTTGATCGCAATCAACTTAGTCGCAAATGATATTATTTTATCAATAGTTCCGTGTTTATTGTTCACAGTATCCAATGCATTAAGTGCATATCTTTGAACGTCAGGGCCTGAGCGAAGAACATGCCCACGCCACTGCAGGACGCGGGATACTATCCTTATCATTCCATAAAGCTCACAACAACAGAACTTGTAATTATTCATGTTCAGTAGACTGCTTAAGTAGTGCTGAAGAGCTATCTGCTACGCAATAGATCTGAAAAACCTGACCAGAACCCATATCATTGACTGGTACTCTACACAAACTGAAACGGTGGACTTTGGCCACTGGCAGAATTTATGCATGGCCTTTCACGGTTCATTCTGAAAGAGTCTCGCAGTGACTTTCCAGTATTTACACATTCAATCCGAGGATTGTTGGAACTCGCAGAGTGATCTGTTTGACAGTGTCATAGCACAGAACATATCCTTTACGCATTCAACGCCTGAGACATTTTAATACAGTCCCGACCGTCAGCAAGAAAGTCTCTCATTTCATCTTCCCAGCAACCACCAATCTCACAAAAGGGCGAACAGCCTTTCTCAGAAACAAAACAATATCTTCGGCCAAGAAGGGCTCTACACGACATCAATAGCTCGCCACTATCTCGACACAATCACCGTCATGCAGTCATATCTCAACAAGCTCGACGAGCTTCAAATCGGACTTCAAGCCCTCACCAAGGACTTACAGTCGCGGGACTTGGATCAAGTCACTGAGCTTGTCAACCTCCTCATGAAAGACATGAAGAGTATTGCATCTGCATTTCAGGACCCGAATTCTGAGGAACTCAGCGATGCAAATCTTCTCACAGAGCGCCACAAGCTTCTTCAGCTGACGGAGTTTGACGCCAAGCTTGCATACTCGGAAATGGACTGCGACGAGGCTTTTGAATATCCTTGGATGACAGCCAGCAATTGCGAGGAGTGCTTCAAGACGCTAGACCTCTCCATTCAGTATTTTGCTGACCACATGTCTGACGCTGGACCAGTATGCGCGCCTGTATCCCACCATTCACCAACCTTGTTGCAGAATGCCAAAGGCACTGTGATTGAATATCTCAAGCTTCGCCACCGTCGTATTGCTATGCAGCTTGATCCAGGTCGAAGTCCAGGAGGACTATCCAGATACGCAGCACTTGGACAAGAAAGAGGTGCTGAGCTATGTGTCTCGTCCGTTCTCGCTGGAGTTCATTCGCAATTGCCTTCATCCATACTACCAACAGAGACTCCAGCGCCAAGCTATTTCCATCAAGCTTACCTGGGACAGTGACAAGGAGGAGTGGACTGTAAAGAAACAGCAATGGGTTGACGCGCTGGCACCGGAATGGGAGAGCGGTGCTATTCAGGTCATCATGATCGAGCCCAAGAAGCTGCTCAACTCTCCGTGGAGTGCCAGCAAACAGTACGACGAGGAGAGCGACCGTCCTACCCATCCTCTTCTTCAGTGGTGCAAACTTGATTTGATGGATCGTGAAGAGGGTGTTTTGCATTGGAGTCTTGGAGGTGTTGTTGCTTGGAGATTCTATGGGGAGGACGAGTGGATGGATCGTTATGGCCATGCCATTGATGAATACGAGTAAAAATAAGTAGCCAGGGCTGCGTCTATGATGGCATAGGGGAGATTCACCGAGAGTGACTTGTTAGCGCGACATCATATGATAAAAATGGAGTGTATGGAAGAAGATCATATACACAAGGCGCTGGTCACATATATCACGTCATGGAATGAAGATTATTCTTAAACTTTGCTTTACTGAATAAAACTGAATGGATTTACCGAGAGGGCGCAAGGTGGGCGCTCAGGCCTTTGAATTGTCATGAGATGTGAATGTACTATTGGCTTCTTCCACCTAAAGGCTGGGCGAGAAGGACATCGCAGTGATAACAAAAACTTCAAAGCCCAGTCATCACCCAAGTCACTGATTTCGTGCGATTCGGTTTGTTATTGGCTACCTTTGCTAACTAGCATCCTAACCTCGCCAATATCCTGACCGCAACACATTTTATTGGCTATCCACATGTACGCCTTTTAACCTTGAAGGTAGGGAAAATCGGACCTCGTTCCAGTTCTTGGTCGCTTCGAAGAGATGAGAGCCGTTGTGTCATCTGAAATCTCGCCCCGCAAGATGTCCCCCGAAGTGGAATAGCAACAACATGAATCCCCATATCATCTTCGCTTCTTGATCTCCCGTTCCTGATCTCCCAAAGCCTCCACCGGGATTATGTGTGGATGCATAATCTCTGCCAGTCTCGCGGATTCCATCTGCAAGTCCAAACGATCAATCTTACGACGCAGATTGAGTCGCTGTACCATCATTTGATGCATTTGGTGGCATAGGTCATCAACTATGCCATAACATTGTTCCACTTCGCGAGAGAGGGCTCTGATCTTCTTTTTCATGCCAAGAACCGGTTCCATATTGTCGGGAGCGAACTCTTTGCTCAAGTCGTAAACCAGCTTATCGAGGGCTTTGTCAATCTGAAGGCGGCGTGCGTAGACTTTTCCGATTTGAGTGAAAGCTGCCTGGCGGTTTCGCTCGAGGGCGTCGATCTGCTGTTTCATATTCTCTTGCTCACGGCGAGGAATAAGCTCAGAGGCCTTGAATGCTCTGTGGCCAAGAGGTGGGAGGTCGTCGGTGAATGGGTCCTATAGATCAATTAGAGGGTGGTGTGTTGTCGAGTTGGGGTGACTTACACAAACAGGGGTGACTGGCTCGGCTTTACCATTATGAAGGAGTTTGTAAACGGCCAAAGTCAGGCCAAGAAGGACGAGGACCAACAGGACCTTTTCGATCCCAATCGGTGACTCGATTGAAATGGTCGTGGCCATTATGAATGGGCAGATGATTATTTTTGATGTGAGGGGTGAAGTTGTTGTTGGGTGAAAGGAGATGAAGGTGTTGTGATGATGAAGGGTGATGATGAAGGTGGATGAAGTTGTTGTTTGTGAAGGTAGGATGTTGTTGTGATGGTGAAGAAGGAAGAATGAAGAAAGAAGAAAGCGAGACGAAAAAGGTTGGTTGTTATTTAACGTGGCCGGTGTGACGGAGCAACATGAACCATCTGCCACTGGCAGCAGAACGTCTAGTCAAACGTGCCTTGGCGGCTACCTGGACGCGTCCCAGGATCAAGGTGCTATTGGCCAAACTGTCAATGACGTTCTGGCATTGACTGAAGTCAGAGGGTTCTGGTCGACTGCCACTGCGCTATGGCACTGGTGCGCGTGGGCGGTACGTTTGCTGGGCGCTGGAGTTTCAAATACCACGTCAACTCTGAAAACTGCAGAACAACGGCTCTATGATAGAATCGAGTGTCTTTATGATTTATTTTATGGAAATCTATAATCAAACTACAGAGCGTGGTTGTATTTCAAAATAATGATCATCCAAGGCGACCCACTCTCGACTTGGACTTATTCATATGGATTGAATGAATGTTTGGTGACTGGAGTTGCAGTCGCGGAAGAACTACGTGCTGTGTGTGAAAATTAAAATGTTTTATTGAGAGATTTACCTTGCAATTTTTGATCCGCCATAGGCACTGTCATGATGGGCCCTTCCTTCGCGGTGGCCATCACCCTTGACGTAGTGTTCACAAATGCACTGAGTCACAGCAGGGAAATCATAGCAGTCGATCAATTCTTATGTGGTCTTCACGTCGCGTTACAACATCCATCTTGTGGCGCGGCGCGATGTTGCGTTAGAGCTTAAGGGGTGACCAGTGTCAGTCAAAGGCTGCGATCCAGGCTATCAGAAAATGACGTGCCGTATAGCATTAGTAAAATTGACGAAAGTGACATTTTTAAGTGGCAAGACAGCTTCTACTCGTTGAACGGGAGCAAGTTAAATGGACAATCGATTGAGAAGACTGGTTCTGTTGCGAATTGTACTTGAAGAACTACAGAAGAGCGACACGGGAGTTGAGCCAGAATACGATGTCACGACCAACGTCGTGACCCTCCTACAACCTCCCCAAGTCCCAGTCCATCAATCCCATTCTCACAATGCATCCTCTCACAGCACAATTGCAAGCGCGCCAACTACTCCAGCAACAAGGCCAGCAGTCCCAACCATCAGCCCAGCCGCAGCGTTACTCTCATCAACAGTCGCCGAAGGAGCAGTTCCGGTAGCAGTCCGCTGGTCCTTTGATGGGATCTAAACCTCCTAGCCATCCTGCCAGGCAGACGCGTCCGCCTCGACGGACTAGTTGCAACGAGTCGACAATTGTGCTGTTTCCAACCAAATCCAGTACCGAATCGAACTTCTTGAACTCGCCGCTTGCATGGAGGTGTTTGCTCAGGTTGGGCGTTTCAAGGAATGTCTCCGTGACTCCGAGGTCTCGCAACATGGCAAACTTGGCTTCGTTGCGAGATGTCGCAGTGACGATAGCCCCTGCATCGACAGCAAGATTGATCGCCGCTCTTCCAAAAGATGAGGTAGCACCTCTAATAAGAACCCTCTGTCCACGCTGAAGACCTAGATTTCGAAATAGGCACGTCCACGCTGTAGCATAACTTTCAGGCAGCGCAGCTACATCTGCCCAAGACAGCGGTAGTCGTTCTCCAGATTCGCCCAGTGCGACTATGTTGTTAGTATTTGCGACGGTATACTCTGCGTAACTACCAGGTATGGTCCGACCGAGGCCGCCCATGAGGGTTGCAACTGGTGTCCCTGTAGTGAATTCTCCTCCCGGACATTCTTCGATGATTCCAACGCATTCGATACCACTGATTGGAACTGACTCTGCCCATTCGCCTCGGCGCATATGCATTTCTGCGTGGTTGATACCGAAGGCTTTGATGCGGATGAGCGCTGTACCAGGGGCTGATACTGATGGTTTGGGGACGTCTTTGATGACTAGATTCTCGACTTGACCGAACTCGGAGATCAGTATAGCTCTCATAGTAGAAGACATGGCTAGAAGTGAGATATAAGTTCTTTTTGATAGGGAGGATTGTAATTTGAAGAGTCTGGTTGTTTTACTCGATCGTTACGATGTGTTGCAGCAGTTTGATTGTCAATGCAAGGACAGAGGCTCATATTTAACGACTTGTCTGGCTGCAGAGCAAACGCCAGGAACGTCATTCCGATATAGTCTTGATCCATGTAATCTTCAAGGCGCGCCCTTTCAAATGTGTTTTATATCAGCTTTTCAGTGACTAAACGCTCGTTGTTAGTTGATGCTGACTCGGAACACTTATGTGGTTGGCCCGGCCTGACGCGATTCGCCATCATTTGTAAGCGCTTATACTGGTGCGGCCGCTACAGGGTAGGCGCAACCAATCCGTAGCTTTGGTAGTGCATTATCCAATCAACACTTGTCGGTACCATGACAAACCTCTCCGTTGAGGACAACCACGACCTCACAGTGGGATCGTAGAATCTGTGCACTTAGTCGTTTACTACCGAGTGCAGCACTTGTTCAAGCTTGGTTAGAGATGGGATGTGTGCTTCTTCGTACGCCATCGCACCGGGGCCGCGTGAATGGTTTAGTTGTTAACTATCTAGTACCATCGGCTGAGGTACCGAAGAACAAAGAGGAAGAGTCAGACATGTCTCTCGAGCTATACGAGGTCATAGTTCATAGAGTTGAGTTAAAACAATGCATCGAACACTATGTCAAGGCTGTGTAAGCCTTTGTTCTCACGCGCAAACAGCAGTGACCTCCTTGTTCTAAGAACATATCAGTACAGCTGGTTTGTAATAACGATGAACTTCGAAACAGTGCCACAGACAATTTAATCACCAAACCTATAAGATCCACGATCTCTGTACCTTTCTGTCAACAATGCGTCAAACACAGTCGCAAGATCAAACGGAGCATTTATTGCTGGTTACACAACTTTCCAAAATTCATTTTATATAAAATCTTGTGTTCTACATTTGTACCTCTCACCACCGCCATGGAGAAGCAGCTGCGGGAGATACAGATGGAGATCATGCAGGATCGATTGGACAGCCTTGAATCCCGCTTTGAGGAACTTGCCAACAGTTTTGCGCACGTCTCTGCTAAGCAGCTCAGCAAGCAATGCATCAGCTGTATGGAAGCAATACGAAACCTAGCTTCTGATTGTCTGATCGCAAACACTGATCAATACCTTCCTTGCTTTGACAGAACCGAGTTCATTAGATATGCGCAAGAAAGCCGTCAAGCAATGCGTTTCACTGTCGACGAAAACAACACAATCCAACGCATCTACCGTGAGGCCGGACACCACCGTCAAATGACAGAAGAAGAGCGCCATGATCGTTTTCTGAGTCTCAAAGCCGGCGTACCGTCTGCCAAACTTTGCTTTCCGCCTTTCAACGCCCACGAATTGTTCGTCGAGCTTGCTATCAATCTCGAAAACCTTACTATCAGGGAGCTGGAATTCCACGACCAGCCTTACGTGCCGGATGATGCTGCCATCAGTCAGCCTCCACCTCCCTACGAAAGTCAAGGTCGAGGGTATCAACACCAAGACGGTCCTCATCCTATGGCCGCTACAATGCCTCGAGTCGAAGATTCATTCAGCAGTGGGGCATCCTTCGAGTCTATCGCCACGGACATGTCTGGAGATGAAGAGTCTAAGGAAGATCACTTCAAGAGGTGGTCTCAACTGCAGCTTTCTGCCTACGGCAAGTATTTGAAACTACCAGTCACGCCTCATGTGATCTCCGAAGTTTTATCTCATTACGAGAACGCCCAGGTCGAAAGGTTGGCTCTCCCATTGGGACTCAAGCTGTATAGGCTATATTTTGTAGAAGGCCGACCTGGGGGCGTGGTATGGAAGTCTGTGATTCCAGACCTTGACGCCGATGGAGATTCGATTTCTCCTTTCGAAGAAGGTGATATTGAAATTCTTACGACAACTCGTGACCGACTCAGAGACGATAACTGGGACTCTGGAGCTGTTTTGGAAACGGAGGTACCTCCGCCTCACCCTTTGCTCCCACATTGTATGGTTGCAATGGAAAGCCTCAAGCCTGAGGAGCTGAGTGAGTTTGGGCTGGTGGTTGCTTGGCGCTACTATGGAACTCAGCCATGGATGGACCGCTGTGGCCACCTTGTTCCAGACGTTTGAGGGTTGTTGGTAGAAAGAACCTTCCGATGGAAATTACTGGTCATGTCGATTGCATGCTTGCTGCGATAAGTCCAGCATTGTGGCGGTGAGGGTTGACTTAGGACAATAAGGTAGATTTTCAAAAGCATTAGGCTTATGACTAGAAAATATAAGTAAAATTCACTTGGGGGCTTACCTCTCTCATAGCAAGTTCATTATGATTCTCCCTCTCTATTCAGATTCCATGTCATGGCTTCCTTCTTGATAACAAGCCACGTATCAGAGTGATTATCCATGAATGCGATACGTCTAAGCCAGTGAGTGGTGACCACGAGGTAGTCAAAATTGAAGCTAGCCATGTCTTGCAACGCTGAGACGACATCTTCCATAGCTAAAAGCAACCTTGGTCTTACTGTGATGATAATAGCTGCGAGCAAATTGTCTGACGAACGTGGTTGAGCCTGCGCGGCTCAAGACGCTATCTAGACAAGCTACAACTTAGTGATTCTAGTGCTCTCTTAAATGTCAAGACTGCCAAGTTTCCAGTTCGGTTTACTACAGTCAGCTTTGGTTTGTGGAGTATTGAGTCAATCATCCAACAGCATATTACTTGGTAATATAGAAATAGATAGATCTATCTTTATGTTTTACTAAGTGAAATTGGAGCCTCAAGACAGAAGTTTTAGCCCAAGGAATACTATTCATAAATTCTTTATGAAGTCTGCTATTCTATGGCCATGCTTCACCAATTTGTGAACCTTGCTCGCTTATGAGTCTCATCCTGATTGGCTTCGTCGTCGTCATCATCATCAAAATAACGTTTCCTGGACCTCTGTGCTTGTCCCTCAGGCTCACCATATGCCTCTTGCCCCATCATCTCATCCACCGGAGACCAGGCAATGTCTCCATCATCGTAATCCGGCTCATCTATATCCATACCATCTTCGCTTTCACTTTCAGAGTCTGGTGTTGGCTCACTGCGCGCGATGATGGCTTCATCACGTCCAGTGGGTGCCAGTCGCCTGGCGTCCTCGACGGGAGTCCGCTCCTTCCATTCCCAATACTGTTCCGAGGTGCGTTTGTAGGCCTCCTTGTGGGCCCCCTCATGTCCCATGTTGTGGTATCCAGAGAATTTCCGGAGGTCAATGTAGTGAAGTGAATAAAGCTCTTCCAACTGAAACGGTTTTAGGTTGCGGATGTTTATTTTAATTGCATCGGAGTGCAATGGATATGGTTCGAGGCGATCAAAATCCTCCTTTGGCCATGGACTTGCTAAAGGTGAATACTTGAGTTCACCAACGCGCTGTTCCTTCCCTGCGTCATCGGATAAGTCTATGAGGTAGGGTAAGATTCGGCGTCTGAGAGTGTCTAAATAGCTACGTTCAAGCGGCCAGCAACCTGTTCCCCAATAGGCATGTTCGCGTCGAGGGTAAAACCCTGGCATTGGTCTGTATTCCAAGCTTGTACACTCGAGATAGCAAAATGGATGAAGGTGCTCGTCCTCTCCGCCATGGGAAAGGTAATCTTGACAACACTCAAGGTGATATCTGATGATCGAGTCCTTCTCTTCATTTCCATGCAGGCGCGGGATAATGTTGTCGAAGGAGCGGCGGCATACTCTAATCGGGTTGTTGAGGTGTGGTATTGTATAGTCAAATTGATCAAGAAATCGCTGGTAGATTTCAGGGTGGGATGCGGATAGTGGTCGGATTTGTGATTTGGTCATCGTTGCTTTTCTTTGTTGGTGGTTGCTGAGTTGTTGATAGCTTTTGAAGAAGGAAACCATGCATGCGGAAATATGTGTTATGTTAATGAAGGTACGTAAACATCCCGCACATTAGGTCTGCGGCTAAGCTATTTATCATGCTTCAGTATATCGTTCAGAACATATCAAGGTTAGCATGTGTACCACTGGGAGAGGCTTTTGTTCTTGGCCAGGTAACAATGCCGGTACTGAACATTAACTGATTTGTGTTTCAACACTCAATGCAATTGAGTAAAGGTCTGAGTGCACTAGATATATTAATAGATTTGCCGTTCTTTAGACTCTTTATTCAAGATGGTTTGTTCGAGTAGAAGTCGTTGCAGAACTTGAGTTAGATCCTTACTGGTCCGTTATTGTCTGGATTAGCACAGGCGTTTGGCTATTTCGCGAAGTCCCTTCAAGCCACAAGCTTTGGCAGCCTCAAACTAGTGTCATGGCTCTTAAAACACCGCATTTTCCGCCAGTCTTCGTCCAGAGAATTTCCAATATCTACTGACGTGTTTGCATTTCCTGGAAAGAATGGTGTTGTTATCACCTACCAGCGTGTAATTATCATGATATCGGCGAGCTACGGTTCATATTCCTTTGCTGTTAATGACATACTAGTGATCTAACGGTAGAGAGCGAGGCATTGGCGTCAAACAAAGACTCTGAACAAAGAATTTTTTTGATCGCTGATCAAAGGATTCATCCTTCCGACGCATATGTCTTTAGTGTTCCCTTCTTTGAGCCAAGTCTGCAATATCTTTGTTGAGAATCATCTTGGACTTCAAGGAATTTGGCAAGCGACGGCCACTGAGAATGGTCTCGATACGACGACTGCTTAGTGAGATATTAAAATGTCCCATTTTATTCAAGGTTTACCACGCTATTGCGTATGCAACTATCTCGCTTCTCTACCGACACTATCGAGGCTCAATCGCATTTGCGAAAAATCTAGTTACAACTTGCAGATCCGACTTGTTTTCGAAGCCTATGGCTTTGGTCTGCGATGCCTTGGTCTCTGGTACAGGTATCCATGGTACTTCCAAGATCCATCTCGTGGTGCTTTTAATGGACGGCCAACGTTGAATATGCAAGCAAGTGCTGGCAGCCAGTAGGCAAGGTTCTCTCAGGATACCCTGGCTCTTACTGGTTTCCCGCCTGCTCCGCTGCTTTTCGAGCAGCCACTCTGGCTTTGCGGGCAGCTTCCCGAACCTGCCAGTCTGCCAAAGCGGCCGGAAAGTAGTTCGCGACCTTCTCCTCAGGCTCCCATCTGTCGTCCTTAGGCGAGTATCCAACCCACTGACAATTATAACAGATCTTGCCCTTGACCCAGTCCTTTGCCTTCACTTTGAAGACATGATAAAGTTGCAGACCTGTAACTTCCTGCCGACCACCAAGGTCTTCCCAGTAAGTATACAGAGCTTGGGGATCGATCTTCTGGATGAAGTCCTCGCGTTCCCAAGACTGTGGGATGTCGTCGTCTGTCCACTTGACTAGAATTTGGACGGTGCTTTCCGAGCGGTCCACTCTGTGTCGAATCAGGGTGTCGATCTCATCAGCCATGATGTCTGTGACGAAGAGTGATCCGCACTACTGTCGAAAGGATAAATCTTTACTCACGTACTGGTAGTGTTGATGTCTGTGAGTGGTGATGTTTGAGAGTAGATTACGGGTTTGATCAGTCCCATGGATGGGCATCCAAGGATAAACGACAGAAAGCGAACAGAAGAAGAGGCCATGCTACACTGGTAAATCGCCAATAACTAAGATCACTTTTGCTGCTCTTAGACCACTGGAACATCTCCCTAACAATGTGCCACTGTCACCAATCTAAGAAGAATTACATAAGTCAAGCCTGTAATACCTGTTGCTTGGAATGGCCTTTCGTAAACCTGGCTCGCGGTGAGTCTCGATGTGACGGACGCGTTGCAAATTGCGACTATCTCATTTCACTCAAAGCTCACTACGGCATCGCAAAACCAATTGTTCTCTTCTCTAGCACGATCGAGGCTTGGTTAAATGTTCAAACGCTATAGACCTCCTTCAAGTTATCTATTGTATCTCTCAACTGCCTAAATCATTTCCTTCTTAGCTAACTCACCTCCAAGTAACCCAAGTCCTCTCTCCCGACTTTGCTCTAAGGATTCGCCGGCGGAATGTTCTGGTCAGCAGCTGCTCGCCTAGCCTCAAACTCAGCAAGCACATCCTTGGCAATCCTCTTTACCTTTTTTGGAGGCTCTAAGGTTGTATCCTTACGCGAGTCTGAGTATCCCACCCACTGGCAGTGGTAATACCATTTACCCTTCTTCAAAACTCTGGCAAGAACCTTGAAAATGTGGTAGTGTCGTAGATACGTAGCATGACCACGGCCACCGCATTGGCGCCAGTACCGATACACTGTTTCGCTGGCGGTTTCTTGCAGGAGAGCCTCGGGTTCCCACGTTGGCTCGTCATAGCCTTTCCACTTGACGAGAAACTGAACTGTCTTTTTTCTTCTGTTGACTTTGTGGCGTATGAAGCGCTCTATTTCGTACTCTTGGTAATCTTGATTGGCGGCCATATTAAATAAGAATAGCAGTACCGATTGTGAACCCTGTGGATTATTCGAATATCAATTCTATTGACGTCTTGTACTTTGGTGCATCGTCACTTGGTCCTGCAGATGCGTTTTATACAAATTCAAGAATCGAGAACATGGCATGCAGTAGACAATGGTGTGCCCAAATGAGATAAGTCGCTGTTCAGTAGGACAATCGATTCTGTTCTTTGTCCATTTTGACCATCTCTTTAAGAACATACCACCATTCACATATTAACAGAACACGTACAAGGCCCAGTAACCGCCGTGTTCTGTATGCAGCAAATCTCGTCTGCAATACGCTGCTTTATGCTGAGTGTTGAAATACATCATGCTTGCCATACCGCTCTGTACACCAGAATAGAGAGATGTAGTCAACATTATCAAGGTCTAAGAGTCAGGCAAGGTACATTATTTCAACTATAAGAACCTGAGTATATGGTACTTGTGATGGTCAGTCTGCGGGTCAAGAACCTTTGTTAAGGAGGATCTCCTCGCTTGGACGGCAGCTCTTGGCATTGTCTTGAACGGGAATAGACAGGCCATCGCTTAAAACAATGAATTTTATTACCGCTATAAATAGTCTGAAGGATCAGAGTGGAACAATATTTCCAATCTTTTATCGTATAAATGTCTGAGTTTGGCTGAATGATATACCGCGTTTTGGCCGATGCAAGGGCTCAAGAGTTCAAATACTGATGAGTACCCATAGAAGCACATGCACTCGACACTTACATTCTCGTTCAAATATAACTTTCCAAAAGGTCTCTCTTTAAAATCCGTTCATCAAACGTCACTCGTTCAACCCAATAGAAAAACAAAATGGCACGATCAATCGCCCTCGCAGCTCTTCTCTTGGCTCTCCCTATCGCAGCTCAGCCCGAGATCACTTCTACTCCTGGCGCGTCTACTGCTGCCCAAAGACTACCGACATTACTTCACACCCTCCCGAAACCACTGAATACACGGTTGTGTCGACGATTACACGCAGTAATGGTATTGACTATTATGCCGTTCCGATCAGCAAATCTAATGGGGGTCTGAAGAGTCGCGGGGTTTTAATCCGCTGCTGCAAATGGCAAGTGGAGTTCACTTGAGCTTCTTTGGGAGTTTTGTGTTTGGGACTGAAGAGTTCCCAGTGTCTGACGTCCCGTTGAGAAGTATCATGCACAAGGTGGCAGAGGGGAAGATTGATGCGAAGCCTTGGAGAGTGTTTGGCTTTGAGGACATACATGCTGCTCATCAGGCAATGGAGAATGGGGATGGTAACGGGAAAATGGTTGTCACTGTTGAGTAGTGTTTGGGACTTCAAAGATGCGCCCTCTGAGCTGCACAAGTTCTGCAATATTGCTCGATTGAACGATGTTGACTATTGCGATCTGCATTAACGATACTCGATCCCTCCAGTGCCAAACCTCATGGCGATATGAATGATCACGTCCAGTTCAGTAGTCATCTCCAAAAGTGACCTCTCCCACAGTTTGCAATGCAATTGGCGTTGACTATAACCGTTTGGTTTGGGGACAATCTTGGTGTCCGAGAGCGACGAAGAGTCTCATCCAATCAGATCGCGCCTCGATGGCTCAGTGGTAGAGCGTGTCACTAGTAATGACAAGGTCCACGGTTCGATCCCGTGTCGAGGCAAACGAGTTCCATCATCGTTGACCAGTTCTTTTTGGTCTTTTTGCAAGTTGTGACTTGAATACTGGCGATACAGAAAGGTCGTTTCCATAAATAGGCCTGCAACTACAAAGCTACCTGCGCCCTCCTCATTACCCATTTCATCTCAGGTAATCTCGAATGACATCCTCAGGTACATCCTTGCCCAAGTAATTCGGCACCCTCTCATACATCTCCCAAGCGCTCCTCTTCATAAAATTCGTCTGTTCCCTGACCCAACTTTCAAACTCACCCCTCTCCACCATCTCGCCCCTCTTCTCCTTCTCAATCAGCGTCTCCAGAACCGCATCAATCCTGCCTCTCAACCTAAGCAACTTCTCCTGCAAGAAAATGTTACAAAACGTCGGAATATGATCATTTCCTAAATCTACACTCCGAAGCGACGTATACTGATCATCCAAGTTCGGATCTGCAAATGCGTAGCTACTCACCATGCTCAATCTCTCCGGTACATTCGTCGCTCGCAGAGCAGCATGCTCAGTGCATCCACCCTGCATGATGACTGCGCCTCCCACTCTTGGACTTTTCACCTTTACGATGGAGCCGTCTCCTGTGCGTATAGCTGTCTCGCCGCCTTGCATGCTGCTTGTATCGCTGAGCATCACAACGCATACAACCGGGACTTGGTCTTTGTGCCAGGCGTCAATGGGTATGTCGTCGTAGCTGGACTTTTGCATCTCTTGGGGTGAGAGCGGGGCTGAGGGTGTTTCGGTGAGTTTGTAGACGCCGGGGAGACCTTCGGGGCCGAGTTGGATGTTCACGAGTCCGAGATCGGCTTCGCGTCGCAGGAGTCTGAGGCCGAAGCCAGCTGCGTGATCGATGGCAGCTTGCGTTGCGGGATGTTGCCATGCTTGAAGAGTAAACTTTGCAGTCTTTTGCAACTAGTTTAGTTTTGATGTTGTTACTGTGACTTTTGACTGACCTTCTCATGCCCCGCGATGTAAGCAGGCGCACGATCCCATGAACGGAGATACTTGTCGAGAATTGGTTTACTCAGCATCTCACGACGGAGCATGCGCACTCCTTCTTCTGAGAAGAGCTGAAAAGGTTCTGTGACGCAGAGATCGGGTGCATTTTCTGGCTGCGGGAGCCCAAGGTCCTGGAAGGTGTGGCGTCGAGTAGGAGGCTGGAAAGCGAGGTGGATGGCGGGATCAAAGTCCGGGAGGCCGAGGTCGACAAGAGCGGTGAGGGCTGGGGAGGGGATGTTCGCCGGGGCCGGAGCTACCTTTGCAGACATGTTGTAGGATATCTAGAGATGGAGAGTGGTAGGTTTTGTTGATTCAGAAGCGAGAAATTGACACTGCGAAATGGCAAGTCCTGTTTTCCAACTACATCGTTATAGATTAGGGAGGGCCATTTGAGCCTTTTATCATTGTTACCAACCTCGTGAATGAATCTTTATCGGCGTCGCTTGCTGAAGGGGGGAGGGGCGTTATGTTAGTCTCTTCTTATATCATTTCCTATTCTGGTAATGGTATCCTGACTACATCGCTGGGCTTATCATCTGACGCTTCCTGTCAGATAAGACACCAAAAATAGGGGCCGGCAATTGAAACGCCACGAAATTCCTTATCAGGCCCATTTCTCCGCACTTACCCCACACGCAATGGCCTGAAAAGTACCTGGAGGTCGTTTGACTCAGTGACCAAGGAAGCTTGACCCCAAGGTTGGCTGACAAAAATAATCAGTTAAAAGGCCTGCTAAATCTTCCCTAAATTTAACTAAGTTTAGCAAAGTCTTTTCAGTATTTAGTATCCAGTTCTTACATTTACTTGCCCTAATTGAGGAATTTGGATTGTGAAAATCATGCGGCGTCTGACAGGTGAGTCGTGGTCATCAATCCATCAGGATTTTACGGCGATTACCTCCTTTGATCATCTGAAACGGAGCTGACATCAGAATAGGTAGATAATCTGATTGACCTGGCTGACTCTTGTGAGATTGAGACCTCTCTAACTAAGACAATGGCGGCAACAAACATTTAGCCGAGACTTTACTCGACAGCATCGCGAGGGGAAGTTTACTGGGAGAATGTAGGAAACCTTTTCTTTTCTGCACTGCACTACATACGGACTGTCTTCTCATGCCGCATAGATACCAACAGTCCAATCACTACCTGGGCAGGACACCTCTGCCTGATGCTCCTGTAGAGCATTGCCAATATGCAACCAACAAAACAGAGCGCCTTTCTTTCCACTGCGCTTTAGAAGAATGAGAATACCTCTAGTCCACTAACAGACCGCTCAAAAACCGCTCATTCATCAGTGAGAGGCTCAAGACCTTCAGGTCCGTAAAGAAATCTGTCAAATGACGGGGGGAACAACTGCACCGCAGTACTAAAGTTGTCCAAGAAACCGGACACCACATCGCAAAACCCGATTACTCGATCGCAAAGATTTTTAATACGAGTGAAGAAAGATGAAATGAACTGAAGAAGAAATTGAAGGACCGGAATGAGCATAACGATGATGCAAAGAATTGCAGCGTTGGTCAGGACTGAGAAGTAGACGGCGATGACGGCGAGACCCGAGAGGCAGACGCAGCTCGCGGTGGCGACAACGAAGGAAGTTCCGATGGCAATGGAGTAGAAGATGATGTCGTCGATCTCGTAGAATGTTTGGAGGGTGAATGAGATGATCCACAGGAGAGAAACGATAAGGACCAGCTTCATGGTGCCTGGGTCGATGAGATCCGCCATGTTGATGTCCTCTATTGGCGTGAAAGGGAGATGAGAGAGCGAAGTGTTTTATTTCGGGTTGCAGGTGCTAATGCTTGCAAAAGTGATGAAAGGGTAGTGTGGAAGATATTGCGATGAAGAGATGGCCAGAAGTCGGGAGAAGTCAGATGAATCTTTGGGGTTCGCCAACAATGTTGTTGTTCTGCGTGATTACCTTTCATTTGCCGGAACCTTTATGGTGAATTGACAGTGGCACTCGCTGGCGATCTGAACTCCGACCAGCAAACGATTATGAAGCTACACTACTATGAGTAGCATAAGCCCTGATAACGCAAAGTTGGCGTTGCTGCCACTGTCAGAATGACCTTGTGAAGGCGAGAGACGATTTTGTCACATGAGCTGTGCTTGAAGTTGGCTGCCAGAGACTCTCGTTATTTCTCAATTGGGGGCGAAGCCGCAGCTCGGTAGCAGATTGGCTCATATCTAAATTCACTATTCTCCCTATATCGTACACAGACTGCCATTGTACTCCCAACTTTCCCGGACAAGTTTGACTACCTTCCTGACATTCAAAGGACAGTTGACCTGTTCAAACTGAACACATCTCCTCTTTGACGACGATGCAAGCGTCGTGGCCATGAACAGTGCGAAATCCGAATCACTAAGATCAGACAGTCAAAAGGGCCAAGACGGTTTCCCAGCAATTATTAACGAAAATACACAGCAAGCCTAGATCCTTGAGTCCATGATACGTCGCCCGAGAGAAACTCTCGCCTACCCTCCTCCCGTCCCCTGAACCGAGGATCCAGGGTTTCAGAATGAGCAATTTTGCGCAACCACCAACCCAGCACATCTCGGTTGTGAGCAATCACGGCTTTTCTGGCTAGGCGCTGTACTTTAAGGGCGTACTTCTCCTTCCACGGCTTTTCCTTGAATACTACTCCCACATCATTCGGATTATATGGGAAGGCGAGTACAGGGCCCATGAGTCTTTGTGGGGGGTGCCCACTCTACAGTAACCAGCGGCGTAACGCTTGGTGGTAACATGGGCCACAAGTTTATGCCAGTTCTTTTGCTTGGAGTCGTGGTTGACATCACCTGGAATATTGATCAGCATCGTGAGTTCTGAGACCAGCACAGCTGGGGATGTACCGTGTGTATCATAGCCGATGGTGATTCTCATGTCAGGCGGCTTATACGTAAGTCTCGGCGGCGAGTGATGACCATCTGAGTTGACAGCGTTGATTTGATCCAAGATATTGACTTCGTACAGAGTCTTTGGGGAGATATCACTAAGAGCTTGTAGTAGATAGTTGACTTGCTCGCGAGCCGTTTGGGACAAGTCGGCGAAAACAGCGACAGGCTGATGAGGCAAAGTCGGGGTAGTCTGCACGCCACTGCTAGGTGAGACTTCATCGTCTCCATGGCTGTCGTCAGACTTCATCTTCTTCGCTTCATGATCGAGCTCGGATCCTCGACGTTTCAGGCTCATGGTGGAGAGGATAGGAAAACAGTTATGATAAGGGCAATGTTGATGGTGGGATCTTAAAAGGGAGAATCAAAAGTGAGAGTTGAAGACGATGGAAGCAATTTATACCATTGCTAATTTGACTAGATCTATTGAATATGAGATTGGATCAGTTAATGAGAGCTTCAAACAAAGCCATAGCCCAACATGCAGATGGACAAACTTTGGGACCTCAGTCCATATTGACAAAGGCGGTATTCGCTCATGCCTCAGAGTCCATTCAATCATACATCAAAGACCCCTTTGCGCTGTTACTAAAAAACATATCAAAGCCGGATATCGATCCACTTACGCTTTCATTTTCAGGCAAAGTTTGCGCGTCTTGCATTCCCACCCAAACTAACCGAAGCAGTTACAAAAGGTAAGCACGTTCACTTACCTATAGGACGATGGTCAAGCATGACAGGACAAGTGAGGTCAGCGGGGAGGTGGTATTTTACATAGCTTAACATAGTCAATACCACTTGCTACTCTAATTTGAAATAAGTATTTACAAAACTTAGGCGGCTGTAATTAGCTATTTTATCAAACGTATAACAACATATAAAGAGATACGAGGAGCATGGGCCATGCAGGAGCCTTTTGACTAAAGTATATATTTATTAATAGACGTTATTACGTTTATGTTACGGTAAGTATCTCTCATTGTGACCCCAGCAAGGAAACACTCTACGTGAATACCAAGATCAGAGGCCCATAATATAAGAGATCCAGTAGCAGGTCTAACACCACCAAATGAAGTTCAAGGCTGAGGGGAAACATCCAGTGAAGTTCATACAACATCAAGGCCGGGACAATCAACCAAAGCATTCCAAGAACCTTACGGTAAGTAACCCAAAGTATTACTTCGACTGTCCATAAACACCAATAGAAACCATACTTTACCAGGGTAAAAAGAGCGTATAAATAAACACGCAATACCGAGGCTCGATTGCAGTAAAGCAGGCTGTCAGTTCCATATGTTTTCATCATGTAGGCCGTCTTCTTGGTGTACAGTAGTAGGTCCAGATACAAACTTGCTCGCACAGCTAGCATCCCGCGCTCTCTCAAAGAGAACATGCGTAAATGCCTTGCTCTCTCGTAATGCGTGAAGAGTTTTGGCGTTAGGTCGGCAGCGTCGATGCATCGCTGGCCAGCAACGATGTACAGGTACTCCTCTCGACGGCCATGGGGAATTCGTGTACAGAGTCTTGACAGCTCTTCTTGGAGAGCCCTGATGAGCAACTGCCACGCATAGGGATGTCCAGGTGTTGTATTTATATGTTTGTCGGGAAGAAGGAGAGTTAGGGATTTTAGTGTATACCAGAGCAGGATGAGGGCCGGGTGAACCAGAGTGGCGTGGGCAGATGATGGAGAGTCTCCTCCCGGGGAGGCTTTGGAAAGAAGACCGTTAAGCATGGTGGTCGTAGTGGTTTAGTAGTAGATTAGTTCCGTGTTACCTTTGTCGCTGGGTGGGTAGCTGTAGGTTTATAACGGTGTTGGTGGGTTTGATCAGAGAAGACTGGTGAGAAGTTAAGTATTTAGTTTCAATGCAGAACATATGTCTGAAGTCGATGTAAACAAGTTAGGTTGTTCAAGGCGGAAAACAACAACCAAAATCAAGGTTCAGGTGAACAAGCAAACAGAGGACTTCAATTCAACTCGAACAAGAACAAAGGATACAAACTGAGACCTGAATAACTGCAAACTCAATGCTAGAAAGCCGCCGCTGCATTTTCTCATTGAGGAGAAAAATGTTCTTTTAGGCAACGTCTTTCCAGTATCTAACAACTGTCCCTCGAGCCCCGACCTCTGAAACGACCTCCTGCTGCAAACTTCAAGGCATCGCGCTGTTTCTCTCTCGATGGGAAATTAAGATCACAGTTCCGTTCTCCGCTACGCCATCCAATATATCCCCCCGTGTGGCTGCGCGCAGTCTCACTGTGCGCAATCCCCAGCGCAATCGAGATCAAGGCCGTCATGTCGAGGGTGTCCATAGAAGCAAGAGACATTTCAGGAAACACTTCTGAAGCATATTCCCTTCCTTCAATCCCGTAGCGCACCGAAATTACTCGTTTCAGAAGTACCCGAAAAGCTTCCAGCTCCTCAACGCGACGTTGGATTTCCCCTCGAAGATGACGCAAGGACCATATCGCCCACGATAGGCTTATGTTCTCGGGAGTGTCCGCTGTAGTCGTGAGATCAAATCTTTGGAGCATGAGGGAAAGATGAAAAGCCGGTCCAGACACCTCGTTGATTGAAAGAAACGCAATGGTCAAAGAACGTTCGAGGTTCTGAAGGGCCTCGGGTATGTTCATAGTGACAAGCTCATGAATCTTTTCGTCAATCTCGTTACCGTCGACCAAGGCGGCTGGTGCATACTTCCGGTGAAGTGCTTTCTCTTTACCGAGTGCCTCCAGATATTTAGACGCAATATCGCTCGATGGTCTCAAGTCATAGTGCAATTGCACGGTCAGATTTCCTATGCAAGAGTCCAGGAAGGATCCGAGATGAGGCTCAAGGCTCTGTCTTACATTTCTTGCCACGTTCTCAACATGAAAGGATGCATCTTGGATTGCGTTTCTCGGGTCCTTCAAATGAGAGACTAGATCATGAGCATCACTCTCTTTCAGTCTTCCGTATTCCTTAAGCCCCGCGTCACACACAGCCTTGTTCAGCCTATTCTTAAAAGGAATGACGCTGCGCTAAGATCAAAGGTGGTTTAGTCACTCAGATACTGGCAATTATATAAGCGCTGGCTTTGTTTCCCGAACCCAAAAGGCCCTGTAAATTCAATTAACAGAATTAAGAAGCAGAGGACATGGAAAAAGAAGAAGTAAATGTGTTTTATGCAAAATGTAACAGGAAAAGCCATTGAGAGAAAATCAATACTGTTATTGGTGTAATTGTTCTTATCGGTTGCCCTACCCTACACCACCTAAAGCGCGGCCAATTCATCCGCGCTCACATGCCTGGACTAGCCAGCCATGTAAAGACTTGAACAATAAGAAATACCCATCGAGCTCAGCGGCTAATATATCTAATAATTACCAATTTAACCTTCCCAGCATTATACTAGCCTAGATATGCATTTAGTTACACTAAACAGTAATTACTTAATTAAGGTTATTACATAAACAATCCCTCCCACTTTTTAAAAACAGCTATGTTTATTATTAAAGCACAACTTATTACTATTGATCTGACTTAATATCCTGCAAAAAGAAAGAATATCTTGATTGAATTGGCAAAAGATACATACAACAGCGGGGATTCGCTGGTCGTCACCGACCCAACTACTGATCCGCCCCTTACAGGCTTGACTATGGGAGAGCGGACGGGATCCCGTATTTTCCTGCAGGTATGGTCGTATGTGCTTGGAAAGTCTCGTAGTACAGGCTATAGTCATGCACGTCCCACAGACAGTCTCCTGGCCGACAATAGCTTTATTCATGTGAAGCGCAGAGAAGGGTTGCGAATATTCTCCACCTCACGACTAGCCTATTGTTTCAGCGCTACTGGAGCAATCCATTAATCGCATTAAACCTGAAGGTTTCCATGGTGGGAAGATGACAGCGCCAATAAGTGATGTCGCTCCAGCTCTTCCTCACAGTCGATAACAAACTTCATGAATGACAAGTCAGAATGGGTAAAAAACAGTCTTCAAAAACATTTTCAGAACCTGAGCGAAATAGAAATTCCAATCATCTATAATCCTTATTGTAAATTACTTTTAGATGATGCAGACTGTTTCCCTCTTCCTCTCCCAATTGCCCTCCTTATCAAACACCACTGGACCCAATAGCTCGTTTTCTCGCGCTTCTCTATTCTCATCATGAAGATCAAATGTGAATGTTCCGATTCGGCGAAAAGTCTGAGACAGATCGCAGAACCCTTCAGATGTCAATGGATCCTCCTCTTCGGTGTCATTCTGGATAAGGATTAAGCCTTCGTAGCTTTCCCACACGGCTTGTTCATAGCGATCGGTTTGACACCAGCCCAATTGCAGAGGAACGCAATAAATCTGAACCCACTGCGATGAAGGTATTTCTTCTGGAAGATCGATAGTACAGGAGTTGGCGAATTTGTGTGCCTGTTGTGTTCCTCCTGCGGGGCTTTTGAAGCAGAAGTTTTCAGAAATCTTCTTATACTCATCAGAGGAGATGATAACATATGCATCATCATCTTGATGTTTCGATGAGTCTTCTGATTGTGGCGCTTTCAACAAGTAGCACTCTCGTAAGTGGCATTGCATCTCAATAAGGCCCGACTTGATCTGCCCAGTTGTCGAGAGCGAGTACCCAGTCTGAGGCTCAACACAAACATCCAAGATCCTCGCAAGCTGTGTTTTCTTCCCATTCCAGATCCACGGTATGTATTGCTCAAAGAAGTCAACCTCGCCGTCCAACGAAGCCCAGCTCCACGACGGAGCGCGATAATAATCTGGCCTCCTGGGTGATGATCCAGCCTTAGGACGCCATAAGAGGCTTTGCTGGAAATTGTCATCGCGCCAAAGACCAGCGGCGTATTCCAGCTCCGATACACCTTTTTTCGATCCACGTCTTGCTTCAGCGATTCTCTCGACGATGCCTTGTAGCGCAACGAGTGTGTCAGAACTAAAAGTCAGACGCGCCTTGGTATATCTGCTAATAAAGTCGTTCCAAAACTCCGATGGCTCTTCCTCCAACTTAGAAGCTCTCATGAGTTTCTGGCGAAGATACGACAGACTTGCACTCTCGTTCACCACAGTGCTAAACTTTGGATCCAAGCCGATTGGAAATGCCTCACTCGCTTCTGTCGTCGCGCAGGACCAGACCATTTGCTTCGATCCAAAGACCAACGTCCGTGGTGATACCAAGAGTTCTTGCAGCGCCCAAGCTCGACGGCTCAAAGGACTCTCGTTGATAGTATCGAATAGTAGGCGTTCAGGTTGGTGCGGATAAACAGCCCATGGGTAGCTTACTCGGTGATATACCGAGCTTTGGATGATGTTTGCGACGCATGGTCTTACTGCGCGGGGATCGCGACGGCAGAATATGGAGTCTTGTACACTCGATCCCCCAGCTGCGGCGAGGGTCAGAGCCGCTGAACCGTAGATGCTTCCCATCTTCGAGGACTCCTTGATCCAATCGGGTTTGGAGTCTTGAATGATGCAGAGCGCATCAACCCATAGATATTCATACCCAAGATCTCGTGCTGTGGTGATTGCATCGCGGATGGTATTTGGTAAGCTTGCCGGAGGAATTTCGTTTTGGAATGGAATGAGGGTTGCTTGCGTGAGAGTGACGGTGTTGTCGGTTCCCCAGCAATAGCTCAGTGCAATATAGGGTACTGCTTTTGATGGAATGACGAGTCGCGGTTGGTGGGTTTTTGACCCCACGTGGATGAGTCTCGTTGGACGCCAATTCGTTTGTCGAGGTTGGAATTCTTTGCAGATGGGATGTGAGCGCTTGCAACCTTTGATCCATTTCAATGCAAGCTGTGAGTTCTGGTCGTTCATAGTCGATGCATGCTTGCCGGGGATGGTCTTGATCACATGGTTCGTGTCCGTTTCTGCAGCGAGATCAGTCAAAGTTCTCCCATGCGATCGCAATCTTACCTTGAAGTGGCCGCATTCGCAGATCGAATGACACATCTTCCAACACTGAGCCTTTATCCGACCTGACCGCCAGCCAGAACTCATCCGGAAGATCAATTCCCAACGCAATATCAGTAATCGCCATGCTCGTCCTCTCATCCCAACCCAGCTTCCCGCTTGGATCTCGCTCAACAGTGCGATATTTGAAGCAAAGCCGTACAACCTCATCATCGCCTAGATTCCGAAACTGCTCTTTTGACTTTTCATCAAAAGCATGCGCAATTATGATGCAGAGATGGCAGCCTGATGAAGTTGTTTCGGAAAGAAAGTCTCGTTTTGACTTTGACCATTTTGCCCAGCGCGATATGTCGTTTAGAAGATCCCAGCTGCTAGGATAAGAATAATCGCTTTTGGGGAATTGGGATCTGTGGGTTGGGCAGGTATATGGTGTGCAGCCGACGATGGACATTGAGCATGCGTGGGTGCATGCGTCGCAGAGACGTGATCGCTCGAGTGGTGTCGGCCGCATTGTGATTGACCGCGTAAGAACAGTTAAAAGGGTGGAAAAAGAAATATGGAGAAGGAGAACTAATCAATATGAAGTATGGAGATATATATGAGATGGTGTTTGTCACCTGCTGGTTAGGCTGACTCAAGCATTTAGCTCGTATACGGTATGACTCAGACCGCGTTAACACCCCGGCCAGCGAGTCAACAACCATAGCACTAGATAGCGGCCACTTCGTATAGCGTAAACTACCTGTACTTGGACTAGGTTAAAGTAGCAACATTAACAGAAATGGCTGAGTCGTCATAAAAATGTCAATAGAGAACGGAAGAGTTCAATTATGGTTCAAAGTCAATTCAGATAAATAATATTGCTTGCGAACATAATCCTCAATCGCTTTACATATAAAAAATGTTCAATAACAATACCGGGCCACCAATCGCAGATCAAGCAGCTCAGATCAACACAGAAGCGAATAGTCTCCTTGGTATAACATTCCACAACAATCGTGACGCCTACATCTCTAGATAATCTGAACATGTCCAGAACGGACAAGACGGCAATTTGTTCACACCTCCATCCAAGTTAAATGCCCACGTAGCCCGTCGACCTTTCCGACTCCCATTACAGTGACCCTGGAACTAATAAACCTGCTCGCTCTGTTCAAAAGAGCTCCCTGGAGTCGGAGAAGGAATACTCCAGCGACAAGGTGCAAACAACGCCGGCGACCGCAGAGGCTCGCGATCTGGCCTCTGGACGCAAAGCTCGGTCAACTTTATATCCAGGCCCGAAGTGCAGTCGCAATGAGTGTTCTTTTTCGCAGAGTCCTGGCGCATCAAGCCATTACTTGGATTGCGCAACGTTAGACTCTGTGCAGAGCAGAGATGCGGCTGTAAACTCTTGCGACGATCAGTCGCACTCTTACGCCTGCGTGGGGGAGACTCCAAGGCAAAGTGAGGAGGTGTTCGGCCATTGAGTGCAATCACTGTAGCGCGGCGACGCTGTTTCGGGGCCATGTGGCGTGGAGGACTTGAGGTCTGGGCGAAGCTGGGTATGTCTGTTGGGGTTTTGGGACCAAAAGCTCGTGCTGCTGGAGCTGAAAGAAAGGAGCTTTTGGTGAGGTTGAGTGGTTGAGGCACCATTTTTGAGAAATATGACTGGGCGGGATATTCTTGGAGGAGGTCTTGGAGTTTGGCTGTTGAGAGGAATCATGATGAAACGCCTTGTTTTATCAGTTTCGATGTGTAACGCTTGGGCGAAAAATGCTGCCGTTGTAAGCAAGCATTTTGTTTACTTATGCTGAGTTTAATGACGAAATTAAAAATTGTAATGAGACTCAGAGCTATTTTATGCACTCAAGAACGTCATTCCAACTATTTCATTTTTTGAGGCTGCTTTGGACAGGCTGAGTCTTGCGTTTCAGAGCATTTTGAGTTTCGGGATTGGGAACTTTGACCTGCTGGTGCGCCCGAGGTACAAACATGAAACAAGAAAGTGGAGAATGGCGTAGACTGTTCTAATGGCATGATCTATTAATAAAAAAGCTTATTTCCATCTGAATTGACTTTTTTTGTTGTTTTATTTGTAAGCACGGCTCTGGGTATAGGCCGCGATGACCTCGATTTCCTTACACGCAGCGAGCGATGGGGGACTACGATGCGAATAGTCATGGTGAGAGGGAAGACGGTATCGGCAGTGTGAGAAAGAGCGCTGGTAGCTAGGTAGCTAAACGAATGAAGTTGTTATGTACTGAGAAGAATGTAGTAGAAACAACTATGTACACAATTTGCCCGATGTCCTCCCTCTTTGTTGTTGCTCCTGTATCTCTCCTCCACTTCGATCCAACATGTCCATCCCTAACATAAACACTGCATCTAACAGTATCGCTCTCTGCAGCGATTCTCAAAGCAGCGACTTTAAGAAAGACCGAACCACTTGAAGTCAAGATCCTCATGGGTAGGTACGACATGCCCCACTCCAGCAGCGGATACAGCAACGAATTTGGTTCCGTCTCCGTAAATCATGGTGGTATAGCCAGACTGAGGAGTGTTAGTCTCGTTGCGCGAGAAAGAAACACCCTGAATCGTGGACCACTCCTTAATCTGCTCAAGAAGGTTTCTGTAATAGACAAGATTGTCCGCGGTGCCATGCCAGGTCTTGAACCGAGGATACGCCCCGCTGTAGCCAGGATACATCGACTTAACCTGATCAGCCCACTGCTGTCCCGTCTTGATGATCTTTCCGTCAGAGCAGACACGGTCAGAACTAATGGGGCTCGATCCAGGAGATCCAGCCATGCATCCGGCAGCAACGCCAGAGTAGCATGTAGCAGCGGCGAATCGGTCTGGATACGTAGCAGCGAGAACATTGGTCATCATACATCCGGAGCTGGTACCCGTGACGTAAACCTTGTTGCGGTCGGCTCTGTATGTGTTGATGATATAGTCTACCATGCTGACGAGAACCTGGCTGTCGCCCTGACCATCGTGCTTGAGGGTCTTGGTGCTGGCGACATCCCAGCAGTTAAAGTCCTTTTGCGAGGAGGGGAAGATGAGGATGACGCCCTTTTGATCGGCGAGGGACTTGTACTTGGTCTGCTGGAAGTATCCTGGTCCGTTTCCTCCGCAGGCGTGAAGCTTTATCAACAGGTCAGCTCAAGAACTACGAGATTTAATGGGGATGACTTACGGCGAGCATGACTGCTGGGCTGGAAGGAAGGTTGCTAGGGATGTAAGCCTGCATGATTAGCTGCGTGCCATAGGTGTTTCCAAAGTTGTTTATGGTCTGGAGCTGAGCCGCAACAAGGCTAGCGCCCATGCTCAGCTGTGCGAGCAGCTTTCGGGGTGAGGGGAGTCCAAGCATGATCAATAAATTCTCCAATTCTGCTTATTTGTTGGTGTCCGCTATTCAATTGCTTGACCGCGGTCTATCTCAGCTTTATACCCGAACCATGTCATGATTCTATTGTCAGCTCAGGTGAGGTTCAAATGCCGGTGTCAAATACCGCGAGATCCGGAGGCAGCACGTCCGAAGCGAGACCCCGCAGCCGGGAAAAAGAATAAATACTGCGTGCCCGTCGCGGGCAGGATCAAATGGTAGACAGCGTCGCATGCATGGATGAAACGAGTATTGTTTCAAGAGGCTATTTCCATCTCCAACTTATCCATCCGAGGTAGTCTCGTTTACCCCGCATATCTGGCGTCATATGTACGAAAAGAGTATGCCGAAGAACACGGAGGATGGTTCTCCGCATTTGCCAGAAATGGTAATTGGTACCTGACTAGGGATGTTCTGGATAAATAGGGCGCCACGCGG
This sequence comes from Fusarium mangiferae, assembly GCF_900044065.1. Taxonomy (NCBI): domain Eukaryota; kingdom Fungi; phylum Ascomycota; class Sordariomycetes; order Hypocreales; family Nectriaceae; genus Fusarium; species Fusarium mangiferae. The sequence continues at coordinate 574,352 of NW_024573938.1, forward strand.
ATGATTACGCTCCGCGACCGCCAAGAACAGGAGCCTGTGTTCAGTTTTGATCCTCTTGTTCACCGCCAGAGGTATTATTGCAACAGGCTATCACCATTTTCAGAACACAACTTGTCGACTCTCTCGTAATCCGGCTGAACAACCCTGGCGCTTTTGGGCTATCCAGCTGACCAAGACAGTGGCCGACAAATCAGGAGAGTCTCCTTTGGGAATCTCTACTTGAAGATGGTAGCTACAGAGCTCAGAATAAGTGGGCGGAATCTCGAAACCCATCGAAAGAGAAGGGTATACGGGACACCTTTAGTGCAAGAGAGATCTACATAGGGACATTTCGAGCGGTAGGCTTGACTAGTGAAAGCCTTTGTTCGCGAGATGCCGTAAGGATACGCCTGTCGGCTGTATCAATGGCTCTTACCAGTCACCATGCGCTACAGATGTCGAGGTACCTAGGCAAATATAGTGACTGCTGGCTACTCGAGCAGCTTCGTCGGTACGTGTCGACTGTGATGATCCTCGTGTAGGGTGAAATGCAGATGCACTGAGTAGACAGCCAAATCATCCGAGCAATCGGTAGGCATCATGGCGAGTAATTTCGTCACTAACTGGGGCTGTCGGTGATTGCCACGTAACTCGTCATGTTGGAGGTTTTGAGGACATCCCTATATGACCCTTTTGCTTCGACCCCTTTACAAAACGCATTGATTCAGTTCCCCTGATCATATAGCCTTATGGCCCAATGACGAGGCACCCCACTGTCTTGCAATACCAAATCGATCTATGAAAGAAGTGAATGCGGAAGAGTCCTGCGACTACGAGCGTTGTTGAGTTCCTGAGAATAATACACACCTTGTTTCTGTCCTTGTTCGCCAGTTATTGTTCCAATGTAAGCTTCTTTGTCCGTCAACAAGTTCTGCGCACATTCGTTCAGTCAATTTCGCATTGTTCATATTGTTCTTTGAGCATCTTCACCGTTAGTTGCTCACAATTTATCCGTGTTCATCATTCTTTCACATCCTCGCCTGGATGTTCACTTATGCTGACCTATGAACTTCTTATATCCTTAAGACAAAGAAGGAAGCAATTAGCTATAAGAGCTCAGAGATATCCCGATACCTCAACTTTACTCTCAAGCCAACTCAACAGGTTAGTTTACAAACACCTCCAGTTCATCATCACCCACCGTATGCGACTTCTTAGAGGGTTAGTCTTACTACTAAGAGCTTCTCGATTACTCAAAACCACGAAATTTACGAATCATGAATCGTCTTCATCCCAGCTGCAATTGCGAGGCAGAGTTGACGCGTCTCAAGGAACGTGTCACTGTGCTTGAGAAACAACTTGCGGAAATCCTACCGCAAAAGTCGTCAGACAAGGTGGCGCCCAAGAAGAAACGAAAGTTGAATGAAGCGACCGCATCAGCAGACGCAGAGCCGCCTAAAAAGAAAACGCCCAAGCGGTCGGAAACCGGGGTCCTTGCTAGTAAGGCAGCGCTGCTGACCTGTATGTCTGAAGCAAGAGACGATCCGAAGTTGGATCGACGTTATCTCACACAGAGAGGACCTCCGATTACCCAACGGGCCTTCTCAAAGGCCTATCTCGAGTGGACACTGGATGACATGGATCCGCGGGTCACACCATTTCGATATCGACACCGGAAGGCCAACAAGTGTCCTGCCCGAGAGAGCTGCGAACACTGGCATATCGTCGACGGCACAGAGCGCCACAAGGAAGGTGACATCTATATGCTTCTTAATTGTCTAGACATCGAGTCAGTCGAGGAGGGAGATAGTGGGTGTGAGGGGATCAACATGTTTGATGATGAGGAGCCTCGGGCTAATCGTATCACTCTTCACCCCTGCCGTATCTTCAATTCACTGAAGCCTGACTTTATTGCTATAGAGGATGAAGGATATGTTGTTCTTCATTGTCTTGTGCTTGATTATGGTAAGACGGTGGAGGAGGATGGGGATCATTGGAAGTGGATGGATCAGCACGGGCGGCTGCTATCGAGAATGTCGCTATAATTTCAAAGGTACAACTAGATATAGTTAGAGTGGGAATGGAGGATGGATTAGGCAATTAGGATTGGAGTTATGACGCTCCTCTAGATAGCTTTCAAATCTCATTGCTACCAGAACTTGCTTTCTTGAACTGCCTTCCATTCCTGGTCTGATATAGCAAATGGTATTATACTGTAATTTTCAAATACTAATTTACTTATATATAAAGATTAGCATGGCACTATATAAGTACGAGGAATAGTATCAATGTCATTGCTGTATAGTGAATCCTTCTATCCTTTATAGTAAGGCGTAGGTTTATTGGCATAAATGGCTTTAATGCAAATTTACCAGATTCTTAGAATAAGGGGATCTTAGGTAAGTGAACAGTATTAAGGCAGCTTAGACCTGAAAGATAACCAGTATACTGTTTAGTAACCTGATATTAAAGAAAGCTTTAATTAGATACTTAAAGGATAAAGATACATCTTAAGATTTTTTAAGTAAAGATAACCGTAAAAGAACACAAACTTGCCTAATAATGATTTTCTTTATAGTTAAAGCTAGTTAGTACTTATCTACATGCTCGATCCCCCTGATTAGGGACTCCTGGTGAGTACTGATTGACTTGCATTTTTACGTTTAAATTAAAGCAACGGTCCAGATCCTACAATAACATCACTACTATATTTACCGTTTAGTTGATCATTTAATTGAAACTCTTTTTAGAGTCACAACTGGCCTTCCAGTGGTGTATGACTTTTACTATTGCCCACTTAGCTGTATCCTGCCTTCGGCGCTGTACCTAGCCAACTCATTCCAATGCCCAGTATAATGTTAGGGCTTACGACTGTCTTGTTTATAATAATATTTACATACACTATATTACGCTGCATTACGGAAGCTATAATATACTTAGCCAAGAAGCTATTGTCCTTTGTATGGACACTGTGTTTAAACCCGTTTTTTATAGTTACTTAAGACTTTGCCTACCCTAAAGTCCTTAATGCAGATTACTTAATACATAGGGCAGCTTATTTCTCTATAGGTTTTTAAAGGGATTTTAGTATATTAAGTAAGAAATATAAATAAAAAGTATTTCTTTATGCCCATTATAGACCAATTTAGCTATTATTAAATAATATAATTTATAAATTCAGAATTTAGTAATTAAAATTCTAAATAATTTATACATTAAGCGCTTTACCCCTTGATATCTGTTAACAGATAACTGCATTCTGTATCCCTAAGCTTTACTATTACACAGAAACATCATTATAGACGTCGCGATATTGAATGGCCTACTTTCTCCAAATGAAAGTTAGCCATTTAGTATTGAAGCTGCAACTGCCAATCAGCTACACTAATGTATGTATTTTCAATGTTGCCTCAAGACGACCCCAAACACTACAGAACTTTAAATTTACTAACGGCAGCTCCACACATAGTAAGGCTTATTACCACTACAAATAGGAAAGAAACAAACAAGGAGTACCTTATCAGCTTTAGGAGCAGCTGGAATTACTACAATTTTCGCACTGGCCGACCTTTCGCAAATTAACCTCAAAAGAGGTAATGAATCGGCAAAGTCTATATAAGAGGATAAGCAGTACTGTATCGGTTGATGGAAATTTATTCTATAGTGCAAATTGACTTTAATCCTGTGCCATTTTTCGCATTGTGGAGTGACTGGTCTGGGATCTTACCCCTGCCATTCGATGCGTCTGCCTATTCCATGTAAGATGATTGGGCAGCAATGCGAATTTAACTGGATATAAACCTTCCTTGGAATGACCCTTGTTAAAGCCGGTAGGACACGACAACGCATTCGTTTCAAGGTCTTTGGACGGACTGAGAAGTATAGGTACGCTGTGAGTTTGGGCAATTCGCTGAGCGACACTATGTTGAAATAGATTGTCTCCCAAAAAGCGGAATCACTACGACTGGGGCCTGTCTGTGATTGAGCCAACATGTCAATTAGTGATGAACGGCAATATCTCGGATCTGAGCATCGACACGACTTCTTTAGTGACCAGCACTTATCAGGAGACGGTCCTTATTGCAGCGATGCTTCAACAGCACCCTGTCGCCTCTATTGGCTGCTCGTTGTGTTAACATTGGCCGTTGAGAACTCGCCCAATGTAGCCTATTTTGCTGCCATCATTCTGCTATGTCCGAGCAGAGGTGTCTCAGCGCGGGTAGATCTGACCAGACAAGCACTTGAAAAAGGCCGCAGATGGGATATCTCATCACACACTGCTTCAATCGTTGGAAAAGCTTGCTACTCCTGTAGACATTGATCCTATTAATAATACATATCCTATTGACAATGCACTACTTCTGACAATATGTGATTAAAATAAGCGCAGGTCTAAAGCTCCAAAAAGAATGTTGTACAGTCTGCCCTGGTATGTATTTCGAGAGCGCGGCTCTGTGGCGTTCGGTGGGTTTGGGGGAGCAAGATCTCCAATTCTGACACAGGCCCAGCCACGTGGCGATGCCCTACAGAAGCGCTAACCTCCTGTAGGTAGAGTGAGTTGAGCATTGGAACAGGGAGGATCGACGCTTGTGGTTGAGTGAGAAATTTGTCGTTTACTGCTAATTGCTCGTTCAACAAGATGCCAATGTGAACATTTCACAGCTGCGCCAGTCACGTTTTACTCTGCTTTGGGCGTCAGTAAATGCTTGATGTTAGCAGAAATAGTTCTGTACGGAGCAAATATAAACCGACATAGACGTTGATGTTGGCGGAGAGCATTTATCTCTACAGTGTTCATTCTCCTCATTGATCGCGTGTCCGATTGCCAAAGTTTGCTGTGATTGTGCTTATCGCAGGAAGAACACATCGTGGCGCTTCGCAATATTCAGTCGACGTGCCTGCCAATTCCCAATATTTCCGATTAGCGCCGTCTCGGGCTATTTTAGTAGATAAGCACTGGCATGCATCGGGCAAAAGACGAAAGTCAAAAGAACGCCAGTGAAGATGATGTGCAGAGCCTAAGCTCGATTCGGGATATCTTAGCGCTGGTGCCCTACTCCAGACTCTGCGGCGGACTAAACTTGGGCACTAGTTCAGGGGGTTAGATACCCAATGCCTCCCTCTTTCTTGTCATCGAGAAAGCGATGGGGTTTTCTAATTATCAGCATCTCTTTCACAACTATGCTCTCTAGAAGACAATCGTGTCAGCCTGTTTAGACATTCATCTCCCAATTGCACACTTTCCCGGCCGCTGTGAAATCAAATCGTGGCTGCGCTCGCTATTCATGTCTATCCCAAATTGCATCAAAGCTCCTCAATCCCAAGTCTCGACCTATCGGCAAAAATGCTTCTCGCTTTAATATTCTCCGTCTCAAGACCGTATCTAGACAAGATTCATCGCCCGTGGCTGATCTAGAGTGATCGAGGGACATAGCGTAAACTCTATCGCGATTCTCCAACCCAAGAAATCCGTTAGTGCCGAGTCTATTCCCGAACCTCACAGCCACCGTCAAAGCGCTGGTGTGTATGGCAATTTGTTTCTAGCCACTCAGACAACGTAGAGAAGAGGCACACGAAACTGGCGCACACCAATATAGCCACCATCCAAAGTCTCTTGACCTTTGGTATGATGTTGAAGCGAGTTCCGTGGTGCCAGTGGCGTATCTGCCGAACGTTTGTGGAATAGCGTCTCATCTCGTCTTTTGCTTAACTGAGTTCCTTCCCCCATGCCCCCAGCCAGATCGTCCTCCCGCGAGATTGAGTTGAAGCGTTGACCAGTTCACTCGTCAAAATGCCTGCAGGGCCATCCGGTGTTGTTGTTTTGGTATGCGATCAATCGCCAGCCATTTAGATCGTCAACTTCTAACAATAGCGCACTCAGACCGTCATCTACGCGCTCATCACGCTGTCCGCGATAATTATCGGTGCCCGAATCTATCTGCGATTGGCTATACAGAAGCAGCGCCTCGTAACAGCAGACTGGCTGCGCATATCAGCATGGTGCACCGCGTTCGTCACCGGTTTCTTCGACGTACTGTATGCGAAAGAGGGCGTTTTGCATCCCGGGATCAATTACACTCTGTCCAATTGGGATGCGCCGTTGGAACAGCAGATCAGAGTCCGAAAGGTGAGAGTCATAATTACTCACGAGGGAGATTGAGCTGATCAAAGGTTGCAGTATAATTGGGTCAATCCTTTCCCATTTTACACGACTTTCTACCTATGCAAGGCGTCACTTCTTGTCATTTATCTACAGCTATTTCCACCGTTTATGGTCATAAGACGACTCATGGTCTGGATCGTGGTTGTGTATTGTGTCTGTGCCTATATCGTAACGATCTCACTCCAGCTTTTTCTCTGTTACCCAATCCAACGGAACTGGTACTACAGAACAATCATATCCGAGATTCGTTTTCTAATACTGATTATAGGTCTGTCACGAAGCCTGAAGAAGCATGTAAATACACCTCGTTGCTTCTTATGTTCCAGATCAACTGGGTGTTGCATTTCGTTGGAAGCATTGCTCGAAAGTCCACCAACTACTCTTAACACGAAATAGAACTAACCTTGTGATAGTCTTCTGCCTGCCGTTCTTCATTATCCACAATCTCAACATGCGAACGAAGGTCAAAGTCAGTGTCTACTGCATCTTTCTCTTAGGCATCATCGACATCGCATTTTCTCTCACGCGCTTTTTGACCATTCAGCTCGGAGACAGCGAAGACTTTCGATCTTTCACGATAATCGGTAAGTACATCTCACGGTACAAGTGCGAACCACCATCTAACCTCTTCTCAGAACTTTGGTGTTCCCTCGACGTGTACATCGGTCTCGTCATCTGCTGCATCCCAGCTCTGCGACCATATCTTCATAGGAAGGGAGTCAACTACAACATCCAGGAATCAGGACGTCCTTCAAAGTCTGGCCATGCGATACGGCGGACCGGCCAGAGCGGATTTGAAGAGATAATTGAGGGGTCAGGTCTCAGGGGCGATGTTCAAGATGATTCATGGTCCGGGTCTCATTCTTGTGAGCTTACAGTGGATATGAGTGATAAAAAGCAAAATGAGAGCGATATCGAGCTGGTGAGTATTGAGGTTGGTAAGAGTAGCATATAGCTTAGGTATATTCAGCATGATTGAATACAGCATTGAGTACTTGTCAATTGAGTCGCGTCGAGTATTGGTTCTTGTGGAGTTAGTAGATATTAAGTTAGACTGCTAAACATAAATCACAAATGGCTGGCATAAACCTATAATAAATTTCGCAATGTTGAATTCTATCGGTCCCAGACTCATCACACTAAAGTTTATTATATTAAAGTTCATCAGAATTTATTTCAACGTGTAACATTTATTACGCCAAAGTTCATCAAAACTCACCAATCCTCTCCATTTCTGGCCTGGGTTGAATGCTATTAACTGCAGCTCAACGAGGGGTCATCCGCCCAACCAAAGCACTTACGACACATGCCATGCATTGAAGTTATTCATTTGCAGATTGTATATAAGAAAAATTTGACAAAAGGGTATAAGAGCTACAGCTACCATTTTTTATTTTATGACTATTTCCGCTAGCACTTGTTCTCGATGGCACTAGTAACAACAGGTATGACCCCGCTACCGGAACATACTGCCTAAGCGCATATCTGCCGCTGTCATTATCCCTGGCGTAATTTGTCTTGATAGTTCGACTTCTGAGGCTGCGGAATGTAACCGGCTACTTGATATCGCGTAGTAGTTCCGACAGCCTTTATCGTGGCATGTCTCAGCAACACCAGAGGAGCCCCTGTAAGTGTATGACTCCCTGCTTATTGCATGAAACCAATCGTGGCTCGGCAGATTCTCATCTTGGAGTTGTCCTGATATCTGCGGCCATCCGACGCGTATACTTCGCTGGTAGCGAACTGTGATGCAAGAATGGTTGGCCATGGAGCCTGGATGGGTACAGGGTTCAGCTGTGATCCGCACGCTGTCTTGGGTCGGATGATCGTGTAGTAAAGATGAGCGACTTATTTGTGGCTTTGCGCCTTTTGGATGTATGACTTTGACAGGGTGATCTTCGGATGGGGAATCAGTGTTGACGTCTTCAAGGTTGAGACCACTTAACTCGGGTAAGACTCCCGATATACGTTCTGGTGCAAAGTGCTTCCCGCTTTTCTCTCGGACCGATCGAATGGCTTCCTCAATAACTCTCATTGGGAGAGTCATTGTTCCAGTTTCGTAGTTCATACCGTAAGAAATGTCGCAGATGCCTTGATCTGGCGCCAGATCTGGATCCGAGTTACCGGTGAATGTGAACAACAACAAGCCCCCACCTGTTGCATATGTGATCATCTCGGCCTTTGGCCCGCCGAGTCCATTACTGCAAGAACTATAATGACTCGGATCTTCGCACCTCGTGATTTCGAATTTCTGACTCTTGTTTGGGGATGAATTCGGGCCGTTGACAAATTGCTGGACAGAATACCAATCGATGACTTTGTGCTCACAAAGCCGAATGTAGCCCGTTTTGGCAAGACATTCGAACTTGCCGGCCGAAAAGCATACCCGAGGATGAAAAACTAGGCAACTCATGCAGAAACCCCAGTCAAGATGGTGTCGGGGGGCAAACTTGCATTTCAGGGAGGCGCCTGTTCTCTTCCTAGCATCAAAACCCTCCTGGCACGTGGAACATGTCTTTCCCTTTCTGACGAGGTCTCCCAGTCCCTTCAACCATACACCTCTCTTCTTGGCCTTGTAACCGAAGCAGTGTTTTTCTCTAGTCAAGGGGAGATCGATATTCGTTAGAGTGGCAGATCGACCTGCCCAAACTCCAGAGAAGCTGACACACTGTTCACAGCAATCCTTGTCTGAGAAGAGGTGTGAGTCAAAGGCGTCATCTTGAGTCAGGCGTCTAAACCGTTGGGAGACTTGGCGTAGGGAAAAGAATGCGAACAAAGAGCTCTTATCAGTTCCTCCGTAGATATCGTGAATGATGCACATGAGGATCTCGTCCGGGAGGTGATTCAGGCCGATGTTACCGATGTGGCCTGGTTCGATTGCTTCAATACAATTAGCTGCTGTTACAGGAGCCTGGACCAGTACAACTTACTTGTACACGGAGCTAGAAAGCGAGTATAGAACCTCAGTTGCCTGCCGAGGAGAGGGGAAAACAAGTCCATGTTGAAGGGTGAAGATAAGCTGTGCCCGGGCGTTTGCGCCAATACGTGTGATTGCAAGAGAGGGAGATTGATAAGAAGAGTCTTTGCTGGATTGGCAGACCGAGGCATGCCGTTTTATACGCGGCGCTCGTAGGCTCCAGCTTAGTAAGTTTCTAAAATTAAACCTTATCACAGAAGAAAAGTATCTATCGTGGGACCAATAGGTAGAGTTGTAAAAGAGTTTCGCGCCTGAATATAGAGTTAGATCATACATATTGCCTAAATATAGAGTCTGTGGCTTTACATTTGCAAAGCAAGATGCGTCATCTGGGTAGCTGTAGAGTAGGAGCACAGTAGGTGGCGCCGTCCTCCGAGACAGGCTATTGGGATAATGTGATAGTAGTATACAGACTCAAAATTTCTTCGTTCGCGATAAACTTTCTCCGTGTGCTGAGCATAGTGGCAACGCGGGCGCAGGACAGCAGGGATGGTACAATGTGAAAAGTAACGTTCTTGATAGTAAGAACTAGGGTTTTACTAGGACATGGCTATAACTCCGGTTATTGAATTACATCCAGCACTTCACTGAGAACTTCTCAACTTGTAGATAAATATCCTTCAATTTGCTCCTCTAAACTGGCAATCAAGTATCTCGACAACTTCTTCTTGTACCCTAACACTATCATTGACCCTCAATCGCGAAACATACTCACTTAGCCAACAGTCCCAGCCTAGGGTCCATCGCGCCTCTCGTTAGTACTCTCCAGCTTCTTCAGATCCTGCAGCATCTGGAGCACCTCCTCCTGTAGCAACATGAATTGCTGTCTGTGGCGCTGAGCCAGCCCCCGTTGCCATTCCTCAGTGGCGATGATCACCAAGGCGTCGACTAGCGGGCCAACCTGGTGCATATGCTCCACAAGCGCTGCCATCTCTCCTGGAGTTGGAGTGATAGTACTGCTGCGGTCATCCGAAACAGGCTTGAAAACTCCTGGATATTTTTTCTTTGTTTCTTCAATAGAGCGTCTGAGTTGAACCAACAGGGAAACAATTTGGGCATAGAAATCCAGAAAGGGTGCCATGTTTGTAGTGAGAGTGGATAGAGAACCTTTTGGTTATAATCTTGGGCTGCTGTGATGGTATTGTTAAGCGGTATTGTAGTCCCTCATATTCGGTGACATTTAAGCCTATTTATCCATTGTCACTAACCCATATAAAGCGTTATGTTCATCACATCAAGCTGTATGTTAGTGGTATCTTGTTGTAAAACCGGTGACTGTTCAGAAATTATTGCAAGTAACATTACTGCAAACGAACATAAAGCATTGTTCAACGCCTTGGCTTGACAAAGGCAAAGCTAGGACAGCGCTTTTCCTTTCTTTCACAAAATGAATTTATTACGTGAACAACGCTCAGGGTACCCCAGAGGCTGAATGTGACGTTGAATTCAACGGGCACTTGGACAAAAGCATGACTGACAGGCTTGCTAGGACTTGTCTGTCACTACGCAAGGTTTATCTAGAGTGCCAATTTGTTCTCTTGTTTAACTGCTACCTAACGTCACTTTATCTCAATCCTAGATTGAGCATGATGAAAACAGTATTTGAGTGATTTAATAATTGAAGCTCTGGTTTTTTGTATACCTGTCGCTGACTCTGACAAGAGCGACTAAATATTTCTGTAAAATCCTTCATTCTAACTAAATTCGAGGTTTCTGTTTACTTGCTTTCTTTTTTTTAACCTGTTTCCTTGGTGTCTTGACTTATTTGGATCCAGGCATGCAAGTGCAAGGATGTGCAGCTTGAGATGACACGGGAAGAGGTCTTCTCAGGCTAATAAGGTATAATTATCTCTTCATCAACGAGCTGCAGGGAAAGTCTGCGATTTTTGGTGGATCTCAGCACGCTAAGTGATCAAATCACAAGGTCTGGATGAGTTGAGGGACTAAGGGATAACAGCTTACCCCGCCCCCGCGAGCTCCGTTTACTAGCGGCGGTGCCTATCGACGATGCCGTCTTGGCGATCCAGTCGATCTAACGACCCTTTCCCGTCCTCAGCCCTACCTAATCGGGAACTAGTAGTGGGACTATTGACCATTAGCCTGAACCCCTTCCACAAGACTACCGTGAGAACTTATGAGACGACCCGCGATGCAAAGCCAAAAAAATGCATCTATGGAGTATGGCCTTGTCTGTTCTTACCGTATACCATGAATCCTTTATGACGCGAGATGGAGCGAGAGAAACTACTCTCAATTGGATTCAAAATCCCAGTGGCTAGCTGACATGCCTTTTAAGTCGCTCTGAAATGGAGGAGAGAGCCCCAATCCCTTGGTGGCTTGGGCCTGGACTAATCCGTGAAGCCACCCGAACTTCCGCCTCCAATCATCTTAGTGCCTGATCCGAGCTTCCGCCCGCCACCGAGCACCAGCTGCCACGACGTTGCCGTTTTCATCATTTTCGTACTCAGCCGCAACGACTAGTAGACCTCTAGCTCTTACATTGCGACTCTAGGCAATTGGAATGACAGCTGAGAGGACAGACGCTGAGAAACGGCGGGTCGTCAAGGGAGCTATTGAAGTTAGAAACTGGGATAATATATAGAGAGCGAGGTGCGGGCTCTCGAGTCCCCAACCTGGACTCGTAAAACACAAGAATACAACAGTAGACCACCGAATTTCATCCTCCATTTTGGCCAACCATGACTTGGCACGCCCAACTTGCCTTGGTGCTAGGCTTGGCCTGCCTCGCATCAGCCGAGTGCACCGGCATGTCAGACGACTGCTCCTCTAACCCCATCCCCCTGCGCCAATTCAACCCCCTCAACTATCAAGCTGCATCATGCAACCTCAAGTGGAACAACGGCTGCACCATATTCAAGAACGGCCAGAAACAGCAAAAACCTCCTCCCTACTTACTCTGCACTTCTGGGCACCATCCTTCCGGACTTCTTCCCGTCGACGCCTACACACTGGCGATGCAGGAGGGCGACACTGATCCCGGCAAATCGGCAAAGTACACGCTTCACGGTCTTTGGCCCAGCTCATCGGGTGGCAATGGCGCAAAGGACCAGCCGTATGGGTGTCTCCACGGCGAGGAATTCGATGAGACGATCCTCACGACGTTCAGTACCCTGCTGAAATACTTCTGGCCTACGGACCCAAAATTCGGAAACACAATGCAGTGCTTCATATTATCAGAGTGGATGAAGCACGGCACCTGTGCCGTAATCCCCGGCGCAGACGGCAACGCATTCCGTCTGTCGCAGGAGACTTATTTCCGCACCGCGTTTGTGCTGGCGAATGAGTTCAATGCCAACGCCGATATGCGTCAGCAGCTTGATGACCCCAGTTCGGATGACCTAGAGTCAAATGTCAGCGCGGGCTGCGTGCAGTGCGCGTATCTCGCAACCGTGGGCTGGGAGGGCACTGATGTACAGAGCGTACCGCGCATGTCGGGTGATTGTGTTGATCAGTGCTTTTCGTGCGGCGACAGCTGGGACTTATGTCCGCCAGCGCAGCTCGATAGCACTGTTCAGCTTGATCCAAGCAACGCGCCGGTCGATAGCGAAGCCAACAGCGACGGAATGAACAACTTTGCTGTGCTTGACTTCGCCATGCCAGCTTTTAGCAAGAGCAACAAAATATCACCGTGGGAGGGCACATGGCGCTCTTTCGGCGCTGAGCAGGGCGGGTCTGGCAAGTTTCAGTTCGCGCAGACTTTTACTGACAAGACCTTGACGGTGACTACGGACAGTCCATATCCCCAGACATGCAACTACGAGCGACGCGGGGCTAAAGAATTGGTTTTGCGATGCGGTGGGAATAGACTTGAGGAGTGTTTGGTGCAGCGACTGCCAGACATCAGCGAGCTTGAGGTAGCGTTTCTGGCCTGCAATCACACTGGTCAGCCGGCGCCAGCGAGCTTCTACGCTGCGATGGACGCACCTGGCTGTGGCAACTTTCTCATGTTCCGCTGTAAAGCATCAGCGAAAGGATGTTCCTTTTCTGCGGATGCCAACTCAGCGTCATCAAAGTCCGATACCAAGACAAAGCCGGAGTCTGAGCCTAGCCACATTCGCCACTCCCAGGGTGGCATTGCCGGTGCGCCTACTTCTCTTCTTGGTCTATGGCGGTCACTCCAAGTATCCAGCCACTACGAAGAAGGCCTCGCGAACTGGAGCTTTACATCTGATGGCCAGGCAACGCTCAAGTGGCCTAACCACCCTGAGCGCGGCGTGGAAAGCTATTCAGTCTCTCACTCTAGAGAGGATCCTAACCATGTCCTTCTCGCCACTGCCAGCGGCGCTATCACTACCTGTCGCTTCAAGTTTCAGTACCAGCCAGTATACTCCTACGCCGTGCTTGACTGTACATCAGGAGGCAAGAAGACGCGGTGGGCCATGGGCCGGTGTAATCCATGCAGCTCCGAGTGTCGCTACTCATGCAGTGCTGAGAACGATAACTGCGGTGCCGGATCGTGCGACCCTGCTGATTTATCATCTGCTGGTGCGCTTCCCCCGCCAAAGGAGCACAGGTGGTGCACTCCCGAGGACTCCAGCTGCTGGCCTACCAAGACGGCTATCAAGAAGCTAGAGAGAGCTCTGGACCCCAGTATGCCCCGTCTTGGCGTCCAGTGGAGCAACTACCCGGCGCCGCAGCCCGCGCCAGTCCCAACGGGATCAATCAACAACCAGGCCTTTTACGGTCTAGGTAGCACGGGTCTCAAGGCGCTGTACTATTATGAGAATATCGATGACATGCAGCGCCCATGCTTCAACGTCAATGACGGTGTTAGTATCTGGAACACTGCATCGGAAATGTGTAAGGCAGCGCTGCATCAGAATGAGTACCGCAACTGGAACCCCTTCATCGTCGTCTTCCCTCTCAACCAGCGTCATATAACAGCAGCGCTCAAATTCGCCGCGCAGCATCGCCTGTGCATCGCAACAGCTGGCACTGGCCACGAGTACAACAGCCGCAACTCGTGTCCCACCGGCGGCATCCTTATCCGCACGATCCTGCTCAAGAATAAGGAGTTCCTCCCAACCTGGAACGAGGATCCAGCGTTGGCTCCCGCGGGTGCATTCCGCTTCGGTGCAGGCTCTATCTTTGCTGAGATGCATGCTTTCTCTGCCAAGTATGACCGCGTCGTGGCGTCGGGGTGGTGCTCTACCGTTGGCATGACGGGATACCATCTCGGTGGCGGCCACGGTCCTTTTGCACCCTCCATGGGCCTCGGAGTTGATAACGTGTTGGAGATTGAAGTTCTTCAAGTCGGTCGCAATGCACATGGCCAGGCTGTCGTTCACAGGAAGATCGTCAGTCGTCGGAAGAATCCTCAGCTCTTTTGGGCCATGCGCGGTGGTGGCGGCGGTGTGTGGGGCATCATTCTCTCCATGACGCTGCGCGCTCACGCTGTACCTGATGGAGGTCTGAGTCGTGTCTTCATGTCGCAGAGCGGCACGTTTTGCCCTGGCTCAAAGGAGAAGTTTGGCTACGAGTGGCTGCGCGAGATGTGGCCTCGATTTGCAGAGTGGCAGCTGAGGCTCAATTCCAAGGTGAGCACGCAGCCTGGCTTCTTCATTGATACCAGCAAGTACAAGAAGGGCAATCTCTGCACTGCCACGTGGACATTCAACTTTGAGTACTTCTACGCTGGAGGTCAGAAGGAGGAAGAATATGTTATGTTCCGAGATAGTCTCAAAGACGTGCTGCAGACACAGACTGTTCAGGAGAACAACTTCAACTCGGCTTATGACTATCTTCTTTCTATGCCGCCGAACAAGTTCCAGCTCTCGGTCATGAACCCGCTGCCAGCTCCGCACGAGCCCTCCGACGATGCCACGGGCTCTCAAAACTCCGTCTTTGTCTCAAGAGAAGATATGGAGACAAAGTTTGCTTCGACGATGATGGAAGTGCTGGACATCTGCGTAAACAGCCTCAAAATTCCCGACAAGACATCCCCTGATCCAATGGGCTACCGCTGTGGTTTCCACTACCTCTACACGTCAATCACCGGCAATCTTGGCAGCGCACAGCCTGATGACACCGCTATATCTCCCGGCTTCCGCTCGGGTCTGATGCTGTGGAACGCGCGCACATTGTCGACGAAGCAGTGCGAGGACACGATCTACAAGCTTGGCAGGGACAGTTATTTCTCTGAGAGCTCATATGTGATGCATAATTGGACGGACAGGTATTGGGGTGAGAAGAGGTATGAGCAGTTGCTGGCGGTTAAGAGGGCGCACGACCCCGGGAATTTATTCTGGTGCCATCATTGTGTTGGGGATGATCCTGATGATGCTTATGGGAGTCCGCTGGGTGTGAAGAAGGAGAAGGAGAAGGATATCAAGGTTGATCCGTATAAGAAGGATGAGCTGTAGTGGTATAGTTGTTTATTCCCTGAATGTAACGATGTTAGGAGATATCGCGTTATTGAATCGGTGCACATAGAAGAGGAGACAAACCTCAATGTGGTGCTGGGTGTCATCGTGACTGCATTCAGAAATACATCAACCTTCCAGCTTGGAATTAAAGAGGTACGTATATAGGTATCTGCAGACGAGTGTTATTGTGGCGAATGCTTGTAGTGCTGACATTTTGTCGCGCAGGGAACAAGATCAATGGGGAAATACATGAGGGGATGACATTTCACCTGTATATCAGACCAAGACTTCTGTTTATTCTTGTGCCTACTTCGTGTCTATCATACTATGATAGCATTATCCTAGGTTCAAATAGTTCTTCAAATACAAAAGTAGGCAACACGGATGCAAGGTCTACTAAGACACCATTCTATCACGGCGACAGCGAAAATTATGTAAGTGCCCTGTAGTTACAAGGCGTTTAGCGGTGCTATTCCCTGTACCCAAATTGGCATAGCGCTTGAACTCTCTGCTGCACAACTTCCGAATCTGGACTTGCACCCAATCAGCCAGCTTACTATGCAGTTAAGATCTCCAGTCAAATGTTCCTGCTAATTTCCGACGACAATGGCTGGCTGTTTCTAAAGATGTCGCTATTTGGAGTGTCAATCTCGAAGGGGACTCCTCTCAGAATCCGGCATCTCGGAACCAAGGTCAGAACGAAGCCCTGTTTGGACAGGGTTGATGAGAAGACCTTCACGAAGGTTCTTGTCAACCACCTCCCGCCGAAGAACCACCCTCTCAGCACTCGTGAGCAGATCGTCAGCTACATCTCCAAGCTAATCCAAGCCTTGAGGGAAACCATTCGTTTGGTTGTTCCCAGGATTGAGATTGGCTTTCAGAGGAAACGACAAACCGTCCTCGAAAAGCAGTTGAACGATCGAATGTCTCATGTGACTTCTCTGCAAGAGTCCCCGGTAATAACACTAGCGATGCAAGATCAGATTAAGCAACTTTGACGGTACATCAGGAGGGATAAGCGAGAGCTGTGGCGTATATTCACCGAGTCGGAGCCCCCATCTATACGCAAGTCCTTTCATTTGACGTCCTTGGGACAGAAGATTTGTCGACCCGTGGAATCCTTACAGCTACCTACGATGACTCACCCCGGCGAGTAGGATGCCAAAACCGCTCCAGCGAAGGTTGACATGTTTAAGAAGGACATCTTTCGCGCCAACGACGGCCCAAAGTCCTGCAGAGAACCGGTCCAGGCAGACTTCACTCACAGCGGAGAAGAGCTCCATATCCGACAGGACTTGAGCGACGAGGAACTCAAGGAGCTTATCAGAGGTTTGCCGAGATGGAAGTCGACCGGGCCCGATGAAGTACCGTACGAAGCGATGCAGCTCGGAGGCGGCATTTTGCGGAACCATCTTTTACGGGTGTTCCAAGTTTGCCTGCAGATGAGCTACCACCCGGCCAACTTCAAAGATGCGATTCTCGTCATGGTACGCAAGTCACCTAAGCCTGCCAACCTGCCTACCAGCTGGAGGCCCCTGGCCTTGCTGTCGTGCCTCGGCAAGATTCTCGAGAAGATTGTGGCTTCAAGGATGCAAGAAGCCCTCAAGGCAAATCCACATCTTCTACCGGCAGGACAGTTTGGCTGGAGAACGACCTCGGAAGCCCTCGAGTATATGCTGGACAAGATATACAGTGCCTGGGCCATGTGCAAGGTTGTTACCATCATGGGGCTTGACATAAGCGGTGCTTATGACAATGTCTGGAGGCAGGCCCTCATCCAGACTCTGGCTGACAAGGGCTTCCCACGATGGATCGTCAACATGATTCAGTCTTTTCTCTCCGATCGCACAGCATGCTTCAACTTTCCTGGCATCGTGTCCTCGCCTTTCGATCTCAACACGGGTGTTCCCCAGGGTTCGCCGCTCTCGCCTATCCTTTTCCTCTTCTTCGCCGCTCCCCTTCTCCAGCGTGCAAAGACATTCAAAAATTACCCTGTCGAGGCGGATGGCGAGAGGAGCAAAGTCGACCTCTTTGCATTTGCATTCGTTGACGACATTTACCTCATGGCCATATCAGACAACTACGCGGCCAACTGCAAAGGTCTCGAGATGTTGCACGAGGGAGTCATGGACACAGCAAACGAGCTGGATCTTCGTTTCGGGGCCCATAAGTACAACATCATGCACTTCAAGAAACCACAGAGCAAGAAGGGCCACAACGACGTGATCCCAAACATACCGGGCTTTTGCAAGAAGCCAGAACCCAACATGAGAATCCTCGGCGTTATTGTCAGCAGTGATCTTACTTGGGGAGATCACATTTCGATGGTTATTAGCAAGGTGAAGCAGAGGATGGGGTACCTGAGTTTCATATCTGGGCCACACTGGGGTCCCAATGTGAAGACAATGCGCCTCTTCTTCATATCCAAGATCCGACCCGTCTTCACATATGCCTGCGGAGCATGGTTCATCAGAAGGGAACGGGACGAAGACAGGATCAGCTATCAGATCAACAACAAGCAGATGAAGCGTCTTGAGGATGCCTACACTTTCTGCCTTCGCAAGATTTCCGGGGCTTTCTACCGCACTGCTCCGCAGATTCTGGAGAAAGAGATGTTCATCGAGAACATATGGACAGTTCTCCATTCACAGGCCACTCTACATCGCGCCAAATTGCTCTCCGCTCTTCCTCCATCATGGGTATCAGACAAGATCTTCAACTTCTTGAAGTCTGGGGTTCGCAACCCGTATGATGATCTGAACCTTGATGCTTGGGCATGCATCATGAACCTGCACGAGTCTATCAACTTTAACGAAAAGCCAGATTTCCGCGAGGCAGGATTGAGAGCCCTAGATGATCCAAAAGCTCGCAACAACAGACTGAGGGGTTTCATCAAGGTTCAAGCGGCCCGAAGCTACAAAGTCAGATGGGAGAAGTATATCCTACAACGAAGGGTTGAGAGAGCCATGACACCTCGAGGGGATAACACCGCTCAGCTACCTGCTGTCCTCCGGGAGCCTTGGGGCAAAGAGAGCCTTGGATACTACGACAAGAACATGACACGCGCCCAGACTACCATTCTCCTCCACTGCCGGACCGAGTTCATTGGACTCAAGGCTCATCTTTCCAAGATTGGCATCAAGGAAGCGGGACCTGGCCGCTGTGCATGCGGGAAGTTTCGAGAGACGCCATTCCATCTCTTTGTTCAGTGCGAGAGGCTCAAGGACGCACGCAAGAAGCTTGAGGAGGAACTTGGTCATACCACCTATCAGGACTTGCTCACCAAGGACAGCCAGGTTGCAACCCAGTGGGCCTTGAAGTACTTCGACATTGAGCAGTTTGACTCGGTGAGGTCAAAACACACGACGTTTGAGTCGATTCCCGGTATCATCTCTCCTCGACTCGGGCAGTTGGACGATGCAGACTCCCCACCTACTCACTCACGGACTCCTTCCCATCGCTCTGCTGGGCAGAGGAGATGGCGTCGTTGAGCGCGCTCCTAGCCTCGCTACCCCCTACTTTTCACCATGAGATGCCTGGCGCAGTCTCTGGTGTATACCCTCAACTACGACATCACCACTACCCTATCAACGCATAGGTGCCTGGTGTACCTTGCATTCCCTTTCCCTTTGTTGGCTACCGCCTTGATGGTGGGTGCTGTTATTACGACCTGGTATGCTGAGCTATACCGTATCTTTCCTGCTTCCTGGAGAAGTTGGATCCTCTACTGCCATGAGATTGAGGCCTGGTTCCTCTCTATGGCGACCTGAGGCGATCTGCTGGTCGGATTGCCAGTTTGGAGTTCTGCTTGAGGCAGAACCTTCCCATTGTGTTAAACCTGAAGTGTATTTTCTGTGAGTCCAATCCCGATTGTTCGTGAAGGCTTGGTCTGATACTGACTCTTGATGACAGAACCTTGTGATTGACTCATAAACTCAATACCGCCACAACCTTCCGATTGCCCCGAACCTTCTCGTAAGTTCATTCCATCATCCCAACTAGGCGAAATGGACTGACTCATACGTCCAGCCAGTCCAACCTTCTTGTATGACTCATTGAACCGTTCAATTGGTCCTTTGCTGACAGTTCAAGCTCAGCCCAGTGGCACCGACATACCTGTCATCACGAAACTTTCTGTAAGTCTCTCTCCCCTTTCAGTTCTCGAGTGACTCACAGGTTGACTTATAGCCAGTCCGGTCAAGCTTTTCTCGTGCGTCAGTATTTCTCGACAAATCTGATAGCTGTGCGCCGTACCTGGTCAGTACCTCTGTAAGATATTCATCCATTGTGAAGTGCCCAAGCTAATTAGTGGTAGCAGGAAGTCATCGTCTCAGGCATGTATTGCCCACCTTTGCCCTTCACATCCGTCTATCTCTAACTACAAGACAGCAGCGAATTGCCAGCCACACTTCGATCAGGGACTTGATCCAATCCCGGTTGTGAGTAATATCTTATGTTCTCCTTCTGCCTGAAGATATTGACATCTTCAACAGTCTTCTTCTGATCGACTTCATCGTCTTCTTGGCTTTGGCCCTGTCGTTGGGAAGGGCTTTGAGTGCCTCCCTCTCTTGCCTGATGGCTTTCTTGACCTCCTGACGAAGTCCTGTCATGGTGCAAGTAAGAGCATGAGTGCCAAGAATAGCCAGTTGTAAGTTCTATCTATTTCACTTACTATCTCCACTACTTACAGTATCATGTAGGCCGGATAAGCTCGTCGGGGAGCCTTTTATATTCCTCGATCTCGATGACCTCCAAAACTTCGTCCCTTGCAGCTTCAATTTCCTGGAAGGAATCTTCGTTCTGAAGTGTCCGTCTGTGATTCTCGACATCGGTGAGGTTGAGGGGAAGTCCAGTAAGTACTTAAATGCTAGTATATGTGCAGAATCTGACCTCCCTTTAGTTAATGTACTGCCGCTGGAATTCGTTCGGATATGCCGTACAGACGAGCTTTCGTTTAGGTGTGTGTGAGTTGTCATTCTTTACACGACTCGAGACCCTCTGACCTTGTCAGGTGCCGCCATCCTGTTCTGTTGTTGTCTCGCGTTTGATCGTCTCCAGGGGCGTGTCAGAGGCACGTAAGTTTAATCTTGCATCTATAATGCGCGGCTAACAGTGGTATTAGCTTCTTATAACCGTGATGGCGGACAAGTGAGTCATCTTTTAGGTTTTCATGATATCAGCTTTTTGCTATAGCAATTGGTCAGACATTTTGATATAATGTCTAAGTTGTGAGCTAGATGTGTTATTTGCAGTTGAGACTTGTGGCTGAGAGCTTATTCCAGCAGACAGAACCTAGTTTTATATGATACCCTTGCATATATATCTGTCTGATTACTGATTGGTGAAAATATGTCTTTGTCTGCTGGCAATAAGGTTAAGCTTCGGCGCGCGCGCCGATATCGCTACGTGACTCATCCATGTCGTTGGTTCAGCGGCCTATAAGTTACCCCTCCATTCATCAGCAAACACGTCTCATTCTTATCTTCTCCCCTCTGTTACTTGCACTCAACCCTGCAAAACGAGGCAGAGGTCCAACACCATGCCTCTTGAGACCCTACTAGACGTGCCTAGGGCTAGCTTCTTAGGCCTCCCCTTGGAAATACGCCAGCAAATCTACTCAGAATACTTCACCACGGAAGGGGGATACATATACGACGTCGAAACCGACAAGTTAGTGCAGGCCAATCGCTGTCCAATTGACTTATCACTACGACATGTCTGTCGCACGATTGCACTCGAGACATACCATTGCCCCTTCACTCTCAACAACATCACCTTCTCAACAGCTTACAGGCGAGATTGGAGAAAGCAGGCCGCGGCGGTAGACTTTATATCAACATATCACCATTTCCTTCAACTTTCCATGCTCATTCGATTGAGGCATTGTTTGACTTCCGACATGTACGAGCAACCGATCAAACAATACTCCAAGTATATGCCGCTCATCGTGAAGGGCATAGCCGATATCATCAGCCGGGAGCGCCGCTCTCCAAAGTTTAATGCAGAGTTACTTGAAATGGTTCACATACGTGACTTCATGGAGCGCCCCGGAAGTGACTCAAAGGCTGGCAACCCCTTGGCCATATCTATATACGACAACAACGTCTCACGCAACCGCACATATGCCTACCTCCTAAGAAAAATTGCAAACCAGTATCCTGAAAAGTTCAAAGAAGCAATCGATAAATTCCTACCTGGTTGGACGGACTGCAAACCGCGCCCTGCCTCAGATTTCTTCAGTCTTGGTTTCGACCTTTGGGCCATACCCTCTCTACCTCAAGTTACGGCTATGGTGGAACAACTGCAATTGACAGAACGATGGGACCGACTAGATCAGTGGCACTACAGTGAAGTCGGCAAAGAAGGTTTTTCTGGTACAAAATACTGCTACCAGCGCAAGCATTTCTTTTCAGCTGCCGCTCTGGCCATCAGGTTCCTCAACAATATCTCGCAGGCCCAGCGCCTCTTTATAAACAACCTGATTCTAAATGAGGATAGAATGGCAGTTGGACACCCTGAGTGTCATATCATTGGCATGATACCATTTGTCGAAGAAAATCCAAGCCTGCTTATTAAGCATAAGGTCAACCTGTGGCGTAATATCCTCCCCAGGAGTGCTAAGATCGAAGTCAGTAGTTTCCCTACGACAAATGAATCTAATGTGGACCTTCCTGAGAGCGTTCCCTCTCCACATCAGGTATTTTCTAATTGGGCCGGCAAGGAGATTTCCCACTTCATTATGCACACCATGGAAGCACTAAGAGAAGGACTACCAGCTACTTCGTACTCATTTGTGTTTGACGGAGAGCCCGACTCGAATCATTCGACGGAAACCTTCAAATATCTCATGGAACTCCCAATAGCCTGGATCACAAATCATACCGATTGTGTGGCAGAAGGTCTTCTTGCATCACCAGAAAGCAGTGGATACCCATTCATGACAGTTCCGTCATCTGACGAACACATATCTGGCCGAGAACGAACTTCTATCATCGAATGTAATTTCACTTTGGACCAACCTTGGGATTATAAGCATATCGCAGGGAATGACAACCGGAACATTAATCGCTGGAAGACACTGGACAAAGTCCATCGCTTTGCCAATGAAACCGATGGAGAGTATGCTGATAAGCTCGATGTCTCAAACGGTATAGTAGATTGGATGAAGATCAAGGGAGAGTATTTTGAGATGAAATTGTTGTCTGATGTCCCAGGAGCAGCAACCAAGGCACTTGACTCCAGTGGGTCTTTATCAGAATGACCAGGACGCATCATCATTGTTTCTTGTGATTAGATATATGAGGCTGCATTAGGAGCTGGCAAAGCCATGTAAAGCAAATGGGCTAATCTACATTTTTTCGATGCCTTTTCTCTGCAAGCTTTTGGGGGATCCTGTATTACTTTTGACCCTGATCATCCCCTATTGTCTGAATGGTGTGAGGATAGTGCAGAGGCAACTAGCCATAGTCTATAGTAGCGACATACTATGCTCTGTGCAAGTTGTGCATTGCTGCTGGGCGATAGGCAGGTGTTCATAGCAATACCCGGATTCATAACTCATTCAACACTCTCTTGCTGTATTATATCCTTTCTGCTGTCGCTACTAGAACTATATGTTGTGATATTATGAGTCGGTACACCTAGAGCCTGAAGATTATGCCCAGAGCTATGCCTCACATTACCTTCACGATCCATAAATGTCATTTTTCTGACTCCCTCTTTTGTAGATCTCCAAGCAAGAACATAGAGCAATTGCCTTCAACAGTGTCGATACAATAGATGGCAGCTTCGCCATTAATAAGGCGACACGAACGAGGATTCTTGTCACACTTTCGTCCTCGCTGAGTGGGCTATATCCCCTGTCATCAGCAGCAACGGCCTCCCCTTCAATAACACCTTCTTGTTCCCAGATAGCACTATCGGATAACCTACAGTCCGGAATTCATACACTATTCATCATGACTTCTTTCGAATAAGAAACCGTGACAAAATTTCATCCATGAGGGGAATTTATTCCGTCACCTAGTGATTCCAAAACTCTCAGTCATGTGCGATGTGGGCATAAATGGCAATCTTTGTCTCGCGCGAACCATAAGCAGCTTGCCTGAAGGATACTCACGTGAGTCAGGCTCTTATGGACTGTTAACAGAGAGACAAGACTTTCAGGAGAGCCTTCTATAGCAAGAAACATATGTACTAGATTGCGCTACCTGAGTAAACTGATCAACAAAGGCGATGCAGGTTAGTTTCCTTAGTAAGGGACCTCAGGGTCAATTCTTTACCAGCTGCTGTGATAAGGTTGAGGGGTCAAACTTTACCAGCTGCATGAGGTACCATATCTCGGTCAGGATAAGCTGGGAAGGGTAGATTAACTTCAAATGGACTCACCAGGCAGGAGTAAATACCGGAATGGCAATGGAACAAGGTAATCTCGTAGGGGTTGAGTATGCGAAGTGAACATGCAACGGGTGCTTATGTTCACTGAAACCTCTCACTGTCTTCTAAGTAGAGCTACCGCTTCATTATCGTCATTGCACTTCACTAATTCCAAGGCTCATAGCTCTCTTCACTTGGATGACTCTCTTCTGTGGATTATTCGAAACTTCTTCATACACTCAAGAAACGCGAGTTTTTTAATTGAGGTGCATTGTTAATTCCTAACTATGGATATTCCCAAGGTCACCAAGCCGTTTTCATCCCCCTAGATATACCACATTCCTCACCATTATCCGGTGTAGGTACTATGCTGCCATTCCCATAGTCACTCAATTGCCTTGTGGCTTGGGCAAAGGTAAAGGCCGGGGTCTTGGCTTAGGCGTTGGTCGCGACTGAGACTGTGGCTGGGACTCGTAACGATCCGGAGCCAGAGGAGGTCGTGGTCTCGGCTTGGGACGGGGCTTAGGTTGAGGTTGAGACATGTTGTAAAATGTTGTTGTTGAAACTTTTTTATGTTTGAAGTGGTAGACGCTTGAGTGTGTAAGATGGTGATCGAGTTTTTGTTGGGGGAGGGAGATTGCGGGAGCTGTGGAGCCTTATATAGGCACTTTTCTGCTTGGATGTGATACGCAGAGTGTTGACTCACTTGTTGATCAGTCTCAATATTCTCATCATTTAAGTGAAGCGACACGGGGAAATTCACTTACAAAGAGACTACCCTTGCTGTTGATAACGACAAGTGGCGGGAAGTTGGGGGGTTCAGTGACGGAGAGACTGACGTGGGACAGGGCGAGCATGAAGCACGATGGATCAAAGAAGCGAATCACTGTGGACTGGTGATTCGCTTTTGTCAAGCCTTGAGTCTCGGCACATGACCTCGCATACGTGACCAAAGTATGGATGTGCTGATTGTTTCACTGACCTACAGCCTTTGATATCGTATCGTGCTCGCTAATATTTCTCAAACCAACATCTTATGATCAACTCTATTGTTTCAAGTGAAGTTGTTGGATTTTCCATCAAGATGTTGGGAAAGCTACTCAGTAGAGTGCAGAAAGGAGAGTTTTTATTGAGCCTTGCAGTAGTTAATTCCAGGTGTCATCATGCAGATACTGATGTTTCCGTTGATCGTGGACCCCTTTTTCGCTTCATTCATGATACTTGGGAAGAGTCGTGAAGCATTTTATGAAAGTCTGTTCATTGGCTGTCCAATATTCATATTGGGAAGCTTGATAATAGCTACCATTACCACCATCAACAACCAAGGCCAAGCCCAGCTGTCACGGGTTGCCTGTGTACACGCAGCGTTGGTCGGTGCTGCCATCTTACCAATGCTCACGTCAACATTTGTTCTTTCCTATGCCCACCACAACTGTCTGGCGGTGGCAGCGTCTGTTGATCTTGTCAGAATCGCAGTCACTGTCTCCTCTGCCAGTGGTATACCCATCTTCGGTTGACAGTGGCAGCTCGAAATGCCTCCCTTTTATTCCATTCCGCGCTTCCAGATTTCTTCTCTCTCTTCTTTCCTTCTCATCAACCCAACACTCCACTCTTCTATCAACAACTCACTTCATACCCCAACTACCACTCTCCTATCAACACTCATCTTACTTCTATCACAACCATACCTCCCCACCTCTTACCAACCATCCGCAATCATGTGTTACCACCTTGTGACCACCACCTACTGCCGCCGCTGTGGTGCGGTTGTCAAGGTGAATGAACGGGACCTCAAGTGTGATCAACGACGACAAAACCGAATGCCATGGCATACTACTCTTACCGTCGACCACAGAACGAACTATGCCCATTGGACCGAATGCCCTGATTGCAAGTACGAGTACGAGGTGTACCGCCACGCCCGTGAAAACGGCATTCCTTATCCCATCCCGAATCCGCCGTTCAATTGAACAGGGGTGGCAACTCCGCTGAGCCTTTGGCAAAGATCCCATAGGAATGCATGCACGAAGAACGAGTTAATACAAGAAAACAAATAAAGCATAAAAACAGATGAAAACTGCAAAACACCTACAAAAAAAAAGCAACCAACGCGAGAGGCATCAGACATTGGTGCGCCTTCAGAGAAGACCTGACACAAATGCAGGCATGAACAACAAGTGGCTACGATAAAATGAAAACACCAAAAAAAGAACCCAATAAGAGAAGTGCCAGAAGCTCGGTGCCCCATCGGAGAAGACCTGATACACAAACAGGTATGAACGACAAGTGACAAGTGGATACGACAAGTTGAAAACACCAAAAAAAAAGACGAAAAACATAAAACCTGACAAAAAAAAGGACACCAAAAAAAAAAGGCACTAGAAGCGGAGGGAACATATCTTAACCTAGAAAACAGCAAAATACCAAAAAAATTTTAAAACCAAAAAAAGTAAACTATATACTGCTAAAAGTGATAAATGTGCTCTGTGTAAATAAATGGTGTTTCCTGAAAAAGGTCGGCGCTGTGATCTTGCTTGCTATTGCTGGCACCGTGTTCATTGAAACATATAGTCCTACCACTTCCCCTGGTGTTCAGAATTCCAGCCAAGTCCCGGCACACAATGATAGAAGGATGAAACTAATGGCCTGAAGGTACAACATATTGGCTACGGGGTGAATCCTACTTACTTCCAACATCAAGAAGATACCGTTTATCGTCGATACCTCCGCAAGGTCCGCGCAAGATCGCATATTCTCCGCAGTCGGTGGGCTGTTCCACTCTTGTTTTTTGCTTGCGAGGTTACCCGCAACAAACATCTCCAACTACCACGGCATCAGATCCACACATCCAACTGATAACAGAAAAGAAGCCTAAAAGTGAGTATTCGATGTGAAGTTCTTAGTTTTCAGGCGCCATTGCAATTAACATGCTGCCAGTCGCCGTGAGATGAAACTTCAGGGCCTAATGATAAGATCAAGATGTGATACTTGCGCTGACTTGTCCCCTGGTTCTTACGGTTGGAAGAAGAAGTCGTGGCAACCATGCTTCAGATCTATGAAATTTGTAGTGGTGCAGAATATTATTAATCGACTCGATTGATTCTGGCGGCGATTTATGGTGGGTAATGGATGGTTTCTTGGTGTTGTTACTGGTGCTTATGACTACGACCTGAAGTCACTGGCCATTGCCTCCGTATGACTACAGGATACAAGGGCTCAGAAGTTTGAATGATGGACGCGCTCATCAAATGCCAATAACGACATTTGAGATAAAGACAAACAAGCAACACATCCGGCAGCGTGCAACTAAATCCCAACACGATATGTTTGTATTGTGGAGAGTATGGTCATGGTTTAAATCGTACAACTACAGAAATATACTATGATCTAGTATCATAATTAGCTGCTGCCCGTTTGGGAAGAGGTACCCTGCTAGACCTGTTCCTCGCCTGCAGCTTCACCATCATAACCGACGCAACTAGCCGGACCAAATCCACGGCTGATTTCAAGCCGTGACAGGCAAAATCAATCTCGACACAGCGTCCTTAGAATGATGAATCGTATGAACTGTAGGTTCAGTCTTCACGCCATGTGCCTGGTTCTCCCCTGTTCCCAGATTGCGCAAATACGCTGGATGTGCACCACCAGCGATGATCACACGAATCTTATTCCCCTTGCGGAAAACATGCGCGCAGTCCACCAACGCAAGGCTCAGCGGCTCAGGACCTCTCGCAGGATCCAGTCGTTTATAAACATCACTTATACGTGTAGACTTTCCCCTGTTATTGACTTCGCTAAGCCGAACTAGAATATCGGCGTGTGGATTATCGGTGGTGTGATAAAGCTCAATGGTTGGTTTGCCGCAGACTTCTAAATCAGTCTCGAGAGTCGCGGTATCGAATACCGCAACATCTGAGCGTTTCGCGAGCTCGGTATCATTGTAGTTTGCGGGCTGCACATCGTCGAAAGGTCGAGGCATACCGATAGGAGGAGTTGCCTCATTGGGGTTAAATGTAAAGGTTGAGACCGATGCAAGCTCAGGCTGTTCCTTGCTCAGGGTTTTGGGCGATAAGTAGAAGCTTTGTATGGACGAAGCAAGCGGAGGCCAGCTGACCAAATCTCGCCATTCATTCAACCCTGTAACGAAAACTCGACAAGATGATGTTCTAGGAGCCGCGCCGCGACCGGCGAGATAGTGGTCAAAGAACTTTAAGCCCTCAATCAATGTTGGACCTTGTTGTGAACCAAGGTGTGACCATGGGCCGACGGTTAGGAAAGTCGGTGCTCCTTGTTCCACGAGAACACGATGCTGGTCCATGACCATCGGCAAAACGCTATCGTTCCATCCTGTAAACTGCAAGATGGGAATCTTAACCTTTTGCAGTGCAACACTCTGATTAGCGCTCGACCAAAACGGAGTCGATGTATCACTTTGGCTGATCAATTCTTCGAGCCAAGGTGGCTCCTTATTCTGCAAATGGTCCTTTATACCATCCATCAGAGGCAGAGAATCATAAACCGGCTGTAAAGTTTGAGGCAATTTCCTGATGTATGGCAAGCCAGGAGTGATACCCCGCTTCGGAGCAGTCATCAAAGCCGCCCAGGCAATCATATGAGTTTCCATCGCCCCGGTGCCCCAAGTAAAAGCACCAAAGTCCACTGGGCCGGTACTAATAACAGCAGCTTTCATGTCCGGCGGTGGATCCGTCAGAATAGCCCACTGCGTATGTCCAAGGTACGATCCTCCGTAAGTAGCGAAAGAACCAGTATACCAAGGCTGTTCACGCATCCAAGCAACAGTCGCAAGACCATCTTGTGCTTCATGAACCGCAGGGACGATTTCCTGGCCATCAGAGGGATCTGTGCCTCTGCAGGCGGCGAGGAGGACTTGATAGCCTCGTGAAGCGAACATACGTGCGTTACTGAGAGCCATGAGAGGTGCGATGCCGTACGATGTGCGGATGAGAATTGTGCCGAGGGGAAGGGTGGTTGGCTGGTATAGATTTGCAGCGAGTTTTACATCTTCGATTGGGATTTGGATGAACTCGGTTGTGTAGCTGCTTGTTTCTCGGGGGAGGCCGGACCACCACCCGAAGATGCGGTCGACGAAGAAGGTGATCCAGCCGCGTTCAACGGGCGGCATTTTGTCGTGGTTTGAGTGAAACTTATGGGGCTTGCCCTGGCTTCTTCAAGGCGAAGATGGTGTTTTCATTACATCGCATGAGAATTTCGGGATTTACGGATGTTCATCAAGGCAGCATTTATCAATGACGGGATTGTCAGAGTTGCATTATGGTTAGTGCTGACAAGTCGCTCGACCAATTGTTGGAGTCTCCAACCCCGCATTCGCGAGAGATGAGCTTCCGACTCCGAGCCTACCGAATTGAGTCTGAAGAGTGATTACTTGGAAGAGCAAAGGAAACAAGATAAGGCGAGTCGGCTAACCTTTTATTAAGTGCGTTCTCAGTCCCTCCGTCACCCTTGTAAAAAAAATATTTAGTATTCATCAACTACCACTAAATTTTATCCGACTGGCATATTAAGACTTTGGCCTTGGGTTTTTGACTGCCATCTACGACTTACAGACTTCGGCCAAGTAAGAAGTCATTTATCTTCTTCAAACCCTGTAAGTCCCCCTCCACAGTTCCCGACAGCTCCTTAGACACCCAACCATTTGTAAACCCTCCACCAAAGTCAATCAGCCACGCGTCATTCTTTTGGTCAACAAGTACATTATCGGGCTTTGCATCACCCCAGATAATACCAGCAGCATGAAGTTGCTGGAGCGTATCATTGACCTGCTGAGCCCATGTTTGCCTCGTCTCCCTCGATATGTCCGGATTTGCTGCACAGCGCAAGGTTCTGTGGCCGCAGTCGATATAGGTCAAGAGCAAGCCGAAGGCTCGCCCGGTGTCATCTCGCGCTAGGCCAATGAGACGCGAGACTCGAAGCGACTCGTCCAGCTGGGCGTTGTGTATGCTCTTGTATCTGTCAAGCTCATTGATGAATGACTTCTCGTCTCCGTGCCTCATAGGCTTGAAAAAAGCGCTCTTCCCACCTTTCAAAAGAACTTTAGAAGGCCTGCATGATGGCGGCCCGTGGGTATTTCTCTTCATGGGCAATTGAATGTCCTTCGGATCATACCAAGCCCAAGGCGCGCAAGTCTCTTCTGGCAGTTGAATACCGAATATGGGGGTCACCTCGCTGCTATCGTTGGACGGAACAGCGACAAGCTTATCTCCATTTCCTCGGATATCATATCTGTGTGTTTCAGGGAAGAGGAAGTGTTGCAATGTCAAGGGTGTCGTGATCTCTGGAACTTGTCTGAATTCAGGCAGAAGCGGCACGACAATCCAGTCATAAAAGTCTTCCAGCGTGTACCCATCAAGCTCATAGTTATCAGCAACTTTCAAAAAGAACAAATATTTATTTTTCAAGGTCGGGGCCTGGGAGAAGCTGTCTGCAGAGGCGTGAACCATGAACTGGCGGTAGTTGCACATTATTATAAACTCGGTGTCGGTATCCTTGGTACTAAAGGTGAATTCGAGCACGCTCCATGGCGGCGGCACTGTCGCATCTGAAATCATGTCCATCTCGTTATATTTTAGAAGCGTAGAGAGCCAGGGAGGTTAAGCGGTGGAGCCGTGGAATGGTGAAGAGGAAAAAGTTGGGGTCGGCAAAAAATGAACAAACGGGATTCCTTTTTCTGCCCTACTATTGATTTGTTTGTCAGCAATCTCACCCTCTACGCAAGCCATTCCTCACATGCAAATAGAACACACAAATTCTCGAACAATAACATTCCCACAAGCTACAATGACAATTCTTAATAATAGGCCAGCTACCAAACAATCATACTGTCTCATCCCCAGGTCCCCAGTATCTGCTCAAATACAATCTCCCCACCAGCAATTTACCCTCACGATCCTTTCCATCACGTCTCTGTTCTGTGAGCTGAACACTTAGTTCCCCTTCACCGCTTTCTCCTCCTCCTTCAAAATCGCATTCACAGCAGCGAACAACGTCCGAACAAACACCTCGTAGTCATACTTTGTAAACGGTCTCGTTGCTTCTTCGTCCTTATCCTTGGTCATCTTTTCCGCCATGGTATCAACATGCTTCTCGGTAGCCAACAGAACAATCTTCCGCGGCTTCCCGTGTTTCTTCTGTGCCTGTTCAAATCTCGTCACAATGCACCTCTTGATCAGCTCGGTAGTTCGCCGCTCGCTTACTTGGTCCTCGCACTCATAAATGGTTGTCAACCACTTTGCCTGCATGTATTCTTTGAGGATCCTGTTGTTCAGCGCCTCGGCTCTTGCCTGGCCTAGCTCAAGTCTAAGAGTCTCGATTTCGGTTGCATCACGGTTGTCGGTCTGTGAACTCGAAGAGGGTTGGCCAGATAGCCGGGATGGATAAGACAAGTCTGGATGTGTGTTAGCTCTGAGGGGCAACAACTTACCTTGACGATCCAGGAACGGGGAATCCTCAACTCCATAGAATCTCCAGGCAAGGATAACAGTCCCTGCATTCTCGATCAAGTCAAATGAGTCCTTGTACATTGAAAAAATCGATAAGGAGGCTGTTCGCGGCTGTCCGTTTTCAGGATTGCTCCTCAGCAATTTGTAGTACTCCACTTCCGATGTAACCACCATAGCCACCATACCAGCTTCAATTTTCTCAATCGGAGCAACTGCGCAAAGACAAGGGGTAATATCTGTGAGAGCCATGAGGCGCACCTTGATCTTATTCCTGTAAGCATCGAAAATACATTTGACAAGCGTGTCAGTTGAAAGAGGCGGAAGTGGACGAGGAAGTGCAAAAATGCCATCAGAGTCCTGGATGATGAGATTGTCGTCTCTGTAGACGTCGAGACTTCTGGGTAGCTCCATCACAGCGGCCGAAAGTTGTTAGATTTGGTGGTGAGATGAATGTCTTATCTTTGAGGGTCTGTGTTAAGATTGAGTTGCGATTGTGCGTTAGGGCTGTATCCAGGCTTGTGGTATTCCTTTGATACTTATACTCTTAGTACTTTCTTATCGGTTATATGAACAAAGTCCATGTTCTGTCGTAGATTTGTACGCATGACTACTCCAGCTATTCGATCGAAGTAAGGTCAGAACAAAGGACAAAGGAACTGAGGACATCTGAGCTGACAATGGGCTATGAACACATGAAAGTAGGTGCCAATGCGTTACGGACCAAGCAAGACTGCAATGGCACTGCCATACCGCGTTCTGGTATACCCTTTGAGTCAGAAGCACCGAACAAGATGAAGTGCCACTGGAACAAGAAAACTGCCACTGCGACTGAAGATGAGAATTAACTGATGTTCTACTCCCATATATAATGTTTTGATCCGGGATAGAAACTCTTCGACTCAAATATCTTGTCAACAGCCTTCATCCGAGAAACCCCATCCACCATCAAGAACCTCTCACTATTACTCTTTACCAAAGATCAGTCAACCTTTCATCCCAACTGTCTGCCCATCATGGCTCCCTCCGCACCCATCATCTACCCATCCAAGATGTCCCCCGGCATCCAAGACACCTTCAAGCACCACAACGCTCACCCCCTCGAGTACCGCGAGAAGCCCCTCTTCGTCATCGACGTCGCAACCGTCGAAGACACCGTCCGCGACTTCATAGCCTCCATGCCATCCACCGCCAACATCGACGTCGTCCACTTTGCCGCCGTCAAGGCCTGCTCCGGTAATCCCGTCACCGACGTGTACGACCAGCTTCGATGTGGTTTCGACTGTGCCTCTAAGGGTGAAGCCAAACCCCTTGTCGATAGAGGCATCAATCCCGCTCGTATTTCGCTTGGGAACTGCAATCTTCCAACCAACGAGCTTGAGTGGGGTATTGAAGTTGGTATTCAGTACTATGCTGTTGATAGCACTTCGCAGGTCCATCGTATGATCGAGGCAGCTGGTCGCGTTGCGAAACGTAAGGGTTGTGATGTGGCCACTATTCTCGCTAGCATCAAGCCTTTCTGTCGTCTTGTCTGTTCTGGAAAAGGTTCCGACAAGCCCTTCTCTGCCAAGTTTGGGGTCGATCCCGAAATGGCCTTCACTATCATCGAGGAAGCTCAGGCGCATGGTCTCACTTTCATTGGTCTCTCGGGTCACCCTGGGACTCAAAACGTCGCTATCGACGCTTTTGTCCAGTTTGGGCAGCTCTTCCGTGGTGTCTTCGACCGTGTCAAGACCGAACTCGGCATCACCATGACTCTGGCCAACATCGGTGGAGGATGGGCTGGTATCTCTACCAGGACTTCCCCCTCGTTCGTCGAGTACAACAAACCCACTATCGACATTTTCTCCTCCGTCTTCGCGGACTGGCCCGTCAAACTGATCCTCATGACGGAACCCGGACGCGCTTTCATCTCCAAAGCTGGATGGCTTCAGACTCATGTCA